>NC_069386.1:19978500-20624250 GCF_027475565.1 Acinonyx jubatus
GATGTTTAGCAGAATTACTCATGTCATCGTTACTTCACATTGATGGAGGAATTTTTTTAAATACATTAAATCCTGGTCAATTTTTGTGAAAAAACAAAACAGCTTTGTTTCTAGCAGAGTTTCATCAAAGGGAGGTTTTGCTGCATTTGATTGGAAGATTGAAACAAAACTCTGGTAAGGTTGGTAGTTCTTATCTATGGGAGTGAACAGAGATCCTTTCTCCCTCTTTTTTCATCTGGCAGGAAAGTTAATCTAGTTGCTTTGAATTTAGGGAAACAGGCTTTCCTTAAAGGGATTCATTTTCTAAAGTGGCATTAATCTTCGATTAAAGATGTTGTGGGAAAGGAGAAATGGGTCCATGGTACCTTGATGGGCATATTCTCACGATGCTAAATGACAGCAGTGTGATAGAAGACGGATCTCACTTGTGAAATCAGCATTTCTAACTGTGGGTAACCTGTGATGTTCTGAGAATGTCATGCTCAGCATTTTCCCCTTCTACCCAGCTTTTTGTTAATTCTGGAAAGGACTTTGTTAAAAAAAAAAAAGTTTGTAAATATAATATATTTTTAGTAACCCCAGTTCCATAAAATGGTAACATTAAAAGAGACTGAATTATTTAAGCCTCTAAGAGCAATTAACCCAATTTCTAAGAAATTTTTTTTTAATTCTTTAGTGCTAATGCCTTGAATAGTAACTTATTTCCCGCTTTACTAAGAGGTTCTTGACAGGAGGTGAGCCTGAGCTACACTATGGTTTGAGTAGTACCTGGATTGAAGGTGTGTTGTTTTAATTTAATGGTGATTCTTGGGGATACTTTGTAGTTAATTTGTTTCTTTGTTTTGTGTGACCACGATACATATACTAGAAAAAACTTTTTTTTTTCTTTTTACTTAAGGGTTATAACCAGAGCTTGAAAAGATAATTCTGTAGCAAAACTGAAACTAGGTGGTGCAGTAGTGTTTAACTATGTGATATTAAAGCAACCAATGTCCAAACATATCTAATGGTCTTATCTAGTTTCCGGTAACATGTATATTTCTACTTACTGAGTTAAAAAGTATTTGACTTTTCCTTCCTTTGCACAGTTACACTGCGCAATGCTTTTTAATGTTTTATGTGTCATCAGATATTTTAAAATAGTACTATTCCAACTTTTATTCTTTTCTATCTAATGTTAAGTATAAAGTTACTACAGAGTTAGCTTGAATGCCAGTTTGAGCTGACATGAAATGAATGTAGAGCAGCATCTGTCCAAATTAAGTTAAAAACAAAGGAAGTTCCTGTGTGTAGTTTCCTGTCTCTTACAACAAAAACAAAAAGCAAACAAAAGCCTTCCATAATTATTAAACTCTTTTCAGAATATCTAATATTAACAGCATGGATTTTGGTATTTCAGTGTGCGAATTGTTTGCTGGATTATCTCACTCACTTTATTAAAGACATTTTCTTAACAGAGAAATGATTTGTTTTTCTTTTCCTTTCTCAGAACACAGCAATGGAGGAAACAGCTATATGGGAACAACACACAGTGACGCTTCACAGGGTAAGTTTTCTGTTGCACTAAATAATCTGTGTATAACTCAGGATACTGGCAACTTTGGAAAACAATAGAGGAAAGCCAGATGTCAGGAAGTCAGAAGAAAGGGGAAAAAACTTTTCTATATTCCTTTGTTTAAAATTAGAGTTGCAATAAATTCTTTATTAAGGTTAGAGGTGAACGTGATTACTTTTTCATATATCCTTTTGGTGATTATTTGTATATTTGGTTTATTTTATTCCTGACTTGAGAAAGTAAGTGATTTATTTTTAAAAATTTGAATCATCAAATAAAACACATTGCATGTTGATATAAACTGTAAACTCCTTCAGACTTTCTGAATATATGTGCAGGTATTATAGGGTTAAAATTAAAACAGATTGTGTGAGTAATAAAACCTTAAAAGATATTTTTGATTTGAAACATGTAGATCCAAGCTATTGTTTAAGCAGTTGCAGGTGGACAGAGAGCAAATAGCAGTAAACTGGGTAAGATTAAGAGTTTTGGGGGCCCCTGGGTGGCTCAGTCAGTTGAGTATCTTTGATTTTGGTCATGATCCCAGGGTCATGGGATTGAGCTCCACATCAGGCTCTACGTTGAGCATGGAACCTCCTTGGGATTCTCTTTCTCCCTCCTCCCTTGCACTGGTGCATGTGCACTCTCTCTTTCCCAAATTAAAAAAACTGAGGGGGGCACCTGTGTAGCCCAGTCCATTGAGCATCTGACTCTAGGTTTCAGCTCAGGTCATGATTTCAAGGTTTCTTGAGTTTGAGCCCTCTGTCGGGCTCTGTGCTGCCAGCATGAAGCCTGTTTGGGATTCTCTCTCTCTCTCTCTCTCTCTCTCTCTCTCTCTCTCTCTCTCCCCCTCTCCTCCCCCCCCCTTTCTCTCCCTCTCCCTCCCTCCCTCCCTCCCTTTCTGCCCTTCCCCCACTTGGGCTGTCTCTGTCTCAAAATAAATAAACTTAAAAAAAGAAAATGAAAAAGAGCTTTGTGTCTGAAGTGAGACTGCTCTGAATTTGAATCCTAGTTCCTTCCTCTTTTCTTTTAGAAAGGAGTAAGTGATCTAATAACCCCCTGCTGGAGCCTGGGTTTTCATAGGTTTAAAATGGGCTAATGGGACCTATTTATGCTTACCATGAAGGAAGTGCCTTCCATAATTCTCCCCAGTCCTGCTTTGAAAAGAGCTAACTCTTCAGAATGAATAGAAAGAGATTAGAGAATATTTAAATACTTCACACTACTGTTTCTACCAGCTGTATCCATTACTAGGAAAATAGAAAGGGGTATGTAAATTAAGTTCCTGAACTCTGCCCCTGATTATCTTGTATATGTTTGAATCTGAACATAATAGATAATGGGTAAATTAATTATTAAAAAACAGTGATTTCAGATAAGATATGGTTGACTTTTTTTTTATGTCTCCCTAAGTGGTAGAAGAAATCATTTAAGTAACAATAACCTTAACTTTTAATTGTTAAGGCTGAAATATAGCCACTCTGTTTGAAATGTGCTATTAGGTAGCATTTTTAAATCAGATTAAACATGTTATAAAATAACTTCATACCTTATAAGTGTTTGGTTGTGATATAATTTTGTATTATGTATTTTATTTTTATCACATTACATTTTCTTAACACCTTTATTGCTTTTATTGGTATAATTTGCATATAGTAAAATTTATCCTCTGTGTACAGTTCTCTGTTTGATAAATTCGTATAGTCATGTAAGCACCAGCACAACCAAAATACGGAACTGTCCCATCACCTGAAACTTTTCTCTTGTACCCATTTGTCATCAACTTTGTTCCCTTACCCCGGCACTTGGTAGCCACTGGTGTGTTTTTTTTCCATATAGTCACATAAATGATTTCATACAATATATAGTCTTCTAAGACTAGCTTCTTATACTCTCAGCACTTACTTCTTATACTCTCAGCCTGATGCATTTGTGATTTCCCCATGACGTTGCTTGTATCAGTAGTTTCTCTTGTTGCCATTATTTTTAGTTCCTTATTGCTTGAGTATTATTCCATTGTATGGATGTAGAATTATTTGGATATTTTGCAGTTTTTTGTGGTTATAGTTCTGCATAGTGTACAGGTTTTTGTATGAACATAACTTTTCATTTCTCTTGGGTAAATATTTAGGAATGGGCTTGCTCTGAGTCTTATGGTAAGTGAACATTTATAAGAAACCACCAAATGGTCTGTACCATTTTGCATCTCCATTGGCTGTGTATAAGAGTTCTGTTGCTTTTGTATCCTTATCAACACTTGATATTATCAGGGGTTTTTTGCCCCCCTAACTTTAGCCCTTCTAATAGTTGTGTAGTGTGTTTGTCATTGTGGTTTTAGTTTGCATTTCTCTAAAGACTAAGGACATTAAGGTCTGTATGCTTGTCATCCATATATCTTCTTTGGTAAAATATATTTAAATCCTTTGCCCACTTTTAATAGGGTTGTTTGTTTTCTTAATATTGAGGTATTATGGGGGTTTTTGTTTGTTTTTGTATTGGTTGCAGTAAAATACACATAAAATTACCATCCATTCAAGTTCTTTGCCCATTTTTTAATTGGGTTATTTGTTTTTTGTTGTTGAGTTTTAGGAATTCTTTATATGTTCTGAATATTGTTAGCTCCTTAGCAGATATATGACTTGTAAATATTTTTTCTCATTCCAGGAATTGCCTTTCCCTCTGTTGATTGTGTCCTTTGGTGCACTGAGGTTGTTACTGAGTTTTGAGAGTTATTTATATATTCAAGGTACAAGTTATTTATCAGATATTGTTTTGCACATATTTTTCCCAGTCTACAACTTGCTTTTTTCCTTCTCTTAATAGTGTGTTTTGCAGAGCATAAGTTTTAAATTTTGATAAAAGTCCAGTTTGTTAGTTTTTACTTTTATCAATCATGCTTTTGAGATGTTTTTGCTAAGCCCAGGGTCACAGGATTTTTTCTGGATGTTTTGAGTTAAATTTTGTGTATGTTATTACATGTGGGCAGAGGATTTTTTTTTTTTTTTTTAATACGATGTCCATAAACTTTTGGGCCATTGTTTATGAAAAGATTTTCCTTTCTTCATGAAATGCTTTCTACCTTTGTCAAAAATAGGTGTTTCCCTAGTCTGTTCTGTAGATCCTGTGTGTCTATCCCATCTGCCAGTCACTTCTGCATTTGTTATTATAGATTTATATTAGGTGTAGGAATCAGGTAGTGTGAATCCTCCAAATTTATTTTTTTTAATTGTTTTGACTATTTTAGTTCTCTTGCTTTTCTACACAAATTTCAGAGTAAGTTTGTCAAATAAAAAAATCTGAGATTTTTATTACATTATAGATTAATTCAGGGAGAACTGACAATACTGAGTCTTCCAAACTTTGAACATGATGTATTTTTCCATTCTTTTATTTTCTTATTACTGTTTTATAGTGTTCGGCATGCAGATCTTACACACATTTTGCTAGGTTTTTAGTTAAGTACATTTCATGTTTCCTGAATCTATTGTAAATGGTATTTTTTTCATTTAAATTTTTGATTGTTCATATGTAGAAATACTATTGATTTTTTTTTTTTTAATAAATGAACTTACAACTTTTCTTCTATGTAGTCATGGCATCTGTGAATAGAGGCAGTTTTATTTCTTCCTTTTGATCTGATCTGTATGCAGTTTCTTTTTCTTGCCTTATTGCACCAGCTAGGATTTCCAAGATATTATGGTGAGCAGACCTCCTTGCCTTATTCCTAATTTTAGATTAAAATATTCTGTCTTTCACCATTAAGTATGATGTTAACTGTCAAGTTATTGTATATGCTGTTTATCAGGTTAAGGTCAGCAAAGAGCTAAACACAGGGCTAACTCACGAATCGTGAGATCACGACCTGAGTCAAAGTCAGACGCTTAACCAAGTGAGCTACCAAGGTGCCCCACCAGTACTTTGTTTTTACAAGTAGTGCCTGAGGTTAGGAAATGAGTATTCTTACTAGTTTGTTGGTGTAATCATTGTCTTGCTTTTTGAATACTCAACAGTTTTGCATTCCCAAGATAAATTCTATTTGGTTGTGATTTATTTTCCATCTTCTATATTAATAGGTTGATTTGCTAGACTTTTCTCTTATATTGTTTTTCTCTAGTTTTAGTATCAGGGAAAGCTACTAGCCTCAAAACCAGCTGTTGGAAAGTATTTCTTCCTATTGTGTTTTCTGGTAGAGTTCTTGTACAGTTGATGTTATTTCTTACTTAAATGCTTGATAGAATTTAGAATTCACCAGTGTAGCCATCTGCTCCAGGAGGGATTTTTGTGTGTGTTGTGTGTGTGTGTGTGTGTGTGTGTGTGTGTGTGTGTGTTTGTTTTTAGGGGGGGGGGGGAGGCTTTTAACTTTAAATTCAGTTTCTTTAATTTTATATAGGATTATTCAAGTTACATATCTCTTTATTAGTTTTTTGGGTAACTTTGGTAATTTGTATGTTTCAAAGTATTTGTCCCTTTCATCTAAGTTGTCAAATTTATGGATATAAAATGGTTAATATTCCCTTATTCTAATGTTGTAGGATCTATAATAATGTCCCTTTTTTCATTCTGATATTGATAATTTATGTCTTTTATTTCCTGGTCAATCTAGCTAGTGATTGAACAATCTTATTGATCTTTTAAAAAACCAGATTTTGTTTTCATCAATACTCTTTATTTTTTGTTTCATTGATTTCTGCTCTTATTTTAATATTTCCTTTCTTTTGCTTACATTGGGTTTAAATTGCTGTTCCTTATATAATTTCTTTAGGTAGAAGCTAGATCACTCAAAACCGTAGAGATAATTTGGCATTATCACATGTTTGTTTTTTCCTCATACCTTTTAAGTGTAAATAAAAGACACAAATCAGCTAAGTTTGTTTCTCCTTTCTGCTGCTTTGCTTGGTTTTGTTAGGTTTTCAAATGTGGGGAAATGCTAAGTCATTTTACTACAGATCTGTATTTCATTAGCTCAGGTAAAGTAGGAAAAGATCTCGAATATTGAGAAAACAGAATCCAGTTTTCTAAATGTGTTAGAAGTATCATACCAACTCGTGGTAGGTGTAATAATCAGGCAAGTCTGAGTTTTCTATTTAGAAGATGAGTGTAGTTCTGTTCTGTAGATGATCTCTTCTCATACTTCAGTTTTCTTTTGCTATGAGAAAGGTACCAGCCCAGGCGCCTGGGTAGCTCATTCAGTTGAGCATCCAACTTCGGCTCAGGTCATGATCTCACAGCTTGTGAGTTCGAGCCCTATGTTGGGCTCTGTGCTGACAGCTCAGAGCCTGGAGCCCGCTTCTGCTTCTATGTCTCCCTCTCTCTCTGCCTCTAACCCACTCGCATTCTGTCTCTGTCTCTCTCAAAAATAAATAAACATTAAAAAAAAAAAAAAAAAGAAAAAGAAAGGTACCAGCCCAGAAAAATGTCATCAGAAGATACATAGAGATGAGTTTATAATTAATAATTCTTTGGTTTTAAACATGTTCACTGTTAAGCTGGGAACATAGACCTGTGTTGCTTCTGGGCCTCATCACAGAGACTATGACAGAATGGAAGTCTTCAAAGACCATCCCTCTAGGAATTGTTTTTTTGTTTTTTGTTTTCAGGAATTGTTTTTTGAAGGTTTTTAAAATTAGCCGTGTCAGTGCAAATTGAGACATATATGTCAAAGCATAATTCAGTTGACTTCATTCTCTGAGGCCACAGAACAGTACTTTCAAATCTGACAGTCTTTTGGTGTTCTGAGTTGATCCAGAGTAGTAAGATTTAGACTATTTTAGAGCATTATCAGCACAATGTATTTTGAAGTGCTGGATGATAAGTAAACATTTTACATGTTGTAGACCATAAATTTGTCACAGCTACTCAACTCTACAGTTGTATTGCAGAAACAACCACAGACAGTAGGTAAACAAGTGGGTATGGCTATATTTCAGTAAAACTTTATTTACTTATTATTTCGGCCTGGAGGCTATAGTTTGCTGACAACTGACTTAGAGCAGTGGCTCTCCAGGTTTATTATAAAGAGAAGTCAACTTGGTCATCCCCCAGTGAACAGAGGTTCTGATTCATTTGGTTTGGAATGGGGCCCCTAATACGCGTTTTTAAAATGTTCCAGTTTGAAATGGAGGACCATGGCCTCTGGCGTCATATTTTTTTTTAGTGGTTTTTTTTTTTTTTCATTAATGTTTGTTTATTTTTGAGAGTGGCAGGGAGGGACAGCAAGAGAGAGGGACAGGATCTGAAGCAAGCTCTGTGCTGACAACAGAGAGCCTGATGTGGGGCTTAAACTCATGAACCTTGAGATCATGACCTGAGCCAGCATCAGACACTTAAGCGACTGAGCCACCCAGGCAGTCCTGGCATTGCATTTTTAAGAAGCATTGACAGAAGAAGGAGAAAGTCACTCTCCTTGAGGTGAGCTCATGGGTTTTTGGCAATCGTGGTGAGTAAAGAAGATAATTTGAGGCTGTATGCTTTCGGCAATAACTTGTAGTATAGATACTGAGTATTGCCAAATACGGTCAAATCATATTCTTTGACATCTGACAGTCAGTGATAAGAAAGGTGGAAGTAACTTCTTTTGAAAGAATAAAATTACTGTGGACTAAAACTCTTAAAGTTTTCTCCTATTTATTGTCAAGAATAATATATGATGTGCTTCCATATTGTCTCATCTGTTCGTGTTCTCAGAGGAAACTTTCTTCACCTTAGAATGCTAGAAACCACTGAAATCCTATTTAATATTCAAGGCTAAGTAATTTTTTGGTATTTCTCTCTATTGTAAGCGTAGAGAACAAAAACAGGCAGAACTCCTTGCCTCATGTATTCTGGTCTCCCCATTGAGCCTCAGTGACAGATGAATATATTCCTTTGGTTGTTGTCTATCCCTTCTCCTACTGCATTATAATTTTCTTAAGGGTAGGAAATCTTAATCAATTTCCTATCCCTTTGGTGCTTGGTACTTGGTTATGCCCAATAAAACTTAATTCCCTAGAAGGCCAGCCTGTTCAATAAAGTCACTCTTAGGGAAAGTCTGTATAGCAACATTGTCCAGTAGCAATACAATGCAAATGCAGACCACATCTGTAGTTTAAAACTTTTTAGTCTTCACATTAAAAAATGTAAAATACAGGTGAAGTTAAAATATTTTATACACATTGAGTTAAATAAGATTATAAAATTTTGTTTAAAATGTCATTTTCTATATGTACTCAATATTCAAAACTTGGTAAACTTTTCTCATTCTGACTCTTACACAACCAATGTACATTTTGCAATTTCAGCACAATTTCAGGTAAGACTAACCACGTTTTAAGTGCTCACTCATGATGTGTCTAATGGCTGTCATTGGGAAATGCAGGTCTGTAGCTTGAGATGCTAATGGCATTCAGAGGGTCCTGTGTTCCACCCCTCTTGCCACCGTGACCCACCTACACTTTCTTTAGCTTCAGATGTTTTCTCTTAGAAAATGCATATGTATTTTTATGATCCTTTGAACAATTAAGCAAATTCTTATTTAGGAATTTAAACGAATGAGTTGGTCATCTTTTTTATTTTCTTAAAAAGCATTATTTAAAGATTATCTGAGTATTTGTATATTAAAGAATTAAGGGTAAAAGTTAAAAGAAAGGAACCTAGTTAGGAGATATTCTAAGGGTGAGCAGTCAAATGTGTCAGCTAGTGAGGTGACTGAATAAGAAGTAAATTTGGAACAAGGTGCCAAGACAGTACGGTGGGGGGAAGTACAGTCTTTCTAATACATGCTATACTGATACATGCTACACTATGGATAAATGTTGAAAACATTATACTAAGTGAAGGAAGCCAGTCAAAGGACCATATATTGTATAATTCCATTTATAAGAAATGGTCAGAACAGGTAAATAGAACATAGACTAGTGGTTGCTTAGGATTGGGGGCATAGAGGGATGATGGCTATAAAGAGGTAAGGAATTTCTTTTCAGGGTGATGAAAATGTTGCCAAATTAATTGTGATGGTTGTACACCTCTGAATACATAAAAACATTGAATTGTACATTTTAAAGGGTGAATTTTATGTTATGTGATTATATCTCATTTAACTTGTCCCAAGTTGAGCAGGTGGCAGGGGAGGGGGGAGAAATCCTTTATATCTGGTAAGTAGCGCCAAATTGGTATAAGATGGGTATAAAGTAAGCATTTACACTGATGTAAACATGTAAACTAAGGTAGGCTTGTTTTAGCTGATTGAAGGCTATTGTTTACCTTGGTAGAGTGCATTGTAAGTGTTTTGAACTCTTCATTTTAACGTTCTGTGAAGAAGGTGTTCATAGCCACACAAAGTAAACTGAGTGTCAGATAGGTCTTCTGAAATGCTGCATAAAAGCGATAACTTGAACCCAGGTCATTGGACTTAGCATGTAATGCTTTTTCCATTTATATGTCAAATTAATTTTAAATTTAAAAAATGTGTATGGAATGTAATTTCTGAAATTCAGAACTCCTATAATTCTGTCACATAAGCTACGTATACATGCAATAAATAAAAAGAAGTAAGTTTGGTAGGGAAGCAGCCCAAGTTTGGGTCTTGTTGTTTTTTGGTGTTTTTGTTTGTTTTTTGGTGTTTTTTTTAAGAGTAGAACATAGGTGGCGAAGTCAGTTTTGTGGAGAAAATGACAGTTTTGGAGAAGAGCAGTTGGAGGTGTCCTGTAAGAAGCTGGGAGTAAGAAAATAGGATAGGAATTAGAAATGGAAGCTACAGATTGAGAATCAGAGTTGTTAGAGAGTGTGAGAACAAATGGGGACACATACACACACAATTTGAGTAGCCAGGGAACTGTTTAAGGACACAAAGATAAAAAGGAACCAACCTAACAGTCAAGATAATTTAAGCAACATTCTGAGAACTACCAAGATAGGTAGAAAAACTGCTTTAAGGGTCTTTTTGATCTCTCTTTTTTAAAGCTTAATTAATTAATTTATTTTTTGAGATTGAGAAAGAGATAGAGAACATGAGCAGCGGGGGAGGGAGAGAGGGAGAGAGACAGAATCCCAAGCAGGCTCCATGCTGTCAGTGTGGAGCCCTGACATGGGTATTGATCTCATGAATGGTGAGATCATGACCTGAGCTGAAATCAAGAATCAGACACTTAACTAGCTGAGCCATCCAGGCACCCCAGCACTAACTAATTTTGAACAGGCCTTTAAAACCTGATAGAATCAAAGTGTATCAGAGTTAATAGAATCCTAATCTCTTTTAAGTGAGGGAACTCAAGTCCACAGAGGTCCTACATAAAGTCATAATCTGAAAGTAGTAGAGGCACACATAGGACCCCCGACCTTCTGCCTTCATTTGTAAAAAGGAAGTTGAATCAAATGATTGCTGAGAATCTATTTGGTTTTAAAATTCTGTGATCCCAATGTCCATTGGGAAAACAATTAGAATAGGTTTCATAGAATTTTTTTTTGTTATTAAATTTATTTATTTTTGAAAGACCGAGTGGGGGAGGGGCAGAGAGAGGAAGGCACAGAATCCAAAGCAGGCTCTAGGCTCTGAGCTGTTAGTGCAGGGCTTGATGTGGGACTTGAACTCATGAACTTTGAGATCATGACCTGAGCTGAAGTTGGATGCTTAACCAGCTGAGCCACCCAGGCGTCCCAGGTGTCATAGAATGTTGAGGATTGATTGGAAGAACAAGTGGAGAAGAGTTAAACTGTAATTGGCAAAAAAAGTTAGGAAAGATTAAGTTAGCTGATTGTAAAAATGTGGCATGGAAAACCAGGAGGAAAAATAGACAGTAACAAGGGAAATCTGTAACTAAAAAATTGGGCATCTTTAAAGAGAACAGAGAAGAAGGGCGCCTGGGTGGCTCAGTCAGTTAAGCATCCAATTTCAGCTCGAGTCATGATCTCATGGCTCGTGAGTGAGTTCAAGCCCCGCATCAGGCTCTGTGCTGACAGCTCAGAGTCTGGAACCTGTTTCACCTTGTGTCTCCCTCTCTCTCTGCCACTACCCCATTCTCGCTCTGGCTCTCTCTCCCTCAAGAATAAATAAACATTAAAAATTTTTTTTAAAGAGAACAGAGAAGAATGTTTGGAAAAGAGATTATCCAGATGTTTCTGCAGCTAAGTCAACTTTTAGGAACTACTCCTCCCCTCACCTCCCTTTTTTTTAAGGAATCAAAAAATGCTTTAATACACATGACTGGGCAAACCTTTTCTGTAAAGAGTCAGATAGTAAATTATTTCAGCGTTGTGGGCCATAGATAGGATCCCTGTTGCAACTACTCAAGGCAAAAGCAGTCATAATGATATATAAAGGAATGGGCATGGTTAATGTTCAGTAAAACTGGACAAGAAACTGAACAGATTTCAGGCCTCTTATCATAAATTCAGTTTCCCTACCAGGCAAAGATAGAAACATTTAAGCTATTGCTGCTCATGGGTGCTTATGGTCTCAAAAGGATAAAATATGGTGAAAGTACAATTCTTTAATTCTCTTCCATCCAAAAGCTATAACTGTATATGTGTGTGCACAAATACATGAGATTGTATGTATTCTCTTTAATCCCTTCCCTCACCACCATAATAAAAAACATTATCTGGACATTTTCTCATGTAAGCGTGTAAAAGTCAGCTATCTTTGGGCACACCTACAAAGTGTTTATTGTAAAAATACAAGAGAAAAAAATGGACTAATTTGCATTTCTTTTGAAAATCCCTTGGGAAGGCAACCATGTTAGTCATTTAGTAAGTCCAGTACAGAGCATATGATTGTGAAGAATAATCATTCTGCCACTGGCAATTTTGATTACTGAACACAATGCTAAAAATTTTTACACATGCTATCCTTATTCTTCTCCCCATTTAAAAAAAAGATTTTTACTATATGTAGCTCATATAGCTATTACATACTTTAATCCTTTCACCCCTTAATCCTCATTTAATCTTAGACGTAAGTATATATTTAATGCTTGTCACCAGTGCTCTTTGTGTGTCTCTTATTTTGATTGTCAGAAAGTCATTTTCTATTAGATTCTTAAGGAAGATCATGAAAACGGTATTCTCTGTTTTTGCATGTTTATTAGCTCATGTGTGCCTTTTATGCTTTCCATTTTGTCCATTCTAGTGGATGTAAAATCCTTGGCTTACTGTTTCCTTTGAGTATTTTATTTTATTAAAAAAAATTTTTTTTGAATGTTTATTCATTTTTGAGAGACAGAGACAGAGCACAAGAGGAGGAGGAACAGAGGGAGAGGGAGACAGAATCCAAAGCAGGCTCCAGGCTCTGAGCTGTCAGCACAGAGCCTGATGCGGGGCTCGAACTCACAAACAGTGAGATCATGACCTGAGTTGAAGTCTGACGTTTAACTGACTGACCTACCCAGGCACCCCATGTTTCCTTTGAGTATTTTAACTGTGTTATCTTTGGCATAACATTTTGCTATCCAAGTGTGATGATAATCTAAGTTTCTTTATAAATTAGGAGATTTTTTTGCCTAGATGTCAGAGAGTCTTTTTCCTTAAAATATAATCATTTTATTTGGGTAGATCTTTGGTGTTAGTCTTTCTGAATTGATACTCTCAGATAACTCTCATATCTAAAGTAGTGTGCATCCTTTGAGTATGTAGTTTAATTAAAAAAATAATAGTATTGGTTAAGTTTTGTTTGTTTTTGTTTTTGTTTTTTACCGGTTTTATTGTTCTTTTCCCTTATTTTGGTTTAGTTTTTTAGGGACTCCTGCTGTACATATGTTGTATCTCTATTGCCTATCTTGCAATACTTACTTTCTTTCAGAATTTTAAAAAAAATCTTATGCATCATTTCTTTTTTGGTTTTAAAAAGACTTCTCTGTTTTTGCTTTCTTTTTCTCTTACAGTATTTATTTGGTCTTGTGTTCCTATCAAAAATGACTTTCAAATTTATAAATTAGCTCTTGAATTCTGTCAACTCATTTTTGAGTTTTTCTAATTCTTATTTATGTTCTTTCATGCCTTACCTATTTTCCTTATGCCTTTTAGTTTTTTAATAGTAACAGTTTTGGTCGTTTTTTCCTCTTTTTTTGAACACTCATTCTGTCATGCTTCCCTTTTCTGTAGGGATATTATTCTGCTACTCACTATATTTATAGTAATTTTGTAAGGGATTTGATCCTGTTAACTTTTTTTTTGCTCATTTTATATAAAATTAGTTCTTTTGAGTTCTTTAGAAATTGGCTGTTTTCCTGTGTGTGTTTGTACACGTACTTGCATGTATGTCAGCCAAAAAACCTTACTGCTGCTTTCTGACATTTCCTAGCTATTTGCCTTTTGCACACTTTTATCTGGACCTTCTCTTTTGTCTCTGTTATTCCTGTCCCGCCCAACTTTGATTGCACTGCCAAAAGTTTCTCCACAATGTTGGGCCCTGTCCAGAAAGGCCTGATAGGTCAGTGTTGAGAATTCCTAGGGGTCACACTGCTCCAGTTGATTCAGGCTCTGCTGCCTGATTCCTTGCTTTCACCCACTATTAGAGCAGGGGAAATCCCTCCCAGTTCCCACTGCTGTTCTCAAATTGTTCTGCCATTCTTTCCAGTGAAGAATACCTATCAGTTATTTGGGGGTTCTTCAGGTCTTAGGTATGTCAGACACTGTATAGCTTTCCTTTCACGTAGGTATTGGGAACACACAAGTCTCATAGCTGGTTGCTCAGCCCTGACTGCTTGTGTTTTATACCTGAAGAGCATTTATTGGTTACCTGGATTTGTTGTAAATGTCTGTGGTTTGTTTGTTTGTTTGTTTGTTTATTTATCATGCAGTTGCCCTGCTTGTTTTTATTTGAGAATTCAGGAAGGTTCAGAATCCATGATACTATGGCTGTTTATTTTTCTAGAAATCTGAGCTGCTAATGCTCAAATTAGTGCTAGTTTAAAAAAAGACAGCTTTCTATAAAGGGGAATTTAATTAAAATTAAATTGAATAATTAATCGTATACTTGTTTTAGTTTGTTATTGTTTTTTTGTAATTTTTTTTAATGTTGATTTATTTTTGAGAGAGACAGAGAACGAACAGGGGAGGGGCAGAGAGAGAGGGAGACACAGAATCCGAACCAGGCTCCAGGCTCTGAGCTGTCAGCACAGAGCCCAACACAGGGCTTAAACTCATCTGAGCTGAAGTCAGACGCTTAACCAGCTGAGTCCCTAGTTTGTTATTGTTGACAAATCACTTTGTGTTAGGCCCTTGCAGGGTTGTTCTTAGCTGGAATATGTAGATGAGTATGTGAATCCCTCCCAGGCTGGGCCTTGATACCCCAGGCTTTTTACAGTGCCATTTGTTAAGTAGAAGTGTATATCTCTTCTACTAGTGGAAAAGTGGTTTGGTTTTATGAATGGGATGACACCAAACTTGGATTTTAATGAACTGAAACTTGCAAGACTGATGAGATGCTAAAGGAATCCTAGGTGTAGAGAGGAGATACAAAATAGAGTTTGCTAATGTATGGCATGCTTAAGCAGGTATTCGTGGTTCTGTGTGTTTAGAGCAAAGACTAGGGTGCTGGGAAGCAAGTTGGAGTTGTATTTCACAATGCTTCATACTAAAGAATTTGAACCTATGGCTAATGGAATGACAGGATTAGATTGTTTTACAATGGTAACTCTTCATGGATGTCTGGGTGGTTCCATTGGTTAAGCGTCCACCTCTTGATTTTGGCTCAGGTCATGGTCTCACGGTTTGTAGAATTGAGCCCTACGTTGGGCTCTATACTATCTGTACAGAGACTGCTTGGCATTCATTCATTCTCTCTCTCTCTCTCTCTCTCTCTCTCTCTCTCTCTCTCTCCCCTCCTTCCCCTCCCCCTCCTCATGCTGACAATGCATTCTCTCTTTCTCTCTCTCAAAATAAATAAACTTTAAAAAAATGATAACCCTTCAAACATGAGGGAAGGTAAATTGTAAGTAGGTGGAGGTAAGAAACCTATTGAGAAGGTCAAATAAGACAATGGTGAAGGTAGAGGGAAGGGGAAGTGTGGAATAGTTGAAACCTTTGAATTTTTTTTCTTAATTTATTTATTTTGAGAGAGAGGGAGAATGCACATGCCCGAGCAGGGGAGGGGCAGAGAGAGGGTCCCAAGAAGGTTCCATGCTGTCATCACAGAGCCTGATGTGGGGATCCATCTCATGAACTGTGAGATCAGGACCTGAGCCAAAATCAGAAGTCGGACACTTAACCAACCAAGCCACCCAGGTACCTCAGAGAGCTTTGAAGGTTCTTGATTACCAACCTGGTCTGAAGTTCACAAACCATTTAAGGCTGGGGTTCTCAGCCCTGGTTGTCCATTAGAATCTCTTCTTAAAAAATGCTTGCCAGCTCCCCTCTTCCGGTTTTATTTAATTGGTATGAGGTGGGGGGTTGTACATCAGCAAGCACTTTGAAACTGTTCTCAAATGATTCTCATCCCCAGCCAGATTTGGGGATCACAGACATCTGGGTAATCATTAAATGAACTGTAGCAAGCACTAATCCAAGAATTCCCTGCCTTACTAAGTGCTGGAGCTGCACAGAAGCAGTGGTGCAGGCCAAGTTTTCGACCCTGGTTCACTGCAGCCAAAAACTACACTTAGACTGGCTCACAAGTAAAACCTTAAGGAAAATATCTTCTCATCTCTTTTCTCATCGAAAGTTCCTGATATTTTCAGCATTTCTTTATAATTTTTTGTGTTTTTTTAAATTTTTAAATGAAAGAATTACCAAGCAAGATGTAAATGAACAATATAAAAGTACATAGAATAAAAGATTAGGGGCGCCTGGGTGGCTCAGTCGGTTGAGCGACTGACTTTGGCTTGGGTCATGATCTCACGGTTTGTGAGTTCGAGCCCGGCATCAGGCTCTGTGCTGACAGCTCGGAGCCTAGAGCCTGCTTTGGATTCTGTGTCTCCCTCTCTCTCTCTCTGCCCCCTCCCCCCCCCCCCCCACGCTCTGTCTCTGTCTCAGAAATAAACATTAAAAAAAAAAAAAAAAGATTAGTCTGAGCCTCTTCCAAGGAGAAACAAAAAAAAAGCAGAAGAATAATTTGCTTTAAGTACTTTTCAAATGACTAAGGCATCCTGTTATAAAATCATGATGGGTGAAATATCCATTGAAAGTGTAAAACTGGCCAATGGATATTCATGTAACAGTACAAAATATTTATTGGTATTCAGATTGTGCATTGCGAGTGTTAAGAAACTGATACCAAGTTTTGGTTTAAGATCAAACAATATCCATAATTACCTAAAAGGGCTACTAAAATAACTCTTCTTTTTTTAAATTACATATGTATATGAAACTGGATTTCTTCATGTAATTTACTAAAAAGCAACATGTTACAATTGAATGCATTTTCTTTCATTTTTTAAAGTTTCTTATTAGTGAATGTTGGATTTTGTCAAAGTCCTTTTCAGGATCTTTGGATATAATCATAAAAATTTTTTCCATTGAAATTTAATAGTAGGATATATGATACCAGCGAATTTCCTTATATATCAATCTTGCATTCCTATAATAAATCCCTTTGTCATGGAGTATTTATATGCCCCCTGTTTGCTCTTTTTTGGCTTAAAACTTTTTGTATAGATAGATATACATAAATCATGTTGGGCTTTAATATTTGTAGTGGGGCTCTGTCTTTATGGACAGTCACTATCAGAGTTAGATACCAGTATTCTAGTTGCTTTTTAAAAAGAGTTTAGAAGCTTTCCTTCATTTTCAGTGCTCTGGACGAGTTATATGGAGCTTTGAGGCTATGAATTCTATGAAATCATCCTATGAATTCTCTTATGAATTCTTCCATGAAGTTGGTGGAATTCTCCTATGAAATCATCTTGTTCCTGGTGCTTTTTTTGTGGGATAATTCCCTCATAATGTTCTCTATTTCTTCTCCAGAAATTACATTGTTTAAATTGCATTTTTAATTTCTGATGGAGTCATTTCAATAATTGTGTATTTCCCTAGGGAATTGTCTGGTTCGTGTAGGTTTTCAGATGTATTTGAATTTGTTCTGTAAAGTAGTTTCTTATATTTCTAATGCTGTGCTAACAGGTGTTTCATGCTAATCATTTATTTTTGAAATTTTAGGCCTGTTTCTGGGGCTGTTTTGAAATTTGGATATTGTCTGTCTTCAAGTTATAATAAGGGAATGGTTTTGTGTAGTGATTTGTTCTTATATTATTTTGGGAAGATATATAAGAAGACAGATTCAGACAGATGCCATTGTTTTTGGCTAGCTAGATGTTTTCCTGTTTGTTTTTTTTTCAGCATTAACCATTTTTTGCATTAGCTTTATTGCAATATAATTTGCATACCATCCAACTCACGCTTTAAAGCATACAATTTGATGGTTCTTAGTATATTCACAGAGTTGTATGACCATCACCAGTCATTCCTTCAGTATTTTCATTATCCTAAAAAAGAAATACTGTACCATAAGCTATTACTGCCCAGTCTCTCCATCCTTTCCCATCCCTTGTTTTAGACAACACCACGTACAGATTTGAATTTGTCTTTTCTGAACATTTCTTGTGAATGGAATTACACTGTATATGGTCTTTTCTGATTGGCTTCTCTCACAGCATGTGCTACTACTTCATTTCCTTTTACTGCAAATACTATTCCATTGTATGGATGTACACATTTTTATTTATCCATTTGGATAAATAAACATTATCCATGTTGATGGATATTTGGGTTGTTTTTCCCTTTTTGGCTATTATAAATGATGAGGCTATGAACATTTGGGTTTAAGTCTTTGTATGGGCATATGTTTTCATTTTGGGGGGGTATATACCTACAAGTGGAATTACTGGTGTTTATTCTTTTTTAAAGAGTTTTTCTTTTTTCGTTCTTGTTACTTCAGTAGGCTTTGGGGTAGGAAGGGGGGGAGGTCATGACATATACCTAGTCTGTGGTGGATATAGTCTCCTCTCTTGTGGACTAGATAGCCTGTCTCCTCAGGTGGTTTAGATTGTAGTACATAGTGTAATACAGTGTTATATGAAAACATACTCCTCTGCTTTAGTGATTCTGGAACCCTAGGAAAATATTTGATGTTTCTTTAGACAACTCTGAATACTTCATTTAATTTCAAGGGAATGGTGTGGAT
The DNA here is from genome assembly GCF_027475565.1 of Acinonyx jubatus. Classification (NCBI taxonomy): domain Eukaryota; kingdom Metazoa; phylum Chordata; class Mammalia; order Carnivora; family Felidae; genus Acinonyx; species Acinonyx jubatus. The sequence continues at coordinate 19,997,145 of NC_069386.1, forward strand.
TTCTTTAAGATTAGTTAATTTTTTAATAACTTGGAAATATTTTGAATTTCTTTTTTGTATTGGTATGGCTTTAGTCATTGTGACTAAGATTTTCAGTTCATTTAGAAGTATGTCATGTGTTATTTCCTTTAATTAAAAACATATTTTAAAAGGTTTGATATGGTTCTACTTTCTGTTATATGCAATGTGCATGTAAGACATGATTATAATGTACTACTTCCTAAAGATATTTTTAGCATAATTGAGGGAAGGTGAAATAACATATTTGATTTTCACAGGTGTTGATTTATTATACAAAATGGCATCAGATGTTTATACTAATTGTTTATTCTATAAGTTAGTTGCCAGTGTTTGTGATGGTCACACTAGTATACTGCCAATACCTTCAGGAACCCTTTTGATAATCAAAAATAAATTCCAGGATTTCAGTGTTGAGAATTTTTAAATGTATTTTAGTACTTAAAAAGCACTCATGTAATTGTCAGTTTTTAATATTCTTTTATGTCCAGCATTTATTAGAACATGCATTCCCATACCAGGATAGATCATTCTGATATGAATCTACCCAAGTGTTTGGATCATAGGTGTAAGGTGTAATAAGACTGTAATTTTTAGGGGCACCTGGGTGGCTCAGTCGGTTGAACGTCCGACTTCCGCTCAGGTCACGATCTTGCGGTCCGTGAGTTCGAGCCCCGCGTCGGGCTCTGGGCTGATGGCTCAGAGCCTGGAGCCTGCTTCTGATTCTGTGTCTCCCTCTCTCTTTGCCCCTCCCCCATTCATGCTCTGTCTCTCTCTGTCTCAAAAATAAATAAATGTTAAAAAAAAAATTAAAAAAAAAAGATTGTAATTTTTGTATCTAAACTTTTTTAGATTATAGAGTGTGATAGAATGAATAGTTCTTTTTCGTACTGGCATTGTTTTCCTATAATTATTACCTTAGGCTCCTGGATTTGGATTTGGAATTGCAATATCTGGTGGAAGAGATAACCCTCATTTTCAGAGTGGGGAAACGTCAATAGTAATCTCAGATGTTCTGAAAGGGGGACCTGCTGAAGGACAGCTACAGTAAGTGCATTTGCTCTTTTGGGTGCCTATGTTACAAGCACCGTTCCTACCCTTGGTCACTGGCACATAGCGCTAGTGCATTCTTTAATATATATTGCCATTTATGTCTATCATAAACGGAAAGCTAGTCACTGTAAAAATAAAAATGGTGAAAAAAAAACTTGCTACGCAGTTTGGCGTGGAATTTAGCCTTCAGGAACCTCTTACCCTTAATCTTGTCCTTTTTTTTCAGTTAAGATAAGCAAGAGAAAGAGAGGCAAAAGATTACCAGCTAGCAAAAAGTGAGCATATAATCAGGATTGAAAGAAAATTGGAGTGAGAAGGACTTTATTTTTTAAAAGGGAGTAACTTTTCCAGCTATGCCCTGTAATTGTACTACCAAAAATCATTTTTTGTATTGTGGTACCTGTTTACTCTTATGTAAAAACAAAAGATTTAAAAAACATTAATGATCTGTGATTAGTGACTTCCTAAATGTTGTTGTAGGAGATGGGAAAGTAAATCATTTGACATTATTGTAACATTATCTGAAAGTATCCACAAAATTGTGGAACTATCCATCTTGAAAGTATATTCATAAACCTGTCTGTATGTTTTTTTCTAATATGTAATTTTGGTGGCCTTTTTTTCCTTAGGGAAAATGACCGAGTTGCAATGGTTAATGGAGTTTCAATGGATAATGTTGAACATGCTTTTGCTGTTCAGCAACTAAGAAAAAGTGGGAAGAATGCAAAAATTGTAAGTATCTTTTACCTTTACTTTAGTAAGAGTATCAATTTTATCATTGAAATGTTTCTGGTGTTTGAATTCCTCTTTCCCCTTTAAGAAAACGAAACCTGGATCAGTACTTATAAAGTTAGCTTACAAAAGTGTTTCTTCTAATACTGGTGGTATGTTTTATCACAGAAAATATATCTCAAAGTTTAGATACTAGGATTTTTTTTCGATTGAAAAAGAAAGGCAGTGATTGAAAGGTGAAAGGTCACCTCTTTATGGCTTAATGTTCCCTTCTCTTTTAAGTTCTAAAGTTAGACTGAATCTTGGCATATAGTCTGTTTGAAATATTTAGCCCTGTTTTCTGTTACAGGATTTGTTTAATGGGCAAGTTTTACATTGTCCCTTGAACACATACATCATCAACCACTTTCCTTGTTACTGTGATACAGTTTGAGGAGAGAGAAAGTGGTAAGATTTTCTTTGTAGAGTTGTTGAGGGTGCATTTTAATGTTACTGTTTTAGTATATAGCTAGAATCTTTCTTCTATTTCATTATTTCTCTAAGTCCACTTTTTTTTTTTTTAAGTTCAGTTAACTCTTGATAACTGGTCTCAAATCACAGTTAAAACTAAGCAGATGTGGCACAGCATAGATTTAATGTAACAGTTCTGTTTAAAATCATATCCATGTTTAGGAACACAGTAGCTACTTTACCCACTTTGCTCCTTCCCCCATTCTGCCCATCTAGCCTCTGAAAGGACTTATTAAGGCACTGCTTTAAGCCCTTAGTTCAGGTATAAAGAACAGGAGGAGGAGGCTGGGTAGGCAGCTAGATGGATTGTCCTGCCTTGTCTGTTGAGAACTTTGCTACTTCCCAGCAGACACTCAGAACCACAGTGGACCCAACAGAAGGGAGAGGGCTGGAAGTGAGGGGAAGGCCTGCCCTGTTTTGACTTTGGGGATTGGGTGAGAGCTAGGAGGTGTATTCCCTGAGACTGTGCACTTCACAGTTGCTAAGCCCTCTTCCATTGTCTAGGCTGCTGTGCCATATGGTTTATTTCTGCAGCAGTATCTTTGCTGATGAGGTGAGAGTTTTCTCAGATTGCAGTAGACCCACTATTTAGTTACTGCATTCCAAATGACAGACATCTTTTGGGTATATATTTTCACAACTTCATTGTAGTCGTATTTTTACACTTATAGTGTTATTTTTAAATCACAGTTCATATACTTACTGGCTAGTGTGTGGTAGAGCTTTTAAAGTTTTTATAACATGAGATTGTAATATTTATAGAAGCAAATTGCTAATTTTTATAAATTGAGTAAGTTTTAGCATTCTTGCCTTAGCTGCTGATGTTGAACATTGTTACTATTTTTCAGTATTTTTCAACTGCATATTCAAAGGTGAGCACCTTAGGTAAATTGGGTGTTTTCTTCCTGTATCTGAGTTGTGAGCTTCACCTGTAACCTCAACGTTTTAAGCTCTGTTCCTCTGAAATGTTGAGCTGTTTTGTTCACCATGCAAAATATTCAATATACATATTCCACATTGATAATGCATCTAAGAAAGTTGTATTTCTGCACTACAGACTTCTCCCCATAGAAATCATTTTATGAGAAGTAGGTCCAAAACCTGTAGTGTATTTGAAATAGGAAAAGGATTTGGGGCAGCTCAAGGATGGATTTTGCTCTGATTGGACTTAGCTACGTGACTTGGAGAGGCAGAATAAAACCCCAGTGTCTTACAATGTGGTCTTTCATTGTGAGGTGTCTTTCTAAACTCTTAACGCATCCCCAGCCAGAACCAGAACCTCAGGGTCATTTATATACATTGTTTTTGCTTTGTTTAGTTTTGTTTTTTTTCATTTCTGAATAATCAGCTCCTCTTCCTTCCTCCCCAATCTACCGATCTGTTTTCCTCCCTGTGTTCTTACATTAAGGTGGTTGGTTGTTTATGTGATTTTCTTTCCATTAACAAAGAGCTCCCTGGGTATTAAATAAACTGTTTCTTTTCTGTTAAACTAAAATGTTAGAAGTCCTTTGATAATATAACTATCATAAATAGGTTTAGTTTAGTTTAACAATAAGTGAAGTTAGAAATAGTTTATGACACAGTGAGCGTGTATAATTTTTACTAAAATTCTGAACATCTTTAAAAAGCATTATGAAGTGTATGAGCAGAAACACCTCCTAGAGATAATGTCTGTGAGCACTTCAGTGTATCTCCATGTGGTTATGTAGCATTTCACTGTGTGTACGTGCTTACCTAACCCATTCATTGGTGGGCATTTCAGTGTCCAGTTTCCACAAGTATTAAAAAAAAAAATACTGTGTTGAAGATCATTGTGTTTCTGCCTACTTGTTCAATTACTTTTTAGGAATAACTTCTTGGGAGTGGCTTCTCAGTCAGAGGGCATGAATGATATACGCATCACCAGCCCTTCAGAAAGATGATAGGGCATTGAGAGTCCAATTTCAGCAACACTTTTTAAATCTTTGCCAAACAGACTGACGTAGTATTTCAAATGAACTATTTTACAGTACAAATGAGTTCGGTCATGTTGTAGTGTACATACTGCCCATTTATGTTTCTTCTTTGCTTATTCCTTAGCATTTATATGGTGATGATTGTTGTACTAGGGTGTGGTATATATTAGGATTATTAGCCTTTTGTTATATATACTGCATATATTGTGTACCCATTTGTTTTTTTGAGTGTAGGTTGTTGTGATTGTTTTGGAGGGGTTTGTTTTTATATCACTTTGTTTCAACATTGAAATGTTTTCATTTTTATGTTGTCATGTCTGTCAGATGTTCACTTGGTTGGTTCTGCCTTTGGTGTCAGGCTTATAAAAGCCTTTTACCTTTTACCAGTTATAAAAGTGTATAACCTATATTTTATGCTAGTACTTGTATAGAATTCATTGCTTTATTTTACATTTGAATCTTTATGTCAGCTAAACTGTCTTGAAGTAGGCATTTCCCCCTAAGTTTGTTTCAGAGTTTTCAGTGTTAAAATCAAGGATAGTTGCCAAACCTTCTAAATCTCTTTTTGTAAGTTTACAACCATTAACGATAATATAAACGGATAATTGTAACAGGATTGGATATTTTTCAATAAGTTAAGCTGGTTGCAAATATTTCATTATATGTACAGTTAAATGCATGGCAAGGACCTTCTCTAAACAACTTGAATCTTAATAGGATAGACAGGTACCCACAATCATAACCATAATGCACATCTGAGAATGAGAGGCGTTTCAGGTACAGGAGATTTCCAGAGAGGTGGTAGGCACTCTCTTGGGGGAAGACATGGAAAGCTCAGAGTGTTCATCTGGTTACTTTGTTTTTGTTTGTACATAACTAGGGAGGAATTGAAGATTTAAAGTAATACAGCAAAAGTATTGCTTCTAAAACAGTATGTTGGAGATTGAAATAGAGGTGAGACTAAAACGCAGAGTCGGGTAGGAATGTTTATAGTAACTGTTACTTGCTAAGGGCCTGAGCTGTGGAAGGACAGGCAGCCTTCTCTACATTCACAACAGGGCATTGGCTGTCTGACCTTGCCACATATAGGCATCTTGCTGCTGCTTCAGCTTCAGTGTTGTTTCCTCAGAAGGTCCATCTCTGATGACTCTTGGTGGTAGTAGGCTGCAACAAACTATTAAGGATACAGCAGCCCTTTGAAGAAAGGGAGGAGATAAGAAAACTTGGAAATGAATAGCAAGACAGAAGAATAGAAGATTAATTAGCAGATTAGTAGTAGAGGACAAATTTGAGGGAGAGATTAAAGTTGTAAGTACCCTGAGGGGGTGTTGTTGATGAGGACAGTCTTGGAGGTGGGTAGGGATAAGAATAAGAACTCATTTGGGAGAATTTCGTTTGTACAGAAAGAGGTTCGACTTGGTCTTTGGACCCTGAAGGAAGGAAGACTAAACAAATAAGGTATTGAAAACCATCTGGAATATAGGGGATGTGAAGTGGCGCTGAGCTGTGTAAGTCAGGCTGAGTGATTGGGATCTTGAAGAATAGTTTTGGAATACCTGTGTGTTAGCAAATTCCATAGAGAGGCAAGAGGTGGAGGAAAGGATTACTGACAAGCAAAAGAATTCTGTAAAGTAAAATGAATTTATGGAGGACCTAATCAGCAAAGTTTGGAAATGCAGCCATCTGAAGGTAAAGATAATACAGGACTGAAGTTTGTCATGGCAGGTGATTGAGAGGTCACAAGAAAGTTATTTAAATACCACAGCATGACGTCTCACACAGACTTGGGAGCAGCACAAGTGAAACCAGGAAAGAATTGGTGGACTGAGAGAACAGAAAATGGAGGAATCATAAAAAAGATGGGCATAGAAAAGTGTCAGTAGATCAAGGAGTGTTCCCCAAAAAGATCTTGCAGATCTCTGATGAGATTGAAGGTGTACCAGAATGAGACAGTCAAGAGCAGTCCAGGGATTAAGAGGCCACACAATCAGAAGGTAATGCTTATAGATCTTGAACTTGAAGAAAGTAAAGGAAATAAATGGCCAGGGAAAATTGAACCACATAGCAGTCATTGAGGAAAGAAAGCCAGAAGAAGGGATTTATACCAACAATAGAAATTGGAGAGATACAGAAACTGAACAGTTTATATTGGTAAAGTATTAGCTCCAACTTAAGAAGTTGAATGTTAATGTGGAGGAGGTACAGTAAATTTATCCATTAAGAGTTTTAGTAGGATAGTTGTGGGCCTTGATACTGATGGATTCTGAAAATTTCAAGGAGTCAGGTTGAGCTTACAAGTTTGCGATGGTCTTGGTAGCAACTAACGGTGTATTTGATGGTATTAGAGTACACTGCCCCATCCTTTATCCAAATCACTAACAATTACTAGTTTCTCTTTAAGCTTGTGATTATTACACCTAAACAATCTTTCTAAATTAAGTAACTAAGGACTTTATTAGGCTCACTCTTCCAAATTTGGTTCTTAAACAGATCTGTTTGTCAAGAGAGCAGAAAACATAACCATTATGGAAATGTATTCTCTAGTAATTTCTTACAATTTTTTGTGTATTTTGTCTCTCTGATTCATAATTAATTTATTTGACATAGGACCAGAAAAACATAATTTTCCTTTCTCTTAAGAACTAAAAGTGTGTAGAAATCAATCAGCTTTTTTTGTAATCTTTATTTGTAGACCATTAGGAGGAAGAAGAAAGTTCAGATACCAGTTAGTCGTCCTGATCCTGAACCTGTATCTGAAAAAGAAGATGATAGTTATGATGAGGAGGTCCATGATCCGAGAAGCAGCCGTGGAGGTCTGGTCAGTAGAAGAAGTGAGAAGAGTTGGGCAAGGGATAGAAGTGCAAGCAGAGAGAGGAGTTTGTCCCCACGGTCTGATAGGCGATCTGTGGCCTCCAGTCAGCCTGCCAAACCCACCAAAGTCACATTGGTGAAATCCCGGAAAAATGAAGGTATTCTCTACCAACTTGTTTATCATTTTCACATGAAAATGTTAACACTAATTTTGATGAGTGAAATTGCTGCCCTTTCCTATCCTCGTGTTTGTTGTCTTTTGTTATCTTCATTGTTGTGTCCTGTTGCCATAAGTCCTATCCCGTTATAGCAGGCTTCAGGGATCATCTACTTTTCTCTTCATGAATTAATTTGGTGCAGCAGATCGTACTTCAAATAAATTGTCCAGTAGTTGGGATTTTGAATTTCTTGTTGTGGTTAGAATAGCCAAATACAAATTATGCTAACAAATGTCACACCAGTACCAAGCTGAATTTCAGTGTTTTACTTAGCTGTTAGGATCAGTAGTAGCATAACCATTGGAAGAAATCTTGGAGCTTTTTGGGAAGGGGGGCAGACTTCTTTTTAAATGAAGAGATTAAGGGGAAGGAACCCCTGATAGGGCATTTCTCTATAATGCAGGACTTCTTTAAACCGAAGCTAGCCGCTTCCCCTTACTTAATCAAATTTGATAAGAATGAATGCGATTGTGACCTCGTCCTGTAGACATGTCTCTCAAATGCAGGCAAGCATCTGTGACTGATCATTTTGGTGAAAAGGTGTTCTAAGAATATCATGTAGGCTTGCTTTGATCTGCTATACCAGCACCTGACAGACCTTTTTTCTAGTTCTTGCTCCCCACCCCACTCTGTGGTGGACATCTCAAACTGTCTACCCTTGCTGTTTCTACTTCATTTTGCCACTCATTCGTCAACCCTCTCTGACCTGGTATCTGTTACACCTTGCTCCCAAAGCTGTTAAAACTAAATAAACCCAGTAGAAATTTTCAGTCTTCATTTTACTTGCCTTTTCAGTACCATTTTCCATAGTGTTAACCACTTCCTATATTTTGAAATAACGTCTTCTCTTGGCTTCAGTAATACTGTGTTCTTTTGGATCTCTCACCCCCTTATGTATCCTTTGCAGGCTCCTTCTCATCCTACCCTTTAATCTTCCATAGATTTCTATTCTAGAATCTCTTTTTTCCCCTCAGCGTAACCTCTTTAGGCAATTGCATCTGCTCATTGTCTCAGTTAGCTGCTGCTGATGGCAAAACTTATTTCTCCAGCCCAAGTCTGTGTAGTTGTGCGTGCCAGCTGTTAGGCATATTGACTTCAGTATTTCACGTAGCTCCCTCAGACTTAACACACCTCAAGCAAACTCCTACCTTCCTCATAAAATTTTTGTGTTTTCTTATGAAGTTGCTCATTAGATATATTCTCATCTACCCAGTTTCTCATGCCAGTTATGGAAAACATTGTACTTATCCTTGACATCTCTTTTTTCCTCACTTCCCTGTACCCAGTTAATATATCGTAACTTCCTCAATACCATTCTTAAATAACCTCCCACTTCTGCCTTTCTCCACTATCACCACCACCTCCCTCATCCATGCTACTGTAATCTTTTTTTCTTTCAGCTTTATTGAGGTGTAATTGACATTATATATAAATATATAAAGTTATATATATTTAAGGTATATAACATGATTTGATACATGTATACATTATAAAATGATCGTAGTCAAGTTTATGACATCGGGCATTTACGTGCATTGACATGTATTTACTTAGTTACCTCAGAGTTACTTTTTTTTTTTTTTTTTTTTGGTGCGGTGAATAACTATCATCTCTTAAGTGGACATAATGAGTCTCAGAAACTAGTCTCTGGATCCCTTCCAGTCAATTCTGCAGACACCTTCATAGAGTTAAAGGATCTTCTGTGACATCTGTTATTCTTTCGCATCTCTCTTAGTTACTCCTCAGTCCTAGCTACCCTAACAGTTATGACTGTTCCTTCATACGTTTTGGGACATTTGTTTCTAACCATTCTGTCTCTACTACCTCCGACCCCACATACATATTCACAGGTGTACCCTAATCCTTCTGGTTTAGTAGTATTTCTGCTTTAGTATTTCTTCCTCTCTGGCTCTGTACTGGACACTGAATCCTATATTGCCTTTGTATGAACTCTTCCTCACACTTACATTTGCCCCTACTGACTGTTGCCAGAGTGTAGGGCCTCTGTCTCATTCGCTGCTTTTTAGCCATAGTGCCTGGTGTATAGTTAATATTTACCCAAGGAAACACTTGGAGTTGATGAATATGTGAGGATTACTTTGAAGTAATCTCTGTATTGATTATTTATAACTGTTTAATCTTGAATAAGGACATTTTTGTCATTTGTACTATATTCTTCTGTGATATAACAACCATTTCTCAAGCACATATATTTGACTGCCTAGATCCCCTGAAAAGTCATTTTCTCTTTTCACCCTGATTCTTTTCCTGTTTGAGCACTCTGTGTGTATTTGCCTTAAGTTAAGCTGCAATTTAGGGTTTTTTGTTTTTGTCCCCCCCCCCCCCCCACCTTTTTTTTAATGCAGTAAGATGCAGAGTCCTTTCCTCTCTCCTGACAGAGCCAGGAGTGTTCCTTTTCCTATTGATGTGCTCTTGTCGTCATTGTTCTGGTTTACAAACACACAGAATTCTGCGGTTTTGCAGGTCCCTGGACAGTTTTCTAGACTCTCCTGGTACTTTCCTCATTTTGACCATTTCCTCATCCACAGATAAAATTAATGTTGCCTCACATTTGGATACCTGGTTGGTTGTTAAAAGGAAAGGACTGGCCTTTTTAACTCCTGCCTGTATCTGCACAGCTAGTTGAAGCCTTTGTTCGCACCAACACAGAATGTATATAGTAATGTTCTGCATGTCTCTCTCCATGGTTAGAGGTGTGTAGAATCAGAAAAACTTTTGCTCTGGGAAATTGGGGAAAACAAAACAGTGTATGCTTAGTAATACAAGTCGTCATTAAAATTGTCAACCTTTCCAGAGTTTTTCCAACCTCAAGCAGTTCACTTTTTAGAAGTGTATTCATTAAACCTTCTGAGAAGCTAGTTTAATACAACATAGGAAGAAATGGTCTTCTCTTCAGGCTTGGGTTTTTTTTTCTTCCTTTCCCCTTTCTGAGTAAAAATTGGAATAAGTATGTCAGTCTTCTGCTTGGATCATAGACTTTCTTTACTTTCACATTGGCAGTGCACACTTTTTGATGATTAGAGGAAATGACATCTTTGCAGGGTGACCAAGAATAATTTCTTGCTGTTGATCGTACTTAAAAACTCAGTGTGGTGATGATTATTATACTTTTAAAGTGTGTGGTTTACGCTAAAGACATTTAAATATGTTATTTCAGAATATGGTCTTCGATTGGCCAGTCATATATTTGTGAAGGAAATTTCACAAGATAGTTTGGCAGCAAGAGATGGCAACATTCAAGAAGGCGATGTTGTATTAAAGGTATAGTCATGTTCTTACATTTTAATGAACTGAAGTAGAAAACAAATTCTAGTGTAACCATATAGTTTCTGCTCATGTTTGAAGCAATTTTGCCAAAATTAAAAATCAATGTTTGGGGCACTGGATGGTTTGTCATTTTTAATGGACAAAAATGGTTTGTCCATTATTATGTGTCAACACTGATATTTTTCTTTAGGCATGGAGTCATTCTGAGCAAATTAATCATTACAAATGAATATCCTTCACTGCTAGGAACTACTTTGTAGGTAGATATGTCTAGTCTTACACAATAAGTGGTTTTGATAACTACTCTAAATATTATTAAAATGTTTGTTTTGTTTGTTTGCTTATAAGTAATAGAAAGTGACAGGCTTTTGGGGATTGGCTCAGAGATACTAATTTGGGTTTTCTGACATAGCAACAGCATAGTAAAGATTTTATTTCAGGAAAGAGGAGTACTTTGGTATTATGAAAGGACTAATTTTGGTTCTTACAGCAAGCCAAGGAGTAATTTAAATATTCCTGTTTCATAATATTAAGTTAACATTTGTATTTTTATCATTTACTTTCAACTTAGAGGTTTTTTTTTTCTGTTGCAGATAAATGGTACCGTGACAGAAAATATGTCACTGACAGATGCAAAGACATTGATAGAAAGGTCTAAAGGCAAGTTAAAAATGGTAGTTCAGAGAGATGAACGAGCTACCCTGTTGAATGTCCCTGATCTTTCTGACAGTATCCATTCTGCTAATGCCTCTGAGAGAGATGGTGAGTATAGTTCTGTTTGGAGAGTCCCTTTAAGTAACCTGTTAAAGTAGTAGGAAGATTTGATATGCTTGTTTTTTTTTTTCAATATATGAAATTTATTGTCAAATTGGTTTCCATACAACACCCAGTGCTCATCCCAAAAGGTGCCCTCCTCAATACCCATCACCCACCCTCACCTCCCTCCCACCCCCCATCAACCCTCAGTTTGTTCTCAGTTTTTAACAGTCTCTTATGCTTTGGCTCTCTCCCACTCTAACCTCTTTTTTTTTTTTTTTTTTTCCTTCCCCTCCCCCATGGGTTTCTGTTAAGTTTCTCAGGATCCACATAAGAGTGAAACCATATGGTATCTGTCTTTCTCTGTATGGCTTATTTCACTTAGCATCACACTCTCCAGTTCCATCCACGTTGCTACAAAAGGCCATATTTCATTCTTTCTCATTGCCACGTAGTATTCCATTGTGTATATAAACCACAATTTCTTTATCCATTCATCAGTTGATGGACATTTAGGCTCTTTCCATAATTTGGCTATTGTTGAGAGTGCTGCTATAAACATTGGGGTACAAGTGCCCCTATGCATCAGTACCCCTGTATCCCTTGGATAAATTCCTAGCAGTGCTATTGCTGGGTCATAGGGTAGGTCTATTTTTAATTTTCTGAGGAACCTCCACACTGCTTTCCAGAGCAGCTGCACCAATTTGCATTCCCACCAACAGTGCAAGAGGGTTCCCTCCACATCCTCTCCAGCAAGATTTGATATGTTTGAATGAAATAATTTTCTACAAGCCAGACACCTTCAGAACCTAAGAATTACAAATATATATACTGGGAGTGGAGGGCTTAATTTTAATTACATTTTTCCTAGTTTTATTAAGAAATGTGGAAGTTTAAGGTACACAGCATGATGGTTTGATTTACATCTATTGTGAAATGATTACCACAATATGTTTAGTTAACATCTTTTATCTTCTGTAGATAAAAGAAAAAAAAAAAGATTTTTCCATGTGCTGAGAACTCTTAGGATCTAGTCTCTTAACTTCATATATCCTATAGCAGTGTTAGCCATTATCATCTATTGTACATTTCTTCCCTGGTGCTCATTTATTTTATAACTGAAAGTCTGGACCTTCCTCCAGTTTCCTTTTGCCCCTCCCCCCACCCTCTCTGGTAACCACAAATCTGATTTCTTTTTCTGTGAGTTTGGTGGTTGTGTGGGTTTGTATTTTTGCTTTTTGTGGGTTGTTTTCTGGGTTTTTTTTGTCTTTCTCTGACTTATTTACCATATGCCTTCGAGGTCCACATCCATGTTGTCACTGTCCTTTTTGTTTTGTAGGCAGCTCACCATTATTAATCAGTGGTTGATGAAGTTAATGCTTAAATCAACCATGTTATATGAAATTATATTTAGTAGCTTATATTCATTATCATTGGAGTATCTTACATTTTACATTATTGTAATCTTACATTTTACATTATGATCATTTCATGGGAAAATAAAAAGCACCCTTTTACTTAATAGACATTTCAGAAATTCAGTCACTGGCATCAGATCATTCTGGTCGATCACATGACAGACCTCCCCGCCACAGCCGGTCACGATCACCTGACCAACGGTCAGAGCCTTCTGATCATTCCAGACACTCTCCACAGCAGCCCAGCAGTGGCAGGTAATCACACTCTGTTGTTAAAATAGTTACGTGTGCTTGATACGTGTTTCTGGTATTGCTTACAAATAAAACTAGAAGATAGATTTTCTTTTATTAAGATTAGGTTGGAAGTTTTTGGTTTTGTTTTTTTTTTTAATTAATTTAGGGATTACCTAGAAAAACATAGGTCAGTTAATCTTCCTAAAGGGTGAAGTGGTAAATATTTTAAGTATGTAAGCCATATGATTTCTTATCACTACTCTGTAGCACAGAAGTGTAAGTGTAGATAATATGTAAATGAACAGAGAGGGTAGTGTTCCAATAAAACTTTATGAAAAACACTTGGCCATACAGCTGCAGTTTGCTGATCCCCACTGCATAAGAAGATGCTGGCCAGCTAAAAGAATATACTGCTTGGGAAAGTTAAACATATTAGTAGCCCTTTCCTAGACACTTTAACCCGGACTTTGTTTTCCCTCTTAAAAAAACAGTCTGGTATTTATGCCAAAGAGTCTGGTATGTTAGTAGTATGTGACTTACCTGAGTTTACATGGTCTTTGGGGTTGCGTATACAGTTGAGAATCTGAAAATTATCACCCTTATTTCTAGAATAGTACACATGTACACATAAACATTTGGCATTTTACATAAAATTTGTGGATATTCCCAGGGTCTGTAGGCCAACTGATTTATGGTTCTGTAATAATCCATATGAAGATCTTCTGGAGGCACTTGAAAATTTGAGCTGAACATTTTAGGGTTAGAGATTAATTTGGGACTTACTTGCATGGAGGTGTTAGCTCAAGCCATAGAAGTCATTAAAGTTACTAAGAAAAACAATGTGGAGGGAAGGCCAAGATATTAGACTGGAGGCAGTGTATTCTTTGAGGAAGGTGAGGAGGCAAGGAAGAAGTAACCAGAGAAAGGGAGGAGTGTGTAGCCAGAAGAAAACTTTTTTGAAGATCTTTAAAAACCATAATGATCATTATTTTGCACTGCTGGTTTTAGAGATTTATGAAGCGAATTCTCTTTAAATTTCAAATTTTAGTTTTATGAATTATATTAACTCTGATCTTTATTTTAAGGTTGTAATAATTATTTATTTATTTACTTACTTATTTTAATGTTTATTTTTGAGAGAGAGAGAGACAAGAGCACAAGCATGGGAGAGGCAGAGAGAGAGGGAGACACAAAACCTGAAGCAGGCTCCAGGGTCTGAGCTGTCAGCAGAGCCCGACGCGCGGCTCGAACCCACGAACTGTGAGCTCATGACCTGAGTCGAAGTTGGATGCTTAACCAACTGAGCCACCCAGGCGCCCCATAATGATTTTTTTAAAAAATATTATAGTACATCATATGCCATCCTGGCTTATCTTATAACTGATACAACTGATTGTTATTTTTAACTGCTTCAAGTTAATATATTAGTTCTAAAACTCTTCTTGACATAGCATAGATGTTACCTGGGAAAGGATCGCTGCAACCACACACACACACACACTGTGATATAAATCACACCCTTGGATAATTCATGGGAGTAGCTATAATTTTAACACATTTCTCTCACCTAGAAACCATGCTGGTGTCAAGAAATTTGGATATGATTTTCCTTAAAAAAAAAACAAGAATCATCTACATTTTGGCCATTAGTTTTTTTTGTGAGCAAATTCTAAATCTTAAAAAGTTTTTTTGATGCTGACTTTTTTTCATTTAGATTTCCTAAACACTTGGCATTCGTAACTTAAAAGTTAAAGAGGTTTGTTTTGTTTTGTTTTTTTAAACATTTTAATATAAAATTACGTTGAGGTGTTTTAATTGGGAACCTCAGGTATCCTTATGGGTCACACGAATTATATGAGATCTTTTAAAAATACAGAATCCTAGGCTCTGTTCTCAGGTGGAGGTGGAGAATACAGTTTGTTTGTTTGTTTGTTTGTTTTTAGGTTTCTGATATCATCCTCTACTGTGCACTACCAAATTTGGGCACTTCTGGTTAGGACATGTGGTACATACTAAAGAAAAGATAGTACTTCACATACAGAAGGCCAGAAGTCTTCAGATTATTTCCAAATTCTTGTGCTAAGAATTTAATTTCTGAAAATTCAGTGACCTTCACACATTCAAGATGTACAATAGTACCAGTTGCTTAAAGATTTCATTTTTTCTCCTAAAGTTCATGTTAAAATACAAATAACTGTGGAGTTGTGGAGGATTATCCTGTGTTTTGAGAAACAGTTTAGGTGTTCTTTAAAAGTAAAATTCTAGTAAAAACACCATGGGTTCTGTATTCCATTATTCTCATGACCTACTTGAGTTCTGTGTGATGTTCTTTTCTGAGTGAGCAAACGTTGTGGACAGAGCTCTTGAGAAAAGCCCATTAGCTTGTTTCTTCATAAGTAGATGAGCAATGCACCCTTACTGTTATCCAGAACAGGGGTTGGCACACTACAACTTGCAGGCCAAATACAACCTGCTGCTTGATTTTGCAAATAAAGTTTTATTGGAACCAATCATATAATGGCATAATTGAGAAGTTGCAAGAGAGACTGTATGGCTCACAGAGTCATATAAGGAAAACGTTTGCCAATCCCTGGTCTAGAATGTTAAAATAGGCGTTATTGAACTAAAAAATTATATATATAGAGAGAGAGAATTACTACAGTGATTTTCTTACATCTTGATGCGTGTTGCCAGGTTTGTTTTATATTTTATTCAGTGATGTTTCAGAGCCCCTTCTGGGCCAAGACTTGTTCTAGGAACTCGGGATACTGAGAGAGCCAAAACTTGTGCCACTGTTTCATGCTCACAAGGTAGCTCTCACAGAGAAGATTCTTTTCACTGATCTCACTGTGGTCCCTACATAACTGAGTATTTGATTTGCAGGGTATGTTCTAAGCCTCTCTTTGGTCATATAGTTTACTGTCCCTACTAACATTTAATTACACCAATCCATTTTATGACTTTTCTCCCTAGAGTGACAACATATGTTTACCTTTTTTGTTCTGTTCTATCAGCTTTATAATAAAGGTGACTGTGGTGCTACTGATTATCATAAGCAGGTTCAGTATTGAAAAAATTCTACTGTAGTAAAAGCGGAGACTAATTAAAATAATGTTGAATTGTGGAACATTTGGATTATAAAGATTATGTTTTATATTAGACTCAGTCATTCCATAAACTAAGTTTATTTAAGGCCTAAGTTGTCTAAAGTTTTTAGGGAATGTATTATAACAAATAGAAAAGGTTTAATTTATATTTAGCATATTCATGTTATAAAAATGGTTGCTTTTGAGGTACTTGCAAACAGTGTCTTAAAAAGATTGAAACTTTGTAAAATTTTCAAATATTCTCTTTATTCATTATTTCTCCTGAGAGAAAATGCTCCCCCTAAATTCTGAAAGTTAGTGGTATCAGTATTGATAATGGGTTATGATATAGTAAATATGTGATAGTAAAATTGAATTTTACAAATGAGAAATTTGTAGACAAATCCAAGTGTTGAGCCCCATTAAGCTGATATATTTGGGATAAAAACCTTTTACCTATACAGTCCACCTTTTCTGTCAGCCTTTGACTATACAGGGTTGAATTGAGCTCGTGATCTGTTTCTCCAAGAGTGCCAATAAATCCTAATACCTATGCAAATAGGGCATATAATGTATCCACTTAAATACCTTAGAGAAGTATTGACTTTTAAAGATCTTTTTTTCTTTACATATTTTACATTTTCCATTATCTTCCATAATTATTTTATTTGATTCTAGAGGACTGTAAATATTCTTTAATTCTAGAATATATAGTCTCTTTCAGATACTGCTTGGTTCTCTGGAACTTTGCCAGTTGGCTAAAAATTATTGAGACATTTACATGTAACAGTTGTACATTTTTTTTTTTTACTATTGTAAAATGTGGAGAAGTGCCCATTTTCTGATTAGCGAATTTCGGATTTTGTTTTCTGATCTTTGGTTTTAGTTCTTTAAAAACGTTTTATTATCTCCAATTTAATAGATGCTTTATTCAGGACAAGATTTACATGTGATAATATTGGCAATTAATTTGGTATAAGTACTGCTTTATTTTTCATTTGAAGTCCTTCATGTTTATTTGTTTGTTTTTGGTTTCTCCTCTGTGAAAGATAGAAAGGGCCAGGTAGAAAGATAATTCTTGAAGTATCTCAATGAAATTAATTGATCACTTCTTTCCTGTGGATTCTATGCCTTCCAGCTGGACTAAGGGAGTTGGTTGTGAGTTGATGCAGCACAGTGAACTTTCTACAGTAGAGTGAATGTTGAAAGATCTTTTTTTTGCCAGTAATTTTGACATTATCCTGCTGATTCTTACCATATTATATATTTATTGATACCATGTATATGTTATCAGTATATGGTTATAAATTTTCCCTTAACAAACTAGGCAAGATCCCTGCTGTCCTAGAGCTTTAGGCTTATATCAGAGTGAAAAAAGCAGATAAGTAAGTTTGAAAAATACATTTCACTTTCCATCAGACTAATGGAAATTATTCCATTAGTGGTAAGTACTATAAAGAAAATGAGGGTAGTACGATAGTGAAGGCGGAGGGGACGATATTAGATAACATGATCAGAGAAGAAGGCTTCTCTAAAGTGACCTCATCTTGAAATGAGTAAGAAAGAGCCCTCCAGATGAAGATTATTGTAGAATAAGAAATAACGTGCCGTTTCTCAACTTGTTGGAATAACAGCTGGATGCTGGATCACAAGAGTAAAGGAGACAGTGATTGGAGTTCTAAGAAGTATTTTCTTCTGTTTTGGAAAAAATTGTTTCATGAGAGAAAATGTGAAAGTTTTTTAAGAAGTTGTTTATTACTTGAATTGGTTTTGGGGTTTTTTTTGTTTTGTTTTTTTTTGTTTGTTTTTTTGCTGAGATTCTTTGTCTAATGTTTCGAAATGAGTGGAATATTGATGACCCATCCTGAACTTCTGTTACTTAAATAAGAGCCAACTTGTTTTCAGTCCTTGGGAATTTTAGGTTACCAGGTTAAAATTCCAATCTGAGGTTTTGTTTTTGATATGCTTTCTAAGGAGGCCAGGCCAAGGGAAGACCATAGTTGATGCACTTCTCTAGTAATTAACTAGCAACCCAAGTGTAATAATATGTGTGCTCAATGATTGCTGAATAATTTTAACTCCTAAGAGAATATGAATCTAATGGCATAAAAGCAAGCTTAAATATTATACTTTATCCCACAATTTAAAAAGTAAAAGTATGAATTTTGTTCATCAGCTCTTACACAAGTACAATATAAAACATAAAATATGATATTTAAAAATAGACTCTCCACTTGGTAACGTATTAAAAATAGTAAATGAATGAAAAATCTTACTTCCAGATAACGATCTTCTCTTGTCCTTGGGAGAGAACCTTAGTAAAAAATGAAGAGAGTGTCGCAACATTGATCCCTTGTTATAAATCAACCAGACATTCCACTCAGTCAGAAGATTGTTTGACTCTAAATATTAATCTAAGTACCTGATAATCATTATACCACCAAAGATGGCCTAACAAAGCTATCCTTAAATTTTAAAAAGCTCTTTCTTAGTCTTTCTCATTATTAAAAATTACACATTTCTGCAAAAATCATACTGTCTGAAATCAGATGCACTAGGTTAGCAATCATCATAATAAATGAACATGTAAGATGGGAGAGAAACTCTGTACAAAATGATAAACTTTATAAAAATAAGTATCTGGATTATTACCTAAAAGGCATTTGCCAAAATGAGCAATATAGATACTCATATTTTCTTCAAAAGCATATACACACACACATGTATTTCTAGAAAATAGATTATAGTGTGTAAAGAATAAACTTAAGTTGTGGGAAGTTAGCTTATAAATATGGCAAAATTGGTATAAAGTAACTATTTCTCGGCATACTACCCTTAATTTCTGTATTCCAGGACCAGGTTAGAGTCTCTTCTCTGCGTCTCTCTGCCTTTGTCATCCCTAGAATTCTGTATGTGCCATGCAGAGAGAGATCATCAATTTTTTTTTATTGCTATGAAGGAGGAACTGCAATGTATAAATACCTATTTGTTTCCATATAAAATTTAGAAAATTAACAGTGATTGCAGCATTCTAAATAGAATGATTT
Organism: Acinonyx jubatus; assembly: GCF_027475565.1. Lineage (NCBI taxonomy): Eukaryota > Metazoa > Chordata > Mammalia > Carnivora > Felidae > Acinonyx > Acinonyx jubatus. Next base: position 20,016,271 of record NC_069386.1, read on the forward strand.
GAGTGTGCCTTTAGTTTTTCTTTCTCAGGTGTCTTCCAACCCTCCATGCTGACCTATTCTGTCAATGGAGAAAAACTGTGGGGTATGGTTAGGTTAGTTTCTTAACATGTCTTTATTGTTAATTATGGCTGAGATAGTCCAGTAGCCTCTAAAGGAATTAGTACCTAGTTTTTGTTTTCATCCTAAGTTCTGAAGGTCTTGCCTCCCTTTATGCAATAAATGAGTTTCTGAAAAGAAAGTATAACTTCATTTTTTAGGATGAGTCATATAGTATGTAATGGGAATTTGGAATTGGTGTGATAAAAGGATGTTTTACTGGAGTGACTGTTCACCCTCAAGTTTATTTCCTATATTAAGGTAATTTTTAAAATAAGGCATTACTGAACATTTAGGAAGGTGTTTGGGAGCCAGAAGTATGAAAGAAAGCTTCATGAAGAATGGGCCATCTGGCATGTTTTGTCAGACAGGGTCCAATCAAGACAGCAAGTCAAGCTTGGAGTGAACCTAGCAAGTTTAATGTAAATAGATTAAATAGAAAAGGATTGGAGTAACAAAGGATTAGCTAGTAAGAAGCTGAGAGAACTCTAAATATCAGAATCGGGTATGAGGAGCAGCCACTACCCCTGGTGCTGATATGGAGTGCCCAAGGAAGAGGCTCCCCCACCCATCCCTAGGGTGAGAGCCAGCCTGCTTGGAGAGCGCACGCCCATGGCTTACTGAATGGCAGAGAATTTGGCTGTGGTGTGTTCTCAGAAGAACTGGGCAGGAAATTTTCCCTCCAAAACGTTTGGAAAAGGAGTTCATGGGCAAGTGTCTTATTAGATAGAGACCTTGCACACAACTATCCTAGGGAGTCACTGGGGGAAACTGCTGACTGCTATGTGCTGGAGGGGCCTGCTGAGGAGACACACCCCAGAACCCTCAGGGGGAGCCCCTGACCAAGCTGCCTGTCCTCTGCCCTCTGCCCATAGGCCTTAACAGTTGTGATTTTACACCTGAAGTTTTTCACTTAAAACAAGTTGTTGCTCCTTGCTGATCTGACCGTGTGTATGTTAGTCTGCCACCCTATTTACACAGTTAACTGGGTACGACTTAAAGAAGGCTCTGTTTACAATGAGTTCATTTACGTGAACTGTAAAAGCTCTTCAGAGACTGTTTCACTTTGTCTAACAGCTGTCTTCCATAGGGTTTTTAATCAACCCAAAATTTCTAGACCAGGGGATCACTACCATTAGATTGATGTACAAATGAAAAATGCAGAAAATAAACCCCATATCCTACCCTCCAGGAGAAAACAAAAATGCTCTTAAGAGGATCTTCAGGTCCAGGGGCGCCTGGGTGGCTCAGTCGGTTAAGCATCTGACTTCGGCTCAGGTCATGATCTCACGGTTTGTGGGTTTGTGAGTTCAAGCCCTGCATCGGACTCTGTGCTGACTGCTTGGAGCCTGGAGCCTGCTTCAAATTCTGTATCTCCCTTTGTCTCTGACCCTTCCCTGCTCGTGCTCTGTCTCTCTTTCTCTCACAAATAAATAAACATTAAAAAAAAAAAATTTAAAAAAAGGATCTTAAGGTAGAATGTTGAAATGTCTGTCTAGGCTACTTGGAGCCAGAGTGTGTAGATAAACATGACTCTGACTCAGGACAAAAATGTTTTTTGTATAAAGATAGCCTTCCTCATAATAGCAAAAAAAAAAAAAAAAAAATGTTTTATGAAGCTTAGATAACCATTTCAGAGCCATGGTAGTGTCCTGTATGGAAGATTTGAGGAAAGTATATTTTCTTTTAGTTGTCACAGCTTTACCAGTTTCTTTCAATAACTGCCACTGATTGTAAACTAATCTGGGGTGTCTAAATTTGGTTTTTGTCTTGCAATAGACTTAGTGGTCACATCTCATAATAGAACTTTTCAAATGATTGGAAAATTTGATGATTCTGTACCATAACCATGCGTCTGCATTGCCCAGTGTCGTTGCTGCTAGCCACATGTGGCTACTGAGCATTTGAAATGTGGCCAGTCCAAATTGAGATGTATTGTTAAGTTTGAAATAACACATTGGTTTTTAATGACAAAAAAAGATGTAAATTACCTCTAATAATTTATGTTGATTACATAATGAAATAATATTTGGATGTAATGGGTTAATAAGTAAAATGTGTTAATTGATTTTATCTCACTTTATTTAATACAGATTCTAGAAAATTTACAGTTAACATAGATGATTTGCTTTATAATCCTGCTAACAGTGCTGCTCCTACTCTGCATGTATTATTGAATAATGCCTCCATCTTTTGGTAGATAACAGAAATGCACTAAAAAGAACAGTGATTCTCCAAGTATTAGTTGTTATGAAAAATTTAATAGAATATGAATTCTATCTATCTGAAATGTTATTTAATTCATAACAGTTGTGTTAGAGGAAAAATAAAGGTGGTGGTCAGTACAGTATGGAAATTAGGCAAGATGAAAATGCTAGCAGTTTTATGTGATGGGGCAAGAGCACAACAAATGACACCCTTCTAGTTATCATCATGGAGGAGGTTTCCATCAGAAGGTTATAACTCAGTCAGGATGGGAGTTATCATTAGTATCAGTCTTTTTAAATTTAGAAAGTTTAAGTTCGAAGAAATAAAATCAATTGTAAATGTTTTTAGATGTTTTTAAAGCAATTTAAAGTTTGCTTGTTACAGAGCAGTAAGTCTATAGAACTATTAAAATTATGCATTCTTTAATCTCATTCTTTTTCTTTAAAATGTATATATTTATAACAGTTTGCATATTTTATGCAAAGAATGTAAGGGGAATCTTCTGTTTTGTACGGCCCTTTACATTCTGAGGTACCTAGAGCACTTTGGGGATAAAGCTTAATTGTGCTTATTTATTCTTGGATTAATTGTGAGATTTTATTACCTAAGCTGTGGCTAAAAATTTTGACTTTTATGATTTAAAAATACCTTGACTTTTATAGTTTTGCCTAAAAGACTGTTTACCTCCATGCAGCTAGCTCATAGTAATTTAAAACTAAAAGTACACCCCCACAGAATAATTGACTATGAAAATAGAAACTGTGAAAAGTGCTTATGTTTTATCCTTTCAGAAGGGTAACAGGTAAGAAACATTTTCTTCATAAGACTGCTAATAGTATGCATTAATAGAACCAAATTCTTTGTTTAAAGTTAGACTTAATTGCATTTAAAAATTGGGGTATCTGGGTTGCTTAGTTGGTTAGGCGTCCAACTTTGGCTCAGGTCATGATCTCCTGGTCCTTGGGTTCGAGCCCCACGCCTGACTCTGTGCAATGTATGCTTAATTAGAACAAGTAAAATAGGTCTATTCTACCTCACCTACTTCCCACTCCTCTTGAATTAAGCCTTTCTCCATATTTCTGCGTAATTTATTTAGCATCATATAGAGTTTGTGTTTTAAGTAATTAAAAAAGGTCACACTCTGCACATTATTTTCTAGCTAGCTAATTATACTTAACAATACAATGTGACCATCCTTCCAGCTTATTCTTTTGATGAGAAATTTTACATATTATGGAAATTCTGTTTCTAGGTCTTTGCCTGTGCATTCAATGTTGCATAAGCATCTTTGTCCATGATTTCATATACTAGCTTTTTATTTCTGAAGTCATTAAAGAGTGTGTTGGTATTACTTTTAAATTTTCACGGATGATGCCAGATGACTTTCCAAGAGTAATATTTGAGACTACACTTGTTTATTTCTCAGAATTCCATGTTTACCTATCTGATCATTGTAAATTGGCAACTCCGTATTTTATTTAAAAAAAAAAATGTTTAATGTTTATTTTTGAGACAGAGACAGAGTGAGAATGAGGGAGGGGCAGAGAGAGAGGGAGACACAGAATCTGAAGCAGGCTCAGGCTCAGAGCTGTCCGCACAGAGCCCAGTGCGGAGCTCGAACTTAGGAACCCTGAGATCATGACCTGAGCCGAAGTCGGACACTTAACCGACTGAGCCAACCAGGCGCCTTGGCAACTCCTTATTTTAAATTGATGGTTTCCAGATTAGTAGCAGAGCTGAGCATCTTTTTATGAGATTATTGACCATAGTATTGCATCCTCGTAAATTGCGAGGTTAATTTCTGTTGCTCATTTTCTGTTATATTGTTCTTTTTCATTTTCCATCAGCTAGTAGTAGCTCTTTTGGTGAGTGTGTTGCAAATATAAATCTTTATATCTTTTCCTGTGCAATTAAACATTTTTAATTGGGGCGCCTGGTCAGTTTTTAATTTTAACATTTTTAATTGGGGCGCCTCAGCCAGTTGAGTGACCGACTTCGGCTCAGATCATGATCTCATGGTTTGTGAGTTTGAGCCCTGCATTGGGCTCTGTGCTGACAGCTCAGAGCCTGGAGCCTGCTTCAGATTCTGTGTCTCCTTCTCTCTCTGCCCCTACCCCACTCATGCTCTGTCTCTGTCTCAGAAATAAACATTAAAAAAATTTTTTTTAATAATAAAAAAATAAAAATAAAACCATTTTTAATAGTGAAATATTTTCATCTTTATGGTTTTTGAATGTTTATCACATTTAGGGAGATCTCCCCCAATCTAAGATTGCACAGGTTTTATCTAGGAGTTTTGCAGTTTTTAATGCTATTGGTGCTGGCATATTTTTTCCTTTTCATTTTCCTCTTTCTTTTTTTTTTTAATTTTATTTTTTACATTTATTTTTGAGAGACAGGGCAAGACCTAGCACGAGTGGGGGAGGGGCAGAGAGAGAGGAGGGACAAAGAATCCCAAGCAGGCTCCAGGCTCTGAGCTGTCAGCACAGAGCCCAATGCGGGGCTCAAACTCACGAACCAGGAGATCATGACCTGAGCCAAAGTCAGCCGCCCAACTGACTGAGCCACCCTGGCGCCCCTCATTTTCTTCTGATTGTAGAGGACATTGAGGAAAATAGTTGATTTTTGAATTTCTGATAGAATGTTGAAAATTTTTGAAATACATGGTATTTTTATGATACTGTTTTCTGTGTTATTAGATATGTTTGGAATTTTCCATAAAAAGTTTGAAGAAAATTAAGTTAGAGACTGTTCTATTTCAGTGTGTGGTATAGAGTACAGACACAAATTATCTATTGCTATTACAACTGATAACATAATAAATATTCTTAAAATGTGTTCTTGGACAAAAAAACAAAAACAAAATGTGTTCTTGGACATGTATGTATTTCTCTAGGATAAACCTAGAAGTCAGATTGCAGGTTATTGCATGTTTGCATTTTCTGTTTTGATAAATGACTTCCATTTTGCCCTCAAGTAGTTATACTTATTTACACTCACTTTACCATCCTTATATGAGTGTATCTCCATGTCCCTCCTTACAGTTGATGTTATTGTGAAAACTCTCATGAGAAGATGATTTTAAGTTACTTTAATGTGCGTTCTCCTAGTTAGTTGTGAAGGTGAACGTATTTTCATGTTTATTGTTATTTGTATATTTTTTCTGAATTGTCCCTTCCTGCTACTCATTTTTTCCTCAATTGTCTCTTTTAAACTGATTCATAGTTCCTTATATGTTCTAAATATCAAATTCTTGTATGTGTTGTTAGGTCAGTATATAAATCTTAATATTGAACTCATTACACATGTTCTTTCAAACTATGAAATTTATTCAGTTTGAACTTTTTAGTTGTTTTAAACCCCATTTCATTTGGTTCAACCAAAAAAATATATATACTATATTTTAATTATTTGCGTCCTTTTTAACTTCTTATGTAATCACTGCTGTTGATATATGAGGGATTTTGTGCCTTGAACTTTAACAGTCCTCTATTTTTGATGATACAGATATTTAAGAAATATATTATGGTTTGGAGTTTGTTCCATCTGAAATTGTATTTTTGTCATTGATATGCATAGAGATCTAATATTTCTAAATCTGTAGACATTTGTCCTAACATCATTCATTAAATAGCATGCTTTTTTCTGACAGCTTGGGGCTGCCACTTCATTAATAAATTTTACTACTGTGGATAGATTCCTCCATTTTCTATTTTGTTACTTTGATCTGTACTACTCTAGTTTTCATTATTAGGTTTTTATAGTATTTTGATAACTGTTAGAGTGTCATTGTTTTTCAAAGTTTGCTTGGCTGTTCTTACACTGTACTCCTACAAATGATTTCACAATCATCTTTATGCTTATAAGTTTTTTCTTTTTTTTTTAATTTTACCAATGTGTAGTCTCCGGAGCAGAGAGGACGAGAGAATTTCTAAACCTGGGGCTGTCTCAACTCCTGTAAAGCATGTGGATGATCATACACCTAAAACAGAAGAAGTTGTAGTTGAAAGAAATGAGAAACAAGCACCCACTCTTCCAGGTAAGCCTAGCAAAATACTACATTCGGAAAACATTTGCAGTCAGACTAAATAAAATAATTGTCAGAATTTACAGAAGACTTAAAGATGCTTTCTTGATTATGATGATTGTTATTTCTATTACTACTATTACTCCTACTTCTGCTACTACCTATGTTTGAATTTTTCTGTATTTGACTTCCAGAATATTCCTTATGGGTATAATGTTGGCATGAATCAGTAGGCTTTCGTGAATTTTTAAAAAAAATTTCTGGATAGAAATTATTCATAGTTGGGGTGCCTGAGTGGCTCAGTCAGTTGAGTGTCCAACTCTTGATTTCAGCTCAGGTCATGATCCCAGGGTTGTGGGATCGAGCTCCGTATCAGGCTCCACACTGAGCATGGAGCCTGCTTAGGATTCATTCTCTCTCTCTGCCCACCTCCCACATGCTTACTCTCTCTAAAATTTAAAAGAAAAAAATAAATAATTCATAGTTAACAACTATTCACAATTGAGTAAAGTTGTTCTCTAACACTTCTCATTTAGGAAAATTGGCATAAGTTTTTTTAAGTTATTTTGCCAATTGAAAATGTTTTCATAAGCACTGTAAGTTGTACCCTGTGAAAACGTATGAGATCAGATATAAGAATCTGCAAGCCTCCTAGATCCATTTTCTTGAAAGGCTGGGAGATTTTGCTTCTCATGTCTCAGTTCCTTTGCTCAGATCTTTTTGCTCTGCTTGTTTAGTGGCAAAGAATGTGGTTATTTAAAAACAAATTTTACCACAGTGAAGAAAGATGGCTGCTTTGACAGTCTGAGAGAAATGTAGTGATTCTGTCTTGTTCTCCCTTTCCTCATCTACCTCTCCCCTCCTCCCCCAGAGGATTTTTCAGAACCTAACAGCATACTTGGTGTAAAGACATCAGAATTTGTAACTGTACTCTGTGCTTTAACATATATATAGTATATATGTTCCTTACCAATTTCTCTGAGCTTATATTTTGCTGATGAATTTTTACATGTATTTTGTGGACTCTTTATTGTTTGAATATTTTCCTGACTGCTTACATTATTCTAGTTTTTAATAAAGTGATTCTTGCACGATTTTTAAATTTTCTTTCTTTTAGAACCAAAGCCTGTATACGCTCAAGTTGGACAGCCAGACGTGGATTTACCTGTCAGTCCATCTGATGGCGTCCTGCCTAATTCAACTCATGAAGATGGGATTCTGCGGTAATGTGATTTTAAACTTGTATTGTCTTCTCTGTCCATTATTCAGCATGATTTAAAGTGAAAATTCAGTCGCAGACCATATTTCATATCCTTTTTAAAATAGTGTGTACCACTTAATGCTATGGTTTTTTATTTTAAATTATTTATATGACAGAGATTAGAGAATAAAAAAGAAACTTTTTGGATGTTGACTTTCTCACCATTGTCCCTGCCTAGTTTTCAGGTCGGGAATTACAAAAGTTAAAAATTGTTTTCTACTTAAACATCAAAAATTTTCACAAGCTTTCTAATGCCCTAGCATTTAAAAAAAACAAAGAAACAACAACAACAAAACAGTGTTTCTCCATTTTAACACTATTGACATTTTGGGTTGGGTACTTGTTTATTGTGGTAGACTGTCCTTCTCATTGTGGAATATTTAGCATCATCCCTGACCACTAGCTGCCAGTGGCACCTTCCAGTTGTGACAACCAAAAATATCTCCAGACATTGCCACATGGTTTCTGGGGGCAAAATCACCCTTGGTTGAGAACCTGTTCTCAACCTGTTAGCAACTCAAAAGTAAGTTTTTTATATTCCACACCTTTTATTGCTATATGTTTTATACTTTATGGGATTGAGATATAAATTTTATAACCAGATTGCAAACCATCATGATCACCAAATTAGTCTTTTGTTGCCTCTGTGGTAAAGGGGCATAATGTTAATAACTGAAAATAACCAAACTTTTTAAAATGGGTTAGATCTAGACCCCTGCTCTCATCTGTTTTCTTTGCTAAAGGGAATTGGGTTGTCACTACAATACCTAGCTAGCTAGAGAGAAAACTCCTGAAATAGATGGGTTTGACACAGATTAAAATTGTATATTGCTAATATCAGATAGCTGATAATTCAAAATACAGATTGTGAAGGAACCGTTTCCTTCTTTTTTCCTTTCTTAAAAATTGCTTGGAAGCTTTTATAACTCTAAAGTTTAAGAAAAAGTAACGATGTGATTCCAGAGACCTATTTCCCAGGAGAACCCTCAAGAACAGATACCAAAGAAGATTGAGGATGCGGGCAGGATTTGTAGTTGAGCCAGAAAACAGTTCATTCACATCCAGTGACTGGATTTGGGGCAGAAGTAGTTAATGGGTTTACCTTTTGTTATTGTTGCAAGAAGTTGATATAATGCAGATAAAACAGAGTATAAAATGTCAGTCCTATAGGCCACATGACAATGAGACTGGGCCTAAAGCTGTCCTCAAAAAAAAAAAAAAAAAAAAAAAAGCTGTTCTTTAAAAAGGCCTATTTTGCTAAGGGATGCAGACTAAAAAAATCAATGATTTTTAGTTTTTGAGGCCTGTAGGTCAGTCTGTGTGATAAAAGAACTACCAGGGACCTGGAGTCTCAAGGACTTTGAGGAAGGGTTTCCAAAACCTCTCCTTACAATTGGTTTGGGAGAGGAGTCTGTAAGCAGGCTCTGGACTCAACCTGGCAAAGTAGGATACCACCATGCCAGGTGATTGACATGGTCCACGATAATACTGCTACTAGTTTCATGGAGGGACCAGGGGTGCCACCAGCCCTGGGAGTAAGTGACCTTATCTAACCTACAGGCTCTGATGTTTACATCTTAGTAAATGTTAGCTCCAGGTGAAGAAGTGGGATCAAGTGTGAATACCTTATAACATCTAAAACTTAAGGTGGTCTTTAGTTGGATTAAAAGAACTAGACTCCTCTCTCTTTCCTCAACTCATTCATTCATTGATTTGATTTGTATTTTTTACTTTCTATGAGTTTCTAATAATTTTTTCATTGTTACTTAATTAAAAGAAAGGGACTTTTCTATCCTTCATGTCAGAATAGGTAATAGAATTGTGTGTCTTCTTGACTAGAAATTGTGAGAAAGTTCTAGAAACCTAGCTGGGTAATTTGTATTTAATTACCCTACAGGGTAGTTTGTAATTATGATCCGTTTCTGCCCACTCATTCTTCTAAGACATCCTTTAGTCTTTGTTTCAGGAATATCATGGTGATGGTACACTGATGATAAAAGAATGTGCATACATTTATTCCTTCCCATTCTCTCTCTCTTGTAAGAAAAGGGCAGAGATTGAGTATGGGGCTAATCCAGAAAGGCTGATTGATGATAAGATTTTTATTTAAAATCCAGAGAGGCTGCAGAGTAAGTGATCTGTATGAACTCAGAGTCTACCAACTGCAAAGTTTAAAAACCATTATCTATTGGATGTAAAGATCACAATGCTTGGAGCCTCATTTTGATTCCCTGGTATTAGGAAAATTTGTCAATTTGTGCTTCAGTTTCTACCTTTGTAAAACAGTACTTTTCAGTTATTCCATAGAGATGAAATGAATGAATTGGGGTGGAAAAAAATGGAAGTTTTTTGTTTTTTTTGTTTTTTTTTTTACCATTGTGAATGTACCATGTATATCCAAGACTTTGAGTTGGGAAAACATTGTTTTTATAAACTAGTTTTAGAAATTAGTTGTAAAGCAGTAATTGCATATTAAATTCAGATATTTTAAAACTTATTAATCAGAGAATAAAAGAAAGTACCATTAAATCTGACTTGGAATTCTAGCACTAAATTGTATTCAGTAAATTAGTGGTATGAGGGAAATTTGAGAAATGATCGTCCTATGTTTCATTCTAAATATAGTTCTCATTGTATCAGTTTACTATAACTTTTCAAGCTTCTCTTAACCATTTCAAATGAAATATTTGTTTTAACAGGCCCAGCATGAAATTGGTAAAATTCAGAAAAGGAGATAGTGTGGGTCTGCGGCTGGCTGGTGGAAATGATGTTGGAATATTTGTAGCTGGTGTTCTAGAAGATAGCCCTGCAGCCAAAGAAGGCTTAGAAGAGGGTGATCAAATTCTCAGGGTATGTTGGTATATCAGAAATGTGATTTGAAAGTACTTAGATCTTTAGAGAAAGACCTCAAACACAGCAAACCTATTATAATTCAGTTGTAATCTTCTGTCACAGCCTATTGAACCAGACAACCATTCAGATGAATCCGTCAAGTCTTGGTTTTACTGGCCTCATCCCTTCCCATTGCTGCATTCGTTCTTGTTGACTGCTGTGTTATGTGTTACTACACAGTGTGATGCTCTGGTTTCATTTAAATCTCTGGCGTTCATTGAACCTACCAAAAAAAAAAAAAAAAGAAAAGGTCTTAGATCCCTATACCAAGTAGTCATTTTAAGTTCAACTAGACCTTCAGGCAGGCAAGACTGTCATGGGCCACAACTTGCCATCTGTCGTTTCTCTCCCATGGGATCAGTCCTTGCAGCAGTCCTCTGGGGCTTTCTTCACCCCGGTGTGATGGCTTATGTGCAGGGAGATGGGATTTCCATCAGGCAAATGTGTAAGCTGCCCTGGCTCCAAAGCTTCATGGCCCACAAGAGACAGGACCAGTTACAGGAGTCGGAAAGTCCACTTCAGACGTGGTCTTTTCTTCTGTTGTTTTTCTGTCTTTTCTATAAGCAATGCTATCTAGTCACATAGGACCATCCATGTCTGTCTCTTCTTAAAACATCCAAACCTCATGGCAGATAAACTATGTCCCATTTTAACAAAAAGATCATGTCTATTAAATGTGAATTCCTATTTGCTCCACCTCTCCACCTCATATTGTCATCACCACCCCTATTCTGCTCTCTTCCTGCATTCAGGCTACCTCCTGGCCATGTGCTGGATTCAGTCTCCTGCTCAGAATCTTTCTGCTTGTTCATGTTTTTCTCTTTCCCTCTCCCCCGCCTCTTCATTTATTCTGTACTGTCTTCTTTCTCTCCTTTTGCTGTTGAACTTGTCAGTATGGTGGAGTCCCTTCCCTGCTTTGTTTTCAGTCATTGCTGTCATAAAATTTTATAGTTTGGCTTCTACCTTAACCACTGCTGAATCTGAATTTTCATAAGCCATCATTGACCTAATGGCATCCTCAGTTCTCATTTTCCTTTATTTCTTAGCAGTGTTTTGACTATCTTAAGTGCTTTCATGAAGTGCTTTCTTCCTTGGATTCCATAACATTGCCATTCTGATACTCCTTTAATCTTTTAAATTCTTTTCCCAACCATCTTTAATGGTTCTTCTAAAACTTGGGGAATATAAGCAGCTCTGTGCTTCTCTCTTGCTACTACGCACTCTCTTGCTACTACGCAGTCTCCATCTTGGGTTTGATGACTCATGTCAGCAGCCCACTCTCGGAATCTTCACTTTGAGCTCTTGCCTGAGTTTCCTCACACTGGGCCAGCTGCCCATGGCCATTTTCCTCTGCTTTCTGTCTTCCTTTCCCTCCAAACTTAGCATAAAATCAAGGTATGATCTTTGACTTACTGGTTTCCATCTCACAGTGTACTTTGATTCTTCCTGGTGATATTTACATTGTGCTCAGACACATTGTGGATAATAATGTTCACTGTATTAAAGAAATTAAACAGACCTATCTCTTATCTACTGCATATCCTATTTGAAATAATCAGGGCATATATACATCATTTTATTTTATTTTATGTTATGTTATTTTTTAAAAGCTCTTTCTTAATTTTATTTTTTAAGTAAGCTCTGTCCCCAACATGGTGCTTGAGCTTACAATGCTGAGATCAGGAGTCACGTTGCTCTACCAACAGAGCCAGCCAGGCACCCCTACATACATCATTTTTAATTTATTTCCTAAGAGTTTGCTCTTGTTTTGTATCATAAAAGTAGCGCATGTTAATAGTTTTTAATCTGGAAAATTTTCAAAAGGTAAAAAGAAAATCTATCTGTAATCCTGCATGCACTTAGTAACATCATTTTGATATGTGTCCTTTGGTTCTTAAGAGCTTCAAGTATAAGTAGATATTGACTTGGCAAACCTTGACTTACATCATACAAAAACTCTTACAGAGATGCCACAATGTATACACTTATTTTTTTTTTTACCTCATTTCCTTCTGATTTCTTTTTCAGAAACTATTAAAAAGTAGGATTCTATTATACATTCACAGAATTTTAAAAAATCTTTTTTTATTGAGGTATATTGGTATACAACATTATAACTTACAAAAATTTAAAGCCAGAGAGTTGTCTTTTTTGGTCTAAATTGGTTAGATTTTGCAGTAGATGATCTTTAATGTCAGCATGCATTGTGGCTTTTCTTTAAATGAATTTACACCTTCACTCAGTTTACTTGGTTTCTACTTATTTTAAAGTAAAGTGTATTAATTTCTTCCAAAGGAAAATCATTTTTTCCCTCTTAAAGATGTGATATTTTCAAATTAGCTGAAGTCTGAAAACACGTGTTCTCTATGTAGAGAAGTATTTTCATAATTTTAAAATATGACCAAGAGTAATTTATGAAATACATTTTAACAGGTAAACAATGTAGATTTCACAAACATCATAAGAGAAGAAGCCGTTCTTTTCCTGCTCGACCTCCCTAAAGGAGAAGAAGTGACCATACTGGCTCAGAAGAAGAAAGATGGTGAGATATTGCCTGAAAATGGAGAAAATCTGTAGAATTTTGAGAAATTAAATAGGGACTTGAATTTCCATTTTTTAATAAATCACTCAGAGTTGAGTGATAAATGAATTTGTTAATGTCAGAGGGAGTTTAAATCACTTAGGGGCACATAGTGTTACATTATGCTTATTTGAAAGTGTGATAATACCACCAGCCTTTCTGGCATTCTAATTTAGATAGAATGCTGTCCAGACCTTCACATGGCATAGAAAAATCCTGGTTTTTATTAGCCATCAGAACCATGCAGAAGCATATGGTTAGCTTCCAAAGTTTTTACTGATGTTTTCTAAGCAATACATTTTTGTTAGCATTAATTAAAGACAGTGGCTAATTGTCTTTGATTAAGCAAATACACTTTTCACTTAAAACAGGATTTCTCCACCTCAGCACTGCTGTCACTTTGGGCCAAATAATTGTTTTTGTGGGAGCTGACCCATTCATTATAGTATGTTTAGAAATGTCCCTGGCTTCTATCCACTAGATGCCAGTTGCACACATACCAAATCAAAAATGTCTCCAGATATTGCCAAATATCCCCTGGGGGAAGCAGAGTTACCATTATTTGAGAACCATTTATTTAGAAAATGTGAATATCTGTAATAATTTGCAGCAAAATTAAGTTAGATGACTTAAATAGAGAGCACATGCGTGGTTTTGGACAAGTTGCTTGATCTTGCATTACTCAGGCAAGAGCTCGAGTTTCTGCATTACTTTCCTTATCTGCAAAATGGAGATGCTAACCTAAGCATTCCTGTTTCATGAGGTCATGGTGATATACATGAGCTAGAATACTGAATACAGCACCTCATAGTAAGAATTCAACATATGTTGAGGGCTATTTTTATTATTATTACCAATAGCATCTTCACATAATCTGTTCTTTTCAGATTAATTTATCTCACTAGCTATTGATACTGTTTTTGTTTTGATTCCTTTTAGTTTATCGTCGCATCGTTGAATCAGATGTAGGAGATTCTTTCTATATTAGAACCCATTTTGAATATGAAAAGGAGTCTCCCTATGGACTTAGTTTTAACAAAGGAGAGGTGTTCCGTGTTGTGGATACCTTGTACAATGGAAAACTAGGCTCTTGGCTTGCTATTCGAATTGGCAAAAATCATAAAGAAGTAGAACGAGGCATCATCCCCAATAAGAACAGGTATGAATATTTGGATACTTCTCATAGAACAAGTTAAGTAAATGATGATGGAAGACTTTAATCCCACTGGGAAATTTTGGCAATGTAAAGAGTTAGTTTTCATTGTATTTACTGTGTCTATGATTGACTTAGTTGTACAGACTCCTTTATTTTAGTTTAAGCATTGAGATTTATTTTTTATTTTGTTTTCAATATATGAAATTTATTGTCAAATCGGTTTCCATACAACACCCAGTGCTCATCCCAAAAGGTGCCCTCCTCAATACCCATCACCCACCCTCCCCTCCCTCCCACCCCCCATAAGCATTGAGATTTAAACTGCATGTGAAGAGAATTCTATCCAGTATTTTGACATTTTATCTATGAGTCTTTTTGTTTTGTTTTGTTTTTAAATATATTTATTTGTCTACCTGTCCTCTGTCTATTCTGTCTTTTTTTATCCAGGGCTGAGCAGTTAGCCAGTGTACAATACACACTTCCAAAAACAGCAGGAGGAGACCGTGCTGACTTTTGGAGATTCCGGGGTCTTCGCAGCTCCAAGAGAAATCTTCGAAAGAGTAGAGAGGATTTGTCAGCTCAGCCAGTTCAAACAAAGTTTCCAGCCTATGAAAGAGTTGTTCTTCGAGAAGGTTATTTTCTGTAGACTAACCTTAATACCCTTTAATGTCAATATGCTAAAGAAAGAAAAAGTATAAACTATGTTGTTTTTTCTTTGACTTTCTCTCCAGCTGGATTTCTGAGACCTGTAACTATCTTTGGACCTATAGCTGATGTTGCCAGAGAAAAGCTGGCAAGAGAAGAACCAGATATTTATCAGATTGCAAGTAAGTAGCCTTAAGACTGACTTAAGATCAGGGTGCCTGGGTGGCTCAGTCGGTTGAGCGTCCAACTTCGGCTCAGGTCATGATCTCGTGGTCTATGAGTTCGAGCCCCGCGTTGGGCTCTGTGCTGACAGCTCAGAGCCTGGAGCCTGCTTCGGATTCTGTGTCTCCCTCTCTCTCTGCCCCTCCCCTGCTCATGCTCTGTCTCTCTCTCTGTCAAAAATAAATAAACAAACAAAAAAAAAAGACTGAAGATGAGGTTGAGGGTGTTACTTAATTAGTTATTTCTCTAAAGGGTGTATCTGATCCATTCACTTAATAGAAATAAAACTTTCTGGAAGTGAAAATTTGCAGTTTACCTCATGTATTTAATTTGAAGGGAAACTTGAGTGATTGTGTTCTTGTTATACCAGTTCCCTTTAATAATAAAAAGAATCACCATTTATGAAGCCCTGGCCTTCATATGAAAATTGCACACAATCTTGTTTAATAAATCCTGACAACATTACAATGGGGTGTCAGTATCCATTTACCAGCATTATCCATGCTGAAGTCAGGTAACTTGAGCGTTAGAGTGGTAGGGACCATCACAATCTGTTTACTCCAAACTTTCCTGATGACACCCAGCTGATGAGTCACAAAACTCAACTTTGAACCCAACCTTTCCTGGCTTTAATCCAGTGCTTTCAGTCATTGGGCTAATAGAAACACTCAAGTATATAAAAAGGGTAATGAAAGCATGATTCAAGCGATCAGTTATTATTGTAGGCATTTATAGTAAGTTAGTGTTAAATATAAATATTGAAGATGTAGTGCTTTAAATGCCTTGCAGAGTTTGCTTGCAGATTTCTTTTATTAGTTCATTAGTTTAGCTATGGTGGTATTTAAATATACAGACTTAGTTATGACCACTGTAGCTTGCTCTAAACTATATGTAAACACTTGAAACTGGTTTTTTTCCCCTAATTATAAAAATATCATTTTCTATTTGGAAAGGTTAGAGAATTAGTTTTGACATACATCATAATCATCCTAAATTTTATCCTGTCATATTTTATTCCACCCTATCACCCTTTGTAAGCAGACTTTTGTGGAGTTTTATTTATTGTTTTCTTTCTTAATAGATAATACCATATTTTTTTATTATCCATTCTGCAACCAAAATTTGGTTGAACAGCCTTCTGTTGTTTACATAATTTTTTCAGTGTTATATTTTACTGTTATAAAGGATACAGAAATCTGTCCATATTTTTATTTGCTTGTTTATGCTCTGCCTTCTTTCCCAAAGGATTTAAATACTCAAGAATATAGCTTTTTCCATATTTACGGTAATTTTCTTAGAATTTTCAAAGACAGGAAGGACTGAACCATACAATATGAACATTTTCTGGCTACTGCTATTTATAATCCTATTGCCTTCCAGAGGGTTGTGCCATTGTTTTTGTTGTTTCTACCTACTATATGAGATCTGCGTTAATATTTTTAACTTCATAAGTGCTAATTTAAAGGATCAGAGCATTGCCTTATTATATTGCTTTTCACTTGGTTTTTGGTAAAGTTGAATGAGGATATTTTATGAAACTAAGATTTGCAGACACATAATAATAAAATTTGAGCAAGTAAGAAAATGTTTATTTCTGATTCCCCATTCAGTTTGATTTTTTTCAGAAGAGGTTTTTTTGGGTCATTGTTATAGGTAACATTTAACATAAAGAACTTAGAGGTGGGGCGCCTGGGTGGTTTAGTTGTTTAAACATCCTACTTAAGCTCAGGTCATGATCTCCTGCTTTGTGAGTTCAAGCCTTGCTTTTGGAGAGCTCAATCCCCACTCTGGGCTCCGCACTTTCCCTCTCTGCACCTTGTGGGATTCTCTCTGCCCCTTGCTCACTGGCACACGGGTGCTTCTCTCTCTCTCTCTCTCTCTCTCTCTCTCTCTCTCTCTCTCTCTCTCTCTCTGTCTCTCTGTCTCTCTCTCTCTCTCAAATAAATAAGTAAGTAAATAAATAAATACAATTTTTAAAAAAAGAAAAAAAGTTAGTGGTAACCCCACCCATAACCAAACCTTGGGTTTTTTAAATTTAGAAAAAGTGTGAAGACTTATAAAGCCCTACCTTAGGGAGCAATTGATTGATTTAATTGGGTTTACTCTACACTATAGCCAGACTCTTATAAAAGAGATTCAAATAGCTTAGTTAGTGTCCTCTCTGAATCTAATGAAGGTCTTTTGAGTTAAGGAATTAGTAGCTTTTCTCCAACCAAAACTCCCAGTTGATCTCTCTCTCTAATTCTCTGTTCACCAGATTTGAAATTCTGCTCTCTTTGTCCATGGAGCTTTTACCTTATGATAGTCTCATTCTCTAGAGTCATTCCCCCTATCATTCATTGTGACCTTTGTCCTTCCAAATCTCTTGATTTTTGTCTGATCTGAAACACCAGAGTTCCTTTTTGTCTTTGAAGCTTTCCATGTGACCAGAGTCACAAACATTGCTGTACCTTTTTAGGGAAGAACTTCATAGAAATTGGACCTCTGAGATAATTTGGTTAGTAACCATCTCAAGCTGCACTTGACATACTGTAGATGAGTTAGAGAGAGATAGGTTACTAGTATGAAACCATAGGCTGTCTCACAGTTAGAAATCAACTGCTCCTAGGTTCCCCTTCTACTATTATAGAAAAGATCTCTAACCCAGAAGTCTCCAACCAGTCTGCTATATAGCATTGTTGCTGATGGATCTGCCCAGGTATTGATTTTGTCAGTCCCCCTTGGCTAGATGGAGCTCTACCCAGGAGAGGCCTCCTCAGTTTATCTCTGTTGGCCATACAAATAGTGCCATTTTCTCTGCATGTCACAATGTGTAAAACATTTGGAAGTAGTGCCATGTCAAGCCATTTTAAGCACAAGGCAAAAGAAAAAATGTGGGTCCATACATACATGTTTTTACATCTTTTTCAATGGCTGTTTTTTCCCAGGACATTGAAGTAGTTAGAAAAATTTTTGGAAAACATGAAAAATACGTGTATTAAAACTCATATTATTTCAAGTTTAAATATTTTATTTGTATCAAACACAGAATTTATAATTTTCTTTTCCTGGCTTTAATGGAAGCAAGCTCATCAATATTTTTAAATCCGCTTTTTAAAATCATATTTTCAATGGGAAGAATTGCCATATTTGATCATTTCTCTTGACCAAGTGACAGTCTT
This sequence comes from Acinonyx jubatus, assembly GCF_027475565.1. Taxonomy (NCBI): domain Eukaryota; kingdom Metazoa; phylum Chordata; class Mammalia; order Carnivora; family Felidae; genus Acinonyx; species Acinonyx jubatus. The sequence continues at coordinate 20,034,520 of NC_069386.1, forward strand.
AGATATTTACTCATGTTTCACTTAACTGGTTCTATTTAAAATTTTGGTATGCTGTTTATTGTGGGTTACTAATTTTGATATTTTGAACATATTGCAGCAAAATATTACTTGATTGCAGAGTTTTTGTAGTACCCCTTAAATATTGCTCCTGAGGCAAGCGCCTCACTTACCTTCTCCTAATCCCAGAATTGTTGGGAAGCATTAATCTTAACCCAGTGGTGCTCAGCCAGGGGCAGTTCTGATCTATTGTGGATATTGGCCATTCCTGGATACATTTTTATTGGTCCCAGTGTGGACCGGAGGCATATAGCAGGAGGAGGCCAGAAATGCTGCTGAACTGGCCATGGTGCACAGGGCAGCCCCTATAACTAAGTATTGCAGAGCCTAACATGTCATTAGCACCCAGTAGTTGAGTTGAGAAACTCTGGTCTAACCAATAGAAATTTGATGTTTTGTTTTTGTCCTGACGTCATGAATAGAAAGTGAACCACGAGATGCTGGGACTGACCAACGTAGCTCTGGCATTATTCGCCTTCATACAATAAAGCAAATAATAGATCAGGTAAGTTCTTAAAAATTGCCCTATTTCATTATTAACTGTGAATGTTGTGTTTTGAGTGGTATGAAGTTTAGTTAATTTGGAAGTAGAAAAGTAGCTTTTCTAAGATTATTACTGATATACTATAAAAAAAATTAAACCTCTACTGAAAGGCATTCCAGTAACCACTTTCAAAGAAAGTGCATTACATGCATCAAAAGATATTTATATGCATAAGGAATATGTTGTTACTTGACAGGGTCATGTTAGGAACATTAAATTCTTGTACTCTTTTCACTTTACTGAACATAGATAATGCTATCAACTTGTAAGTATTGGGGCTGTCTTAAAGTGAGCTGGTTAAGAAGTTTTTTAAAAAAAATTTGGGCTAGAATTTGTATTGAACTAAGTTCTGATTACAGATTTTTCTAACATATACTCTGGAGACATTTTGGAGCCCAGTTAAAGGTCTATTACCATTGGAATGTAATCTAGGCTGTGACTTTTTTTGAAGGTGATGATTCTTAATTAACTGTGGCTTGTGTCCTTATTTGTTTTTTTGCTTTGTGTCTCCAGGACAAACATGCTTTATTAGATGTAACCCCAAATGCAGTTGATCGTCTGAATTACGCCCAGTGGTATCCAATTGTAGTATTCCTTAACCCTGATTCTAAGCAAGGTGTGAAAACTATGAGGATGAGGTTATGTCCAGAATCTCGGAAAAGTGCCAGGAAATTATATGAACGGTCTCATAAACTTCGTAAAAATAATCACCATCTTTTTACAAGTGAGTATATTAAAGGCCTTCATTTAGTTTAAAATGTCTAGGCAACAATATGTAGACAAAAATGTTGTGTTGTTTAGATGCCAAAAGCTATATAACTTTTGCCTTGGAAAGCTTCCTGTTAGTTTTAACGGCTGCTGTTGGATTGAAAGAAAATGTACAAGGCTGCCTTGTTGGCTCAGTTGGTTAAGCATGAGACTTCAGCTCAGGTCATGATCTCACCGTGCATGAGTTTGAGCCCCACATTGAGCTCTGTGCTGACAGCTCAGAGCTTGGAGCCTGCTTTGAATTCTGTGTCTCCCTCTGTCTCTGCCCCTCCTCCTCTCACCCTCTGTCTCTCTCGGTCTCTCAAAAAGAAATAAATGTTAAAAAAAAATTTTTTTTTTAAATGTGTAGCACCAAAACAAATTTCAAAGATGTGTGTCCTCAAATATTGTATTTCAAATAATTAAGAAATGATGATTGAGCTCTAAGCAGATTTGAATGAATTCTGGCTTTTGACGGTATTCTAATCGTTAAACAATGTTGTTAATTTATTTTCAGCTACAATTAACTTAAATTCAATGAATGATGGTTGGTATGGTGCATTGAAAGAAGCCATTCAGCAACAGCAAAACCAGTTGGTATGGGTTTCTGAAGGAAAGGTAAGAAATTTCCTGTTATTTTTGAGCTCTTTCAATAAATGATATAACAAATCAGAAAAGCCTTTGAGTTACCATTGTTTCTAATTAGATCAACATATTAGAATAATTTGGGGAGAGTTTGTTTTTGATAGTAAAAGACTTTAAGTTTTTATAAATTGTTTTTGATAGTAAAAGATTCTGAAATTTCCCTACCTATTGAATTACCACTTCAGTGGTGTCATCTCAGAGAGTTATTAAATGATAACTAAAAGAGTAAGTTTGAGTTCTGGCTCTGCTCCTGTCTGAGGAATGACTTAGAACCTGGCTTCAGTTTCCTTCTCTGGAAATGAGGAGAGTTGGGTGGGTAGGTGAGTGTTGCCCAGAGTGTTGTCCTCTGCATACAAGATGTAGGACTTGGTCAGAAAGAAAAAGGCACTGTGAAGGCAAGTAACAGATGAGAAATCTGCAACCACACCCGCTACATGGGGCAGTGGGACCCACCAGCATGGTAAAGGCTTTGAGAAGCCTTAAGTAAAGAACATGTGTTATTTTGTTTACCTAGGGATTTTTTTTTTCACTTAGCGGCTGTTAATATTGTTTTAACTTACTAGGAAATGTTGGACAAAGCAATTCATCACTTTTAGATTCAGATTTTGATTTTATATACATCCAAATGGCCAGCTCTATTTTTTTTTTTATTATTTTTTTAAGTTTTATTTCGAGAGAGAGCATGAGCAGGGGAGGGGCAGAGAGAAAGAGAATCCCAAGCAGGCTCTGCAATGTCAGTGCAGAGCCCGGATGTGCGGTTCGAACTCTCTAACTGTGAGGTCATGATCTGAGTCAAAATCAGGAGTTGGACACTTAACCAACTGAGCCACCTAGGCGCCCTGCAGATGGCCAGCTTTAAAATAGCTACTATCTATTGTATTGTCAGTCTCTCTGGTTTTATAGCAGTCTTCGATGGGAAAAGAGTGTTCATTTTGTTTGGCAAGTTAATACAGCTGAAAGAGCCTTTTGTTTTAATATCTTTTACCTTCAGTATAATATTATTGATGTTTTGGTTACTAGAGAAAATTGAGAATATCTCTGTTGTTTTTTGTGTGTGTGTGTGTTTTATATTTCCTTGTTGGCTTGGTTCTTGTGTTTTGCGCCTGCATGGCCTCTACTTTCCTCTGCCTGGCTATGGCTACAGCTGCTCTGGCAGTGCATGCTGCATGCTTAGGACCACCATGCCCTTTGTCCAGGAAACACAAACCTCTGCAAGAAGAGATGTTACAGTGCTTACATCTAGAGGTAGTGTCTGCTCTGCTATTCCCACCTGTATTCATGTCAGAATCATGGTTTTTCTCATCAGTACCACTTGGGGGATGGACTGTGCATATGAGATCATCAGACCACTTTGAATAACTGATATATCAGCTGGGACACTTGACAGACAAATCCAGGTGGAAAAAACCTACTGCACCACTTTATAAAAACACACTATTACTAATTTTCTCTCATGTGGCATTTGATACAAAGGATCGCAGTCCCTGTCATACTAGTCTGTAAAAACACAATTCTTTCAGCAGCCTTTGTCCACTCGAGTGGTTAATAGCTTGCATTGGTGATTCTCAAAATGAAGTTAGTTTATAAATACACAGAATGTGCTCTCTGCCTATCTGAGGGATTTTCTTTATCCACAAATCTTAATATTGTGTAAATTTCTTTTTGTGGTATTATTGTGTGCTTCCTGTCTTGCTTGGGTTTTAAAATGCAGGTCTCACTCCCCCCAACTTTTTATGTGAGGAAAAATAGATCATTTGTTACTAGGATAGATGGATGCATTTTGTAAATCATAAAAGGTTGTTATAATTTAAATGAAGCTTGCTAGATCTCCTGCCCCTTCTATTCAAGTATATTTTATCATAATAGACAAATTCTTAAAACCACATCATTTCACATTGACTTTCCTGAGTGTACTACTTTGGTCTAATTGCTAGGAAGAGATCTTTTTTGCAAGATCTGACATGGTCTTGTGTGTTCCCTACTAAACCAAGAAAGTCATCCTGAGGCTTTCTTAACATGTAGGCATATGTCATTTCTTGGTTCAGAGCAACCCATGGTTCTTGCTCACTAGTGCATTTCACAGCACTGAAAGTGAGGTGGATTGGTGAGTTCCAAGTTAATTCTTCCCCAAGAACTTAAATATTTCCCTGGCTGGCTGATGGGTTAGAGTCTTACAGAACCCTGGTGAGTTAAAGGTTAGAATAGATAGCAAAATGGCTTCTCTTCTGTAGCAGCCATTAGGGAGTTTAGACACCGTTGAGATTTCTGTGGGGGAGAGTCTGCTCTATCATAGAGAGAGCCCTGGGATTCTCACTCCCTGAGCCCAGCAGGTACTTTGTTGAAAACGAGAGCCCCTAGGAGGCCTGACATACCCTAGTCTTTCTTATCAGGAAGGCAGTACTCAGGCTCAGGCTCATAAGAGAGCCAGGCATAGGACTGTGTGCAAAGTCCCATTCAGGCAGCTCAGGCCTTATGTTTCTCCTTCAGTCTGTGCTACAATGGAAGGAGGATTGTCTGAATTCTGGATTCCAGATCATTCTGCTGTCTTGCCTAACTGGGCACAATGTCCAGGCAAGCTCTTCAGGGACTGTTCTAATTAATCCAGGTACTAATTTCAAACTAGTATCTAATGGCAGCCTGTTGATGCAACTCTTTAGATTCCTTTCCCTCAGGTACTTCTCATTATCTTTCTAGTCTACTCAGAAGGTAAAGTAGACTAATAAAAACCAGCTCAGTTCTTAACTACTTATCAAAGAGAAACATAATTGCATTTCTCCCTCAGCATCCATTGGACACTACATCTATGAAAAAAAATGAAAACAACAATTCTTAATTTAATGAGGCAACCGGCACTTAGGCGATTCTTTCCCATTTTGTTTTATAAAAACTTAAAGGGCCAAATACCAACTTTTTAAACAAGTTGTTTTCTCTATGTATATGTATGTAAGCTCTTACTCAACTTGAACTGTGGCATTTATTTTCATAGTTACTCTTACATGCGCTGTTCTGTCAGTGTGTCCTTGTTTCTGTCAGCTTGGTTTGGTAGCATTCTCCCTCTTCCCCTGGCTTTGGGGCAGTAAAGTAGGGACCTATTAGGTTGATTAGGTTTTATAACCCTGAGTGGTGTCAGAGTTTCTTCATGGACTCCTGGGGCTGAGCCTCGGAGTCCAGCTTTGTCCTGGCTGGCCAGCCAGCCTTTCATTCTTCCAAGCCCCTTCAGATCTCAAAGGATGTTCTGTGTGTCTGCATGTGTGCTTGTACAATCTTCTTGACCTTTCCTTGCCAGAAGTTTCAAGAAATAGATGTGATTTCTCCAAAGAAAAATGCCCTTTTCAATCTCCCTTGTAAAATAAAGGCCATCTCTTAAAGAACTACTGAATAAAATTTTTGATTTACTTTTATTTGACCCAGGCGGATGGTGCTACAAGTGATGACCTTGATTTGCATGATGATCGTCTGTCCTACCTGTCAGCCCCAGGTAGTGAATACTCAATGTATAGCACGGACAGTAGACACACTTCTGACTATGAAGACACAGATACAGAAGGCGGGGCCTACACTGATCAAGAACTAGATGAAACTCTTAATGATGAGGTTGGGACTCCACCGGAGTCTGCCATTACACGGTCCTCTGAGCCTGTAAGAGAGGACTCCTCTGGAATGCATCATGAAAACCAAACATATCCTCCTTATTCACCACAAGCGCAGCCACAACCAATTCATAGAATAGACTCCCCTGGATTTAAAACAGCCTCTCAACAGGTAAGCAGCAAGCATTCAACGTTTTGTAGTTAGAAGTGAATTATTAAATCTTAGAATGTGGTGATTGAGTTGAAGAGTATATTTTGTCCTTTCTTCAGATTAAGAATTGATCTTTAATTTCAATTTGACAATACCAAGGACTTAATTCTAAGCTTTGTGTGTTTGTCTTACACAGCAGTATACTGAAGTTCTTTTAAAAAATTGAGGACATGAGGTCATAGTTTTGTTATTCAGCACACTTAAAATGTATGTCTACCAACCCCTATAAATGGAAGTGGGAAGTTAGAAGTAAACAGAAACACTATATTTAAAATATTTTAAACACTTCACAGAAAGCAGAAGCCTCATCTCCAGTCCCTTACCTTTCGCCTGAAACAACCCCAGCATCATCAACCTCTGCCGTTAATCATAATGTAACTTTAACTAATGTAAGACTGGAGGGGCCCACCCCAGCTCCTTCCACATCTTACTCACCACAAGCTGATTCTTTAAGAACACCAAGTACTGAGGCAGCTCACATAATGCTAAGAGATCAAGAGCCGTCATTGTCGTCGCATGTAGATCCAGCAAAGGTACCTGTGCCGCAGTGTTGCCCTCATTTGTTGCTCTCCATCAGTCTAGCACACGATCATTTTTGCTTTGCCCTTTAAGTGTTCCTTTTGCTTTTTTTCCTGTGGGCTTACACACCATGGTGCTTTCCAATCAATATGGATCATTTCAGTTTTGTAGTGTGCATGGCTTCCGGTGGTATACTACTGATAATGTGGAGATAGGCCTTTTAATTGGGATTTGTGCTAATGTTTTTGTTACTTTTATTTTTTGGTTTTCAGTACCCTCCAGAGTTCCTTGTAGTATGTAGCTGTGACCCATCATGAACATTTTGTGTTTTATGAATTATGGTGTCCATACTTTTCTTTATGATTTTTATTTACTCTGTCCAAATCAAATGGAATCAGTAGTTCAGTGTATTAATTTTCTACTAAATTTAGTAATTATCTTTAGCTCACTTTCATTTAGAACATGCTAAAACATAAAAGCCCTATACCTGCATTATAAATTTTGAGCTTTCACTTAAACTAGCTTTCTCACTAATCTCTTTCTGTCTTGATAATAAATGGTGGAACATACCATTTTCACATACTAAATTATATTTTTGTGTATTAAAGTAGACTAGAATTGAAAACCAGCCGTTGTATTTACACATGAATTTTTTTATACAGGTGTATAGAAAAGATCCTTATCCTGAGGAAATGATGAGACAGAATCATGTTTTAAAACAGCCACCCGTTGGTCACCCAGGGCAGAGGCCAGACAAAGAGCCTAATCTGAGCTATGAATCCCAACCCCCATATGTAGAGAAACAAGCCAGTAGAGACCTTGAACAGCCCATGTACAGATACGACTCCTCTGGCTACCCAGACCAGTTTTCTCGAAACTATGACCATCGTCTACGCTATGAAGAGCGCATTCCTACATATGAAGAGCAGTGGTCGTATTATGATGACAAACAGCCCTACCAGCCTCGGTCTTCTTTTGATAATCAGCATCCTCGGGACCTTGACTCCAGACAGCATCCTGAAGAGTCCTCAGAACGAGGGTATTACCCACGTTTTGAAGAGCCAGCCCCTCTACCCTATGACAGCAGACCACGTTATGACCAACCACCTAGAACCTCCACCCTACGACATGAAGAGCAGCCAACTCCTGGATATGACATGCACAACAGATACAGACCAGAAGCACAGTCCTATTCTTCAGCAGGCCCGAAGGCATCTGAACCCAAGCAGTATTTTGACCAATACCCACGAAGTTATGAGCAAGTACCATCACAAGGATTTACCTCTAAAGCAGGCCACTATGAGCCTCTCCATGGTGCTGCAGTCATCCCTCCTCTAGTACCCACATCTCAGCATAAGCCAGAAGTTCTGCCTTCAAATACCAAACCACTGCCTCCACCCCCATCTCTGACTGAAGAGGAAGAAGATCCAGCAATGAAACCCCAGTCTGTGCTCACTAGAGTTAAAATGTTTGAAAACAAAAGATCTGCATCGATGGAGAACAAGAAGGATGAAAACCACACTTCTGGTTTTAAGGTAAGCATGTAACCATGCTTTTCCTGCCTTGGACACGTGGGCACATTCAGTGAAGGAGCACTTCAGAGTGCTTCGTGGCTCTCCCTCTCCTGCTTAAATGAAACCTGTTGTGTAACTATCTGTTCCTGGGGCATGTTTGTCTTCTTTTTTGCAGCCTCCAGAGGTAGCATCTAAACCTCCAGGTGCTGCCATCATTGGTCCTAAAGCCACTCCTCAGAATCAATTCAGTGAACATGACAAAACACTATACAGGTGGGTACACTTGGTGGTGTCTGTGGTATGGAACTGACCAAGAATCTGACCCAGTTAATAAGCAAGCCATTTACTGTGTTAGAAGAGGAGAGGAAGGAAAAGGGAGAGGATCTTGATTGCTGTCCTTAAACGAAAACTACTAGCCTTTCTAATTAAGATAGTGGCCCTAGAAAGAAAAATAAAGGTCTTGAAAATGCCTTCTGTAACAGATCTTTGTTAGCCTTCAGTAATCAAGTTTTTTAAAGAGATATTCTTCTAGCAAGCAATTAAAATAAAAATTTTAAAGCCCTGCATTTGTATTATGTTTTTTAGTTTTTAAAGTGCTTTCAGACATGTAAACTCTTAGTCTTCGGGGGTAAGGAAACAGAGTTTCACTAAAATAACAAAAATTAATTATTTAGGGAGCATACTCGTATGCCAGTGTGCTAAGCACTTCAGTGCAGTGTGGGTCCTTTCCTCCATTTTAAAGAGAGGCACTGAGGGGGGTGACTGGGTGGCTCAGTTGGTTAAGCATCCAACTTTAATTCAGGTCATCATCTCATGGTTTGTAGGTTCGAGCCCTGCGTTGGGCTGACAGCTCAGCGCCTGGAGCCTGCTTCAGATTCTATGTCTCCTTCTCTTTTTACCCACCCCCCCTTCTCTCCCTCTCTGTCTCTCAAAGATAAATAAACATTTAAAAAAATTTTTTTTAAGAGAGGCACTACGGCTGAGGGTTTTGAGTAGCTTTTAGGATTTAGTGGAGCCAGGAGACAAACCTGGCCAGCTGCTCTCTTAACAGTGGCCTCATCATACTGTGAGTAAATGACAGACTGGGTTTGAATAGTTTTTCTGCCCAACTAATGAGTTTTATTTGCTTACATTTGTATTTGTAATAAAGAGAAGCTGCTATCTGACATTACGTTTTCTTTTTAATGATGTCTAGTGCTTTTCATGAAAACGTAAACTACTGTTGGGTCTTCTTTAGCCAGTATCATTAGCTGTTTTCCATAAAATAAATATGTAATAACTGAAAGCTTAGGCCCTTTTTTGATGTGAAACCTATTTATTTTTGTTGGAAAGTTTCTAAAATTCACTTAAGCAGAGTGTACATAACAATGTATAGACAGACGGTCCTCAACTTAATAATGGTTTGCTTAGGATTTTTCAACTTTACAAGAGTGTGAAAGCAATATGCATTCAGTAGAAATCATAAAAGACCTTTTCAAAATTTTTAATTTTAATTTTTTTTTTCCCCCAGGCTAGTGATATATGGTACAGTACTCTCTCCTGATGCCGCTTAGCGGCAGCTCCCCGTCAGCCATGTGATCACGGGGGTCAACAGCCAGTACACTTAAAACCACCCTGTATCCTTACAGCCATTCTCTTGTTCACTTTAAGTATAGCATTTGATAAATTACATGAGGTACTCAATTATAAAATAGACTTTGTGTTAGATGAGTTTGCCCGACTGTAGGCTCATGTATGTTCTGAACACACTTAAGGCAGGCTAGGCTAAGCTAGGGTGTTTGGTAGATGAGGTGTACTAAATGCATTTTGGACTCCTGGTATTTTAACCTGACAGTGGATTCATCATGATGTAACCCCATCATAAGTTGAGGAAGCTCGGTATTAATTTGCTTAATAACTTACTTTCTTCCCCACTGCTTCCTGTGCCTTGTAGAACTTTGAACTATATAGAGCTGTTTCCTTCTATGAGAATCCTTTATTGATCCTGGATTAAAGTTCTTAAATTCTCTCAGTTATTAATTGTTGCTAACATAGATGTATATACTTTGAGAAGTTCTCCACTGTCTTAGTTAGTGCTTCCTGTTCTCTAATTAACTGCTTCTAACCTGCTGTGAGGCTCTGACCAAATAATTATCAAGCTTATTAGGTTATGTCAAAGGACTCATGAGCCAGAAGAGGGCTGCCTTCTGAGTGTAAATGTATGAAGACATGGGATTTGGAATGTCCATTTTGACTGTTGGATTGTTCAGCTAGATGCTGAATAATCATAGCAGTAAAAGGTCAAGATAACATATTTGTGTATTCCATTTTCTTTGTAAAATTAACATCTAAAAAGTTCCATTTGTCATTCATTGTCAGGATCCCAGAACCTCAGAAACCTCAAATGAAGCCACCTGAAGATATTGTTCGGTCAAATCATTACGATCCCGAGGAGGATGAAGAATATTATCGAAAGCAACTCTCCTACTTTGACCGAAGAAGTTTTGAAAACAAGCCTTCTACACACATTCCTACTGGCCATCTCTCAGAGCCTGCCAAGCCAGTTCATTCTCAGAATCAACCAAACTTTTCTAGTTACTCTTCAAAGTAAGTTATTTCACCTGAGACTTACTTTTAAAAATAAGAAGAAACATAAACATTCAGTTGCATAAAGTAATCATGTGAAGTTCAGTGTATTTGGAAGGAATATAGTTAAGTCCATATTTAACACATGATTTCTGTTGGCTCCAGTGGTTCAGCACTGTGCATAGTCTGTAGCTCTAGAATATGTGTGTGTGTCTTTTGTCCTTAAACCCTGATATCTGATACATGAAAGTTGTTAAAATCAAAAGGTTTTGAGGTGAAGACCCTGATTTTTAGGTGAATCATAAGTCTCCCCTCTCTCTGTGCAGCATATTTCATGCTGGTTCTTTTCCTTCTTTTCTGTTTTTATTTTTTAAGTATGAAAATAGCAAGGGGGGGTGACATTATTTGAGGGAAGATAATAGTTTGTTGTTTTTTCTTCCAGGTGAGAAAGAGCTATCTTTTTTTAAATGTGGGAGCTTGAGACGACTTTAAGTATTCTGGTCCAGTTTTACACTTGGAAAAGAAAGGAAAGTTTTAACACATGAGGTGACGTGATGGGCAGGCAGAGCTAGGACTGAACACCCAAGTTTCTCCACTCCCAGTCGTTTTCCCTGTTCTGTGCTCTTCCCTTTTGTTGACTTGTCTATTGGAGGTTTTGTTGATTTGTTTTTCTTTCTTGTGGTTTTGTTGGGGTACAAATCCAACTGAGAGTGAGGTAGAAACTCACATAGGCATAGGTGGGTTTATACTTCAGCAAAACAAACCCACAAGAATGAGAAACAGATGTGGATTTATTACAAGGAATTCATTTACACCGTTGTAGGACCCTGCTAATAAACAAGTTGTGAGTTCACAGGACAGGAAGAGAGAAGATCCAGAGCTGTTTGAGAGTCTCTGAGTTCAGGAAAGACCTAAGTTCTTTTTAAAAAGGGTCCATCCAGATAATCTCCCTTTTGATTAACTGAACTCAACTGATTTAGAGGCATTACATCTGTCAGTCCCCATCACAGCAGCACCTACATTAGTGTTTGAATGAATGATGGGGACTATAGTTTCACCTACCCAAGTTGACCTACCAAGTTCCAAAGCACCCAGATTTTTACTGAATTAGATGCTTGGGATTGTCTGAACTTAACTATCATTTGTCGTGTACTGTTGAGTGAAAAATTTTTTTAAAAATACTTTAAAACCTCTATTGTTAAAAATCTAATTATAATTACCACTTTTTTCTTAGACATCATTTGAAGTGAAGATTTAAAACTTTTTTCCCACTGTCCTCTATTTCAGTCTTTGTCTAGAGAAGAAAGCCCTTTATGTGAAATGCAAATGCAAACTTTGGGTGCTGCAGTGGGGGTTCTGTTAAATACAAACAGTGTCTTATACCAGTATTGTGAGCCTCACCCAACACAACGCTAGAGAGGTGCCCAGTACATCTGGGGAGGGTGTCCAGACTCCAGTGAGCCTTAGTAGCTCACCTCTGGTAAGGTAGGAGGGTGTATCCTTTTGTAATCATCTCTACTTAAGTCATTAAACACATTCGTTCTTGTTAGAAGCAGGTCCAAGGGTATAGTTTAAGGAGAGAGATTTTATTCATCCTTTTATATACTCGGTAAATAGAATGCAGTCTTAAAAGAACACATTTAGGTCTGAAAAGTAAGAAGTCTCATCAGAGAATCAACTGACAAGGCATTTTTGGTTTTGGGTTGTTTTCTACAAAGAAGACTTAACGTATTTGTGACGTATAATTTTCATTCAGGGTCTAGAATGCTGCCTAGTATTTGGTGGGTGGGGACCCAGCAACACAGGGGATAGTGTGCTAGGTGTGTCAGCTGCCCACCTTTTCATTAATGCAGCTCTGGGAGGAATGAGTCTTAACTGGTCAGAGGTTTCTCAAGGGTAGATTGCCTTTGACAGAAACACATAACATCTGTCTTTGTGAATAGGCCCCAGACTCTGAATGTTTGTGTTTCCTGCCATGAGTGTTATGGAAGCCGGAAAGTGTGACTTGAGATGCACATTTTAATACATTTCCTTCCTTTGTGATAGAAATCAAAAACTCTTTGTAGTTGTGCTTCATGTCCCCATGTGGGTATTCGGTGGGTAGAGCTTTGGGAAGGAGAATGAGGAGTGAGACATGATGGCTAAGACATAAGGGGTCTCTGTGCCTTGCCCTTCTAATGCTGTTGTACTGTTGTGCCCAGTGAATACGGCTTTAACAATTGGAAAGTCATTTAAAATATACAGCCCTCTTACAGTATTTCAAAACTGCTTTTTGTTACCAGTAGACTGCCTACAGGCCTTCATTTTCTAAAGTATAATATAGAAATAGCAAAGCTCTTTTCTTCTGGATAATAGGTGCTTATGTTCCACTTAAAAACATACCTCCGAGGGGACCTGGCTGGTTCAGTTGGTTAAGTGTCTGACTCTTGATTTCATTCAGGTCATTCATCCCAGGGTCGTGGGATCGAGCCCCACATTGGTCCCTGAACTGGGTGTGGAGCCTGCTTAAGATTCCCTCTTACTTTGCCCCTCCCTTGCTTGTTCTCTCATGTTCCCCACCCTCCAACAAAAACTCCATACCTGAGAAATGGTGGGAGTTGAGAAGGGAGAATGGTAGCACAGGACAGACGCCCCAAGAGAGCAAGTGGATATCACCTGTCTTACAGCTCTGGAGAGCTGGGTTGGAATTGGGGAGATTAGGAGATCAGTGACTCAGACATTGATCTTCAAAACAAGTAAGGAGTTTCTGGGATCCTATGACAGGGCTAGAAGAGCCCTGTGCATGTGTCCCAGCCCAGAAACTGAGCTTCTTCAGGGCAACGAGAGATTTTTTTGTCACTAAAATATCTTGTCTCTCAAAAGTCAACTTGCTGTGAGACTTTTATGTCTCAAAATAAGTGTTAGTAGTTTTCAGCTTTTTAAGAACTTAGTAAGATTAACTTGGTTTCTATGTGCATGTGGCATTCACTGAGAGAGGCTGTGAGATTCAAACATGGAAGCTTTGCAAATAGGCTCCCCCCCATCCCAGGACTTACTTTAGGACTGGTAATGGATTCAGGTCTTGCCAGGAAAGAGCACAGGTTAATCATAGTCAGGTTTCAAAGGCATGCATATTTCAGCTTGCCTGTTCATCATCACCCCCACTAGGGATCAGCACAGCTGTTGTGTTGTACGGCTTCCTCCTACATTTTCACTTAGAGGATTTCTTTTGCCCAGCCCCTTTTTTTTTAATGGAGCATTTCATTCTTACTTCTTCAGAGTGTGCTGATTATTCTTAGTATTGCTTCTTTATTTAGTATTGCTTTCTTTATTTAGTCCGTTTCTTTGCTCACCACTAGCAAGTGAAGCCAAAGTGGGCAGAGATGGAAGAGTAATAAAGCTCAAGCACCTTGCTACTCACTAGCAGCACAGTTAAAATACGTGGAGGGCCGGGACACCTGAGCAGCTCAGAAGGTTAAGTTTCCGACTCTTGGTTTTGGCTCAGGTCGTGATCTCATGGTTAGTAGTGCAGAGCCTGCTTGCAATTCTTTCTCTCCCTCTCTCTGCCCTTCCTGCGTGCATGCATGTGTGCGCTCTCTCTCTCTCTCTCTCTCTCTCTCAAAATAAATAAACATTTTTAAAATGTATGTGGAAAGTGGGCAGGCAGTACCTAACTATATTAACTGTATTTTGATTTATTGGTGATTTTCCAAACTTAAGTCAGAGCTAGTGATGTTTTCTTTTATAGATCAGATGATTCTGAAATGGTGGATGTGTATTTTTTGGTTGATATTTTAAAATGACATTTGAGTTCCATTTGCTGCAAATGTACTTAGTTAGATTGACCATTTTCTTTCATTTTTCTATTGCGCTTTTGCTTTGCCATCACCTAGATTTCTTGGCTCTTATCCTAGCTATGACTACTTGAAAAGGACCGTCAAGTGGTAAGACTGGCATTAATGTGAGGCTGTTACATGAGGTGTCCCTCACTGCGTCACTGGCATTATGTGCACTTTTAGATTTTAAAGTCATCTTCAAATGTTTAGCCTAAGTGCCTGAAAGCGACAAAACCACATAGTTTTAAAGCCAATCACTAGAGTAGACTTCCCCAATGAAATTTTCTGTGAAAATACATTCCAAATGTGTGTTTTGTTTGTGCACATAAAACCAGTGCAGCTTTGGCTCTCTGCAAAGGTTTAGATGGCAGTGTTGTAATTATGGGTCTATTTTAAAGATTTCTTTTGTTTGAATTGTACGTGTTACGTATTAACAATTGGCGATCTGAAAAATAAGCATACATGGCACAATTTGACTTAAAAGAGCCTTATAAAATCAAGCAGTGTCTGCTACTCTAGCAACTATTTAAACAATTAAAAATGGATCTAGTAAATCAAGGGCAGTTTCAAAGTGAAAGATGTCCAGTGTGTTTAGTGTTACTGGAACACAACCACACCCATTTCATTTACATATTGTCTATGGCTGCTTTGGGGCAGAGTTCGAATAGTTGTGACAGAGACTGTATGGCCCAAAAAGCCAACAACATTTACTGTCCAGCCCTTTACAAAAAATTTGCCAACCTCTGGTCTATAAAAACATTTTTTGTGGTGCTCTGAGTGTGCCAGAAACCAAGGATTTGTACTTTAGATACCAAATCAGTAGTGAATCTAAGGAAGATTTGGGCCAATAAATATTTTTCAAAATATTTGCAAGACTTTCTTAAACCTCCCAACCATTACTGCCTTTTTGTAAGCAACACAATTAATATTACAAGTATACCCAAAATTTCATCTGCCTTTGGTTGCCATCTTCTGGATGTTTTACTAATATTCTTTAAGTATCTGTCCTGTCTTTACATTTCTTGTGCTGATGAATGATTGAATTTGTTTGTATATTTTGGTAGAGTTAGCCATTTATACTCATAAGAATAAATTGTGAAATTTCCAGTTTTTTGTTGTTGTTTTTTTTTAACTCAGGGATAATTAGAAGAATGAGAACTTGCTTTTTTGTAAATGTGAATCCATATTCATAAGTTGGCATTGTCTTTGTTTTTTTCATAGGGGAAAGTCTCCTGAAGCTGACACTGCAGATAGATCATTTGGTGAGAAACGCTATGAGCCGATCCAGGCCACTCCCCCTCCTCCTCCATTGCCCTCCCAGTATGCCCAGACCAGCTCCTCTCTCGCCCTCCACACGCATGCCAAGGGGGCACATGGTGAAGGTAGGAAGTTTGGTTTGGAAGTTGGCATTACTGCTGTAATAGAGTAATACTTACAAAATTGTATTCTTGCAGTTTGTAAGCAAAAGTGTTTTTCATTTAAAAATACATACTTGGGAGCCTGAGTGGCTCAGTCAGTTAAGTGTCCAACTCTTGGTTTCAGCTCAGGTCAGGATGTCACGGTTCGTGAGTTCAAGCCCTGCATCAGGCTCTGCACTGACAGCACAGAGCCTGCCTGAGATTCTCTCTCCCTCTCTCCCTGCCCCTCCTCTGCTCTGTCTCTCAAAATAAATAAATTTAAAAACAAATTTTTTTAAAAATACATACTTGAAACATATAGGCTGGGAACAATGAAACTAAGTGTTTTGTTAAAAGTACATCTTCTAAAAAGAAAAAAAAAGGTACGTCTCCTGTTTTTATAACCATAACCATTATATCAGAAAAGACTTTTAGCTAAATAGATGTTAATCTGTTTTACTATCACAGCTCAATTTTTGGAAGTAGTATTTGTTTGCCGGTATGTCTGAATCTAAATTTTTGATTGGTGGTTTGTAAAAATTACTGTTATATTCCATTTATACCCATGGATATAGGAAAGCCATAAAGTCCCACATAACCTGCAACCCTTAGCACCTCACAGTTATGTGCTGTGGCAAAATCCCAGCAGAGTAGCCAACAGCTCCAGGTGATTCATTTTAACAGCTGTACCCCTGCGTTTTTCCCATCTTCTCTCCTTCATGTCTCCCTGACCAGGAACTATTTTCCTTTACCCATGCCGCCTCTCTTCCGGGCCATTGGCGTGGCTCCTCTCCTTCATTCCTGCTTGCTTCATCTTTCTCTCTGGCCTCACACAGGTGCAGCTCACTTCTCTGTTGTTCAGAGCACCTGTTGTTCCTGCTGCCTCCTCAAACTGTCCTATGTCTCTTTGCCTTCCATCAAACACTCTGAAAGGGAGACTGTTGCCTTCACCTCCAAATGCCCCTTTTTTGGCCCTTTCAAAAAAAAAAAAGATTGTTTATTTTACCCTAAGAATATACCATGATTTATCCATTCTCCTGTTGGCTTTTTGCTACTACAGACATTTCTCTGTTATTTACAAGAATCAAATTCTAGGCCAGCTGTAGAGGTGTACTGGTAGATTGATCTTACCCCATGTTTAGGATTTTCTTTCCACACTGTCATGTCTGCAGGTAAAGTTTTAATTCTTTCCGATCCTTAAATGCCTTTTCTTTTTCTTGCCTTCTTGTGCACTGTCAGGGACCTCCGGCAAATGTGTCAGTTTGGAAGTGATGAGAGCAGACATCTCTGCCTTCCCCATCTTAGGGAGAAAGGATTTAATGTTTCACCCTTACGACATTAGCTCTATGTTTTTTATGGCTTGTTATAGCTACTCTTTATTAGGTTTTAGATATTCCTTTCTATTGCCCTCTAGTTTGCTGAAAGTATTAGGTCACATGCTGTTTCTGCATGTAGTAAGATTACTGTAACATTTTCCTTCTTTAGTGTGTTAATGCAGTAAATTATATTGCTGTGTTCACAAGGAATTTGGGTTTATTTTTTCCTTTTTATGTAATGTCCCTGTCTGGTTTTACCATCGTTGTTGTGCTAGTTCATAAAAGAGAGCCTAGGACATGTCCCCTGTTTTCTTTCTAAAAGACTTTGTATAGTGTTGGTGTTATTTTTTCTGGAATTATTTCCTAGAATTCAGTTAGTACTTCTTTACCTTGCCACCAGCCATGCATGGAGATTCCTGTTCCACATCTTTGCCAACTCTTGGCATTACTGAACCGAAGTGTTGCCAATCTAATGGGTATGAAGTGTATTTGGGGTTTGTTATGTATTTGCATTTCCCTGGTAGTGAGGTTTTCTGTCTTGTAAGGTAACTGAGCATTCTGGCCTTCACTTCTGTTGTTGCCTCTGCACAGCTTTCTCCATATTCCTATTAGTAGCATCTTTCTGGTGGGTGTATAGAGGTTCTTTATAGGTTTTAGATCCTAATTCTGTACAGTTATGCAAATTGTGCTCCCAGTCTGTGGCTCCTTTTGACTTCATTTAGGTGAGTTCTGTAGTGTTGATTTTTTTTTCTTTTTTTTCCTTTTTTTAACATAGCTCTACTGTCATTCTGTTTCTAATTTGATACGGACAGTGGGAGAGGGTACTCAGACAACCAGGCTCTGGAGGCCTGGACACTGAGCAGCATGACCCTGACTCTACAGTCACAAGATACCCCAGAGTACCACATGTGTCCATGCCCCCTGCTCCCTCGATGTCACAGGTAGCCACCAGGGTTCAAGAGTCACTTTCTAATTGTGGGGACCCTGACTTGGGCCTTGACTTCAGCACCGAGACAAGTTAAGATGGGAGAGACATCATAGGGGCTATTAAAACTTCTTTGAGGAAGTTTTTTAAATGCTTATATATGTTTATTTTTCAGGTAATTCGGTGTCATTGGATTTCCAGAATTCTTTAGTGTCTAAACCAGATCCACCTCCATCTCAGAATAAGCCAGCAACTTTCAGACCACCGAACCGAGAAGATACTGTTCAGTCTACTTTCTATCCCCAGAAAAGTTTCCCGGATAAAGCTCCAGTTAATGGAGCTGAACAGACTCAGAAAACAGTCACTCCAGCATATAATCGATTCACACCAAAACCATACACAAGTTCTGCTCGGCCATTTGAGCGCAAGTTTGAAAGTCCTAAATTCAACCACAATCTTTTGCCAAGTGAAACTGCACATAAACCTGATTTGTCATCAAAAGCCCCTACTTCACCAAAAACTCTTGTGAAAGCGCACAGTGTGGCACAGCCTCCTGAGTTTGACAGTGGAGTTGAAACTTTCTCCATCCATGCAGATAAGCCCAAATACCAAATGAATAATGTCAGCACTGTGCCTAAAGCTGTTCCTGTGAGGTAAGATTTTTGCCTTTTTCTTGGCTCTGTGATTTGTCTAATGTGAGTTTGGTGTAGTTTATGTGATTTGGGACTTTTAAGAATCATTCTGACATAAACTTTTTTTTTTTTTAATGTTTGCTTATTTTTGAGAGAGAGAGAGCACATATGCACAAGTGGGAGGGGCAGAGAGAGAGGGAGACACAGAATCCAAAGCAGGCTCCAGGCTTTGAGCTATCCGCACCAGAGCCTGATGCGGGGCTCGAACTTGTGAACCGTGAGGTCATTACCTGAGCCAAAGTCAGATGCTTAACTGACTGAGCCACCTAGGCTCTCCTTAACTTAAACTTTTAAACTGAACAGTTTTGTCCAAAAGGTTGTTGCAATGAATGCTGTTATATGAAAGGTCCTGCAAGAGGTGTAAGAGAATATTAATAAAATAATAAAGCTAACTGATCATGTACAGTCCATAGATACTGTCAATATCCCCATTTTACTAAGAACTGAAGTCAGGTGACACTGCATGTTGCCCAGTCACACAACTAGGGTGAGGGAGCCCCGGTTCAGCTGCTCCTGGTCATCTGAATACAGAGCCCGTATTCTGAACCAAGCATAGCATTCCATAACCTCTAACCTTGGCCTGCTTACATTTGGAAAATATCTCAGAAGCCTGAGCACCTGTATTCCCTGTCTACTCTCTGTTCAACAGTGATACTAGAAAATGTAACAACCTCAAAATGGTTGCTCTTTTTATGGTTTTAGTGAGTAATATATTTGAGCAAATGAGACTGGGAAAGCCTCATATACTCCTTTCTCTAGACCTGTTCTGGCCTCACATAAGCTCACCTCAGCCTCCCAAATCCACTTACATTGTCAAGCCACCTGCTGAAACAGAAGCACTTGCAGGCAGAACCCAGGGCCAGGAGGGCCACCTGCTAGCTTCCCAAAAACAGGGATGGTCATGGAAATGTGCTGCCTTCTCCTCTTTGTAAGCCTTTCCTGTAGTGGGGGATGGGGTGCTGCATCAGCATTGTCCCTGCTGCTCTGGTCATGCAGGAATCATCTGTAGCTTCCCTCCACACACTTACTGTGTCGGTCCATCTTTCTGCTCACTTTTAGGTTGTGACTCAAAATTTTACTCCAAGCAGTCTTGGTAGCCTATGCTTTTGAAGCAGTCTTTGATACCACATCCCCTTGGCTTCTGATATTCTTTGTGTACTAAGTGAATATACTTTTTTTTTCATGGGTGCTTGGGGTGTACCCATACCAAAGTATTGTAGAAAGCTTTGACAGCGTGGGCCATAAGTGTGCATGCTCAAAATCCTAGGGAGATAGAGAACCTAATTAGTACTCATCAAGTCTGAGATGCCATAAGTTGCAAGATGCACCATTGTCTTATATATCACTAAGGAAAGAAAAGTGCTATCAGTTAAACCATGACTTACCGTCAATTTTAAAATACGAATTTCATGGATGTTAAAATGCGGTTCTTAAGACCAACGTATTGTAGTAGTTGGGTGAGCAAGGTATTAGGCTTTGTACATTCAGTAATGAAATTGAATAGTTATCTTCAAAAATGAAATCGATTTCTCCAGGAAGAATATGATTTATTACTCCTGTGAGTAAAATGTGTCACCAAAAACTTACCTTTTTGATTAAATGGAGAAATAAAATGAAACAACCTGTTAGAGTCATAATGGAAACTCTGCTATATTGTTGGAGGTTTATTCATTAGCTGTTTCTGGATTCTCAGCCCTTCAGCTGTGGAAGAAGATGAAGATGAAGATGGTCACACCGTGGTGGCCACAGCCCGAGGCGTGTTTAACAGCAATGGTGGGGTGTTGAGTTCCATAGAAACCGGCGTTAGTATAATTATCCCACAAGGAGCCATTCCTGAGGGAATTGAGCAGGAAATCTATTTCAAGGTCTGTCGAGACAACAGCATCCTCCCACCTTTAGATAAGGAGAAAGGTAAATGGTTTTATTTTTCTGCTTGGTTTTTAGTAACTTGAGTTGTCATGTGTGCTCTTCAAAGCTTGTAGTGTTCAATTGAGAGGATAATCTGGACCCCTTTTCTGCTTTGCCAACCCCAGCACGTTTCTCCCATCAGGGCAGGCCTCTCCAGTGGGCACTGTGGAGGGGGGTGCCCTGGGATGGCATCACAGGCAGGCACGGGGTGTCCCACAGGAAGTCCAAGCTGGTGGAGGTGAGCACACAAGACCTTCCACTCATTGGGCTTTACTTTCACTGTGAAAGTGACAGTGACAGCAGATGACTGGCCTTTGGGCATTCCTCCCTTGGTCTGCTAGGTGGTCTTAGCTGACCTCACCAAATCTGTCTTTGCGTCATTCACCCCTTCCATGTCTAGAGACAGGTTAGATAACACCCACTCAGAAAGGCTTTGCTCCATGCCTGTCACCTGACTGTAAGACAGAAGCTTCTCGGGGCAGGTGCTCGTCACCCCAGCTCTAGCACTAGTAAGAGCTCCACACGGCGAATAAAATATCCCTCTCAGGTATCGCCATGTGTGTTTCTGAACTTAAGGAATCCAGGAAAGCTGTTATTTTCCATAATCTTCCTGGATATGTCAGGACGATACGATGAACTACGTGATGACTTCTTTTGGAGTCTTACAGCAGTTGCTTTACTTCCTTAAATATGTTACTCGAGCTCATTTTCTTACATTTTGCTGGAACACTAACATATGTTGGCCCTGTGTGAATCCCTTAAACCAAGTCTGTAGCAAATACAACATTTAAAACGTAAGATCTAAGTAACATTTACAAAAAATACATTTGAATATACAAGAACCCCATGATGGAATGGTGTAGCCACTGGCTACCTGTGGTTATTATGAATTGAAATGTGCTGGAAGTATAAAATACACACTGATTTCAGAGATTTACTATATTGGTTACATGCTGGAATAATGTTTGGGATATATTGGGTTACATAAATATTAAAAATTTATGTCCCTGTTGTTTTTTCTTAATGTGGCTACTAGAACATTTTAAATTACACATGTGTCTTGCATTATGTTTCTCTCGGTCACTGCAACTATAGAGAACTAATGGCATTTGGCTTTAAAGCATGTCATTAGAAGGGAGGATGAGGAGAACTGTGGGCTAGAAAGAAGATGGTCATCTAACCTCTCACTCCCACCCCCTCCTTGACTGCAGGCGAGACACTGCTGAGCCCCTTAGTGATGTGTGGGCCCCATGGCCTCAAGTTCCTGAAGCCCGTGGAGCTGCGCTTACCACACTGTGCGTCCATGACTCCTGACGGTTGGTCTTTTGCTCTAAAATCATCCGACTCCTCGTCGGGTATGCTGTCTTCACTCTGTCCTTTGGGGGCTTTGGGTACTGTCATTGATTAATCCCTGGGCTGTTGGAGCTACACATGCTGTTTGTTAGCACATCTCTACCTCTGTTGCTGTGGCCTTGTAGGCATCACCAGTGTTTTGAAATTTCTTTGTGGTTCATATATAAATGAATATGGAAAAGTATGGGAAGTTTCTGCCTTTTAAACATTGATGATTTGGCCAAAGGTTGGCTGTTTCTTGGTGTTCAACAAAATTATTTGTTCTGTCAAAATTTTTAAGATGCAGTGGGAGAATTTTTGTTGCTCTACGTACATGGGCATTTCCATCTTCTTATTAAGATGATTCCTTTATATAATAATTTCTTTATATAATAAAATTATATAATAATTTCTGTTATATATAAATAATTCCTTTATATAATAATTACCAGTCTTTAATTCCTCAATCTACAAAGTATAGACACCAGAGAAATCTGCAAGACAAAAAATACCTTCCACTGGGATCATACTTGGCCACGGTTTTCAGTGCAAAACCCTGAATAACTGCTGTTGTACACACTACTTTTAAATGGCTTTTTTTGCTCTTAAGATCATAATTTCAAAATTTCCATTGCATTTTCACATTTCTCACTTCCTTGGGTGACTACATCAGTTACCAGTTGAAGCATTCTATATTTTTTGGTATAGATCACTTTAATTAAACCTAATATAGAGAAATAAGAATTTAAAGTTTTGCTTCTGAATTTTTAGTAAATCAGGTGAACATAATGCAGTTTTAATATGAAATAGAGCTTTAGGGTATTAAAATTGTAGGAATATACTTTAATACTACCCAAGATTAAAAATTATATATAAATATGTATTTCCTGATATCTGCAGGTACATTTTCTGGAAAAAGCTAATAAATTAATTTTAATACACTGGATAGTAAAGCTGTTTCCTCAGGGACTCCACTGAGAAGCATTTTATTAGCCTAGTTTGAATTAATGAATTAACATTAATAAAACTGCACTTAAAACGTGATATTCTGAAAGTCAAGTTGTAGCATGAGCTCTGATTGTTTTCTAAACCAAATTAGGATGAAAGTCTTTAAAATAACTGTCTATTGTAGTTAGTTGTTTTAGAAATGATTTTCTTCCGGGATATTATATGAAGCATAAATTATCTATTTGTTATTCCTGCTTTTTATGCCACAGAACAAAAGTTATTTTGTTAGATTGAAACAACTTTTTCCTGTGTTAAATTTTGAGTGTGTTCACATAGAAGAGAAATGTTCCTCTGTGTAATCCCATATGGCTCTAGAATGCTTTGCTACTATAAATTTCTGTTTAGAAAGTCAGGGATAGCTTTTTTTTTTTTTTTTTGTCTCCAATGTTTATTTTTGAGAGAGAGAGAGAGAGCGCGCACGCCAGTGAGGGAGAGGCAGAGAGGGAGAAACGGAATCCAAAGCAGTCCCCAGGCTCTGAGCTGTCAGCACAGAGCCCAACACGGGACTTGAACTCAGGGATCGCGAGATCATGACCTGAAGCGAAGTCGGGTGTGTTCAACCCACTGAACCAGCCAGGCCCCCCATGGGGGGTAGCTTTTGATAAGTACTAACTTGATCCCAACAAAAATTAGTATAATAATAAGTGGAGGGTTTTTTGTTTTCTTTTTTTACTTCCAAAGAGTTGTTTTCACTCTACCTCATGCCTGAGCAGGCTGTTCTCTGCAGTACTGCCCATAGAGATCTGTGAAGTTAGATCACTCGGTTTTAAACTGCTGAGCCCATGATGACTCAGAGACCATTTCGGTGTACGGCTTGCTGTACATAGCGTCTCTCAACCTTGGCGTAACGTGGACGTTGTGGCCAGATGAGAATTCTTTGTTTGTAGGGGCTGTCCTGTGCATCGTGGGCTGTGTAGTGGCATCCCTGGCCTCTGCTCACCAGATGTCAGTTGTGACAGGCCAAAACGTCTACAGACATCATCCTACAGGGGTGCAGAATCGCTCCTGGTTAAGAACTATTGTGTAAGGGAGGCAAAAGTCAGCAGCTTCGAGTATCCCTTACCTTGGATGCCACAGAGCATACAGTCATGCCAGCCTTCTTCACACTAGGTGTCCGATACTGGGGCTTCTTAGCTTCAGCTGCAAATCTCAAAAGCAACAAGAGCTTGTTAAAAATGGAAATACCCAAGCCCTGCTTCAAACTCAACAGACAGTGAATTTTCAGAATTTCACAAGTGATTTTGTTGTACCGCCAAGTTCAGGGCTGAGAAACTCTCGGCCCAGACTTGCTGATTTTTGGGGGGTAAAGGGGAGGAAGGGTCTTCCTTCCAGAAGAAACCAGATTCTGCAGAATTTTCAGGCATTCATTCATTGGCATGTAGTTGAGTGTGAGAAATGTGTTCTCATATTCAATTCAAATGGGTCCCAACTTTCAGAAGTGCTGTCAGTAGTTCTGTGGAGCCAGGCACTGGAACTGTACCCCAGGCGTATTTGTCGCCCCAACTTGTATTCACTGTTTGAAAAGGCATAAACTTGAAAACATAAAGAATAAAGGAGAAATCTGAAACCACTTTGAATCCTTAGATGCTAGTGGGTCCTCAATGGAATATAGCACTTAGAGCTTTGATAACAAGTGTATATGCTGAAGAACGAGAAGAAGGTTGTATGGAAGTATATGTGTTTATGTTTGTCCCATGACCATTAGGGCTGGCACTTTAACCAACCACAATTGATATGAACTTCTTTTTCTCTCATAGGTGATCCTAAAACCTGGCAAAACAAGTGTCTTCCTGGAGATCCAAATTACCTTGTTGGAGCAAACTGTGTTTCTGTCCTGATAGACCACTTTTAATTCTTAAAATATAGGAACTTGTTAAATAATGTGAAACTGGGTTAAACTTACTAAATCTAAATGGAAGCACTCTATCAAGTATTACACTTTTCTTAGAATTGATACTGCGATTTGTTAGTATTAAGCATTTTGTTTGAACAGATGAAGATTAGTGAGCATGCCCCTGCCCATGGTCAGAAAACATGCTGCAAACTGCATGTTTATAATTGAAAAACTATTGGTATTGGCTGGAGGGTCAAAGATGGTTTGCTTTGTAATGATTTTTGTACTTTTTTATGGTCACTGCTTAACTTCACATATTGATTTCCGTTAAAACACCAGCCAGTAAATGGGGTGCATTTGAGTTCTATTCTTTCCAAAGTACATTGTTTCAAACTTTATTATGGCCCTAGCCTGGCATACACATTTTATTTTATTATGCATGAGGTAATATGCACACATTTTAAAAATGTACCTGGAACCATATAAACCAGTGTAGTAGATTTAACAGAAATGTACAGCAAGGGGAATTTATAGCTCTTTTTGGCAGGGGGTGGGGGGAGTCAAGTGAAGACAATTACTTATTGTATATGAAAACACATTTTTTTAGGGAAGGACACCAAAGCATGTGAGACTGGTTCTGTGGCTTCTTTGGATCTATAAATTAACCATATCACCACAAACATACTAACCAGCAGGAATGCCTTACCCTCATGTTTTTAATTCTTAGATCATTCTCTCCGTGTATTACTAAGTTTTTATGGCTTTTGTGCACATCTAGATACTGTATCATGAAAAAGATTGAGTAAATTGTGGATTTGGTGGTTTCAGAAATGTATAATCACCCAGAAGAAAAAAATGGTGTGATTTGGGGATTTTTCTTTTCTTCCTCCAAGGGGCAGTGGTGGTTTTCTGTTCTTTTTGGCTATGCATTTGAAAATTTTGATGTTTCAAGGATGCTTGTACATAACGCGTGCATACCACTTTTGTTCTTGGTTTGTAAATTAACTTTTATAAACTTTACCTTTTTTTATACATAAACAAAACCGAGTTTCTTAAGGCTACCTTTGTATCTCTCTCCTGTACCTCTTGAGCCTTGAACTTTGACCTCTGCAGCAATAAAGCAGCATTTCTATGACACCTACAAGGTCATTTTTAAAAAAAAAAAAAGAATGCACAGAGTTGTTACATTTTTAAAAGTGCTGCATTTAAAAGATACAGTTACTCAGAATTCTCTAGTTTGATTAAATTCTTGCAAAGTATCCTGACTGTAATTTGTGATACCATGCTGTGCCCTAAAGTGTATTTTTTTACTAATAGACAATTTATTATGGCACATCAGCACGATTTCTGTTTAGATAATACACCACTACATTCTGTTAATCATTCATTAGGTGTGACTGAATTTCTTTTGCAGTTATTAAAAAATCTCAAATTTCTAAATCTGCAGAATAAAACTTTTTAAAATAAAGTGCTGGTTTGGTCTGTTTCCCCCCAGTTTCTAGTTTCATGCAACTTTATAATCCTGTTAAAAGTCCTGCATCCTGCTGCACATCACCTAGTCCCCTTCTACTGCATCAGGTAGGGTGTCTGTGGAGTACGTCCCTGCAGCCATTGCACCCAGATAGGTGAGCAGTGCCAGTCACTGAAACCTCAAGACAGGGTAAGAAGAGAAGGAGGCTGACTTAGAGAGTTCTTGGCAGTGTTTCCACCGCTTCTGTAAATATACATATATTTATGTGTGCATTCGTGTCTTGTACCCTGCTTTTTCCCAAAAACGTAACATGGACATTTTCTTATGTTGTAACATTTGGGGGTAGAAAGTGATTTTAATGGCTTTAAATATTCCATCATGATTGCCATATTTATTTAACAACCCCCCTATTGACATAGAGGTGGTTGGTTGGTAGGAAGTGCAGGTCTATGTAGATTCAGTCTATTTTATTTGTTGCATCTTTTTTATGTACAGTAAAAGTATCCGTTTTAGTGTGCAGTTCTCCAAATTTTGACGGAGGTACATAGTTTTATAACCATTACTACAATACATCAGTTTCATCATCCCCCAAAAGTTCATTGTTTCTCCCTCTTTATACCACCCCCCCCGCCACACACACACACACACACACACACACACACACACACACACACACACACTTCTCCAGCCCCTGGCGGGCAATGATTTCTACCCTATAGTTTCTCCTTTTTGAGGGTGTCCTGTAAGTGGGATCCTGCAGTATATAGCCTTTGAGTCTGGCTTCTTTCACTTAGCATAAAGCGTTTGAGATCCATTTATGAAGTTGCAAACATTAGTAGTTCTTTGTTATTGTGAGTAATGGCCCACTGTGTGAGTGCACCACAGTCTGTCATCCCCAGGTGAACTTCAGGTGAACCCGTCTCCAGGTTTGGAGATTCTGAATAAAGCTGCTATAAACGTTTGCATCTAGGTTTTTGTGTGAACGTAAATTCTTCTCTTACTTGATTTAAACACTAGGTGTGGGATCACTGACTCCTATTGTGAATAGAAGTTGAGCTTTGCAAGAAACTGCCATCCAGCCTGCAGGAGTGCTGTACTGTCATGCATCGGCCATCTCTGAGGGGCCAGTGGCTCCTCGTCCTCACCAACAGTTGCAGTTACCAGTGTTGTGTTTAGCCACTGTAATGGGCCGTCTCCTTGTGGGTTTCATTTGTGTTTGCCTGATGACTTAGGATGTTGAGTATCTTTTTACTTATCTGCCATGCATTCTTTGGTGTTTCTAGCTTATCTTGTTTGCGTAAATTGCCTTGTTATTATTTTGAGAATTCTTTGGTTTTTTTAAGTTTACTTATTTTGAGAGTGCATCAACAGGGGAGGTTCAGAGAGGAGGAGAGGCAATCCCAAGTAGGCTCCGCGCCATCAGCACCGAGCCTGATGCAGGGCCCGAACTCACGAACTGTGAGGGGATGACCCGAGCTGAGACCAAGGCCTGGGTGCTCAACCAACCGAGCCATCCAGGCACCCCAAGAGTTCTTTCCATAATCTGCATGCAGATTTATTACCACATATGTGGGTTGCAAATATTTTCTCAGTCTGTTCATTTTCTTAATGTCCTTTGAAGAGCATAAGATATTAATTTTGACAAAGTCCAGTTTATTTGTTTCTTTTATAGATCTGGCTTTTTTTTAGTGTCATATCTAAGAAATCTTGGCCTAATCCACAGCATGGAGATTTTTCTGTTTCAAAAGTGTCTTTTAGTTTTAGGTTTTATGCTTATGTCTGTGATCCTTTTGAGTTAATTTTATACATGGTGTGAGATCTATGTGCCATTGAGTCTGTTCTCTTACTTTAATTGAAGTATAGTTGACACATGATGTTACTTTAGCTGTTCAGGTGTACTAGTCTGTTCTGTTTTAAATGTGTCCTTATTGTGAGCACAGATCCACATACACAAGGCCTAAACAAGACTGCATGTTTCCATATATATCAGTTTGTTGTTTGTACCTACCTGCCTGGCTTTTCCATGTATACACTGCATGGATGTCAGGCAAGGTTTATATACCTGGTGTTTTATCATGTTTACAGGAGTGAGGGCGTGTTGTTCCCTCAGACCACCTTCCTGTAGCACTGAGCATCATACACTGAAATGACTCAGACAGTCAAGTTCTGGTGCCAGAAGCAGAAGGCTGTTTTTGCCTTTTGCCATATGACTAATGTTCTCCTGCTAGAAAACCTAGTGAGTGAATGTCCACTCGTGTTACGTGAGTCAATTCCTCCTCCGTTTGACTTAGTGCATTTTCACCTGGTGCAGCACACATCCGGCATCACCCAGGTGGAGGTCCAGGTGAGGGGATGCGGATCTGGAGGCAGTGGCTTTGGCCTGGATGGGGCCGCAGTGGCCAGGAAGGATGTGGCAGCATATGCAGGCAAATGGAGAATCCAGGGTTTGTCATTTGCCTTGACTGGCAGCTTGAAGATTGCTTAGTGGCTAGGAAGCCGGCTCCCGTCACAGAGGTGTCCCAAGGTGGGTCACGGAGGAAGACTCCCAGCACTCTGTGCTAACCAAGCTTTCCCAGAGAGAGAGCTGGGAAAGCCCACCGTAATGTGCAAACTGACAGAACCATGTTGTCATCCCAATAAATTGGGTCACAGTTAAAGTAAGATCTGTTAATGGCATTTTTAACTTTGCTTTCAAACCACTTGACAGCAAAGGGACAGTTACCCGGGTGTAGAAAATTTGGTGTTTTCAGAATTCACAAAGAACGTACGTATTAAACTTGTTCCAATCCTATTTTGTAGGAAACTGCGGCTTTACAAATTGTCTTTAGGGCTTACCGTAGAGCCTCTTTCTTCCGGGCCATGGGTGAGCATTCAGGTCCGCTGGAAGCTGGCACACACAGGGCTCACACAAGACCGTCCTGAGCCCTTGGTCTCTGCTCTCTCTTCGCAGGTTAGGCTCTTCTGAGGGAGCTCTGTTTCCAGTTGTCTTAGAAACCATATACCTATGAAGGCTAAAAATTGAGTTCTGTTACCGTGAGTATTTTCCCTGCGGGGAGGATGTAAGCCAGTTTTCACTTGGTGCCCCTGACAAGTAGGGCTAACGGAATGCACAGGAGCCCCCCACGGCACAGCCCATCTCTGCTCTGCATGGGGAAGGTCACACACAAGTGTGCGGGGGTTTTGGCGTTCGTGTATTCACATGAAGTGTGAAGTCACAATTTTTTTTTGAGACAGCGACAATACCATTCATCCACAAGCGTCCTCCTAGTGTGAAGTAGATTTGAAAACCTAAGGGTCATAATTCTTTCTTTTTTTCTTTTACGAGAAACTGAGATGGAAAATGTAAAAACAGACGGGGAACCAGTATGCTAATAAGATCTAAATGTTAGGGAGAAAAGCACAGTATTCACACTTAAAACCGTTCAGTGCTTGGCCACTGGGTTTATGACAGAAATAAGCCTCAAATCAGGGCAGAGGGTACCGTTAGCTAGAACCCTGGTGGTGGGGCTTCTTGCAGGGGACGTTGAGGACCTGGGATTTCCCAGAGCGTCTGGAAGAATGAGTCCCTTTCGTGTTGTATGAGGACAACTTGAAGGTGAGGGCAAGTCCGGCGGAAGATGAAGCTTGTCTTTGGGCCCTGGTCTTGGTGCTCACCGGTCGGAAAGAGTCATGAGGGGGGGCAGCTGTAGGGTTTCAGAAATCCTTGAAGCCAAGTGATTTAAATCAAAATTGACTTTCTCAGCAGACTGTTACTTACCAGACAGTGTAATGCAACAGTGCCAGGGTTTCACTGGGTTCATCCCGAGCGACCCAGGGAGGAGGGTTGATGTGCAAATGGAGGCTCCCCAAAAAGGGGCCAGTGCCCCGAGAAGCTGGGGCCCCCCTCCCACCCCTGCCTTCATGCCTCTGCTCCTCGGGAGAAGTGTTTTTTTTTTTTCCTCTTTGTTTTTGAATATTAGAGTAAACGTAGTTCAAGTGTTGTATCAGGCCTTGGGGACCTGCCCCCTAGTTGTAGCAACTGTTAATGCGCCACATTTGTGACAGCACGGACGCTGGGAAGCATCCGAGTGGGCGTGCAGGATACTGGTCCTTTCTCCCCTGGCTTGTGTGCGGACGTTGTGGGGACACAGCACAGTACTGAGAGCAGATTGAAACCAAGGCCAGAGCAGCTTTCCGCACGTCCCGGCCTCAAGCCCCCAGGCAGTGCCCCTCAAAAGAGTTTTTGTGAATGTCTCCCCAGAAGTGAGACCAGAAGTTCAAGTCCATGACCTGCAGGGTCAGAAGTTGACAGTAAAGCTGGGAATGTTCTGCTGCTCTGGGACAAATAGGGTTAATGAAGGGATGTGGCCATTATCTTGAAAACTGCCAGAAACTGAATCACCCACTTGCCTGCAGGAACCGACCCCAAATTGCACTTAGTTCCTCTTTCAAGTGCACCCCTGTTTCTTACGCACAAACTTCTCAATCATCTCAATTAGAATTTGGAGGAGGCATGAAGTGCATTTTGTCTTGGGAGAGAACACTCGAATACCCAGGGCCATGCTAGTATCAGGAAGTCTGGGTGATAGGGAAGGTTCCAGCCCATTTGCCTTCAAAGAAATTCCACAGCGGTTACCTGTTTACAGCGTGGCAGAGGATGCCTTTCTCCCAGGTTCCTGGCACCCCTTCTTGGTCCTGGCACCCTCCAGCCAAACACCCTCCTCCTCTCTCTCGCTCTCAGTGACCTTTGCCGTCCCTGAACGTGCCACACTCCTATCCCAGCCCAGAGAAAGGCTCTCACACTGTCCCCTGACAACATACCCACCCTGGGACAGAGCAGTAACTGTTCAGCTTGCTGGGGCTGCTTGCTGGAGCAGTGAGTCCGTCCTGACATATACACTGATTTCCTCAAACTGGAGTCTCCCGGCAGGTGTCACCCTGGAGAATGGTCTGGGACGCGGCTGAAAACAGCTCAGCACAGAAGGGTGTGCATGGCACGTGCCCTGTGAACAAACGGCAACAGTCTCTAGTCAAAACCCCTCCCGGTAAAACCTAACTGCTGGTTCCACCCAGAGCTCTGGCCTTATCAAGGGCAGGTTGGAATGTCAGTGCTCATTTCCTGGTGACCCTTGGCAGCACTAAAACTGTAACTTGAGGAAATTGGCAAATGGGAGCGGGCTCACCCAGCCGAAAGCTACTCCAGCCTGACTGTGGACGGAAAGGACTCCAGTGTGTATGGCTTCCTGCCCTGCAAAGCCACACAGCCTGCATTGATGAGGGCTGCTGGAACTGCAGAAGGATCTGGAGCGTCCGTGTGGACAGAGGATGCTAAGTCACCTTTCAGCTCCACTGCAGTACTTGGGGGAAAGTCACACAAGACCAGCCAGCCTTTGTGAAAGTGACCACTTGTTAACTTTAGGCAGCACTGGGTCCACAGACCTAGGGAGGGGCTAATTCTGGTGTCTGTGATGGACAGGAGGATCTGGGCCCACTGCCACGTAAAGAGAGGACGGTATAAATGATCCACAAAGAATTTGGAGCCTAAATGGTTTTAGCTTTAGAGGGCAAGGAGGGACTTAAAAGCCATTAGAGCTAAAATGAGTGTTTAAGGCAGTTGTCAGGTTGCAAATGGGCAGCTGCATTTCCCATTTGCCTTTGCCGTGATGCCGAACAACTGGGATCCGCAGGAAGGTTCCTTTCCTCCTGCTGCCAGGTCATCCGTCTCCCGGGACCTGTGACCAGGTCACAGGCTGAGGGCCCAGGCTCATTGTTTATGGGATGAGGAGGGTGTTATTGGGGACCCCTTTAAGAAAGCCATCCTGTTTCCAGAAGGCGAGAGAAACATCCCCTCCAATGCACAACTGATTTGGCAAGAATTCTGCCTACTCAGCTGATAATTTGTGGAATCATAACTCTTATCTGCAGAGGCGCTGCCCCACCTCCCTTTTTCTCCGCCTTATTTTATGTTCAAGAGCAAGAAAGTGCAGGAAAAATTACCAAGCAGCCTCAGTCCTGTCCACCCTGGGCAGAATGGTCAACCCGCACGTGGCCCGGTCCGCAGGGTCTGGACCTGCCCGCCCTGCGGTGACGGCAGCCATTTTTCTCAGGCAGCCAGGCTGCTGCTTTCCACATGATGACTTTCGCCTCCTAGATGAGCTTTTCTGCAAACATTATAATTCCTGTCAACTTACTGCAATTTGAATTTCATGGCAGTTCTACATTTTATGCTAAAATTACTCATTTTCCCCCATTGCGGCAGGATGATGAATACTGTACAGATGGCAACTGCTACTGTTCTCATGAGCCTTGCAATTAGGAAGCAAACGATAAAAACCCCAGACTTGTTACCTACTGAACGATTTCCAAGTTTGAAATGCACTGAAAAGAAAACGTTGTCACCAGCCCTGCTGGGAAGGGAGCAGGGGCTTCATGAGGACAGAGTCCTACCCTGACCAGGCAGGGCCTCTGACCTTCTGGGTCTGGGTCTGGGTCTGGGCCTCTCTTCCTCCTCCTTTCCTTCCTTCCTTCTTCCCTCCCTACCCCCTCCCTCCTCCCTCTATCTCCTCTTCCTTCCTCTTCCTTTCTCTCCTCTCCCCCTCCCCCTCCTTCTCCTCTTCTTCTTCTCTTCACCTTCTCTTCTGCCTTCTCTACATCCTGGGTTTCCTGAGGAGATAAACACCCATGGTACTCAAGGCAAGTGACTTTAACCAACACTGCTGACCACGTGCAGGAGCCCTTGGCATGACCTGATGGGAGAGGCCAAGGCAAGTGACATGTGGCCCCGCTCTCTCTGGGAGAGATGAGCCACATCCACAAATACCCATTCCTGCAGGGGCCAGCCTCTCCTGCTTGCACGACCACCAGCAACCCTGAGGCCACGGCTCCATCCCCATCCCCCCGGGCTTGCTCCGGCTGGGGCTCCTCCACAGCCCCACACACCAAGGCGCTGCTCTTGCTGCAACGTGGGACAGCAGGCTGGCCTCTCCAACCTGCATTCCACACAAGCCAGAGCAACTTTCTACACTGCAGCCCTTCGGCCTCCTCATCGTCCATGTCCATTGTCCAAATTCTAGCCCCTTCCCCTTGGTGTCCCAGCCCTGGCTTAGCTCAGCCCTCCTTGCCGCACCTTGGCTCATCTGCAGGAAGTTAAATTACCTGTTGCTCACCCACCCATTTTGAAAGTGGGGACTTCATTTCTATTCTCACATTTATCTCTTTTTAAATTTCTTTTATGTTTATTTTTGAGAGAGACAGAGCATGAGTGGGGGAGGCACAGACAGCGAGGGAGACACAGAATCTAAAGCAGGCTCCAGACTCTGAGCTGTCAGCACAGAGCCTGACGAGGGGCTCAAACCCACAAACTCCGAGATCGTATCCTGAGTCGAAATCAAGAGTTGGATGCTTAACCCACTGAGCCACCCAGGCGCCTGCCCCTCTTTTAGATTTTCTTTTTTAATTGAAATAATGGTTTCAGGAGTACAACATAGTGATTCGATGAGTCAGTACTTCACTAGGTGCTCATCTCCATAACTGTAGTGCTCATCCGTCACCATACAACGTTATTGCGGTATTACTATGTTTCCTACACTGTGGTTTTCATCAGCATTATTTACAAGAGCTAAGATAATGAAGGTAGCATAAATGCCCATCAGTAGATGAATGGATAAAGGTGGTGTGTACACACACTCACACACACACACACACACACACACAAACACACACACACACACCACAGTGGAATATTAGCCATAAAAAAGAATGAGACCTTGCCATTCACAACAACAGGGGTGGACCCAGAAGGTATCAACCTAAGTGAAATAAGTCAGAGAAAGAAATACCATATGATTTCACTTCTATATGGCCTCTTTTAGATATTTTAAACACATTTTATTATGACAAATTTTAGGCATACAGAAAAGTCGGAATAGGGTAATGATCTATGTACTGTCTTGATTCAACAATTGCTATGCTAACTTTTCTCCATGTTTGCTTTATATCGATCTATACACACACAGTTGCAGACATGATAAATGTGACATTTCTTATAGACAAAGGAAAGATAGACTCTTTAATAAGTGACATTGGGACAGCTGGCCAGCCCCTTAGTGGGGAGTTGTGCCCACTGCAATCTTTGGCTAAAATAAATTCCAAATGAAACAAAAATTTTAATCTGAAAAATTCTATCATGTAAGTACTAGAGGAAAATATGGGTAAATATTTAATAATTTGGGGACAGGAAAGGACTTTTTAAATGTGCTGTAAAACTCAAAAGCAATGAAGAAAAAGAGATAAATATGACAACACAAAAATAAATACGGTAAAAGCATGCCTCATGAGCTGACTTTAAAAGAATAAGAAGGGCGCCTGGGTGGCTCAGTCAGTTAAGCATCCCACTCTTTGATTTCAGCTCAGGTCACCATCTCGCAATTCATGGGATCAAGCCCGATGTTGAGCTCCATGCTGACAGTGTGGAACCTGCTTGGGATCCTCTCTCTGCCTCTCCCCTGCTCGTACTCTTTCTGTCATTCTCTTTCAAAATAAAGAAACTTAAGAAAAGGTATGGGCAGCAAATCAGAAGTCAAACAGAAAATTTTCTCCTAGTCACATGACTATTTAAATTTTGACTAATACAATTAAATCAATAAAAAAATTCAGTACATTTGCTCTTGTCACAATTCAAATGCACGTAATTCACAGTCACGCAATGCACAATTCACAGTCACGCAGGGTCAGTGGCTACCATACTGAACAGTGCAGATTATAAGTCGTTTCTATCATGGTAAAAGAAATTATTTGCACCACGTTGTACAAACAGGTCTTGCAGCCCAGTTTTAAAAGGAAGACAAATCCAAGAGCAGAGCTCAGTAATTGGCAGTTCCCAGAAGTGTAATAGCCAAGAAACATGGAAACACGCTCAATCTCGACCACCACGTGAGAAATGTCAAAGAAAACACCAAGGTCTTGGTGTCCTCTTGGGTCTCATCAGCTTGCAGAAGACTGAAAACCGAGATGACACTTGGAGCAGGGCCCGGCCTCGGGAAACACGCACTCACACAACAGAGTGGCTCTACCCTCC
This sequence comes from Acinonyx jubatus, assembly GCF_027475565.1. Lineage (NCBI taxonomy): Eukaryota > Metazoa > Chordata > Mammalia > Carnivora > Felidae > Acinonyx > Acinonyx jubatus. Next base: position 20,069,665 of record NC_069386.1, read on the forward strand.
CCAAGGACAAGCACCTCTTCTGGTGAGCCAGAAACCTTGAATTTCAAACTTCCAAATCCTTTGGACCCAGCAATTCTGCTGCTAAAAATTTATGTCCCAGAAAAACAAGCGTGCAAAGTCAGATCTACAAGGATGTTGGCTGTGGCGCTCTTTGTAACAGGGTGGGCGGGAGTAGGGGGAGAAGCTAGAAAGGATCCACTCTCCATGAATATGGAAATAGGGGACAAATGGCTGGAAACCCAGCCTGGCTGTGATATGGTCACAGTGAACAATGCAGACACGCAAGGCCTGACAGAGAGCTGACAGAGAGAGACAGAGAGAGACCAAGAAGTGATGAACCCAGAGGCTCTGTGTGGCGGGGAGCCGCGTTCCCAGGTGAGCCCGCTCCTCTGCGCACCCCGGCACCTGTCATGGGGTGGGGAGGGGCTTCGACTCTGTGCCTCCACCTCCCCATCTCTAGGACAGGAATGGTGACAGCATGGAGCCTGCTGTGGGCTGTGTCCTCCCCAATTTCATTCCATGCCGCCCTCAGCTGCAGTGGGCTGGTATTCAGAGGTGGGCCTTTGGGAGGTGATTAGGGGTAGAGGAGGTCATGAGGGGGAGGCCCCATGATGGGGTTAGTGCCCTCACAAGGAGAGACACAGCGACACTTGTGTTCACACTCTCTAGAGCTCTCTCCCCTCAGATCCCCCAGCGTGCTGGAACAAAGGAGAGATCACTTGAGCCCCGTGAGAAGGTGGGTGTCCACAGAGGGAGCCCTCACCAGCACGCAGCCCTGCTGCCGCCTTGACTTAGACCCCCAGCTTCCAGAGCTGTGAGAAAATGCCCACAGCCTGTGGCACTGTGCTGTGACCGCCCGGGCTAAATCAGAGCCAGTAGGATCACTGCTGTTTAAATGAATAAATCCACAGGAAGCCCATGGTCAATCTTCAGCAAATGTTATTGTTATAACATATCCATTCTTTTGTTCTGTTTTGTTCTGCAAGAAAATGTAGTGTCTTTCTTTCTTTACAACTGACCTGACCTTTTTTATTGTGGTAAAAAACACAAAAAATTAAATATACCATCTTCAAGTCTATATTGTTAAATGGACATATCTATCCGTGATGTATACGTATTGGCATAGAAAAGATTCTTGAGGAGTATATATCAAACTTACCAAAGCTCATCTCTGGGACTGGAGAGGCGGCAGATATTATAAGGTTCTCTCTCTCTCTCTCTCTCTCTCTTTTGAGAGATACAGAAAGAGGGAGAGAGACAGAGCTTGAGTGTGTGTGCACATGCGTGAGCAGGGGAGGGGCAGAGGGAAAGGGAGAGAGTCCCAAGCAGACTCCATATCCAGCTCAGAGCCCAACATGGTGCTCCGTCTCACTTCATGAGATCAAGACCTGAGCCAAAATCAAGAGTTAGACACTCAACCCACTGAGCCACCCAGGTACCTTTAGGGGCTCTTAATAAATGCCTATAAATTTTACATTTTTTCCTAACAAGGATGGTTCATTTTTATCATTGGGTAAAGGATAAGAATAGAAAGGGGTAACCCTGGCTGTCTTAGTTGGGCTGTTGTAACAAATTATCATAGACTGCGTGGGGAGGGGTGGTCTTTAAGCCACGGAAACATAGTTCTCACAGTTCTGGAGGCTGAAACAGGGTACCAATATGGTTGGTTCTGATGAGAGCCTGTTTCTTGGTTTATAGATGGCCATCTTTTCATTGTAGCCTCACCGGGTGGAGGGGCAGGGGGTCTCTCTGGGGACCCTAATCCCATTCTCTCTGGGGACCTAATAATCACCTCCTCCAAACCCTACCTCCTAGTTCCATCAGATTGAGGGTTATGAGCTTCTGCATATGAATTTAGGGGGACACATACTTGCACTCCATGACTGTGTAAGCCAAAGTCCTCACTTCCAGATTCGTGGTCATGCTGGCTGTATGGGGACCTCACGATGTAGCAGTGCCTGTCTGCTGGCCTCTGGCAAAAATCACATAAAGGGGCACAGGCACCAGCCCCCCACCTCCAGCAGCTTGCTAAGGCTAGGTGTCGGGAGGGGTAGTCTGGAACCAGCAGCATCCCCCAGTCCTGTGGAGGGACCATCCAGGCCACCAACTGCCCAAGAAATAGGTTTCCCCTCTGCAAAACCTGTCACTTTGAGGTTGCCCCAAAAATTCTCCCTGAAGCAAGCCTGCTATTCACCAGTTCTAGTTTCCAGACTTCAAGGAATCTGACAAAGCAGTGTCCCCCTACTGGAAGAGGGGACTCCCTTGTGCCTATGGCATGCCACAGCCTGGCCTTCGGTGAGTGGGACTTACCGTCTTCATTCTGTCACCATCAAAGCCGAGATGTAGGAACTCACCATTTTCAGGAACAAGGAGGGCTTTTTCCTTCTCCTTGCATAGCAGAAAGTTACAAAACAGTAAGTTCAAATTTGGGAGGGAAAATGTGATTCAAATACATTTGGTTTGTTAAACACAGCCAGCTAGCATGCTGACTTACTGGTGAAGGCTGGCTTTTAGTGTTAAAGGAGAAACTCCATATTTCTGATTCCTTGACATTCCTTCTGAAAGAGAGAGCATGTAAGTTTTTTTCTCACACCACAACTGGGCTTGTAGATTTCTTTAGCTTTTCGCCCCAACCATTTAGTGAATGGTTCCCTCAGCCTGTGGGGAAATGTACATTGATTTAATAAGTTCAAGTGTCTTTTTTGAGTGGCTGTTTCTTTGTTTACAAACTTGGAGCAATGAGAATACAGGAAAGTGACAGGTTCCTGGAGAGGGACAGAAAGACATGACAAATATCTCCCCTCGTCCCCAACCAAGCCCTAAGCGCACTGCTGAACCACGTGGAGATTGATGATGGGTAGATGTGATGAGATAATTCATATCAGTGGGCTGTGCTCTATGAGAAACATCTAGAGAGCATCATAAGAGCAGTCCTAAGAACGAAAAGGTTCAGAGCTCAGTTGACTTTATAGAATTCTCACATGCCTTGTTTCCTAAGGAGTCAGATAAATGTGGTGACACTGAGCTCTTCCTGCAGCCTGCTTGAAATCCTTCCCCAAGCCGGTGCAAGGTCCCTTTAGCGACAGCATAGACACCAGGAGAGAGCGGCTGCTCTCTTCTCTGTGGTTATGCCAGGACCCATCCTTGTCTAAAAACAAATCTAATACCTAGTGAACAAGGAAGCAGAGCTCCAATAATACCATTTGAACACCTAGATCCAGCTGTGACTGAAGCATCCCTTGAATGTTCTGCAGGATAGTCCTTCCCTCTTTGGGGGTTGGATATCACTGAGCTCCAAGCAACTGGACATGAAACCCAATGGCCACCCAAAACTCTGGGCTTGGGAATCAACTCTGCTCCCCAGTCTCTGTCTTGAGGGTTCTGATGTGGAAACATACACAAGGTTTATCAGTGACTTGTCATTCCTCTAATAAGCTTTAATTTTTCCTCCTCCCTGAGGGGCCACCACCCAGGAGGGTCACTAGCATAGGTAAGGGCATCAGTCCTCAGCCACCTGAGCATGCAATTACTCCCACAGCACAGTGGATATTTAAGCTGGGAGTGTTTACCTTATGGCGGCATTCACTGCCCCCACCTGCTGATCTGGCAAATGGCAGGAGTTCTGCCAGAACAGCATCCCCCGATGAAGCTACTCTTCCAGGGTCCCTGCAACCTCTTGTCTCTCCAGGGGACCGGCGTTCAGCCATCACCTTGCCTCAGTCCCTGTTTTTGCTGCAGAAACTCTGGATAACTCACCTGCTGGCTAGGCGGTACCCTGGGTCGGCAGCCATCACCCAACCTCCAAACCAAACCAAGTGCAAACCACCTCCAGAGCACGTCCACCGGTCCAGGGTTCCCTTGGGAAGCTTCCCATAAGGTCTTCCAACTGGCTGGCTGTGATTGTGGCCCTCTGCGATGTGTCCACAGCTGGAACCTACCCTCACCTCTCCCTGTCTTCCCCTGCCACCCTGCCTGCCTCCTGAATTTCACCTCCTCCATGGAGCCCCCATGATCACTGATTCCCCAAACACTATATAACCTGGCTTATGACTTCTGGGCCAGAACATCTCAACTTTTAACACCTCAGATGAAGGAGCAGGACTTATCTTAACACAAACAGCTCAGAGTCACCCGGAGTCTGACATTTCCTGTGTGTTCCATGATCTTCCCTGGCTAGAGAAAGAAACCCACTACTTCCTCTTTGCTGTACTGAAAAACCCTCTTCTAGGGAGAAGGAGGACCACTACATAGGAGGGCCACCAGGCAAAATCCATCAAAAGCACACACCGGCTGGCCCAGCAGTGCCCTTTGGGACCTAATTAGTATGTACTCATGGGGAGATGGGGGTGACAGCCAGGAACCCTCTGCCTGCCATATGGGATGGAAAATCTCTCTACCACCACTGCGTCCACATCTGAACCAGGCCCAGAGCAGCCCATAAAACCCCCTCGACACCAGCTACCAGGGCAGGACATGGAGGGGGCGTGATTTGGGGTGGCCAGAGAAGAGGGTCTGTGGGAGATGAAGGGAGGGGTGGAGAAAAGCCCCAGGAGAGGGGGACAGGACTGGGGAATTAAAGGAGAGCTCCTGGGAGCAGAACCCACAGGGCTTAATAAGGGAGCAGAGATGGGGGTCCAGAGGTATCTGTAGGGTGTCTCATGGGAGGTGAGCCAACAACCAGGAGACAGACCCTGGGAGGGGTGCAGGAAGGGGATACTGAGGACACAGTGATAATGGGGAGTTGTCAAGGGCTCCTGGGTCATATGTGGTAGGAGCCTTGCAGTAATCAGGCTGGAGACCCTGAGACACACTCCTGACCAAGAGAGAAGGGCCTGGGGGAGACTTGGGGAGGTGTTGGAGCTGAGGCAACCTGAGTGCCCAGTGGCCAGGTGAGGCCAGGGTGGACATAAGGGTGTGGCCCTCTCTAGACAGATGGCATTTGAGGAGCCCCGAGGGGTTGGGTGAACTCAGGGTAGGCTGTGAAAGACCTCCAACTACTGAAGAGCCAAGAAGGAGGCCGTGTGGGAGGAGGAGAAGGAGCGTGGAGGAGGTGACAGCCATGGAGGAGGCCATTGGAGCAGAGCAGGGGACAGGAATTGTGAGGGGTTTGGCCTCGGGATGGAGGCCATTCCCGGGGGTCTCTGTGAGGGGCGGGAAGGGGCAGGAAGTGCAGGGAGGGGTGTCCAGTGACAGGGTCCCCCTCTCTCTCTTCCTCCCTCTCCTCATGCCTCCTTTGCCTGTCTTGTTTTTCATTTGAAAGATTTACATATATTTATATGCTGAGAGGAAAAACTGTCCCTTCTTTTCTTCTTCCTTCCATTCCTCAAAATTCTTAATCCCTCAAAGCAGTCCATCTCATGGGGACTTAGAAGAAAGAAAAATCTGATTAAAACTTTGCTCAGCCCAGCAGGGAGAACAGGGGAGCATTTGCTGACTCTGGGGTGGGGACTGGCGGGTGAGGAGAGGGCTTTCCTGGCCCCCTTGGTCTTATCCAGTGTCGCAGGCCCCTGAGTTGAAGTTTCTCCTTCAACTTCCATGCTTTTTACTCAGAGCTGACACCCAGGCAGCCTACAGCCCAGGACACCACCTCTGAGAGCCAGCGAGGGCCTCCTGTGGCCAGCCAGGCCAGCAGGGAGCCATGACACCATTTCCTTAGTGAGCCTCCTGCCTGGCCCACAGGGGAGTGAGGTAAGTGGCCATGCATGTTGGTTTTTCCAGATTCCATTAGAGCAAAACAGTCACAACCGAATTCTCTGAACATACACACAGCAACTGGACATGGGTCCCCATGTCCCAGGAAATGGGACAAACTTGCAGGTCAACCTACCCCCAATTCTGCCTGTGAAAGCATGCACTTAATGATAAGCCTTCACAAAATGGCACCTGTGGGCCACGTGTGGTAACTTCTGATCAACCTCAGTGTTCCAGTGGCTAAAAAACTCCAGTCATCCTGGATAACTGGAATTTCCCAGATTTGATTTGATTTTTAAGAAGGGGAAACAAAAAGAAGGCAGCAGTGTTTTTCTTAAATTTTCATCTGGAAATCTTTGAACTTTATGGGGTGGTTAAGGACCCTTTGAAAGCTTATGACTGACTTCTTCAGAAGAGCAGGACCTTAAAAGAAACACTTGAGGCCGCACGAATGCTGTGGTGATGAGGTCTTCTCAGAACCTCACAAAGCCATGGTGGGTGCTGCATCCACTGCCAAAGCTGATGCCACTGTGGGTGGCATTCGAGGAAGATGGGGCTCCTCTGGGACACCAAGTGCAGCCTTTGAAGGGGGCCACAGCCTCATGGCCTCAGAAGCTGGGAGGCTCGTTGGGGTCACCTGTCCAAACAGAGAGCCCACAAGGACCCCAGGGTGCATGAGGGGACTCATATCTGGAGCCAGCTTTTATGTTAAAAGGAGTGTCTTTCTACCTGGTAAAAATTGAAATGTCGGAGCAGCAAATCAAAAGCTGCCTTACTGACAAATGGAGAACAGCTTCCCATCTTAGTCTTCCATGGGTGTGAGGCCTTGGGCTGCTGAGTGTCCTCTGGGCCTGGGGGACAAAAGTCCTTGCCTTGTAGAACCCTTCCCTGGACCCCTGAGGAGGGCCCCAGTAATTTTGTGTCATCATTTTGTATTCTTTCAACTCTATTTATTTTGAGAAAGAGAGAGAGAGAGAGAGGGAGAGAGAGAATCCCAAGCAGGAGTTATGCTGTCAGTGCACAGCCCTACGCACGGCTTGAACCCATGAACTATGAGTACAAGACCTGAGCCCAAACCAAGAATCGAATGCTTAATGGACTGAGCCACCCAGGCGCCCCCTATATTCTTTTTCTTTAAGAGTACTCCCTAGTCTTATAAACTCTGAGCCCCATAAATCTTTTTCAGAGTGTCGTGATTCAGTGTGGCTTTTACTATCACAGAAGTTCCACAGAGTCTTGAATGAGTAAACCCAGTCCAGCAAGTTCATAAAGTGGTGGTAGTGTGGGTCAGAGTATATGCCACCTCAAAGGGCTGGCCCTTGTCCACAAATACCTAGTCTCCCCAAAGACTTGACTCAGTAGGTCATCCCCAAACAAACCGGTGGCTGGGAATGGATGCTGGAACCCCCGTTCTGTGCTCCCAACTAAAGTCTTCACGCGGCCTGCTCGAGGGTCACTGCACTTCTAGCAGAGCAAGTCTGGCCCTGGTGCCCTGTCCAGGGACTCAGCACTTTTTTCCCGTCACCCACGTCGCCTCTCCCCTGCCTGCCAATCCCACTGTCGTCCTCTCCCCCCAGCCTCAGGCTCCCAATGTGGCTCTGTCTTGAAGGTGAATTCCACAGGCTGCATTTAGCCCAGATTAAAATTGCTGCAAAATGAGATATTCAAAATCTGCGTGTCGCTCAAGTTCATCACAAATGAGAGATGCAATCAAGTCCTTTATCTTGACAGCAGAGCTGACGTGGCTTTGCAGTCAGTGGCATCTGGAAGCTCTGCCTTGATGTGGCAAGAGCTTTCGGTGAACCCCGGGCTGGGCTGGAGTGACAGGCGCCCCAATGACTCTGCTCCTTGCCTCTTCCAGGCAGCAATTTCCAGGCTAGCACTTACTTTTGGCAATGGGGGATGGGGATGAATGATGGGGAGCGCTGAAATCAGCACATCGTTCAAAATGGGACGTACATGGGGAAGTGACTACATCTCTGCTTCCCAAGGCCCTTCTGAGGAAGCTTCTAGAAGACCTGAAACGGGCTGCTCTGGGCCCTGCTTGAGCCGAGCAAGGCAGTGAGCAGCCTTCATCTCCTCCTCGAGGAGCCTGACAGGAACCAGACAGGCCTCTGGGTCAGCCTTGCACGCGATGAGCAAGTTCCTTAAGATCCAAGTTTTCCTCCTGAAGTAGTTCTAGTGAAAAGTGTCTCGAGCCTCAACGCCAGTTTGTTCGCAGGCAACTTAACTCTGCTTTGGGCGCCAGTGAAAAAGCATCGGGTGCCCTCCTGTGGGGGTGGGACTGGAGGGTGGGGGTTTGAGTGGGGGTGAGGCTGGGGGTGGGGGTGAGGAGTAGGGGTGGGGGTGGATAAGCATGAGTGCGCAGATGTTTGTGTATAAACGTGAATGTGTGAGAATGTGTGTGAAAGTATGAGAGAATGTATGCATGTGTAAGAGAGTGGGTGAGAGGATATGTGTATGTGTGTGAGTGCAAAAGTGTGTGCCTGTGACAGAAAGGATAGGAGTTGTATGTACAAGAGAAAGCGTGCATGTGTGTGTGAGAACGCGTGTGATGGAATGTATGAGTGTATATGTGTGTGTGAGTGTGTAAATGTGTGTAAGAGTATGAGTGTGTGTGCGTGTGTGTGTGTAAAGCTGTTTCATTAACTGGAGAGTGAGGAGCCTGAGCCCTGGGGCCGGCTCACCCGAGGGAGGGAAGAGCCTGCACACTTGGGCACCAGGGTACCCGGGTGGTACCTCCACTTCCTGCAGCCCTCCCTCTGCAGCCACCCTGCATACCAGGCTGGCTGGTACCTGGCGTCCTGATTCCAGCAAGTTCATCCTGAAATCCACCCAAGTATACTGGGCAATTTTTTTTTTTTGTCTCAAAAAAGCACTTATTTTTCTGACTTCAAAATATGACACTTTGAATAAAAACGTAAACAAAAAAAATTACAGTGTGTGAATCCACTTCCTTCAGATACCATGGTTAATATTTTAGTCTATTTACACTGAGTTTTTTAATGCCCATTTTTATGACATGGGATCATAATGACTATATTGCTTATTAGCCCACATTTTCCCACTTTGTGACTTCAAGAATTTCCCCTGATACTAAATATGCTTCTATTTTTAAAAATGTTTATTTATTTGAGAGGGAGAGTGACCGAGCAGGGGAGGTGCATAGAGGGAAAGAGACAATCCCAAGCAGGCTCCACACTGTCAGTACAGAGCCTGATGTGGGGCTCAAACCCATGAACCATGAGATCATGACCTGAGTTGAAACCAAGAGTCAGACGCTTAACCGCCTGAGTCCCCCAGGCGCCCCTGATATTAAATATGCTTCTAGACTCCAGTGTTCCTCACAAGATTCATTCATGTGGGCAGGTCATGATTCAACGAATTGAGTACATTTTTTTCTCAGTTTTATGAAAGTGTCTTCTATATATTCCTGAGGTAAATTCCTAGAAATTAAATTACTGGGGCAAATATATAACCATTTAAGATTTTGGTTCCTGGAAATGTAAAGGATGAAATGTGAAATAGGTACTTGATCTACCATATAAACTTTTACTATTACAGAAATTGCTACTTAATCCTTTTTTTTTCCTGTACCTCATGTCTAGAAACAGGGTCTCATCATAAAACAGTGTACACGAAGCAGGTTTGGAATGACCTCAAAACCGGCACAGCAGCTACATTTGTGTGGGTGGGTTTTTATCTGCCCCAGCTTTTTTTTAATTGATAATTTTTTTTCGATGTTTCTTCTTATACATTATTTATTAAGATAAAATTCACATATCATAAAATTCACTTTTAGGGTATTCTCTTCAGTGGGTGTGAGTATATTCACAGATTTGTGCAACTTTCACCACTATCTGATCCCAAACATTTTCTTCACCCTCAAAATTAACCTACACCCATTAGCACCTGCTACCCATTCCCCTTCTGGCCCAGCCCATGGCCACCACTAATCTACTTTTTGTCTCTGGAGTCGAAACATTTCGTATTAATGGCATCATAATATGTAGTCCTTTGTGACTGGCTTTTCTCACTTAGCATGGGGTTTTCAAGGTCCATCCATGTTCATAAATCAGCATTTCCTTCCTATTTACAGTCTTCCGTGTGTGGATATACCCCATTTTGTTTATCCACTCATCAGTTGATGAGCATCTGAGTTGCTTCCACTTTGGGGGTATTATAAAAATAATATTGCTATGAACATTCATGTACAAGTTTTTGTAGGGACATATTTTCATTTCTCTTGGGTCTATTCCTAGAAGCGGAATTTCTGGGTTACGTGGTAACTCCATGTTTAATTTTTTGAGGAACTGCCAAACTGCTTTCCGAAGTGGCCAAAAGTTTGGGTTCTCATTTTTGCTTTTATTTTTATCATTACTTTGCATGGCTGCTAGGTTCCTTTTTCCTGGACCAGCAATAGCAGATCACGGGGTATGCGCAGTCTACCTGGTTTTGCAGATCAATTGCTCCCTCTTCTGTTGCCAGAGTGAAGGGCACTTTCTTAAATAAATGACACCTTTTTCTTCTACCATATTTTGGGATGGTGCAATCTTGCTTCACGCTTGTGCTTAGTTTTTGCTATTTTCTTCTTCGCCTGCCCCTTAGGTGTGCCATAGACATGAGCGATGGGTGGTTTGGTTTTCTCTCCTTGCTCATCTGTACAATTTTTAGGAACATGGGTGGAGAGGGTTGAATTTCAACAGCTGCCATTGTTCTTTGGGACAGCCAAATGCATTATTTTTAGACAGTGGAAAATGCCATACGGAAAAAAAAGCAGGCAGAGATGATAGAGCAAATCAGTATTCTATGTAGACAGGATGTAGTTACAAGTTACCTTGTGTCTCTTAAAAAGATGTGTTGAAATCCTAACCCCTAGTACCTGTGAGTCTGACTTTATTTGGAAATAGGGTCTTTGTAGATGTAGCTGAGGTCATACTGATTGGGGGAGGGGGTCCCCTAATCCAACATGACTGGTGTCCTTATAAGAAGAGGAGAAGGTACACCGATGTAAAGGGTAAACTCCAGGTGACAATGGAAGCAGAGATTCGGTGACTCATCTACAAGCCAGTATTCTGTTGGGGATCCCAGAAGCTAAGGGAAAATGTAGAACAGATTCTTGCCTTGAGCCTTGAGAGAGATCTTGGCCTGGTTTGACCCCTTGATTTTGGACTTCCGGCTCCAGAACCTTGAGGGAATCTAGTTCCCTCACAGTCACCCAGCTTTAAACCACCCAGTTTGTGTTTCCTGCAGCCCTAGCCAACTAATACTGACATCAAGCAAGGGCCACTCTACTGGCTTACTTCCCAGGGAAGAGCTTTTCCCTGCGGAGGACACAGCCAGCGCAAAAGTTCTGAGACAGGAGTTTGCCTGGCAGGCTCAAGAAGCAGCAAGGAACATAAGGTGATCACGACCAACCTTAGTGTGGCCACCATTCTCACTGTGCACTTGAATTGAAACCATCGTGTTTTACACCTTCCATTCACACCATGTTATTATATTAACGATCGTGCAATAAAACTGGGGGGAGGGGAAGCAGCAAGGAGGTTGGGGACTGAGCTCGCAGGGCAGCAGACTGGGGGGAACACCTGGCCACCTGCTAGGCTCGGCACCCAGAGGACTTCAGATCTGATTCCAGAAGGGCTAGAGGGCCGTTTTCAGCAGGGACAGTGCAGAGTTTCATGATGCAAACCGCCTAGCTTTCCTGTGGCCAGCAGAAGCGACGAGACAAGAGTGGAAACAAGATGGCCACCGGAGGAAAACTGGTGGCTCTTGGGGCCACAGTCGGGGTGGGAGGGGGCAGAAGTGGTGCGGGCAGGCGTAGCTGGAAAGTCAAGCCAACAATATCGCGATGGGTGGGATGTCGGGTGAGCGAGAACCAGAGGCCAGTCAGGCTGAATTTTTGGCCTGCACCGCTGACACCCTGGGGGAGATGGAGCCGGCTGGAGAGAAAGGAGAAAGACAATTTCGGGTTCGACGCGTTACGTTCGAAATGCCTTTTAGACATCCAAGTGTATAAACAGCTTCTGTTTTCTCTCTAAAGAGGATTGAAACACGTTCCCGGCGTTTCTTAAATGCACACGCCTAGGCTTTGCAAAATGCAGATGGGTCATCGCTTTAACATTTAGACGTTCGGAACAGATCCCGTGATACGCTTACCCATCCTGTTAGAGGAACGGAGGGCGCCTGTGCCAGGAATGGCTGCGGGTCGGGCCTGTGCTGCTCAGGGAGACAGACTATGCTCAGCCGGCGCTCCCGCGGCCTGTCCGTGCAGTTCCCCACAGACTCTACGCCTTTAATGGCAGCTTTTTATAGCGCAATCCAGTTTCCTCACATGAGGAGGGAGTCGGAGGGGTGTAAGTGTTCCCTGGAGGGTCTCCATTACCCCCAGCAGGAAAGCAAGTGGTAGCAACCCATGTTGTGTGCCCCCCACAGAGAATGATCTGTGCCACCCCTTTTAGAGAGAACCTTTTCATCTAGGGGGAGCACAACAGTTAAGAGAGAGAGAGAGAAGGAGACCAGGATAGTTGAGCAGTATTGCATTTGGGCTAGATTGAAAGTACTCAGCAGCTGCTCTGTAAGCGGTGTTTGAGGCATTAAGGCCGCTGTGTGTGTGTTTACTATTGAACTAGGCTCTGCTTATAGAGAATTCATCATACCGAGCCCAGAGCACAAAAACAGGCTCTAAGAGAGTAGAAGACGCAGGAGAGAAAGGGCATGAGGTAAGGCAGTGTCCCTGTGGAGGTCAGAGGCTGGGATCCAGTGCCCTGGGAAGGGCTGGGGTGTGACTCACTGGCAGGACAAGGAGAAGATGGAAGGATGGGCACAGATGTGGGGGGGCTCAGAGCAAGTTCCCAAACCAATGGCTGAAACTTTTTCTTTGAAGTAGGAAGGGAGAATGAGAATCAAGGGCTTCAGGAAACCAAAGACTTGAAATAGTCACAGCAGAGGGTGGTAGAGGGAGCTGACTTGGGGGCACCTTAGGTTTGCGGGGCATGCGGCATCCCTGCTGAAGGTGAGATTTCTCTCTGGCAGTGCCCCACAGTGCTGATATATAAAGACAGGTAGATGCTGGTCCATTTAGCTCAGGTTTACCCAGGTAAGTATAAAAGGATAAAGGCACAAGGGAGTCCAAATGTTGGCGAGAAGACCCCAAGATTGGTTGAGCAATTTGTTAGTGTAGCCCAACTGTGATAACCATCAAAATGCCTGCGTTTTAGTGAGTTAACACTACAAACTAGATTTCACAGCCCAGTGTGGGGTCAGGTCAGTGGGACACTGACAGCACCCAGCCTGAGCACGGGGAAGGAACACCAAGTACTGTGGGTCAGACAGAAGTGGAGGCAGCATGGCCTCATCTAGCTGCAAGGGATGCTGGGAAATTGTTGGGAAAAGTTGTATGTGTATGTTGTATGTTGGGAAAAGGGGGAAAGGGGGTTTGCCAACAGCTTCAGTCTCAGCTGTTCTTGATGAGATAGACCATGGAATCCAATGGCACAAAGGAAGTGAGAAAGCCCCATGGGAGTTATAAGAAAAAGAATCTCTTCCCACTAGAGAAAAGTATGGCAGGTTTGAAAAACAACCTGGAGTGCTGCCCAGACCTGCTGGGACAAAGCAACTGTGGGTTCTCCACTTTGGTGCGGGGAAGTTCAAAGAGACTGAGAAGCCATCAAGCAGGCTTTGGCAGATGAAAAAAGGAGGTAAAGTTTGGCATCACAGCTGCAGCCCCCAAACCAAGGAATACTCTCCACCTTTGAGATGCAGAATGACCACGTGTACATTAACACAGTTGTCCTTAGTTCTGTCACAGACTGTCACCACAGCTTCAAGAAAATATGGCCCTTAACTTTTATAGTGTAAAAGAATTCACATGTAAGAATTCTTTAGATTTTAAAATACTTTTAAGTCAATAGGTGCTGATTGGCAAAATGTAAGGCTACCCCCTGTATCCAGTGCTGTTACTAAAAATGATTCTTAGAAATGACTCCCTCTCATTCTCCCCGTATCCCTGTGAAGCACACTGAACATGTGTGTGACAGATGGAGAGGCTGAGGCTCAGAGTATTAGGACTCAGACCCAGTGCCCATGGGGGTCAAGAACTCCACTGAGCTGGGCAGGGGTCGAGGCAATTATGGATCTACGAGAGGGGCAATCTTGTGGATGGAGTGGGCAGCAGGGGCGGACAGAGAGAGATGTGCTGGAAGGTCTGGGTGGAGTACCCACCCCCATGAAGGGAAGCAAAACTCCCCCCTTCCAGGCCAGGCAGCAGAGCCTAAGCCAGTAAAAGTGGCCTTGTCACAAGTGTCACAAAGCCCAGGCAGTGCCATGAAGAGGATGGCCCATGAATATCACTATGCTGGGACATGTGTTACCCTATTAAAAAATTTGTTTTTATTTCAGGATACATCCTCACAAATCTGATTTTTATTTAGTTTTTAATTTAGTTTTCTTTTCCTTTTTATTTTAGGAGGAGGGAGGGAGAGAGAGAGAGAGAGAGAGAGAGAATCCTAAGTAGGCTCCACACTCAGCACAGAGTCCGCTCTGGGGCTTGATCCCACAACCCTGGGATCATGACTTGAGGCAAAATCAAGAGTCCAACACTCAACCGAGCCACCCAGCTGCCTCACAAATTTGACTTTTTAAAAAATACACACAATAAGCAGGAAAACCAAAACTACGACTCAGTTGTCTTTTTGACCTAACTACTGGTTCTTCTCTCTGGAGGCTCCATATTCCCAAGTAACCAGAGTAGGGGATCTTGGTGAGCATTCAATCAGGCATCTATATTTTCTTTAGGTAGTGTTCTGATCTCTTAAGTAGATGTGGACACAGAAAAAACATCCATGTTTAAAGGTTAACGAATGTGTCATTGCTCACATTTGTATTCAAATACTTTTTACACTAGTTTAACAATGGTGCTGAGAGTATCCATTAACAGTGAAATGGAGACTGTAAGCCATTAATGGTTTTATGACTTCTGTGTATTACAGCCATGGAGTCTTGTAAATTTGTGTACATGTGTATAGCTCATTAAAAGTTCTACTAAATTGTAATATTCAGCCTAATATTAGGTTGTTTATAGTCAGGTTTTAAAGTAAAATCTCAGAGACAAATTAGGTCAGCTAAATTAAAACACAGGGAGGGTGTCTGAATTCTATTATATAACCTTTCTTCTTCTCAAAGGATATAATTCTCTGCATTCTTCTGAATGGAATTTTAATTTCCTTTTTCAATTAAAACACTAAAGAACACTTTTGGCTTTGTTTGCAATTTACATTAAAAAAAGGAATTCTTTACAAATCAGTGAAAAAAGAAAATGCTGCCTTTACGACCTACCATACTCTTTTTTTTTAATGTTTATTTGTTTATTTGAGAGAGAGAGATAGCATGTGAGCATAAGTGGGGGTGGGGCAGAAAGAGAGGGAGAGGGAGAGAATCCCAAACAGGTTCCTC
Source organism: Acinonyx jubatus (assembly GCF_027475565.1). Taxonomy (NCBI): domain Eukaryota; kingdom Metazoa; phylum Chordata; class Mammalia; order Carnivora; family Felidae; genus Acinonyx; species Acinonyx jubatus. The sequence goes on from NC_069386.1 coordinate 20,084,809, forward strand.
ACTGTCAGTGCAGAGCCCAACACAGGACTCTGTCTCGTGAACTGTGAGATCATGATCTGAGCCAATATCAAGAGTTGGATGTTTACCTGAGCCACCGAGTCCCCCCACCATGACCACATTCTTAATCCATCTAAATATTATTAATGTTTCAGAATAGGTTTATTTATTTATTTATTTATTTATTTATTTATTTTAATGTTTATTTATTTTTTGAGAGAGACAGAGCATGAGTGGGGAAGGGGCAGAGAGAGGGTGAGATGCAGAATCCAAAGCAGGCTCCAGGCTCCACAGTGTCAGCACAGAGCCCGATGCGGGACTCAAACTCATGGACCTGACTGTCAGGAGATCATGACCTGAGCCGAAGTCAGATGCCTGACTGAGCCACCTACGCACACCCCAGAATAATTTTAATAACTGGATTCTAATGGCAAAAGAAATAAACAAACATTAAAAACTTTTACATGCAAGTGTGTATTTGCACAATTTGTCAACAAGAAATCTGAAGAAATACTGATTGAATTTGTTCATTACTTCAAAATGTAATTTAATTTTAAATTAGGAATACATTCCATACTTCAAAAAGCATATATCTAAAAGGCATATAATAGAATGCTCCTTACAGCATGGTTTATAATACCTCAAACCAGAAACAACCCAAATGTCCCACAGTAGCACATAGATAATTATAGTGTGATATATTCATGCAGTGGAATATCATATAGCAATAAAAAATGAAGAACTACTTATACAGCAACGTGGATTCCTGCAACCATAATGTGGAGGGAAAGAAACCAGTAATAAAATTATCCATATGATTCAGTATGATTCTATTTCTGTGAAGTTCCAAAAAAGGCAAAACTAATCCATGGTGTTAGACGTATGATAGTTGTTACTTTCAGGGAGGAGAAACAGGACAGTGTTTGAACAAAAGCATCCCTTCTGGGGTGCTAGTTATGTTCTATTTCCTGATTGGGGTAGCGGTTATCCAGCTATGCTATTAAAGAAAGAAGGGCTACTTTGTTATTAAAATGTGAGTGCTGCATTTATGGATTTCACTGACTGCTTCCCCAAGGGGAAAAATCAGGGATTTTACATGCTAGAAAAGAGAGGTTCATTATGGTTTTGCCAATTATGGATTGCAGCTTGTACTGAGGATTGGCCGGGAGGAGTCCCTATGGATGTACATCTTTGTGCGAAGCCCATCTTGTTCTGTAGCCCAAGAATTAGGTTGGGTGACCCTAACAGAAGTCATTCAGACTCTTGGTTGTTTATCAGCTTTGCTAGTGCACTGCTTAAAGTTTAATTATTAGCTTATTTATCAAAGTCATTTATCAGCTTGGGCTGGTTAGAACAGCATTCAGATTTGATAAATGCCAGGCAAATGTTGCAATGATTGTAAAGTTGTTCTTTCACAAGTACTTTCTAGTGGCCCTGCCTTACCCAGGGATAAAAAGTTGAACTCAAAGGATAAGAAAATTATCAAGCTTTCCTATCCATATTAGGTTCAGATCAGTTTTGAGTATTGTATCAAATAGATTTTTTTGTTTTATTTATTTGTTTTATATTTAATGAGGTGTGATGTATACACAGGACAATTCTTATTAGTATACAGTTCTCTGAGATGTGACAATCACACATAGTTGTGTAACCACTGCTACCACCACCCACACAATCAAGATGCACAAAGATCCCCTCACCCATAAAAATTACCCCCTTTCCTAATCCTCAGTCATTGGAAACCCATGATTTATTTTATTTCCCTATAATTTTGCCTATTTTAGCATGTCATATGTCTTTAAAAAAATTTTTTTAACATTTATTCATTTTTGAGAGACAGAGCATGAGTCGGGGAGGGGCAGAGAGAGAGAGGGAGACACAGAATCCGAAGCAGGCTCCAGGCTGCAACGAGCTGTCAGCAAAGAGCCTGATGCGGGGCTCCAACCCACAAACCGTGAGATCATGACCTGAGCCGAAGTCGGCCGCTTAACCGACTGAGCCACCCAGGTGCCACAATGTCATATGTCTTTTGAATCTGACTTCTTGCATACAACATAAGGCATCTGAGATTCATCCCTGTTGTTGTGTTTATCAGTAATTCAGTCCTTTTTTTTTTTTTAAAGTAGGTTCCATGCCCAGCACAGAGCCAAATGTGGGGCTTGAGCTCACGACCCTGAGATCAAAACCTGAGCTGAGATCAAGAGTCAGATATTTAACGGACTAAGCCACCCAGGCACCCCAGTAGTTTGTTCCTTTTTATAGCTGGGTTGTGTTCCATTATACTGATGTACCACAATATGGTTATGACCTTTCCCCAGTTGGTGACCAAACAGGAGATTTCCAGTGTTTGGTGATTATGAATAAAACGGCTTTAATCACTTGTATACAAATAAAGGTAAGTTTTCATTTCATTTGGGTAATACCTAGGAGTAGGATTATTGGGTCATATAGTAAGTATATGTTTACCTTTATAGGAAACTGACAAGCTCTTTCCCAAAGTGTCTGCCCCGTTTTGCTTTCCCACCAACAATGTGTAAGAGTAAGTTGCACTTCATCCTCACCAGCAATTGTTATTGTCCGATTCTTAGAATTTCAGCCATTCTAATAGGTGTGCGGTGGTATCTCATTGTGGTTTTGTTTTGTTTTCTCTAGTGGCAAATAATGTTGGGCATCTTTTCATTTTTTGTACTGATCTAAGTTTCTGTCTGCTATCAGAATTCTTCTACCTTAAAAACTTCCTTTAACATTTCTTATAATGTAGATCCGCTAGTAATGAATTCCCTCAATTTTTGTTTGTCTGAAAAAGCTTATATTTCTCCTTAATTTTGTAAGATATTTTCATTGGGTATATATAGCATTCAGACATGAGAGTTCTGTTCTTTCTGCACTTTAAAAATGTTCCATTGTCTCTTGGCCTGTATAGTTTCTGAGGAGAATCTACTGTAATTCTTACCTATTTTCCCTTTATCTTGTGTATTTTTCCCCCTCTGGCCTCTAAGATATTCTCTCTCTCTCTCTCTCTTTCTTCTTGTATTTGACTCTTTGAATATGATGTGTTTAGATGGATGGTTTTGAGGAAAGGCAGTATTTATCTTGCTTAGTATTTCAACAAGCTTCTTGCATCTGTGGTTTATTTCTTTCATTATTTCTATAAAAATCTCAGCCATTCTCTCTTCAAATATTTTTTATGTCCCTTTCTCACTCTCGTCTCCTTCTGAGATTCATATTATATAGTGTTAGACTGTTTGATATTGTCTCACAGCTTTTGGATTGTCCTATTTTTTTTTTTCCTGTTTGTGTTTTGATTTGGGTAATTTCTGTTAACCTCTTTTCCAGTTGATTGATCCTTTCTTCCATGGTGTCAAGTCTTTTTTTTGAAAGTTTATTTGTTTATTTTGAGAGAGTGAGAAAGAGAGAGAGACAGTGCAAGCAGGGGGAGAGAGAATCCCAAGCAGACTCTGTGCTGATAGCAGACTATTCTGATAACGCAGAGCCTGACATAGGGGTCAGTCTCACTAACTGTGAAATCATGACCTGAGCTGAAATTAAGAATTGGTCACGTAACCAACTAGCCACCCAGATGCCCCTGGTGTCAAGTCTTCATGAGCCTATTCAGGCATTCATCATTTGTTTTAACCATGTTTGCTTTATTCTCAATTCCTATTTGATTCTTCCTTATAGTTTTTACTTCTTTGCTGAAATTCCTCATCTTTTTTGCATATTGTCAACTTTTCCATAAATCTTTAACATATTAATTGTAGTCATTTAAAATTTCCTATCTGATACTTACAACATCCAGTCATATCTAAATCTGCCTTTGTTCATTGTGCTGTCTCTTGAAAAGAGTTTGCTCTTTCTTGACTTTTTGTCTTGTAATTTCTGGTTGAAATCCAGACATGGTGTATTGCTCAGTAAAGGCTGAAGTAAATGGTATTTGCACTGAAATAGGAATGGGAACATCTTCTTCTAGGCATTTAGGGTGGGAAGTTTAGTCAATATAAGCAGTAGCTCAGTTTGGTTTATCTTATTTCTATGGTTACTCTCAGTACACCTTGGGCTTCAAAGTTCTCTGGTTTTACCTTATGCATAGATTGGGGCTGTGATGACAGAGATTTTCTCTTGTTCCTGTTACATTCTCAGCTTTATGTTTTTCCTATGGTCCCATGCTTCAAAGAGGACATGTGGAAGAAGCTAAGGACACAGAGAAGCATGAAGAATTGGGGCCATCACACTCTATCATAGGTACCAATCTCTCAGAAGTTGTATTTATTAGAATTGCTTTAGAATCTTTTTGATTCAGGATCATGATGTTTGATGAGATGTAAGTATGCTACAGCATTTTAGAAACTGTTTATATATAATTTGACAACCCTACTGATTAGAAACAGAGGTATAAAATGCATAACTAATATTTACAAAGCACTCTTCCCTTTGCCAAATTCAGGCCATGTGAAAAGATCCTATGGTACATTTTGTCAGATTTTGGATAACCAGTTGGCTTTTTCTTTAGTTTTATGTAAGGAACTCTCATTTATCCAGTTTTAACAGGAAGTTTAGCCAGCAAGCAAATATTGCTTTATCATCCTAGTGTATAATCTAAAGCATTTCTGTTATCTAGCATCACTTCATCAAGAAAGTTCAGGCTTCAAGTTTCTTGGATTGGCTTCTTCTGCCTTCTGTAATATATATATATATATATATATATATATATATATATAACTCATACATATAACATATGTTAATATATATTTTATATATTTATATATGTTATATATATATAATATATATATTATATATAATTTCCCCAAGTGACCAATGTTGACCCATAGGCAGGGACATCTCTATGCCCCTATTCAGCAGGAAGACGTTACAGAAAAGAAGACCTTCCACCTTCAGCAACCTTAAAGATTTAAGGGTCAAAATTGTTCACAGGGGAATGATGAGGGAAACAAAGGTAGAAAGAAATGTAGATAAAATGAAATTTCCTTATTGTGCAACCCATTGACAAATACTTGAGGCAGGCAGAGTATGATATTCTTACAGGAACTCCCAGCTGTTTTAATGTTATCATCATGATGATGAGCATAAGATCTTTATGGGAACATGTCTTAAAGAGATTGAAAAGCATAAAATAATTCATAGTATATTAAGTATCAACAAGGTTAACTCACAAAAATAAATCAGTATCTATAAGGATTAGACACAGAAGTGGAAAGCATAAAGAAAAAGAGTTTAAAAAGAAGGAAGGAAGGGGAGAAAAATAGTGGTTTTGGGTATTTAGTCTTGTTATGGTGATCTTGGGTAGAAGCTGTCTACTTCAAGTGTTCATCAGCTTGGTTCAAAGTACTTGGGTAGCTACTGTCAGCCATAAAGTAGTTTACTTCATCTGGATGTAAATTTAAGGCTCAGTTTGAGACAATATTCCCAGTTGTCCTCTACTATCAAATCAATTTCTATGACCTCCTTTTGCATAGGAGATAGACACGTGGATCCAGAATAAACTCTTTGTAGTTTTATGACAGTATCTGTTGTTAAGACGCCTTCATAGGATCCTTTCCAGCATTGTACCAGAGAAGATTTCCAATTGGTGTCTTTTCCAGAATACTTAGTACCTAAGTTGAAGCAGTGAAGAGGTTCTAAAGGTGAAATTTTTGAAAATCCAGCTTGTACCCATGGAAGATAAGAGTAACTATTGAATTTCATTTTGACAGCACTTAGCTAGATCTGTATGATGCAAGGTCAAATCAGCGATATGTGCTAAGACTTACAGGTGCATGGTCTTCTAGTTATTGTCCCAGAAGTTTATAGTCTATGAGTTTCAGAATGGGCTGACCTGATGGCCACTAGGGGTAAAATTCTCAGCCAGGGATGTTCAAGAGTTTCAGAGAACTTGACCAATTTCAGTTTTTTCCCCTTAATTTAGAGCTTAGATTTGACTTATTTTTTATTTTTATTATTTTTATTACATTATATTTATTTATTATATCCTATTCATATTTTTGCATTGACTTGCATTATAAAATCAAATTTGTTTAAATAGGGGTACCTGAGTGGCTCAGTCAGGTAAGTGTCTGACTTTGGCTCAGATCATGATCTCACAGTTTGTGGGTTCGAGCCCTGTGTCAGGCTCTGTGCTGACAGCTCAGAGCCTGAAGCCTGCTGTGGATTCTGTGTCTCTTTCCCTGCATCTCCCTGGCTCGTGCTCTCTCTCTCTCTCTCTGTGTGTCTCAAAAATAAATAAACAGTAAAAAAATTTTCAAATAAAATAAATTAAATCTGTTTAAATAAAATAATGTTCAGCTCTAATAAATCTATAAAAATGCAGTAAATGTTTAAAACAATTAAACCATCAAAATCTTAGAGGAGAACACAGGCAGCAACCTCTTTAACCTTGGAAGTAGCAACTTCTTACTAGACATGTCTCTGGAGGCAAGGGGAAAAAAAGCAAAAATGAACTACTGGGACTTTATCAAGATAAAAATCTGCACAACAAAGGAAACAATCAACAAATTTAAAAGGCAGCCTATGTAATGGGAGAAGATATTTGCAAATGACATATCTGATAAAGGGTTAGTATCCAAAATCTGTAAAGAACTTACCAAATTCAACACCCAAAACCAAATAATCCAGTGAAGAAATGGGCAGAAGACATAAAAAGACACTTTTTCCAAAGATGAAATCCAGATGGCCAACAGATACATGAAAAGATGCTCAACATCACTCATCATCAGGGAAATACAAATCAAAACTATGATACCACCTGATACCTGTCAAAATGGCTAAAATGAACAACTCAGGCAACAACAGATATTGGCGAGGATGTGGAGAAAGAGGAACTTTTTGCACTGCTGGTGGGAATGCAAACTGGTGCAGCCACTGTGGAAAATGGAATGGAGATTTCTCAAAAAGTGAAGAATAGAACTACCCTACAACTCAGCAATTGCACTACTAGGTATTTATCCAAAGGATATAAAATACCGATTCGAGGGGGCACATACACCCCAATGTTTATAGCAACATTATCATCCACAGCCAAATTATGGAAAGAGCACAAATGTCCATCAATTGGTGAATGGATAAAGAAAGATGTGGTATGTATGTATATACCATGGAATATTAATCAGCCATAAAAAGGAATGAAATCTTACCATTTGCAATGTTTTGATGGAGCTAGAGTATATTATGTGACACAAAATAAGTCAGTCAAAGATAAATATCATATGATTTCACTCATATATAGAATTTAAGAAACAAAGCAGATAAAATAGGGGAAAGGAACAAAAAGAGATGCTGGCAAACTATAAGAGATTCTTAACTATAGAGAACAAACTGAGGGTTGATGGAGGGGAGGTGCTGGGGGATGGGCTAGATGGGTGATGGATATTAAGGAGGGCACTCGTTGTGTTGAGTATTGGATGTTATGTGTAAGTGATGAATCACTAAATTCTACTCCTGAAACCAATATTACACTATATGTTAAGCAACTAGAATTTAAATAAAAATTTGAAAAAAACATTTAAAAATGATAAATAAGAAAAATCAACACGAATCCAATGACATTTATTTATTTTTTTAAACTTTTTTTTTTAATGTTTATTTACTTTTGACAGAGAGAGAGAGACAGAGCTGAGCGGGGGAGGGGCAGAGAGAGAGGGAGACACAGAATCCGAAGCAGGCTCCAGGCTCTGAGCCGTCAGCACAGAGCCCAACGCGGGGCTCGAACCCACAAACCGTGAGATCATGACCTGAGCCGAAGTCGGTTGCTCAACCGACTGAGCCACCCAGGTGCCCCAACATTTAAATATCACACTATTCCCCACAAAAGAGTTCAATGCAAAATAGGTGTTGCCTGACATTCAGTTTGTGTCTTTATTCTCAGACAAATATTTTCTCTTAAGACTAATGCTTTAACTGTTCCTTATAAAGATATTTAATTTATTCAATAATTCATTCATTATTTACATTATCATCTATGACTGATCATAAGCAATTAGCTATTATCTTTCTAAAATTTTAGGTTAGGAATCATTATTATATTTATTAATAAAAATACCCTTAATTTAAAAAATGTCATTATTTCTTGTACTGTTTTTAAGTAGTTTGTTTTACTGAGTGTTTTGTGGATTAAAAATAAATAAATATTTCTATTTCCTAAGTTGATGAGATTATACCAGATATTAAAACCTTAAAAGTTAATCCTCATCATCATTGAAAATTTTTATAGGGGTCAATTGTACCACACTTATATTTGTAGGATATTTTGCCCAGCTGCTCAATCCAGAGTAATGCAACTCAAAGAAACCAGACTGTAAATTAGTATCTGTGTCTAACTGATACTTTTTTTTTTCAACCTGTATATTGATCTTCCAAGGCATATGGAAAAGGAATACAATATTTAACTTTAGCAGGATTGCTAAAGTATTGGCAACCAACCAATGCCCTGTAAACACTTTTATTTTGGCAATGGTCCACAAGGTTAACTTCTAGAGAAGTTACAATGAACTTCCCGATACAATGAAACAACTCAAGACAACTAGACTATATAATTTTGAGAGAAAATATATAAATTAATACTTGTTTATAATCACTTACAAAATGTATGTATACTAAAATTGCTACAGACAATAAGGTACATACCCTTTAGAAAACACAATTGGTCACATATTGTTCTTTTTAGAAATAGTCATATAAAAATGGAAATAGACATTTGTAGCATCAATTCTTTGTTTTAAGTTTCTTTATTTTGAGAGAGAGAGAGAGCAGAGGAGGGGCAAAGAAAGAGGGAAAGAGAGAGAATCCCAAGCAGGCTCTGCACCATCAGCACAGAGCCTGATGCGGGGCTTGAACTCAAAAACTATGAGATCACAACCTGAGCTGAAGTCAGATGCTTAACTGACTGAGCCACCCAGGCACCCCCATTTTTGTTTTTTTAAGCATCAATAGGTTTGATTAGCAAATATCATCCACGTAGGTATGACTGCCAAATCATGAGCCAAACAAAGTATGCCTTTGATTCTAATCATTATTGTAACTTAATAAACTGTAAATTATATCATGACTTGTAATCCCTATCCACTACCAGAATTTGTAATATATGGCCATTCTAACTCACAACCCTGAGATCAAGAGTCAGATGCTCAACCAACTAAGACAGCCAGGCGCCATATATGGTGATTCTAAACCCCCCCCCCCCCACAAAAAAACAAAAAACAAAACAAAACAAAAAACCCCACAACACCATGTGCACACCAATAGGTTTTCCAAACCTCCCAACAGAGATATTTTTCTTTAAATGTTCAAGTACTTCATCATATCTGTGTGAACAAATCCTGGTGCAACAATACTCTAATTTTCTTTCTTGTTACCTTTAGTAAGAATATGTGAAAATCCAACTAATCCTCCTTTACCAGTGCTATGCACAAACTGGCCAGAGTTGCCTTTTAAACCAAATATGTGCTATATTAACAAGAGGCCTTCTTGGTTGTTGAATCATAGTCTTCATGGCAGCTTTACAAGTCAGCATGGAACCCAAGAGATTAGTATGAGCTGAGATGTTATATCTTCAGGCTTTGTTCTTGCTAAAAGCCTATCCCTGTTCATTCTAGCTACATTTACCAAGAAATAAACTCGATCTAAGTTTTTCTCCATCTCTTCAAATGTATTTTGAACCTCATGTTTTTTGGCAGCATCATAGCTAAATACCAAAAGATCTCCACCAAGGTCACCAGGGCCAGTGGCTTTGGCCACTTCCAGATTCCTGGAAATGATGGCCAATCAGTAGCGTTTCTGGGCCATTAATTGGGCCACTGCCCTGCCAATGTTCTGGGAGCCTCCTGTGCATCTTGGACCTGTCCATCTTGCACACTGTCCATCTTGGACCTCAGAGTCACAAACTCAGAGGGAAGAGGTCTAGGAGTGTCAGCTCCCTTCCAGATTCCCTCGGTTCTAAAAAAGCCAAAGTGCCACAAAAAGCTACCATTGTACACCTCCTCCTACTGCCACCCCAATATAAAGTTTTTGATAGTTGTATTTTACCTCTACTTTTCTCGGAAACTGTGGTGAGTAGGAGCAATAAGATTTTTGATTAAACGAGAACACCTTATCAAGTTCCTTTATGACTGTCCCAGTACCTAGGGAGTAGGCATGGTATCCCCCAGGTGGGAAAATTACTGTCTAACAATTTGTGTAGTTATTTCAGTGCTTGGAGAAGCTTTTCTGCTAGAGAAGTCTTCACCATCCAGAGAATTTATAAATGATCCCAAGTACATATTCATAATCTTGTGACTTGGGTAACTGGATAAAGCCCATCTTTATGTGTTCAAAAGTCCTCTGGGATATGGCTCAGACCCATATGTTTCCCACTTTTAAGTTTTATTTTTTCCTGGGTTATGATGGTACAGATGAGGCCTAAGCCCTCCACATCTCTAGCTACCAGTGAGAAATTTCCCCATAAACTCTTATTCATGGTGGAAGCAGTATTTTTACATTTTGGTCAAACTTTACCTCGTTTTTTGTGTGCAACCACATGGCCATCTTAGCTGCATTAGAAACCATTGAAATGGACAGAACAACTTTATTTTAGCAAATGTTTCTTTTGTTTCTCAATCTGAGGCTGAATATCCTATGTCTGAAACAGACTTTATGCATAAATATATTCATTTTCTTACATTCGTCTCATCATAAATGAGTTCTCTCAGCAAGGCCAAAAGTGCCACTTATTTTGTTTAATGATCTGCCAGTGCATTCCCTTCACCTTCTTTTTTTTTTTTAATGTTTATGTATTTATTTTGAGACAGAGAACAAACATGAGTCAGGGAGGGGCAGAGGAGAGAGAGTCCCAAGCAGGCTCCATGCTGTCAGCACAGAGACTGACTTGGGGCTCAGTCTCATAAACCATGAGATCATGACTTGAGCCGAAATCAAGATTTGGATGCTTAACAGACTGAGTCACCCCAGGTACCCCACCCTTTCCCCTTCTTTATAATTGCTCTTACTATGTGCCTTAATGGCTATTAATTCCACCACTTGGGCTGACCCAGCTTTGGTCAGTTTTATACAAACTCTTACACAGTTTTATGTAGTCTCTGTCTAACCTCGATGGTATTGACCTCAATCATTTAAAAAGAGCATTTGTTCTGGTTGCCTGTGTGGCTCAGTTGGTTAAGCATCTAACTTCAGCTCAGGTCATGGTCTCGTGGTTCATGGGTTTGAGCCCCGTGTTGGACTCTGTGCTGACAGCTCAGAGCCAGGAGTTTGCTGTAGATTCTGTGTCTGCCTCTCTCTCTGCCCCTCCCCCGCTTGCTTTTTGTCTGTCTCTCAAAAATAAATAAACGTTCAAAAAAAGTTAAAAACAAAACAAGGAACAATTTGTTCCCCATTCCATAGGGTAACATCAACTCAATCTTCCTCTTGGACATTCAATTTTACAGTTGCTGTTATATAGACATGAGGGTCTCCTTCATCAAGTAGTGGAAGCAACATGGCAGGATTAAGATTATAACAGTGACAAATGGTCACACAAGAGACAAACAATAGGGGTCAGTCCTAGTTAATCGGTTGACTGAGCAATGCTGGATGTTGCTTGTTAGTAATCAGGACTGAACAGCATGTAGAACCTATGAAGTTAGTGGTGTGGCAAGGATGTATCCACAGATGCATCTACCAGTTTTGCATCCGTGATCATGGCACATAACAGGAAGGAAGACACTAGCCATTGAATCTAGAAAAATATGTGAACAGAAAGTGGTTCTTCCCATGTTGTTGAGCCAAAGCCTCTATAATTGATACCTTCCTGCCAACCCTTTTATTGCCTCAGCACAAGGAAATGTACAGAAAAGACATAAGATGTGCTTTCTTTGTTTTTGTTTGTTTGTTTGTTTTTGTTTTTATTCCAGTAGACCTGGGGTTGCAGGCTCCTGTAATTTAGATTTCAAAGTGAGAAAGTCAGTTCCAGCTTTTCAACTAAATTCTGGTCACCTATTTTTGGTTAAGTTCTTGAAGGAGTCAAGTTAGTCTGGAAAAGTTGAGAATCCATAGCCTAAACTTAATACCTGTTAAGTTTTGCAAATCTTACCAATTTCTATCTGGTTGTTGGGTTTAGATTTTGCTGGACCATCTAATCCAATTTTGGGGTAGAGTGCTCTCTTTGGTGGAGAAGTCACCTCCTAACTAATGTACTACCTTTTGGCAAAATTGTAAATTTTCTTTAATGCTTAACCATATTCAGCCACTTGCTCTTTCAAGAGGTAGACTGAATCTTTGTTTTCCAGGAGAGGTAAGTATGAGGTAACGTCTTCAATATTGAATGAAATCTTAACTTTTTAGGAGTGTTACCTTTTTAAAATAATTACTTAAAGAATAAAAAAACAAAAAAACCATAAAGGTGCCTGTGTGAATCCCCAAGGCATTACTGCCCAAATATATTGTTAGTCTGTTCCAAATAAAGGAAAACCTATCAACTGTCTTTATTTACAGAAATGCTAATGAAGATGAGCCAGGCCACTACTGTGAACTATTTTCCTGTTAAGTGGAACTGAAGAGAGAAGAACACTAGCATTAGGCACTCTGGAAACCTAAGAATGACTCACTGAATGGCTCTTAAGTCTTGCAGAAACTGATATCGCTTTCCACTAGGTTTGTAGGAAGGCCATGCTTAGACTTGTACAAAGAATTTTATGTTGTTGCTGTTGTTGTTGTTGTTGTTCTGAGGATCTATGACTGGTTTATTCCTTGAATACCTTCTGATTTCAGAAGACATTAGAATGGCTTAGAAGGATACACCTGTATCTCTATAGGTTCTGTTCTCAGCATTTTCCTTCCATCAATAGAGCTTTTGTTCACAGATTGCAATGTACCAGTTGAAGTAAGGGCTCTAAAGTTCCAAAAGTCATTGTCTAGGACAGTTTAAGAAAGTTAAAGGCACAAACAGCATGCTGTGAAATTGTGTTTCTAGTGATTCTTTATTTTCTAAGAATAATCTTTCCAGTGAGCAGTTAATCTGACAGCTGCATTTATATAAAAGGCTTCTGCCAGGTAGTTGAAAGGTATGGGAGCACAAAGGAGTAATCAGTGTTGTTCTGTTGGTCTTAATATGGTAGCCAAAGGCTCAATATGTGTAGAAAAGGAAGTGGGTTTTAAATACCTACTGTAACACATCAATTTATCTGACTGGTTGTTGTAATGCAGTGGGGCTCAGGATAGAAAGGGTAGCACTTATGTCAACTAGGAATTGGCCTTTTTGTCCCTTTATGTTTACAGAGGTGTAGGCAGGGTCCTAACAATGCCCCCTTGCTCCAGGAGTCCTAGTGCTGGTTATAGAATCAAACATTAATGTAGGTGCTGCCAAGAAGGGATTTCATAGTTGTAATTAAAGTTCCAAGTCAAATGACATTAAGATTCAGAGGTTATCTGCACGCACCTCATCTAATCACAAGTCCTTAAAAGCAGAGGACTTTTTCCAGCTGATGGGAGAGGTGTAAGGTAGAAGACGAAGGTAAAAAGGGAAGTCAGAGAAATTCCAAGAATGAGAAGGAATCCAGGTGCTAAGGCTGGTGCAAAGATGGAGAGGCCACATGTGAAGGAGTGTGGAAGGCCAGTCCCTGGTCCCTGACTGACAACCAGAAAGAGAACCAGGACCTCAGTTCCTACCACTGCATAGAACTGAATTCTAACAGCTTCCTGAATAAGCTCTGAAGTAGATTCTTCCTCTGAACCTTCATATAAAAACCCAGCCTGGCCATCACCTTGGTTTCAGCCTTGTGAGACCCTGAACAGAGAGCCCAGCTGAGCCAACTGCGTTCTGACCTACAGAGCTGTGGAATAATAAATGGGTATTGTTTTAAGTTGCTAGGTTTGTGATAATTTGTTAAGCATCAAAAGGAAATGAATACAATAATTTTTCTGAAAGAGGAAAACAGGAAGCATAGCTGAGCACTTTTACGGCCTTTGGAATTAAGTCTCTGGAGCTCTTTTGGTTTCAACTAGCATTTTGTTTTCAAGACAAGCCCGGTATGGAAGCAGAAACCTGATATTTTGCCCCACCTCCACAATGACATGTCATGGTCAGGAAGAATACCACATAATTCACTCTGAGATAAACCAAAAAAAGCAAGGTCTTAACCTTTTATTCTAGCCCCGCCAATAGATAAAATATCAAGCATGTGCCACAAAACTACTGTGATGTTTATGAATATGACAATCAATGAGAAACATGTGAGCAAGTTTCTGGTTTCTCACCAGAAACAGACAGGTGTTGTATATGGGGCGGCCTTGGCAATATTGCAAGAGTTTTGTATGTGTTAGGGGGATTTGTTTTTGTTGTTCTTTTAAACTTTTGTGCTTTATATTTAATGAGTAAATGCTTCTGAATTCTGACCCCCTTGCTCTGTCCCTATAAACTTGGCCTTTTCTTTTCCCAATACTTTTGCCTCTGAATCTTCCTTTGATACTGGACACATTTTCTTTTTCAAAGTCCCTGCTGTTGGCAGTATCTCCATCTATTTTTTTCACCATTTTAGACTTTATTCTGGATTAACTGAGAACAAGAATTCTCACATGTCTATTGTCCCTGGGGTTCAGGTTTGGTGTTAGCTCCCTAGATTGGAGGGCCACGGATTTCTTTCCTTTTCTATATTCTTCATCTCTAAGTGTTCTCTGATAATGTCCTACTCTCTTTGGCAGTTCCTCTAAGTTTGTGATCCACCCAATTTCTTCTTATTGATGTAGCAACTTGGGGACTCAATTCTATCATGACTTCTTCAGATTTCTGGTTTGCTTCCTTGGCTATAGCTGACTCATAATAAGTAGTTTTATTGAAATGTAATTCATACACCAGACAATTTATTTATTTAAAGGGTATGATTAAATTTGCATTCATATATTCATGGAGTTGTATGTCTATCACCACAACCCATTTTAGAACATTTTCATTGTCTCGAAAAGAAACTGCATCCCTTAGCTATTACCCCTCTCCCAGCCCTTAGCAACCACTAACCTACTTTCTATCTATAAAGATTTGACAATTTTGGACATTTCATATAAATAAAATCATACAATGTGTGGTTCTTTGTGACTGGCTTCTTTCAGTTAGCAAACGTTAATCCATATTGTAGCATGTAACAGTGCTTGATTTAATCTATTTGCCAAAAAAATTGCATTGTACAAATGTACCACATTTCATTTATCCACTCAACAACTGGTAGACATTTGAGTTGTTTCTACTTTTTGGCTACTATAAATAATGCTGCTATGAACATCAGTATACAAGTATTTGTGTAAATATATGTTTTTATTTCTCTTGAGTATACATGTAGGAGTGGAATTACTGGGTCATACGGTAACTATTTAAGGAACTGCCAGACTGTTCTCCAAAGCGGCTGCACTATTCTACATTCTTACCAGTAGTGTCTTAAGTTATGAAATTGGGAATTGGAAATCCTACAACTCTGTTCTTTTTTCAATATTTTTGGGTTATTTTGGGTCTCTTGAATTTCCTTAAGAATTTCAGAATCAGCTTGTCAGTTTCTGAAAATAAGCTTAGATTTATTATTTTCTGAAATCAGCTGAGATTTTCATAGGGATTACATTATTTCGACAGATCAATCTGGGGAATATTGCCATATTAACAATATTAAGTTTTTTAATCTATAAACATGGGAAGTCTTTCCATTTTTTTAGGTCTCCTTTAATTATTTTCTTTCTTTTTAAAAAATGTTTATTTTTGAGGTGCCTGGGTGACTCGGTTGAGTGTCCAACTTCGGCTCAGGTCATGATCT
Organism: Acinonyx jubatus; assembly: GCF_027475565.1. Classification (NCBI taxonomy): domain Eukaryota; kingdom Metazoa; phylum Chordata; class Mammalia; order Carnivora; family Felidae; genus Acinonyx; species Acinonyx jubatus. The sequence continues at coordinate 20,100,579 of NC_069386.1, forward strand.
CACAGTTCCTGGGTTTGAGCCCCACTTCGGGCTCTGTGCTGACAGCTCAGAGCCTGGAGCCGGTTCAGATTGTGTCTCCCTTTCTCTCTGCCCCTCCCCCACTCACGCTCTGTCTCTCTCTTTTTTTTAATAAAAAACTATTTTTTAACGTTTATTTGTTATTGAGAGACAGAGAGAGACAGAACATGAGCAGGGGAGGGTCAGAGAAAGAGGGAGACACAGAATCCGAAGCAGCTCCAGGCTCTGAGCTGTCAGCACAGAGCCCGACAAGGGGCTCGAACTCACAAACTGCAAGATCATGACCTGAGCTGAAGCCTGTCGCTTAACTGACTGAGCCACTCAGGCGCCCCTGTCTCTCTTTCAAAGATAAGTAAACATTAAAAAAAATATTTATTTTTGAGAGAGAGGGAGAGAGAGCAAGAAAATGTGCACAAGAGAGCATGTGAGTGGGGGAGGGGCAGAGAGTGAAGGGGACAGAATATCTGAAGCAGGCTCTGTGCTGACAGCAGAGAGCCTGATGTGGGGCTTGAACACACAAACCACGAGATCATGACCTGAGCCAAAGTAGAATGCTTAACTGACACAGCCATCTAGGCAACCCTTCCTTAATTTCTTTCAACAATGTTTTGTAGTTTCCAGAGTACAAATTATGCACTATTTGGTTAAATGTATTCCTAAGTATTTGCATTAATTTTGATGCTCTTAACAGATGGAATTATTTTCCTAATTTTATTTTTGGATCATTCACTGATGGTATATAGAAGTACAGGAGCACCTGGGTGGCACACTCTGTTAGGCAGAAGACTTTGGCTCAGGTCATGATCTTGTGGTTCACAAGTTCAAGCCCTACATCAGGCTCTGTGCTGACAGTTCAGAGCCTGGAGCCTGCTTCAGATTCTGTGTCTCACTCTCTGTTCCTCCCCTGTTCATTCTCTGTCTCTGTCTCTCAAAAATAAATAAACATTAAAAAATTTTTTTTGAAAAGAAGGACAATTGATTTTTGCATATTGATTCTGTATCTTGAGACTTTGCTGCACTCATTTATTGGTTCTAATATTAATTTTTTTTCATGAACTCTTTCAGAAATACAAGATCATACCATCTTCAGATAGTGATAGTTTCATTTCTTTCTTTTAATTTTGAAGCCTTTTATTTCATTTTCTTGCCTAGTTGCCTTGGCTAGAACCTCCAGTACAAGGTTGAATAAAAGTGGAAAAAACAAACATCTTACCTCATTCCTGATCTTAGGGAGAAAGCATTCAGTCTTTTCCAACTTAGTATGATATTAGCTATGAGATTTTCATAGATGCCCTTTATCAGGTTTAAGAAGTTCCCCTTTATTCCTAGTTTTTAGAGCATTCTCTTTTTTTAGATAATGAAATAGTATTGAATTCTGCTGAATGATTTTTCCACATCTATTACAATTATCATTTGTTTCATCTTTTATTCTTTGATGTGGTATATTACAGTAATTGTTAGATATTTTTGAAAATATTTATTTATTTATTTTTGAGAGAGAAAGAGAGAGAGGGTGGGGGTGGGGAAGAGAGAGAGGGAGACAAAGAATCTGAAACAGGCTCTATGCTGTCAATGCAGAGCCTGATGCAGGGCTTGAACTCACCAACCCTGAGATCATGACCTTAGTGGAAGTCAGATGCTTAACTGACTGAGCCACCCAGGTGCTCCAATAATTGTTGGATATTAAGCCAACATTACATTCCTGGGATAAATCCTGCTTGGTCATGGTGTATAATCCTTTCTATACGTTGCTTGATTCCTTTTACTAGTAATTTGTTCAGGATTTTTGCATGTGTACTCATAAAAGATATTGGTCTCTAGTTTTTGTTTGTTTGTTTTTTCCCTTGTAATATCTTTGGCTAATACTGACCTCATAGAATGAGTTGGGAAGTGTATCCTCCTCTTCTGTTTTTTGGAAGTTGTATGAAAGATCAGACCCCATTAAATGGTAGAATTCACTAGTGAAACCATCTGATCCTGGTCTCTGTGGGAAGTACTTTTTTTTCTCAGTTACTAATTCAATCTCTTTTCTTTATATACGTATATTTGGATTATATATATATTTTTTTTCTTGAGTCAGTTTTGGTAGTCTGGGTCTTTCTAGGAATTTTTCCACTTCATCTAAGTTAATCTAAGTTGTTGGCACACAAGTTTTTATAGTATTCCCTCACAATTATTTTTTATTTATGTATAGTGGTAGTAATGTCTTCTCTTTTATTTCTGGTTTCAGTAATTCTATTCTCTTTTATTCTGGAGCAATCTAGTTAAAGGTTGGTCTATTCTGTTTGTGGAATGATCTAACTTTTGGTTGTATTGATTTTCTCTATAGCTTTTCTGTTCCCTATTTTATCAAATTCTTCTCCAATTCTTATTCTTTTCTTCCTTCTGCTTGCTTTGGGTTATTTTGCTCTTCTTTTCCAGTGTCTCCAGATGGGAGGTTATGTTATTGATCTGAGATTTTTTTCTTTTCTAACATAGGTGTTTACAATTTTAAAGTTCCCTCTAAGCACTGATATAGTTGTACCTTATAAGTATATGCCTGACTTTTTTTTAAGTTCATGCAGCCTGAATTTTATTGTGTTATTGTAGTAAAATATACATAACATTTATCTTTTTAAAAAATTTATTTATTTAAATTCAATTCATTAATACACAGTATAGTACTGGTTTCAGGAGTAGAATTTAGTGATTCATCACTTACATATAACACCCAGTGCTCATCCAAACAAGTGCCCTCCTTAATGCCCATCACCATTTAGCCCATCCCTCCACCCACTTCCCCTTCAGAAACCCTGTTTGTTGTCTGTATTTGAGTCTCTTTGCCTCCTTCTCTGTTTTTATCTTATTTTTTCCTTCCCTTCCCTTATGTTCATCTGTTGTGTTTCTTAAATTCCACATATGAGTGAAATCATATGATATTTGTCTTTCTCTTCCTGACTTATTTCACTTAGCATAATACACTCTACTTCCATCCATGTTGTTGCAAATGGAAAGATTTCATTCTTTTAGTTTTTTAAGTTTATTTATCTATTTTGAGAGAAATAAAGAATGAGTGGATGAGGGACAGATAAAGAGAGGGACAGAGGATCCAAAGCAGGCTCTGTGCTGACAGCAGACAAGCCAAGGCAGGGCTCAAACTCACCAACTGTGAGATCATGACCTGAGCTGAAGTGGGTCATTCAACTGACTGAGTCACCCAGGCTCCCCAAGATTTCATTCTTTTTGATTGCTGAGTAATATTCCATTGCATGTATATACCACATCTTCTTTATCCATTCATCAGTTGATGGACATCTGGGACATTTCCATAATTTGGCTATTGTCGATAGTGCTGCTATAAACTTTGGGGTGCATGTGCCACTTCAAATCAGTGTTTTTGTATCCTTTGGATAAATACCTAGTAGTGCTATTGCTTGGTCGTGGGGTAGTTCTATTCTTAATTTTTTAAGGAAACTCCATACTGTTTTCCAGAGTGGCTGCACCAGTTTGCATTCCCACCAGCAGGGAAAAGGTTGGGAAAGAGTTCCCCTTTCTCTGCATCCTAACATCTGCTGTTTCCTGAGTTGTTCATTTTAGCCATTCTGACAAGTGTGAGGTGGTATCTCATTGTGGTTTTGATTTGTATTTCTTTGATGATGACTGATGTTGAGCACCTTTTCATGTGGCTATTAGCCATCTGGATGTCTTCTTTGGAAAAATGTGTAGTCATGTCTTCTGCTCATTTCTTCATTGCATTATTTGTCTTTTGGGTGTTCAGTTTGGTAAGTTCTTTACAGATTTTGGATACTAATCCTTTATCAGATATGTCATTTGCAAATCTTCTCCCATTCTGTAGGTTACCTTTTAGTTCACCATTCTTTTTGATGGCTGAGTAATATTCTATTGCATATCTATATATCACTTCTTTATCCATTCATCAGTCAATGGGCATTTGGGCTCTCTCCATAGTTCAGCTATTACATGACTCTATGGGCCCACTGGGCTCAGCTGGGCTCTGATGTGCTCTAAGGGTCTCTTATCTTCTTTTTTTCCTTTCCTTTCCTTTCCTTTCCTTTCCTTTCCTTTCCTTTCCTTTCCTTTTTAAAATACATATAGAGAAGGAGCATGAGTGGGGGAGAGGGGCATGGGTGAGAGAGAGAGAATCCTAAGCAGGCTTGGGATCTGTGGAGCCCCACTTGAGGGGGATCAGGAACTGAGTTGAAAGCAAGAGTCAGACACTCAATGAACTGAGCTACCCAGGCGCCCCTAGGGTCTCTTATCTTGTGACTAGCAGTGACTGGGACATGTGCTTCTCATGGTGAATGGCCAGAGCCCACGCACTGAGCCAAACTGCACAAGCTCATTCAAAGCCTTTGCATTTGCTCATAATCTGAATAACCACAGATGACAAGATTGCTTTCACATCTGTTAAGAACTATAGTTTTGGTGAGAGATGTGGCAGCAGGGTTTGAATGTGTAGTGATTTTCAGCAAAGGGCCTGCCTTAACCCAAAGCAGTTTTTGGTCCTTTCTCTCCTTGAAGTAGGGACGAGCTCCACTTCTTCTATGCCTGCATCTCTGGCCTCCTATATAGTAGGGTCTGGCTCACCATAGGAAGTAGATATTTGGTGTCAAATAGATTTATGTTCTGAGGCATTTTCCTTCCCAAATATCCTTACATCATCAGAATGCAGATGGGACCTGGCCCAAGAACTCCTGGTATCGATGACACCAGCCAATATTTTAGATAAACCTTTTCCTTGCATCAGCAATGGCAGCTTCATCTGACTTTATAGGGAATGAGTGGGGTTTCAATTAATGCCCATAAATCACACTGCCTGGATCAGACTTCTCTTTTTTGATTCCTCAATATATTGTGGACTCATCAAAAGGGCTCAGCTAAGACTTGGTAAGTGAGTCTCATGTGACCAGACTCAAAAGGGGGCAGCTCAGTGTGACCCTGAACACACAGTGACAGGCCCTTGCCCTACAGTGCTCGGCCATGTGGACCCCACCAGGTTGTGCTTTTGGCTTCACCTCCCAGGGTAGCCTCATGTCTTGTATTCCCCAGTGGCAGCAGACTATGGGGACACAGTACAGCCCTGTGGCACTTCCAAGCTCCCTTCATGTTATCCATGTTCTCATCCCATGCACATCCCTCCCTACAGCCTCTACAGCACAGGACTCCTAAACACATTTGGATGAGGCTGGGTGTGCCAGGCTCACAGACCCCTAAGGACATCTCCAAACAAAGGGAGGGCATTGGATGGAAAATGTGGCCAGAGCTGGCTGTGAGTTACAGGTTTAGGCCCCAGCAGCACTAGGCAGAGATCCTAGCCTACTCTGGGAGAAATAAAATGGATTTCTGGCCTTGTCCCAGACACAACAACCAGCACTGAATTGTGGCAGTTATTACCCCTTAGCTTTCCAGGCAGCTCCCACTTGTCTGGAAAACTGGCCAAGCTTCATCTGTGCTGTACCCGGGGGCCTCTCCCCCCCCCCCTCATGATAAGCGTCTATATCTGTTGCACATGAAGGGGCATCTGGAGGCCACATCCTTGGAGCATCTCTACTCACAGCACCAGAGATTGCTGGGTGTGACCAGTCTGGGGCGGCCAGGGGCAAGAAGTACCATCCATGCAACTGGGAAGGCCCAGGTTAGACACTGAGCACTGAGACCACAATAGAACTCTTACCCCATTTGACAACATGGCTGCCTTCTGAAATTTCTGCCTGCAAAATTTTGCATAAGCTTATTGAGGTTGTGCTTTTCCTTCCCTACCTTTTTATCTTTGTGTCCTGCTTTCCTGGTTTGCCTGTTTTTTTTTAAACACTAATGACCACACCCCCAACCCTACCCCATCATATCAAACACATTAAAATGTTCCCATCTCCAACATCAAATGCAATTTTTATCTCACTATATATCAGTTGAATTACAATTGACTATTTGACATTAAAAATACATGTTATAGATATTTAACTAAAATTAATGTTGATCTTGTTGTTTTCTTTCAGAAGTTGGAATCAATACTCTCCCCTTCCACACCCTCCTCAGGCTGCAGGCCCTTGGAAAGCTGGTACTTGTGCTTAGCCTTCTGGGCCCTCCAGTGGGACTTGCAATGTGCTGTCATCCAGCCTTGGAGAAGGGCTGACAGTTGGTTGTTCCAGTCTCTGCACTGTCACAGAATCCTGGGGTACCCTGAAGGCAGATTTCCAGAGAACTTACTCCCATGGGAGTTTGCAGTTGCAATGTTCCTCCAACTGCAAGTTTACTTATTCAGCAATCAGAATTCATTCACATTGTGTGCGATCCTAATGCCTATGTCTGTTTTATTCCTGACCCTGTCCCTGAATTGGGAGCCTGGAGTAAAGCAGGCCAGGTATGTCAAGTCTCATCCCCATGTAGATGACCTCCTGACAGCCAGGTGGGCCAAGGGAAGAGTGGCTAGCCTTTCTGTGTCACGTCCAGATCACCAGTTGTCCCCTATAAGACTGGGATCCCCAGGGAATCTTCCACCTGAGTGCCATGGGTGCCAGGATGCCGATCCTGAAAGACAGGTGGAAAAAGCAGAAACCAGGCAGGAAAGCAGAAGTAGAAGTGACAGACTGAAGCACCACAGGGTGATCCAGACCAGGTGCCCCTGATGGGCTGCTGTGTATGCATTGCAAAGCTTGCTCTTGGGGCCTGCCCATAGCAGCCATGGCTGCAAGCGGCTCTGGACAGAAGTTGCTCACGTAAAAGGTGATAGGTCCGTGTTCCACCTGCATGGGTAGGTCAGAGGGCTGCAGGTCTTCTGAAAACATAAGTAAGTCACATCTCAGGGAGCACATAGCTTTTATGCACAGGATAACCAATGAAATGGTTGGGCTGGACTCTTGGATTATTATTGGCAAAGTGGCAATGCATTGTATTTATGTTGGAGATGATTATGGAAAGACAGTGCATGATTTAAGCTGTGGGATTTTGTGTTTCTCTTGTCCAATTCCTTCCAGCCCCTCTTGTGGCACTGTTCTGGGACCTGTTCCTCTGTCATGGTGGTGCATGGGGAGGTAAACTTCTGTTAAGTGGTCTGTAATAGCAAACACTTGGGGGTGCTCTGCAGCAGTGTCATTTGTCATAGTTAAGGGAGAGTGAGACAGTTCTTGATTTGAGGTTATGGAGCTCACAGAGACACCTGTCCACAGGAGAGCCCAACCTCTCATTTCAATACTGCAGAAAGTTAAGAAACAAACCAAAGAAATCTTTCCTCCAATGACTCTATCATGTAATGCACAAATGCATGTATTTCTCTGGCACAGAAATTACAATATACTTTCAGCTCAAATAAAATTTTCTCTGTTAATCTAATTCTTGATCACTTTTTTTAGACTCCAATTCATGATTATTTAGGCATAATAAACGGAAACAAGTAGATGATATTAAAAAAGAGTGTGTAGTTCAAAGTTTGCTTTGTACAAAGTGCTTGTACAAAGTTGCTAAAAGAAAAAAATATATTTTTAAATACACTTTATGTTGACCAGTACAAACTGGGTGTTTTTAACAGTTTTAACTAAAATGTAGTTGACATACAATATTACATTAGTTTCAAGTTGTACAACATAGTGATTCAACATTTATATACATTATGAAATGCTTGCCATGATAAATATAGATATCATCTGTTACCATGGAAAGCTATTATAGTATTATTGAATATATTCCTTATGCTGTACTTGATCACATTTTAATAAGCATATTATAAGACATGTATATGTTTGAAAAATACACTGATTTATTCTGATATTAAAAAAAAACAAATTCCAGGAATTTTAGCTACAAAATAAAAGGGGGGAAAACCCCTAGTATAAAAAGAAACAGTTCTAGAAAAGCTTATAGAGACTCACTTCTCTCAGCTCCTTTCTGCTAAGAAGAACTAAAAGCCCTGGATATAATTCTTTACCCATTCAACTATGGATAGACATTTACATGGCTTCCATATCTTGGCTATTGTAAATATGCTGCGGTAAACATAGGGGTGCAATTATCTTTTCAAATTAGTGTTCTCATTTTCTTTAGGTAACTACCCAGTAGTGGCATTACTGGATCGTATGGTATTTTCCTTTTATTTATTTATTTTTTGAGGAACTGCCTTACTGTTTTCCACAGTGCCTGCACCAATTTACATTCCCACCAACAGTGTGCAGTGGTTCCTTTTTCTTGACGTCCTCGCCAACACTTGCCATTTCTTGTCTTCTTGATTCCAGTCACTCTGACAGGTGTGAAGTTATATACCATTGTGTTTTTGATTTTTGCATTTCCCTGATGATCACTGATGTTGAGCATCTTTCCTTGTGTCTGTTGGCCATCTCTATGTCTTCTTGGGAAAATGTTTGAATAGGTTCTCTGCCAATTTTTTAATCGGATTGGTTTTTGGTGTGGAGTTCTATAAATTTGTCATATATTTTGGATATTAACCCCTTATCTGATATATCATATGCAAATATCTTCTCCCATTCAGTAGGTTGCCTTTTTGTTTTGTTGACCGTTTCTTTTGTTATACGGAGGTTTTTTATTTTGGTATAGTCCCAATAGTTTAATTTTGCTTTTGTTTCCCTTGCCTGAGGATATATACCCATAAATACGTTGCTAAGACTGATGTCCAAGAGATTATTACCTATGTTTTGTTTTAGGAATTTTATGGTTTCATGTCTCACATTTAGGTCTTTAATCCAGTTTGAGTTTATTTTTGTGTATGGTATAAGAAAGTGGCCCAATTTCATTTTTTTGCATGTAGCTGTCCAGTTTTCCCAGAATCATTTATTGAAAATGCTGTCTTCTCTTCATTGTATATTCTTGCTTCCTTTGTGGTAGATTAATTGACCATATAAGGATGGATATATTTCCGGGCTCCATATTTTGTTCCATTGATTTATGTGTCTATTTTTGTGCCCCTACCATATTGTTTTGATTATTGTAGCTTTATAGTATGTCTTTAAATCTGGGATTGTGATACCTCCAGCTTTGTCCTTCTTACTCAAGAATGCTTTGATTATTGGAGATAATGATCTTTGATATAATCAAAGTTGATACAGTTATGGACAAGATTCAACATCATTTTATGAAAGAGCCTCAGCAAACTAGGAATAGAAGGAAACTTCCTAAACTTGATTAAGAGCATCTACAAACAACCTACAGCTAACAGAATACTCAATAGTGAAAGACAAATTTCTTTCCTCCAAGATCTAGCGCAAGATAAGTATGTCTGCTTTCCCCATGCTTACTCAGTATATACTGAAAGTCTTAGCTCCATAAGGCAAGAAAAAAAAACATACAGGACAAAAAAGAAGAAATAAAACTGTCCCTGTATGCAGATGATATGATTCTCTATGTAGATAATCCAAACTATCTAGTAAAAAAACCTTAGATCTAATAAGTGAGCATAGTAAGGTTGTGGGATCCAAGACCAACACACAAAAATAAATAAATTGTATTTTTATAAGCAACAACATGAAGAAATAAAAATTTAGGAATACAATACTATTTGCAATTACTTGAAAAAAAGAGACAAATATTTAGGTATAAATCTAACAAAACATGTTCAGAATCTGTGTGCTGAAAGTACAAAATACTGGTGAATGAAATCAAAGAAGATCTAAAGAAATGGAGACATACTGTGTTCATGGATTGGAAGACTCAACACAGTAAATGCATCAGTTCTCTCCCAAGTTATTAATTTCCAGCCTTTTTGACATAGACAAGCCTATTTTAAAGACACATCTTAAGAAAGAAGAATAAAGTGTGGGGAATCACTCTAGCAGATAGTAAGTCTTACTATAGAGCTATTGTAATCAAGACAGGGTGAAGGGAGAGACATAGTTCACTGTAACTGAATAGAGAACCCAGAAATTGACTCACACAAATAAGCTCGACTGACACATGCATAAAAGCAATTCTATGTAGGAAAGATAACCTTTTTGATAAAAGATGTTATAGCAATTGAACATCTTAGGGGGGAAAAAAGAATCCCAACCTAAATCTCACATCTTATACAAAAATTAACTCAAAATGGATGATAGATTTAAATGTAGAATACAAAACTATAAAACTTTTAGAAGAAAACAGAGGACATCTTTGGGATGTAGAGCTAAGCAGACTTAAGACTTTACCCTCCATACCACAATCCATAAATAAAAAAGCAATACATTGGACTTCATCAAAATGAAAACTTTTAGTTTGTCAAAGACAATGAAAAAACAAGGTATGGATGAGGAGAAGATATTTGTAAAACACATACCCAACAAAGGACTTGTATGTAGAATACATAAAGAACACTCAAAACTCAACACTAAAAGCAATAATAACAGCAACAAAAACAAAATCAAACAAAAAAGACCATTTAGACAAATGGGCAAAATATATGAATAAAACGTTTCAACAAAAGGAAATGCAGAGGACATATAACACACGAAAATATATTCAACATTATTAGCTATTAGGGAAATGCAAATTTAAGCCACAATGAGATATTACCACACACCTATTAGAATGACTAAAATAAAAATAAGGATAACACCTAATATTGGCAAGGATGTTTAAAAACTGGAACTCCCAGACTTCGCTGGTGGAAACATAAAAATGATATGGTTACTCCTGAGAATAGTTTGGCTGTTTCTTAAAATACTAAATGTGCACTAACCATATGATCTTATGGTGAAATGAAAAGTTATGTTCACATGAAAGTGTGTACATGAATGTTCATAGCAACTTTATTCATACTAGTCAAAAAATGGAAACAACCCAAATGTTCTTCAAAGGGTGAAAGGTTTAACAGACTCTGGTGCTTCTATAGAATGGAATAATACTCAGCAATAAAAGGAACAAACTATTGATTTATGCAATGGCTTGGATAGAACTTAAGGGCAGGATGCTTAGTGAAAAAAAGCCAATCTAAAATGGTTACATATAATGAGTCTATAAGCACCTTCAAAAGACCATAGAGTTGGGACACCTGGGTGGCTCAGTTGGTTAAGCGTCAGACTTTGGATCAGGTCATGATCTCATGGTTTGTGAGTTCAAGCCCCACATCAGTCTCCATGCTGACAGCTCAGAGCCTGGAACCTACTTTGGATTCTGTGTCTCCTCTCTCTGCCTTCCCCCGTTCATGCTCTGTGTGTGTCTCTCTCAAACATAAATAATCATTAAAAAAAAAAAGCTACAGAGTTGGAGAAAGGTTAGTGGTTATCAGGAAACCAAGCCAAGAGTTGGGCAGATAGGTGAGATTATAAAGAGATGGGATGAGAAATTTCCTTACCGACCATGATGGAACAGTTTTGTGTCCTGAGGATGGTGTTACATGAATCTGTACACAGAAGAAAACTGCAAAAAACCACACACACACATACGCACCCATGCATATGCATACATGCACACACACAAACATAGGTTAAAAAAAAGTAAAACTGAATAAGGTCTGCAGTCTAGTTAATAGCATGTGCCAAATGTTAATTTCTTGGTTTTGAGATTGTACTATGGCTACGTCACCATTTGAGGTCTCCAGAAACTCTGTATTATTTTTACAACTTCTTGTGAGTCTACAATTATTTCCAAATAAACAGTTAAAAAAGAAGTCAGCACTGATGCTTGGGTTTTTTCCCCTTTAATGTAAATTTTCTTAGATTCTATAGTTAGATCTCACTCAGTTCTCCAAAATAACATCACTAAGTTACAGCAAAATCATGTGCTGTTCTGGTTGGAGACAGAATGGCGTTTACATAAATCTAACATTTTGTGGGAACACAACTCTGATCAGGTGGAGACATGTCGCCTTACACATAGCCCAAGGCCAAGAAAATGTATGGTTACACCACCCACACATTTGATTTATGGCCAGAAACTTGAGTTAGAGTGTTTTCTAGATACTACGTTGCCTATATGTGCGCGCGTATGTGCACCCTTTATTGGGGAATAGAAGAGAAGAGATAAATTCTTGCGACTTTTCTGCTATAGCAAAGCTAGAAATGTTTAAAATTGCATTTGATAATAAGAAATGAGAGAATGGATACCATTGGAATTTTTAGAGAATTGCATGGTGGCATGTGGACCAAGAAGACACTGAAAACCCATCAAAAGGTGAATAACAAGTAGAAGTGCTGATGGGCAAAGGGAGTTCATATCCTGCATAGCTCATGGTTTATAATTGGTACAAAACTAATAATGATAACTACAGATGAAAAAAAGAAGGACAGAAGGACAGAAATATGGAAGGAAGGAAAGGAGGGAGGGAAGGACAGGGAGGGAAGGAAGGAGGGAAAGAGGGAAGGAAGGAAGGAAGGAAGGAAGGAAGGAAGGAGGGAAGGAAGGAAGGAAGGAAGGGGGAAGGAAAGCAAGCATAACTCTCAGGCCACAGGTCGAAAGACAAACAGGAAGAGGGATGAGGTAAGGTGAGGGAGCTAGGGCAGAGACCCTCCCCTACATACACACATACACATACACACATTCCAGCCTGTATTGACTTTCTTTCCTACCATCTGAGTTTTTCCTTTCAACACCTAGATTTAAAACCCAAAGCAGTCATCTGTTCAGGTACCAAGGCGTCTTTGACCTCCTCCTGGAATCTGGATTTCCAGAGTTCTGCACTGTCTTGTTGTGGCTTACACCTCAGTCTACCAAAATCCAGGCTGCATGGTGGAGAAGCCTGTGGGCCCTATGCCCCTTCCCACCTGGGTGCATGCCTCTTGTCTTCCAATCACTGGCTGTGACCCTGGAACAAACCTGATTTTGTTGTCTTGAAGGATTAGTTCTCCAGCTGGAAAATGGAGAGAATTTCAGTCTTGAAGTGTGTAAGGATGAAACTGGATCACAATTTGCTATTGTAACATCCTAAGCTTTGCCCTTAGCTTGAGTACCATGGCTTCAGGACCCTACACTGGAACCGATGAGGGCAAGGGGTGCCAGGCCATTCCTTGCTCAGATGTTGGTACTGCAAGGATATGTGTGGTTTGGTGCTGAGTGCACCCTCAGGGGAAGATGGCCTCAGGGCTCCTGAGGAATGGCAGGTGCACCTGTTTTCACTATGTTTCAGAAATGACTCTTCCTTCCTCACCTTCTCTCATAACACTCTGTCCAAAGTTAATTTAACAAAGCATAAAACAGCAATACAGGTACTGAAGAAGATTCATATATTTTTAATAATTTTTAAATTTTTAAAGTTTATTTTATAAGAGAGCACAAATGGGGTAGGGGCAGAGATAAAGGAGAGAGAGAGAGTATCCCAAGTGCTGACAGCACAGAGCCCGATGCAGGGCTTGAACCAATGAACCGCAAGACCATGACCTGAGCCAAAACCAATAATCAGACATTTAACCAACTGAGCTACTCAGGCACCTCGGAGAGTTTATAAATTTCAACTGCTGCAGCAGAATTGCAAATGTGATCATAAAGCCATGGAAAATGCTGTTTGGGGTGAAAGTGTTTATGAACAGTCATCCGGCCCCACAAGGGAAGTGCCTAACTTCGAGGTTCAGGGACATTCCTCATCACTGTGACCAGCTTCAGCCTCACACTGTCCTCTCCCATGCAGAAAGACTCATTTGCCTCCATGGCTACCATGCCAGCTCTGGTGTTATCACAGCAGAGCCAATGAAGACAGTGGATGCTTGGTTACACACTTAGAGCAAAAGAAAACGGATGCCTGAGTGGCTCAGATGGTTGAGCATCAGACTCTTGGTTTCAGCTCAGGTCATGATCTCATGTTTGTGGGTTCAAGCCCCACATTGGTCTCTGCAGTGACAGTGTGGAGCCTGCTTGGGATTCTCTCACTCTCTCTCTTCTTTCTCTGCCCCTCCCCTGCGCACTCTCTCTCTCTCTCAAAATAAAGAAATAAATTTTAAAAAATAGAAAATACACATTGTGGTGTAAGTATATTTCCATTTTAGTTTTCCCAGATGTGAACATTGAAACAGGGAAAGGGAGACTGGAGGTCAGGGTACCCTCTCTCTGCTGCTCCAATTTATCAAAGAGGATGAACATGTTTTAGTTTGGCACATGCACCCCATGCTTATAGCAGCGCTAACAACAATAGCCGAAGTATGGAAAAAGCCTAAATGTCCATCAACTGAAGAATGTATAAAGAAGATGGGTATATGTATACAATGGAATACTACTCAGCAATCAAAAAGAATAAAATCTTGCCATGTGCAACAGCATGGATGCAACTAGAGTGTATTATGCTAAGCGAAATAAGTCAGGCAAAGAAAGACAAGTATCATATGATTTCGCTCATATGTGGGAATTTAAGAAACAAAACAGATGAGCATAAGGGAAAGGAAGGAAAAATAAGATAAAAACAGAGAGGGGCGCCTGGGTGGCTCAGTCGGTTGCACGTCTGACTCAGGCTCAGGTCGAGATCTCTCAGTCTGTGAGTTCGAGCCCCACGTCGGGATTCCTACCCATCGCTTGGAGCCTGTTTTGGATTCTGTGTCTGCCACTCTCTCTGACCCTCTCCTGTATGTTCTCTGTGTCAAAAAAATAAATAAAGGTTAAGAAAATTTTTTTAAAAAAGATAAAAACAGAGAGGGAGGCAAACCATAGAAAACTCTTAAATACAGAGAACAGACTGAGGTTGCTGGAGGGGAGGTTGGTGGGGGATGGGCTAAATGGTGATGGGCATTAAGGAGGGCACTTGTTGGGATGAGCACTGGGTGTTATATGTAAGTGATGAATCACTGAGTTCTACTCTTGAAACCAAACTGCATATTAACTAACTTGAATTTAAATTAAAAAAAATTTTTTTTAAAAATTACAAAAAAACATGTTTTGGTTGATGAAGACACGGAAATTAAATATTTTCAATAAACACTTCCCTGTTTCAACATTCTTCCTCACATTAAAAAATTGTGGTAAAATATATACAACATAAAAGTTACTGTCTTAATCATTTTTAAGTGTACATTTTAGTAGTGTTAATTATATTCACATGTTGTGCAACCACTACCACCGGTCTTCCCCAGAATTTTCATTTTGCAAAACCAAAACTCAGCATCCATTAAATACTCACTCCCCATTCCTCCCTCCTCCCCATCCCCTGGAAACCCCCATTCTATTTTCTACCTCTATGAATTTGGCTACTGTAATGCCTGAAATAAGTGGAATCATACAGTATTTGTCTTTTTGTGCCTGGCTTATTTTATTTAGCATAATGTCCTCAGGTTTGTCCATGTTGTAGCAAGTGTCAGAATATCTTTCCTTTTTAAGGTTGAATAATATTTCATTGCTTTTATAGACCGCATTTTGCTTATCCATTCATTTCTCAATGAACACGGGTTATTTCTATCTTTTGGCTGTTGTGAATAATACTGCTATGAACATGGGTGTAAATATCTCTTTGAGTCCTTACTTTCAATTATTTTGGATAAATACACATACATGGAATTTCTATATCATATTATATTCCCATTTTTAATTTTGTGAGGAACTCTACACTGTTTTCTGCAGTGGTTGCATCAATGCACATTCTCACCAACAGTGCGTGAAGGTTCCTGTTTCTCCACATCCTCGCCAGCACTGTCTTTTTCTGTTTTTGACAGTAGCCGTCCTAATGGTGGGAGATGCCTTCTTACATTTTAAGCAAGAGTAGCTACTGCCATACCATTCCTCAAGTGTAGTAAGGGTGGGTCCTAAGGTAAGACTTGAGGTGGGAGAGCATGATGAGATAATTCCTACATGACCTGGGATCATCTGTTTACTCTTTGTGTTCCTGCTATACTGTCTATCTTCTGAGGGTAAGGCACATCTTTTACATTTACTTTCAGCTTCTAACAAGAAACATCCAATCAATGGTGAACTGGTTGAATGGAAGGGATTCATTCATCAGTCCTCCCTTCCTTCCCGTCCTTTTCCTAGCCTCTCAGGAAGCCCCTATCTGCCCAAGGGAAGCCTCCATAACAGGCACAGTATCTAAGACAGAGCTGGGCAGGTTCCAGGGACTCCTCCAACCTAGGTCTTTGGGTCTTAGCAGCCACTGTGGACAAGAGCTGAGCAGTCCCCTTGTCAAGATTTCCAAGTAGAAGGGAAGAAGCAGCTGCATCATTTTTATGCTTGGAGCAGGAGATCTACAGCCCAGGCACACTGTCCCAGATGCTCTATATCACCTCACTGGCACAGGACAGCAGCTGGGCCTGCAGGAGTTACCTACCACCAGTTCCCCTGCTCCAGCCTGCCTGACCATGGGGCCAGGACTTTGCTCATGTCCATAGTGAAGGTTTCTGCAGGTAGAGGTTTGGAGACAGGGAGAAGCCAGGAATGGTTCCAAGATCATCTTTGAGGGTTCCAGCCTGGATTCCTTGTTCTCCCCATTTTATGACCATCCATACTTCCTAGTGGCCAGTCCAGGAGCAGACTTCAGCTCCAGCATCAGACAGAAGCAGCAGCTGTACATTAACCTTTATCCAGTTCCCATAAATGTGTGAGGTCAAATCCCTACAGTAAATCCTACATTCCATATCATTCTTTGTGGCTCTGCTTCCCTGATTGAACCCTGGCTGATACAGACTCACCCACTAGGACTGAGGACACTGGGGAAGTCAAGATCAGTCTTCTAGCTAGAGTCTGAGGGTTTGAGTTTCCTGGGATCTTTGCACTGCAGAAGCAAACTTTGCATGACGGGAGAGCAGAGAAAGCCTCAGGAGATGGTCCAGGATCAGAAAAGCCACCTGGAACAGAGACAGGAGGGCCTCCTAGCTCACAGCCAAGAGGAGAAGGACAAGCCTGGCAAGGAGATGAATGTGAAGTGGGAGGATGGCTAACAGGATTATTGGTATCAGGTAATCTTTGGTGTCTGTCCTGTGATGGTCAGTGGAAACTCAGAGAGCACCAACCGCTTCTTTCCTGAGCAATCAGATCTCCACTTGACATTATTGCAGTGAGACAGTTGACACTTTGCCCTTTGCAGGCACTGTTCAATGTTGTTTCCTTGTCTCTCAGGGGGTAGTGTGCTTGATGGGGAAGTGAGTGGGTCCTAGAGTTGATAAGTCTAGGTTTGTGTGTGTCCCAGCTGTGCCATGACCAGAAGTGTGATCTTCAGAAGGTATTCAACCCTTGTGCCTCAGTTTCCCCACCTGTAAATAAGGATATCTACACCACGAGTTTGTTGTGAATGTTTAATGCATGTCAAACACTCAGCACATGCCTGACAATGCAGTAAGTGCTCAGAAGATGTGATTTGACTTTAAAATTCAGATGGGCTCCTGCTTGATGCCTCACCACTGGGAGTATGGTCCTTCTCTAGCACCAGCCATGAGAATCTTTCCCAATTCTCATCCATTCAGATTCTGTCTCCTACATGTAACTTTCTTTCCTTGGTGCCTACAGGGGCTGTCTTAGCTGATTCCCTGCTTTATCACCAAGAGTACTGTGGTTCTTTCTTGAGGATGGGGTTAAGCTACTCTCTTCTGTGTTTTTCCTGACATTGTGTAGACTCCTGAGCAGGACAAGTCTCTGTTAAGTCCATGGGGACTGCCACCCTGGTATGGGAGTGCCATGTGACCAGACTAGAAGAGAGAGTTCCTTTTTCAGGGGATCCTGCCTGCAGCCACCATCCATTAGGGTAGCCTCTAGGGACCTGAGGTTTTCCTACATTGTGTTTCAGAGAAGAATTGCACTAATTTTCATTAGGAGATAATGTAATTTCTTCTTTTTTTAATGTTTATTTTTGAAAGAGAGAGTCAGAGTGTGAGTAGGAGAGTGGCAGAGAGAGAGGGAGACACAGAATCTGAAGCAGACTCCAGGTTCTGAGCTGTCAGCAAAGAGCCCGAAGCGGGGCTCAAACTCACAAACTGCGAGATCATGACCTGAGCCGAAGTCGGCCACTCAACTGACTGAGCCACTCAGGTGCCCCAATGTAATCTTTTCTTTTACCTGGATCATGTCTGTAGTTTTTATTAAAAGAATATAGTAGCAAAGCTCTTCTCATGGGTTTCTCTATTTCTCTATTAAAACACAATGAAAAACAGATTTAGGGTTCCTTCATAGATGGTTTCCTGGGTCACTTGTAAAAAAAATAATTAAAAGCAAAAGCATACCACTATGGCCATAGCTACAGATACATGAACTGTTATTTCTAGGATGTGGAGGAAAAGGAACCCTTGTGGACTGTTGGTAGGAATACAAACTGGTATAGCCATTGTGGAAAACAGTATGGAGTTTACTTAAAAATTTAAAAAGTAGAACTACGCTATGATCCAATAATCTCACTGGGTTTTTAGCCAAAGAATGTAAAAACACTAATCTGAAAGGCTATAAGCACCCCTGTGTTTACTGCAGCATTATTTACAACAGCCAAATTATGGAAGCGGCCTAAGTGTTCACTGATAGATGAATGGATAAAAAAGATGTGGTATATAAATATAATGGAATATTATTTGGCCATAAAAAGAATGAAATCTTGCCATTTGCAGTGAAACAGATGGAGCAAGAGTATTATGCTAACAGAAATAAGTGAGAGAAAGATAAATACCATAATGATTTCACTCGTGTAGTTTAAGAAAAAAACAAATGAACAAAGTGATAAAAAGAGAGACAAGCCAAGAAACATATTCTTTTTAAAATTATTTTTAAATGTTTATTTTTGAGAGACAGAGAGAGAGAGGGAGGGCACAAGTGGGGGGAGGGGCAGACAGAGAGGGAGACACAGAATCTGAACCAGGCTCCAGGCTCTGAGCTGCCAGCACAGAGCCCAGTCGGATGGTGAGATCATGACTTGAGCTGAAGTCAGACGCTTAACAGACTGAGCCACCCAGAAACAGACTCTTAACTATGAAGAACAAATTGATGATTACCAGAGGGGAGGTAGTCGGGGAGAATGGTGAAATAGGTGATGGGGATCAAAGAGCATCCTTATCATGATGAGCACTAAGTAAAATGTAGAATTGTTGAATCACTATATTGTACACCTGAAACTAACATAACACTGTATGTTATCTATAACTAGAGCTAAAATTAAAAACTTAATAACATTTTTCAAAAATAAAATAAAAATCTAGGAAATAGGGAGGTAGTTCACAAAAAATGGAAAACAGAAACAGGTAGAAGTGGAAAAAGTCCAATCCTAAACTGACAGGAAATAGCCGGTTGGTTAGAGAATGGAGACCCAGATGTGAGACCCCGGGAATTTGTGCAAAGAACTCTGGAAATGAAGATATCAGCTGCAGGTCCTTCGTCTCCCACCTGATAGGCTGAACACCCAGATGTGTGTCAGACTGCCCCAGGGCCTCCAGCTTACCTGGCCCCCTTCCCACTGCCATGCAGCTCCCAGCTGACAAGCTGCTGCAGGCTTCTGTGAGGGATGCCACACCACAGTGTTCCCTACTGAGCGCCTACCCCACTGATCTGTATTCCTATGCTTAGTGACTAGGGAGCTTGGTGGTTTCAGTATCTTTCCCCCAAAGCCTTTTCAACTAAAATGCACCTGTGTTGATGAATTGTGCTGAGGTGGTTTAACGGATTCAGTCAGAGTTATTAAGGCATTAGCTACGAGTTGAGTCATAGAAAAGTATTTAGTTGTAAAGGGGAGAAGAGATTAAAAATATTTTAGAAGTTTTCTTTCCCTCTTTGTTATAGTTCGCATAGCACAAAGTGAAAAACGAATATTCAGGATTAATGATGCCAGCAAGATGATGAAGTAGGAAGTCCCAGATCCTCCTTATCCCCACAAACACACTGATTCAGCAACAATTCATGGACTGATTTTCTTTGTGAGAAATAAACTAATTGAAAGGCTCCTGCATCCTGGGAGAACATGAAATCAGGTTTGTTGAATATGACAGTGAGATTTGGGACACTTTGTCCCCAGAGACCCTGTCCTCGGCACAGTGCCAACAATCAAGAAGGGACCCCTTAACTCCCAGGTTCACTCAGTGGAGAGAAGGGTTTGCTTCAAGTGTCTAGTGCCCCAACTTTTGAGGGCAGCTGCCCAAAGAACTTGATTCTGTTTTGCAGGTCTTGGAGCTCTAATGGGTCCAGCACAATCCAGCCACCTGGGGAGAAGAGAGGTAGCTGCTTAGGCTGGTAGATTCCAATGATTCCCCCTCCTGCTTAGCACAGACTGAAGGATGAAAAATCCCAGCTCTTAGCTTCCCCTTGGCTTCCCAGGGAGGGAAAGAGTTGATCTTTGTATTCAGTACCCTAACTTCTCTGGAGCTGCCCCAAAACTATACCTGCCTCACCAGTCCACTTATGGGAATATGTCAAAAAAATAATAATCAGAATCCTAAACATATATTAGCACTACAGTGTTCATTACAGGATTATTCCCAATAGCTGAAATATGGAAACAACCCAAGTATCCAACAGTAGATAAATGGATAAATAAAATGTGGTATATACATACAATAGAATACTATTTAGTCCTTAAAAAGAAACACTCCAATATGCAACAACATGGATGAAAATTGAGAACATTATGCAAATTGAAACAAACCAATTACAGAAAGGCAGATACCCCAGGATTCCACTCATATATAGTATCTATAATAGTCAAATTCATAGCATCAAAGAGTAGAATGGTGGTTACCAGGGGCTGGGGACAGGGGTAAATGGGAGCTACTGATTAATGGGCATAAAGTTGCAGACAAGCAAAATAAATAAACTCCAGAGATATGCTGTACAACATTGTACCTATAACCAGCAATAATATATTGCACACTTAAAAATTTCTTAGGAAGATATATCTTATGTTAAGTGTTCTTATTGCAATAAGTTTAGAAAATTAAAAAAGAAAGAAAAGTTCACCAATGAGCACAGTCACAGAGATCTAACTGGTATTATTACATAAATTATGTGGCAACACAAAAATATAGACAAAATGGACAATTATCTTATAAAATGGGTGCCATTTGTTGTTCCTAATGAGTTATACTCAAAGCTTGGTATGCTTTTTTAAAAATGTTTATTTATTTTTGAGAGAGACAGAGACAGAATGGGAGTGGTTAGGGGCAGAGAGAGAGGGAGACAGAATCTGAAGCAGGCTCCAGGCTCTGAGCTGTCAGCACAGAGCCTGACGCGGGGCTCGAACTCATGAGCTTTGAGATCATGACCTGAGCTGAAGTCGGACGCTCAACTGACTAAGTCGGACGCTCAACTGACTAACCCACCCAGGCGCCCCATAAACTTGGTATGCTTTTAGATATTATTATATCAATATACCCATTAGTATGGCATAATTACATTAGCTAAATTGAATCACTTGTGAATCTGAAACAATGCCTTTTGCTATTTCACAAACATACACACATAGGGAAGCAAATGTAAGAATCTACCTCAGGTCTCTCTTCTATATTTTCAAACTAATCCAAAAAATAGAAGAGGAAGGAAAGCTTCCAAATTCATCCTATGAAGCCAGCATTATCCTGATACCAAAACTAGATAAAGACACTACAAAAAAAAAAACAAAAACAAAAAACAAAAACAAAAAAACAAAAAAAAACCCTAAAGGCCAATATCTCTTATGAACATAGATGCAAAAATGGTCAACAAAATATTAGCGAACTGAATCAAATGGCACATTAAAAAAATCATTCAGCACAATCAAGTGGGATTTATTCCAGGGATGGAAGGGTGGTTCAATATTTGCAAATCAATCGACGTAATACATCACATTAACAAGAGAAAGGGTGAAAACCATCTCAATAGATGCAGAAAAAGCATTCCACAAAGTACAACATCCATTCATGTTAAAAACTCTCAACACAGTAGGTTTAGAGGGAACATACCTCAGCACAATAAAAGCTATTTACTAAAAACATATACTAACATCATACTCAATAGTGAAAAATTGAAAGCTTTTCCTCTAAGATCAGGAACAAGACAAGGATGTCCACTCTTAAAACTTTTGTTCAACATAGTACTGGAAATCCTAGCCACAGTAATCAGACAACAAAAGAAATACAAGGCATCCAAATTGGTAAGGGAGGAGTAAAACTTTCACTATTTGCAGGTGACATAATACTATATATATAAAACTCTAAAGACTTAACCAAAAATCTATTAGAACTAATAAATGAATTCAGTAAAGTCACAGGATACAAAATCAATGTACAGAAATCTGTTGCATTTCTATACACCAATAATGAGGTAGCAGAAAGAAAAATTAAGAAAATAATTCTATTTACAATTGCACCAAAAAATAATAAAATATCAAGCAATAAACTTAACCAAGGAGGTGAAAGACCCTTGCTCTGAAAACTATAAAACATTGTTAACAGAAATTGAAGATGACACAAGCAAATGGAAAGACATTCCATGCTCAAGGATTGGAAGAACCAATACTGTTAAGCTTTCCACACTACCTAAAGGAATCTAAAGACTTAATGCAATCCCTGCCAAGATACCAACAACATTTTTCATAGAACTAGAAAAAATGATTATAAAATTAGTATGAAATAAAAAGACCCCAAATAGATCAATAGAACAGAACAGAAAATCCATAAATAAACTCATCCTTGTATGGTCAATTAATCTACAACAAAGGAGGCAAGAATGAGGAAACAAATGAGGAAAAGACAGTCTTTTCAATAAATGTCACTAGGAAAACTGGACAGCTACATACAAAAGAATGAAACTGGACCATTTTCTTATGCCATACACAAAAATAAACACAAAATGGATTAAAGACCTAAATATGAGACCTGAAATCATAAAACTCCTAGAAAAATATACAGGCAGTAATTTCTCTGACATTGGCCATAGCGATATTTTTCGAGATATGTCTCCTGAGGCAAGGAAAACAAAACAAAAATTAAATTATTGGGACTACACCAAAATAAAAAACTTTTGCACAGTGAAGGAAGCCATCAGAAAAACAAAAAAGCTACCTACTGAATGGGAGAAGATATTTGCAAATGATATATCTGAAAGCGTTAATATCCAAAATATAAAGAACTTATACATGTGGCACCAACCCCCCCCCACCATAATCAGATTTAAAATGTGCAGAGAACCTCAACTGAAATTTTTCCAAAGAAGATTATACAGATGGGAACAGACGCATTAAAAGATGCTCAACGTCACTAATCATCAGAAAAATGCAAATCACAACCACAATGAAATATCACCTTACACCTGTCAGAATGGCTAAAATAAAAAACACAAGAAATGACAAGTACTGATGAGGATGTAGAGTGAGAGGAACCCTCATACCCTGTTGGTGGGAATACAAACTGATGTGGCCACTGTGGGAAACAGAATGGAGATTCCTCAAAAAATTAAAATAGAATTATCATATGGTCCAGTAATTCCACTGTTGAGTGTCTATACAAAGAAAACAAAAACTCTAATTTGGAAAGGTACTCACTCCATGTCTATTGCAGCACTATTTACAACAGCCAAGACACGGAAGCAACCTGAGTGTCCATCCACAGATGTGTGGATAAAGAGGTGGTATACACACACACACAATGGAGTATTACCTAGCCACAATAGCCATGATCTTGCCATTTGCAACAACATGGATGGACCTAGATAGTATAATGCTAAGTGAAATAAGTCAGTCAGAGAAAGACAAATATAATTTCACTTATATGTGGGATTCAAGAGACAAAACAAATGAACAAACAAACAAAAAGAGACAAACAGGAAAACAGACTCTTAACTACAGAGAATAAACTGGTGGTTGCCAGAAGGGGAGGCCGGTGGGGGAAATGGTGAAATAGATAAAGGGGATCAAGAGTTCACTCATCTTGATGAGCACCAACAAGGTATAGAATTGTTGAATTATTATATTGTACACCTGAAACTAATTCACAGTGTATTAATTATATTTCAACAAAAATTAATTAATTAAAAAATTAAAATAAAAACATCAAAGGGTACAAACTTACAGTTAGAAGATGGATAAATTCTGGAGATCTAATGCACAGCATAGTGATTATAGTCAACTATACTGTATTATACACTTCAAAGTTGCTAAGAAAATAGATCTTAAATATTCTAACCAAAAAATACATGGTAATTATGTGATATGATAAAGGTGTTAGCTAATGCTATGTGGATAAGCCAATTGCAACATAGGAAAGCTTCAAATCAATGCTCTGTTCACCTCAAACTTACACAATATTATATGTCAATTATATCAAAATAAAAATGTAAAAAAAAGAGAATCTATCTTAGGCATGTCAGGAAAAATGAAGTCATGTGTTGTGATGGATTTATACTTTTGAACTTTGGCTCCCCCACCTTTTTTTTTTTAAAGTTTTTAAAAAGAGTTAAACAAAAGGATCAGTTATAATTATGGAAATAATATACATTGCGATAAAGTTTAGGGGATCCCTGAAACCTTAGTGCTTTCTAGAGTAGCAGAAACCCTGGTATATTTTCATTATGTTAAAAAATTAATAGTTTCAATTACTTTTTACAGTTTGCCTAGACTACCACATTAACATTTGTTGCATTGCTCAGGACTAACGGCAACTTGGGTTACAACATGGTCATCTCATGCTACTCAGAAACTCTTACTGAAAGATCTCTGATTCATTCAAAAGAACAAATAATAATGATAAAAATAAAAGCAATTTGAGGTCTAAAATCTTTCAAAATGTGGCATCTGTGAGGAGACTAACAAAAAAGACATATCTAGTGATGGAATATAGGACTCATTAGTTGAGTGGAATCTTAATCTGTGCATATTGTATGAGGAAATGGTGATCTGTGACTGGACCAGCCCTATTTAGCAGATGATACTGATACTTGCTCAAAGAAAGTGTAAGTTTTATTCATTAATGATGAGCTTTTAAGCAGGCTAAAGCATATATGTGCTCATCTTTAGCTCATTCGTGAAGAAAAAATTCAAGATTTTATTTTAGTAAAATTTTCATGTTCCCTCGTCCCCAAACTATGGAGTAATACAACTCATAAAATGAGTGAATCGGGGGGGGTTGTGCTTGAAATATCACAGAAGGGAATTTCTGTCACCATAAAAGGGACCCCTCAAGCATTCTTTAAATAGAAAATTGATTCATGTTTTGGTTGTTCCCAAATGAATTTCTTTATTGAAAGATTAGTTACATTTAATCTATTCTTCCAGAATTTATGCTGTAAACTCTTACAGGCAAGCTCTGTGTCTTTTTTTGTAACATTATAATTTTCTTTGTGCCTGGTAGTTCTATGAGATTTATTTATGATTCCTCAAGTAGCCAATGTTACAAATGAACAGCCTGCATTTTTATCCACCATTTCCCTTTGGCAATGTCCACTCCATTCCACTCAATACAAATGCCCTTCTTTTCAGCCTCTGTGCTTGATTTTAGGGATACAAGCATGAATGTCATGGTCTTTGCTCTCAAGAAGTTAATTGAATGTCAAAAAATGAACTATTAATTGTAGAGTTGCAGTAAAAAAAATGGATGTTCTACTTTTGGCTAAAGGGCATTCTCAATGTCCTATACATAATAGCACCATAAACAATGACCAGTGCTTCTACATATGGCCACTCTGGTCCTAAGATATTTAGTACATTTATTAAACATGAATAACTATGTACCAAGACTTGTGTTGGCTTCTGTATGATATGATATTCCATATGACAGAAATTCTTTGATCACTGTTAGAATAATTCCAGGTGCATTGCAGGCTCTCCAGTAATATTTATTAAATAAACAAATAAAAGCACAAAAAGAGAAAAATTAATAATAATAAAAATGCAACCAAATTAACATTTTGTGAAGCAAATGTGAAGCTTTGTAAAAGCTTCCATGACTTTCTTTCTCCTTTCCTTCCTTTCTTTCCCCCTTCCTTCCTTCCTCTCTCTCTTTCTTTTTTTTTATTTTTTCTTTAACGTTTGTTTATTATTGAGAGACAGAGCATGAGCATGAGCATGGGGAAGGGCAGAGAGAGAGAGGGAGACACAGAATCTGAAGCAGGCTCCAGGCTCTGAGCAGTCAGCAAAGCCCAATGCAGGGCTTGAACTCGCAAACTGTGAGATCATGACCTGAGAAAAAGTCAGACACTTAACCAACTGAGCCACCAAGGTGCCCCTCTCTCTTTTTTTTTCTTTTTCTTTTTTCTTCTTCTTTTTTTTTTTTCTTAACTTGACAGTGTGACTGCCTCACAGAGCAGGGGGATTGAGAAAATAATCTTGTGTCTGAGTGCTGAGATGTTGGTCTATCACAGCCTCCTTATCTGGTATCAGAGGCTTCATCTTTTCACACGGCAGGCTAACTTCTGCCACGTACTAGTAAAAGAAAGTCTGACCTAGGGGTGGTACTCTCTGTTAGTTCATTCACAGATATTCCTTAAAAAGGAGCTTTTTGTGAATAACTAAGGGAATGCTCTGTGTCACCAAGGATTTATTCCAAACTGAGGGATAAGCATTAAAAATGACTTGCCTGCTCTGGAGGTTGAAGAACTACTGTATCTTTCTGTTGTTCAAGGTACATTGTCTAGCAACAAAATATGTGTAACCCTCCAACAGATGCTGCAGTGTGTGTGTGTGTGTGTGTGTGTGTGTGTGTGTGTGTGTGTGGTGCGGGGGGCGGGGGGTGCGGTCCAAGGAAGCTTGTATGATGGTAGCTGCTCTCTGGGCTCTGGTGGGAGTTACATGTGAAGGGAGTTGCCTTCACATCCCTGTGCTCAAGTGACAGGGCACATGAAGGAGACTAGCTCTCTGGGCACCTGCTCTTCAGGCTTCTGGGCCATTAACAGAGGCAGCATTGACCTCTGCTTCTGTGTGTCATGCCATTAAGAAAGGTAAGAAGGACAGTCTTTGCACACTGGAGTGTTTTTCCCCCTCTAGCTTTATTGAGATATAACTGAAAAAAATATTTAAAGTATACAATGTGATGATTTGTTAGAGCTATACTTTGTGATTACCCAAATCAAGTTAATACATGTATCCATCATCTTACACAGTTACCTTCTTTTTGTGTGGTGAAAATGCTAAGATCTACTCTCAGCAAATTTCAAGTATGCAATACAGTATTACTAACTACAGTCTCCACTCTGTACCTTAGAGACCTAGAACTTATTCATCTTATAACTGAAGTCTTGTACCCCTTGGTCAGCATCTCCTCCACTCCCTAACCCTGGTAACCATCATTCTACTCTGTTCCTATGTATTCAACTATTTTTTGGTTAGATTTCACAATAAGTGAGGTCATAAAGTATTTGTCTTATTTCGCTTAGCATAATATCCTCCAGGTGCATTCATGTTGTTGCAAATGGCAGGATTTCCTTCTTTCTCCAAGCTGAATAATATTTAAGTGTGTGTGTGTGTGTGTGTGTACATACTAGGCATATATATATAGATGTTATATATAGAGAGTGATGTTATATATAGAGATGTTTTATATGTCTATATATATATGTTATCTATCTATCTATCTATCTATCTATTCCCATACATTTCCTGAATGCCAGGAAACGTATGGGAGTGCAGGTATCTCTGAGATACTGATTTCATTATACACACATGTACATACATACATACACACATACATACACACATATATCCATACATACCTAGAAGTGGGATTGCTGGATCATGTGGTAATTCTACTTTTAATTTTTGAGGAAATGCCACAATGTTTTCCATAGTGGCCATACCAATTTACATTCCCACCAACAGTATACTAGGGTTCCCTTTTGTCCACATCTTTGCCAATACTTGTTATCACTTGTCTTTTTGATAAAAGCCATCATAACATGTGTGGGGTAATATTGTGGTTTTGATTTGCATTTCCCTGATAATTAGTAATGTTGAACACTCTTTTGCTTGTGGATATTCAGTCTTTCCAACACTATATATTGAAGAAACTACCATTTCCCCACTGTGTGTTCTTGGTGCCCTTATCAAAGTTTTGTTGACTGTATAAGCATGGGTTTGTTTCCCTATTCTGCTTCATTGGTCTATATGTCAGCCTTTATGCCAGTACCATGCTGTTTTTATTACTACAGCTGTCTAATAGTATAGTATTTGTATAGTTTGAAATCAAGAAGTGATCATACTCCAGCTTCATTTTCTTTCTTAAGGTTGCTTTTGCTTCTTGGAGGTGGTTTATATGGAGGTGGTTCCATATGAAGTTTTGGTTTGATTTTTTCTATTTCTGTGAGAAATAACAGCAGAATTTTGATAGGAATTGCATTGAATCTGTAGATGACTTTGGGTAGCATGGACATTTTAACAATATTAATTCTTCCAGTCCTTGAACACACATTCTTTCCATTTGTTTGTGTCTTCCTCAATTTCTTTCATCAAGGTCTTGTAGTTTTCTGCACACTGGAATGTTGAAACAAGAAATGCAAACTCAGAACCAAACCCATGCTATCTCCTCTCTACCTGATCATAGACCCATCTGAGCAGTTTCTCCCTGGTGGTGAGCTCAAGAAAATGGCTCAGAATTTTATCAGAGCTGATAAACCCACAAAATATTCCTATGGCAGAGCCTCATATTATACAAATTGAGAGTACAAAGTATTATGAGTATGAACTGCACGTGAAGTGGATGGTAAAAAATGTCAAAAGTCAAGGACCATCATCAATGACATGAAGTAAAAGGCCATGCCAATTGCCTCTTAAGGAGAAGACAAATGACAGATGTGTAGAAAATCTGGCATCTGTTTAAAAATTCCACAGAGCAGCTACATTTGCAAAGGAAGAATGCAATCTTCTCTTTTACACATATTTTGGGAATTTAATTGTCCAAATAAAATTAGAGAACAGAGCTCATGAATACAAGCTTAAAAGGGTGGAGTTATGATGATGGAGACAGAAATGGCAACCTTGATTTAAAAGAAACAAAATAAGCTAAGGAAACCCTTGGTAGTTGCTCAAAGACGTTTCCTGAACAATGAGATTTTCATGCCAGAGAAGGACAAGGAAGGAGATAGTCAACTCTTCACCCATTCAACATTTATGAACAGTGTGAAATCTTGGGAAGGTTTGAACGCAGCAAAGAAGGCCAAGGCACTGGGACCAAGACACTGGAGCTGAACACAGAAGGAAAAACAGGAAATAGACAAGTGGAGAGGGACCAGCATGCTGGGATGTTTGTAACATGCTCAGAGACAGCAGAGTAAGTGGCTGGGAAGGGCAAAATGAAGATCAGAAGGCAGAAAATAAGGTTGAGATGTGGATCGAGGCCACACTTTCAATTGTCTTCTTCCATGCCCAAGGGTGTTGACTCTAGCCACTTGACACTGGGGAATTATGGGCAAATCTATGTCAAGGAGCAGAAAAAAAACAAAGTGGTGTTCTTTTTTATAACATTTTTTATTTTATGAGCTCTAACCTACCTCCATCTGTCTGATAAAGACAGTCTCACCACTGTTTCTTCTTCCCCAGGTCCCAGGAGGGGTGGGTCATTTCCGTGCTGACTGTGAGCTTTTGTGATGCAAGGTTCAAAGAAAAGGAGGTGTGGAAGAGTCTCAGAGTCCAGAGCTGGGGGCTGGGAGAGTTTAGAAGTGAAAGAGCACAGGAAAAGCTGGAGGAAGTAACAAGAGAGGGGGATAGACAAGTAGGGATTTTGAGAAATGTTTCTGTGGGCACTGTGTCCCCTGTATGGTGTGAGGAAACACAAATAAAGAACCTGAGTGATTTTGAAAAATACAATGTCTGCTGAACTGCATATTTTTAAACATCCCATTGGTCTGAGAGCAGCCCATGTGAATCAGGCTTCAAAGGGGTGACAGGTTGATCTGGAAGCAGAACTTATAGAAGATAATCAGAAAGAGTAGAGAACATATAAAGATGATCATGGAATGGCAGCAATAGAATGGAGTTTGGGGATTGATTTGAATGGTGTGTTTTATGCAGTGTTGCTTGATTGTGAGTCTGAGGGATAGTTATCATTTAACTACCAAAGTTGTCCTGAAACAAGGAATGCATCTCCCTTCTGCACAGTGAGCTCTGCCATGGCAGAGACCTCTGTTATATCTCCACGCCCCATCACAGTCAGATGCGTATGCCGTCAATACATAATTGCTAACAGCCAGTATGTAATTGCTAACTGGAAGAGTAAGTCAATGTCTTTTCTGTTTCCCTCTTCTACTCAAGGGGTCGCAGAATTGTACTTAGTAGAGTCTGTCTTAGTTACATTTCTCACAATAGGAATCTACCTGAGCTATAGACTAGAACAAATTTTTATTACTATTGTAAAATATATTGTGAAATATATTTCAATAAATGTTTTTAATCAAAACATTTTGAACACCTATTGTGGTTGTATCCTTTGACTTTACTGCTCCTCCTCTAGAAATTTATCCTACAGATATGCCTGTAATTGTGCATCAATTGTGTGCAAAAGGTATATTGATTGTCATAGCCAAATTCACACTTTACGTGTCCATCAATAGGGGACTAGTTAAATAAACATAGTGCCCTGTTATATAGAATGAAGCAAGCAGGTCCTATCCAAGGGGCATAATTTTTCATTATTCTCCAATCCCCACACAGACACAGAGAAACCGCATAGCAAAACCTAAAACCCACAGACAATATTAACAACAAAACTAGATGACAAATGATTCCCACTAACCCCAACATGTGTAAGCTACCAATAGCCTCAAGACCTGTATGGTATCCAATTATGAGGGGTTGAAAGAAGTTAGGAAGCAAGGGGTGTGTGTGCCTGATGACCTGAGAACAGAAGAACCCCCAAACAGACTAGGTATTCACTAGAAAGCACTGTGAGCCAATGTGAGAAGCAGAGGTGGCATCAGGACAGTGGACTCTCTAGCATAGGGTGGTATTAAGGGCTCACAGACCAGGCAGCAGCAGTTGGGCCCAAGGAACACTTAAGACTAACCAAGATGAAGCCTCACACTTGGGAAGAAGTGCTGGGAGAGGAGTCAAAATTGAACAGGATGAGAAAAAGGAAGGAAAAAAGAAGTTTCACCATGAATTGGGGGAAGGGAACAACCAGGGAGTCCAGGAAAGCAAGTGACCATATTCTTTGACACAGAAATAGTGCCTTGTGAAATTTGAAAAGCTCTCCTAAGCTTTGCTTCATTCTAAAAGTTCAGGAAAACAGATTTCACATGAACAAACAAGCAACAGAATAGTATCAAGGTCAGTCCTATACAAAGTTATCAAAAAAAAAAAAAAAAAGGAAGAGCAAAGCAACTGCAACTGACAATAAAGTTGCAACAGAGAGATGTAGTCATAAAACATCAAGCTTCAGTTTTGATCTATTTCAGAGGAAAAAAAATTAAGCAAATGATAGACATGAAAGAATAACATCAATCAGAATTAGAAAAATTCAGAAATAAAGTGACAAAACTTGGGAAAAAAATAGAACTAAAAGAAAAGGTCACCAAGGAAGGAAGCCTTAGCCTACAAGGAATATGAGAGCAAATAAACAACAGATATTACCTCAGGAGGAATACAAAGTGAAAAAAGAGAAAAAAAGTAAAAAATGAAATAAAGAGATAAAAAGGATTTAAGAGGAGGGGCGCCTGGCTGGCTCAGTCGGTTAAGCATCCGACTTCGGCTCAGGTCATGATCTCATGGTCTGTAAGTTCGAGCCCCATGTCAGGCTCTGTGCTGACAGCTCAGAGCCTGGAACCTGCTTCAGATTCTGTGTCTCCCTCTCTCTCTGACCCTCCCCTGTTCATGCTCTGTCTCTCTCTGTCTCAAAAATAAATAAACATTAAAAAATTTAAAAAAAAAAGGATTTAAGAGGAAGTACTGAACACTGAAGGGTATTGAACATAGGATTAAGAGATGTTCCTCAAGAAGAAAACCAAAACAAGAGCCATAATTCAAGAAAACTTCTCTGAAATAAAAGACTTGAAAATATATATTTAATTTGTGCAATGCATAATTGACAATATTGGCCCAGAATGACCAAATCAAGACATAGCCTCATAAAATGACTACAGTTTAAAGAAAAAGAAAAAAATTAACATCTAGAAAAAGAGAGAATATGACTTATAAGGAAAAGAAAAATAGACTTTGTCCAAGATTTCTTGACAGTAACTCTTTATGCCAAAAGAGAATGGATTAACATGTTTAAGATAGTAAAAAAAAAAAAAAAAAAAAAAAAAAAAAAGGAAGCATAAGCCGAGTGTTTTATACCCCGAAAAACTGACCTTCGACTATAAAGGACATAGCAAATTTTTACCAACATGAAAGAACTCATGGACTATTATTCCCATTGGCCCCTCCTGAGGAATCTTCTACACAACAAGCCTCAGAAACTGAAAGGGTCAAAGACGCATTAGTATGAGGACTGGAGGTGAGCATTAAATATATAGAACGAGGCACCTGGGTGGCTCAGTTGTTAAGCATCTGACTTTGACTCAGGTCACGATCTCACAGTTCATGAGTTCAAGTCCCACATCAGGTGAGCTCATTCCCTGCTTCAGGTGAGCTCATGCCCCACTTCAGGTGAGCATGAGCCCCACATCAGGTGACCATGAGCCCTGCTTTGGGTGAACACAAGCCCCACTTTGGGTGAGCCCCACTTCTCTCTCTGTCTCTGTCTCCCTCTGCCCCTCCTGGGATTCTCTCTCTCTGCCCCTCACTTGTGCTCTCTAGATAGGTAGATAGATAGATAGATAGATAGATAGATAGATAGATAGATAGAACCTGTAGAACTAAGAGTAGATGAAGCCCAAGAGGAAAAGAACAGAAGGTAATAACCATGTGCTCTGACAATGAGGACATAATATAACCATTATAAAATGAAATGACAATGAGGAAAGCATATGAGCAAAATTCTTTAATATTTTCAGTTAATCATATTATTGGTATTATTCTATTATTCTGAGCATGTTATGTTTGTGATATGAGATAAAACAAATGATTTCAGGATGCTTTAGTTCTACCATCACTTGTGTCCTTGAGAACCAGGGTTTTCTAGATGAAAGGAAAGACATACAGATGTAAGAGAGAGAGTTTTGTGAAAGCCTTGTGGTATCAAATTTAAATCGGAAATACTAATATTGTGATGGTTAATATTAACCATCAACTTGCATGGGTCATGGGATGACCAGATATTTGGTTAAACATTATTCTGGGTATGTCTGTGAGGGTGTTCCTGGATAGGATTAACATTTGAATTGGCAGACTGAGTAAAGTAGATTGTCCTCCCTAATGTGTGGGGGCCTCATCCAATCAGTTGAAGACCTGAGTAGAACAAACAGGAGCAGTAAGGGAGAATTTGCTCTCTCTGCCTGTCTCTGAGCTGGGACATCAATCTTCCCTGCTTTCAGACCTCAGCTGGAATTTACACCATCAGCTCTCCTGGGTTTCCAGCTTGCTTGCTAACTTCAGAGTTTGGAACTTCTCAGCCTCCATAATAATGTGAACCAATTCCTTATTATCTATCTATCTCTATTTATCTATCTACATACCCACAAATGTTTTATCTACATTCTATCATCTATCTATCTATCTATCTATCTATCTATC
The DNA here is from genome assembly GCF_027475565.1 of Acinonyx jubatus. NCBI lineage: Eukaryota > Metazoa > Chordata > Mammalia > Carnivora > Felidae > Acinonyx > Acinonyx jubatus. The sequence goes on from NC_069386.1 coordinate 20,133,955, forward strand.
TATCTATCTATCATCTATCCATCTCTCTCTCTCTCTCTCTCTCTCTCTCTTATTGGAGCTATTTCTTTGGAGAACTCTAACTAAAACAAATATAAACTTAGGAGGTATTTTATTTATATATTTTCTGTGTTTGTTTTTCTAGCTTGGTCCACTAAAAAGGCATAGAAACAATGGTACACTCAATGGCACTGAAATATTACTTCTTCACACACACAGAAACAAGGGCTTCAAAATGATTGATTTGAGGCCTGGAGCAGGAAATGTACAAGATGAGCATAGAATATCTTGTCACACCAGATGGCAAAGAAGCTATCAAGGACCACTACAGTCAGATCAAAAGGACCCAAGAGCCAACTCGAACAGGCTCCCATTGACCCAGATTGAATAATTTGAATTTCATTAGGATAATAACTGAAATGTGTTGAAACCCATCAGATAAGTCAAATCCATGAATTAATAACAACATTAAAACAAAAAAAATAATCACTATCAGAAGATGTGTGGGCACCAACTTTTTACCTTGGAAACTGGGAAATAAAAGGAAAGATTTCAGAATTTTCATGTCCTTCCTACATGAGCCACATCACTGGGTAACCAGATAGTAGATGATAGAAAGTGAGTCTTTATAAAAAAGCCAAATTATTGGAAATTTTACTTATCAAACAGCCCAGATTCTTCAACAGATAAATTATAAAGAAATGTAAGGGAGAGAGAAGAAAAATATAAATTAAAAGAGATTAAAAGACATATCAAAATATTTTTTAAATAGGTAGGGCTGAAGTATAGGGTTTATGGAAGCATATTGGGTAAAAGATGAAAGGAAGGCATTAGTATAAAAGTCAGATTAACATTTCTTATGGTGGGAAGAAGGAGACAGTGGTCAGTATGGGGTCAGGGCAGGGCTTCTGGGGCAGAGGGCAAGGTTCTATTTCTTGCCCTAGTGTTTGTCTTATAATAATTCAGTAAGACAACATGCTTGATTTGTGTAGTATTCTGTACCTGTATTTTATTTAAAATAGCATGATTTAAAAAATGAGTGACATCTAACATAAAAGCCATGTGGGATTTATCCAATTAAAAAGAATGCTTTGTGAACTAAGTTATTATTCAGTGATGTAATATTTGCTGTCTTTGGCATGTGAAGATTTTTTATGTATTAAAAAAAAACTGAGTGAGATCCAGATATACTGAAATGGACCAATTTCCAAAATATATGGTCAAGTGAAATAAGCTAAAATAAAAGAGTGTGCATAATATGATCCATACATTTATGTGTCTGGGCAATATTTGCATGCACATAGACTATCCCATGGAGGACACTCAGGAACTGGGGAGCCAGGGACTGAAAAGCAGACTTACTTCCACTATATATCTTTGAAACTTTCACCATGTCCATGCTTATCATTCGAAACAGCACTTAACTATCTTTTTAAAAAGGTATTATTCCCAAAGAGTCTGAACAGCTCTTCGCTCTAATTTTATACCTGTCATCCACATCTTGGTCCCTGGTCATTGAGGAGGGTACACATGCTGACTGGTGGGTGGGCCAGTCAGGCTTTACATAAACTGCAGGGCTTTTCCTCAATTTAAACATTATCTCTTATCTGTATGTTTGTCAGCTGACAGTGTTTGAGTCTCACCTGTATTTGAATACCCTGTAAATATTGTGGTACATATCACCCTGTGTAGGGCACACAGAATAAGGACTGTTCTACCTCCTCTGCAGGACCACCCTCTACACACCCATGGCATCATTTCTTCTCTCTAATCAGCTTCTTTAAATGTTTTATTATTATTATTATTATTATTATTATTATTATTATTTATTTTTCAGAGAGAGAGAGAGTGAGTTGGGGAGGGGTAGAGAGAGGCAGACAAAGGATCCAAGGGGGCTCTGGGCTGACAGCAGAGAGCCCCAAGTGGGCTTGAACTCGCAAACCAGGAGATCATGACCTGAGCTGAAGTCCGTTTCTTAACCAACTGAGTTACCCAGAGTCTCCTCTAATCAGCTTCTTTAGAACAGACTGGATCTCATAGGGAATGAAAGCTTTTTTTTTTTTCTTTTTCTTTTTCTTTTTCTTTTTTCCTGGTGAAAGAGCTCTCTGTTGAGATGCTTGGCTGAGAGAAAGGAAAATATTCAGCTTAAATTCCACATGGAAATTCAGAATAAAATATTTGAAATGTTCTGAGTCAGTTATTCCTTTTGAATTTTTTTGTTATTGTTAGATATTATAATTCCTTGGGTGAGATGCATAATGACCTCAGGGATTTATAACATAATTACTCTGAAAGTAAACTGAGAATTACTTGACATAATACATTATGAATAAGAAGGTATCTACATAGAAACTAAACTGTCTTATAGTTTATTTCTTTCAAGAATTACTGTGGTATGTAACTCATGGGATTTTTTTTTCCTGGTTCACAGAGAATGTGCATTTTGAAGTTTTAAAAGATACTATCAAATTATCATAACCAAAGTTTGTACCAATTTATATTCTCACTAATAGTGTACACTGTGATCTATTTGCCCATTTCCTGAAACTCTAATACTGGATGTTACCTATCCTAAAAAATTCTTATGCCTTTTTGACAGGCAAAAAGACCTATCCCGTTGTCATTATCACACTTCTTTGATTACTAATATGACTGATTATCTTTTCATTCATTATTAGCCAGTGTTTCTTTGTTTTGTTTCTTCTTTTTTTCTTTCCACTCACACCTGTTAACCAGTTTCCTATTGAGTTCTTTGCATATTAGGGATACTGACCTTCCCCCCCCCCTTATAAATGTTAAACATATCTTCTCTTCCTCTGTTAATCATCTTAATTTTGGATTAGAAATCTTACTACATAGAAATATTTAATTTTTAGGTTGCAATATGTGTCCTTCAATCAGAGTTTCAAATTAATTAGAACTTAAGAAGGGCTTTTACTGTCTTTTTCCTTAGTGTTTGACAGGGTTTTTTTTGTTCTTGTTTTCTTAAATCCAGCCCTGGCAGAGTGATAGCTACCACTGAGGCCCTGGGCAAGAACCTCCCTTACTCATACGCTTCTGTTACAATTTCTTCTCTCTGTTCTATTACCTAGTCCAATAGATTCACACTTAAGTGAGAGTCAGAATCTCCCACAGGGCTTCTGAAAACCCCGATTGCTGGGGGCATGCCTCCAGAGTTTCCAGCTTAGCAGGTCTGGGATAGACCTATGAATTTGTATTTCTAACAAGTTCCCAGCTGGTGCTGATGTTGTTCCAGAACCAGACTTGGAGAACCACTACTCTGGAACATTGTTTTGATATCTCAATATCTCTGGAATCTATTCACTTGTCCCTATCTTCATTGGTTCCACCAGGAGCCAAGTCACATCATCTCTTTTCCGGGCATTTGCCAGAGCTTCTTCTCCCATAGCCATTATGACTCTCCTTCTATCCACAGTGCAGCCAGAGCAATTTCAAAATTGGATCATAGTATTCTCTTCCTTACGATTCTTTCCCTGTGGTCTCTGGACCATCTCGTGATACTCTCCACATCTTTCTGCACTTTCTGCTCTTTGGCACATTGGCCTTTGGTAGCTAGATAATACCATGCTCTTTCTTGTTCCAGAGCCTTTGCACATGCTGTTATCTCTGCTTGGAATCCTCTTCTCTTACTCTTCACAGTGGTATTTGGTCATTTGGATGACCAAATGGAGATTCCAATTCCATTTTGAATTTATAATTTGAATTATCTTTATAGTTAGGCTGCTCTATAGTTCAGATCACATAGCTCTTTTTTTTTTTTTTTAATTATTTATTTTTTGGGACAGAGAGAGACAGAGCATGAACGGGGGAGGGGCAGAGAGAGAGAGGGAGACACAGAATCGGAAACAGGCTCCAGGCTCTGAGCCATCAGCCCAGAGCCCGACACGGGGCTCGAACTCACGGACCCCGAGATCGTGACCTGGCTGAAGTCGGACGCTTAACCGACTGCGCCACCCAGGCGCCCCTAAGATCACATAGCTCTTAATGAACCCACATGACTGCCAACATTCATATGTCAAAATGACTTTGTGTTTTTGACTCATTAAGGACTCCTAGGAACACTGCAAGGAGCAATACATCCTTTTCTCTAAGAAAAAATGGCCTTCAAAAAAGGCATTTTCTAACAATGGTGATTAAAGTGTTGAGAATATGAAGTCTAAGAATCCATAGTTAGAATATGGAGTTTTAGATAACCATTTGTAAATTGAATGAGCTTGCCACATGCTTTATGTGTGTGTGTGGGGGGGGCGGGGGAAGCATCATCAGCATTTTTACAACTTTATTTTGTTTTGCCATCAGGTAAATTAATGACTAATATTATTCCGCAGTGATATAGCATAGGGTTTGTTTTATTAGTAGAATATTTTAGTGGCTTTATAAAAATGTAAAAAGTTTCATTCCCACATTTAGAGACTCGCTAAGGGTCTGAAAGAGTCGTTTACAATTTCTAGTTGTAATTTTAACATTTTGGGGGTCAATTTTTTGCATGAGCATCATTTTTGGCACAAAACCAGAGATCTCTAAAGGTTTCAAGCTCTGTGCCTTGTGAACGTCAGAGGTCTAGACTGAACAGCACTCTTTTCCTTCTGTACTAGGGGAAATGGAGTGACATGTGATATAGTTAAAAGTGTGGGGAGCGAGAGACTAGGTGAGTGACACAGAATCAGTGGAGAATGGAAGGGGACCAAGTTATATCTTTTCCCAAGCTCAGGTTCACACATATGAGCATGAAAAAAAGAAAGGGATTCCACCAATTACCATGGCATAGTGACTGTTAATTCCTTAAGCACAAACTCTGGTGCCAGCTCTCAAGTCCACAAATCACTGTGTAAATAACATGTGCATCATGACCAGTGACCAATCACGGCGATTGGTCCCTATGCACCTCTTGCTCAGTTCATGCACTGACAGCAAAATGTGCAGTCGCATTGCCTCCTTGTTTCTTGGTGATAAGGCCATGTGGCATTTTATAAAAATGGATAATCAAAAGGAAGAATTGGCCAATAGAAATGAAAGTGCATCAAAGAAATAAAAAGTGATAAAGATGGAAGTGAAATTTTAATTGGACATAAATGGCCTCATAGAAGAAAGAGCTGACTATGGAAATGTTAACACTGCCACCTTTGGAATGACGGCAGATGTGCAGCCAGATGAATTTACTGAAGGCAAAATTACAGACATAAATGAGGAAAGTAGTTGTGATAAAAATAAAAAATGAAGGTATCCCAAAGGAAGTTAACACCAGCAAAAAACCACTTTGTGTTTTAAAAACTCTGAGATGAATTTTACAACATTTGAAAGAATAAGGAGAAAATGTTGGAAGTCACCCAACCTTAGAAAGGAGGAGACAATTAACCAAGGCATAGAAAAGTTAGTTGCTCCATATCATCAGTTCTAAATGAGAAAGAAATTACTGTTCAAAATATTCTTGATCAGTCTTAAAAAAATTCCAGCACTTTAATTATCAATGTTTCTAGTGTTTTACATTATAGTGTACTAAGTACTTAGTTTCACTACTTCTTTTCCTGTGTATTTGCAACTGACAGTAAGAGAATTTTAAATGTTTTGACAAATATTAGTAAATGTCATTGAAAAATCATATTTTTCCACTTATAATTAGAATTACTTTGCACTGTTTCAGGTTGTACAGTCATTTTTACTGTCCTACACTACCATGCAAAGTGAGGACTACGTGTACATGAATAATTAAATTTTAGATTATTCAATAACACATCATGATACAACAGGAGTCAAAATAACACATGATTGTCATTAATTTTTACAGATGCTAATTTCCCTAAAAGGCCGAGAGAGAGAGAGAGAGAGAGAGAGAGAGAGAGAGATCTCCAGGCTGGGATGATAATGACAATGATGATGATGATGATGACGACGACGATGATGATGGAAGTCCTGGGATGGGCTTTGGAATTTCCACTTTGGAAATTCCAGACAAGTGGAAAAGTGTGCAGAATAACATAGCAACCCATGCAATATTATTGTCATAGGAATAATATCAACAAGGTGAAGTGATTGGCTATGGAATTTGTTCTTCTTCAAGCAGCTTTCCTGACAAATCACTTGATGTCAATGTGTGTATCTGTAAAGACTAAAGGCACAAAGAACAGAATAAGCAGAATATAGATATTCTAGTGGATAAAGTTGTTTCTTGGGGGTATGGGTTAACTAGTCTGAAGCCACTCTACATGTATACTGGAATTAAACAAGTAACTTAGGTAAATGGCAGAAGTCAGGTTTCTCACTGTAGGAGTAGGAGGTTACAGATAAGCAAGATAAGGAGGCTAGAAGGATCTATGTGATAATGGATTGGAATTGGAGACCTCAGTATGAACTCATGTTTCTCTTAAATATAGTTATATATAGAAATATCTATAGATAGGAAATGCACTCAGGTTAGTGTACACACATGTATTTCCTTTCCCTGTCAGCTGAGAGGGACTCCCAGCAATGGCTCCCAGTGACAACAAGCACACCCACTCTTTAGATTTTGCATTCTAATATTCTTCAGTAGAAGGAACCAGAGATCCTGGAGAATGGGTGAATCTAGGTCTCAAATTGGAAATATACCAATGAACCTGGAACATCTTGTAGTGCCATAAAGTAAGGAAGTGCTCAAAAAAAAAATTCTCCACTATAATGGAGATAAGTCAAAGGGACACAAGAGCCAACTGAAAGAATTCCCAATGGCCAGAGCTGGAATTATTTGAGCAACAAAACCAAGTTATATATAATCCCAAACATAAATACCCACAATCCATATTTATATAAATGGTTGAATATATAAGTAAGTAAGTAGTGGAAAAGATATAAATCTCTTAAGCAGAAGAATTCCAAGTAATTTATGTAGATAACTCTGCCTTTAAGGAAAGGGAGCACAACATTTACTCCCTATGTGTGGGCTGCATATAGTGATTTTCTCCCAAAGAGCATAGAATGGAAAGTGTGGGGAGTAACTTTACAGTATGAAAACCTGACGAACATTCCCTGTGCCCAGATGATCAAGGTCAACATCAAGAGTGATAAGTCATGTTGATATAGGTATCCTTGATGTGATGTGCTGAGAATGTGCTTTACCTCTGTGGTCTTCCTCCCCCCAAACTATATTACCCAGTCTAATCATGAGAGAAATATTTTTAAAAGTTCCAGTTGAGGAAAACTCTGCAAAATATCTGACCAATAATCTTCAGAACTTTCAAAGTCATTAAAAACAAAGAATGTCTGAGAAACTGTCACAACCAAGAGGAGTCTACAGAGACATGACAACTAATTGTTAATGTTGTGTACTGGAAAGAATCCTAGAACAGAAAAAGACATTAGGGAGAAAAACCAAGGAAATCTGAATAAAATAGTGACTCTAGTTAATGATAATGTACCAATATTGTCTCATTAATTGTGACAAATCTACCATAGTAACATAAGATGTTAATAAGGGAAACTGCATGTAGAGCATATCAAAACTCTTTACTACCTTCGTAATTATTCTGTAATTCTATAGATACTCTAAAATATAAAAAATTCATTTTAACAAAGGTGATTCAGACTGTTTCCTTCTTGTACTTAAAGCTCTTCCAGTCATTTGCTCATTCAAAAAATTCAGACTGAGAGACTCTTAGGTTCCAGCCACTGTGTGTGGTACTGAGGATTTAATCATGAGTAGAAAAAAACATTGATTCCCATAATATGATAGGGAAGATTAGATATGTTTCACCTCTGAAGAAAAGGTTTAAGGTGGCAGGAAAGCCTGTAAAAGGGGGCTCGATGAGGTCTAGGACTCACGGGAGACTGCTCAGAGGTGGATGAGTTGGAGGGCATGTCACAGCGGAAGCCTATTGCATGCTAAGGCATCTGGGAAAGCCAGCATGGCTCGAGGGCAGCGAATGAAGGCGAAGGGTGGTAGGAGGTGAGGTTTTGGGGTTGACAGGGACCATCAGGGAGACTATAAGGCCTTGTTCAGAATTCTGGCTTGTTCTAAGAGTGATAGGAACCATGGTCAACTCCCAACTGCCCTTTCTCAATGATATGAGGTAAGATATATGGTCTGCTTTGCTCATGACTTTGTCTTCAACTTCTAACACAATGCCAGGAATGACAGCTTGATATCTTTTTTTTTTAACTTTTTTTGGGTATATAATTATAGATTCAAAAGAAGTTCCCCCCAAAAATGTACAAGAAAGTCCAGTGTACTCTTCACTCATTTTTCTTCAACATAACATGTTCCTTAACTATAGTACAATATTAAAATCAAGAAATTAACATTGATACAACCCAGAGAGCTTGTTCAGATATCCAGTTTTATATGTACTCATTTGTGTATGTCCCCCCAGTTCTGTGCAATTTGATCACATGTGTAGACTCACTTGACAACTACAATCAAGATACTGTCCCATTACCCCCAGGCTCTCTCAAACTACCCCTATATAGCCACACACTCTAACCCCCTTCCCTAACCTGGCAACCATTATTCTGTTCTCCATCTCTCTATATTTTATTTATGAATTACTTTTAGGAAGAAGGTTGACATGTTCAGAGTGACCTGAATTGTGAAAAGTGTTCCCTGCTGTTGTGTGGACTGGATTGGAGGGGGGCAAGGACAAATATTAGTCCAGGGGAGAAATGATGGTGGAAGGGTAGTTACAGTTGAGCGATAAATCCAGATGCAGTAAAGCAGAACATGGAGGTGGACCTAAGAGGACCTAAGAGGCCAAGGCTGCTGGGTGGGTTGTCATAGGATATTGAAGTTATTCAGGATGATGGCATTGCTTGAATAGAGAAGCAAGCAGGAATGAACAGCAGGACACACAGAACAGAGATTACAAGGGGAGATTTGTGGCTGACACTAGCTTGTTAACCAGTATAGGGAGTAGGCAGGTGATAAAGGTGTGACAGTGTATTATAACCAAATGGTAGGAGCCTCTATGTTATAGCCAGAAAAACACAAGAAAAAAAATGGAGCAAAGTCTGGAGCAGCTCTAATAATGACAGATTTGGGTAGGAGAGAGGAGAGGGACCTCCCTCCCACAACCTAAATCTTTAGGACTTTTCATGACTCTGATTTGCCTGGTTTTGCCACAGGTGAGAGCTGTATATGAAAGGTGAGACTTGGTCAGAACAGAGCTTCACTATCCCTGAGTTCAAGAGGCAGATGGAGGAGGAAGAGAGAGCAAGGATGGCGTACTGGCTTGCTGGGATCACTGCAATAAACTACCACAAACTGGTGGCTGAAAACAGACCTTTATTCTCTCATAGATCTGGAGGCAAAATGTCCAAAACCAAAGTATCAGCAGGGCCATGCTTTCTCTGAAACTTGCAGGAGAGAATCCTTCCTTACCTCTCCTAGTTTCTGGTGTTTGCTAGGAATCCTTGGCATTGCTTGGCTTGTAGATGCATCTGTGTTTCTTCTCTTCCTATGAGAACATGAGTCATATTGGATTAGGGTCACTCTAATGACTCCATCTTAACGCGACTACCTATGCAAATGCCCTATTTCAAAATAAGGCCACATTCACAGGTGTTGGGGGTTAGGACTTCAATTCATCTTTTTGGGAGACATGATTCAACCCATAACAGCTGAGATGGGGATCAGTGCTCTCCAGGTAATGTGGTCCAATTATGGATCAAGTAAGTCACTCCTCTTTTATAGGGAGGAGCAAGTGAACTGAACTGTGCATGCCACACTGCCCCTTGTGGGGCATGAAGATGAGGAATAAGTTTCCCTTAACAAAAGTCTTCAAAAATTGACTGAATACTTTAAAAGAAGATGGAAAAACTAATTAGGCACTGATTTCAAGGAGTTAATTCTTTTAGAAGGATTGACTTGCCACAGCATCTTCTAGCAAAGACAGAATTTTCTGAAGTCTTTTGGTATGTTCCAGAATTTGTGAAAGGTTTAAAAAAAAAGGTATGTTTTCAGGAAGAAAGAGATGAGAAATTGTATTTAATAATGACTGAAGGGAGACTGGCAAAAGAGCTGACAGTAAGGTTTGAAGATTGAATTAATGTATAAGATTAATATAGAAAGTATTAATAGCTAATAATTTACAAAGCAGTTTGTTAAGCTTCTGAGGCAAAGCACATTATAGGTCCCCTGGGGCATTATTTGCATATTATCAAGAATTTATGTGAGAGAATTTATAAAGCACAGTCATTCTTACCATGTGTTTATGAATATTTGCATCCATTAGAAACCTTTTGGTTGCATCTTTAAACATCCCATTATATCAATCATGCAATTTTTTCTTCTTTCTTTCTTTCTTTCTTTCTTTCTTTCTTTCTTTCTTTCTTTCTTTCTTTCAAATTTATTTTTCCTGAAACTTGAAAGGCTCTGGAATGCTCTGAAAGCTTGTATCCATTCATGTGGAGCTATAGCTGTTCAAGAAATCTTTCCTTAAAAATGCAGGGAGGACCCTTTCACCTCCTAAGGACCCTTGGTCTTTCCCTTCTTCATGAATTATAATTAAACTAGACACTTCTTTCCCAACACAGAAGATTTCCCCCTTGTCCAGGCTCATCTAGAAGGGGCATTAAAGATTTTAGGTCACTGGGATACCATTCACTAAGTTCTGTGCAGTAAATTATTCCAACCGCCCTGAAACACTAATTTACTAAAGAGTAGCCTACTTTTTACTAAATTACAACTGTAATTTACTAAATTTTACTGAGGAAGTAATTTCCTTAATGGTACCCTAGTGGCCTGGACAAGCAATTACAGTTTCCTGTCTTATCTAACTTACTTTGAGGACACAGACTACTGGAAAAACTGTCAGGCGCCACAATTCTACGGATGTGCTTCATCAAAAACTCACTGGTCTGCACTGTACCCACCAGAGCTGAGATGAGGCTGAATTGGGAGGAGGACATTGAAAGAGTCAGAGGAAAAAGCAAGAGAGCCTTGGCACACAGAGTTTGTCATACTGGTGGCCAGGGCTAAAGCCAGCCCACAGCATGGTATTTCCAAGTAGAAAATACCAAAAAGAAAAGCCCCAGGTCAGGGTACCTGGCCTTGATGGGGTGTCCTTGTGCAAGGCACAACCATACCCAGTTGCTCAGCTGCTGGTTCCATTTCTTATCCATAGGGCTAAGACAGAGCCTGGGGGCACCACAGAGAGAGATTTGGTGGAAAGGATGGTGGCATAGAATCCAGAAGAACTACATTCCTCATGGTTCTGCCTGTCACTAGTTCAAAGAGCCTCGACGAGAGAGGTTGGAAGACGGTGGTGGAGTAGGAGAACCCCAGGTTCATCTCATCCCACAAATACAACTAGATGGCTATGAAATCATTCTATTATCCCAGAAATTGACCTGAAGACTGGCAGAACAAATGCCACAACTAAAGGGAGAGGAAAGACTATATCAAAGAAGGTAGGAAGTGTGGAGACACAGTTTGGGAGAGAAATGGATCATAGTCTACACAGTGGGGAAAGAGCTGCGGTTGTGGAGAAGGGCAAGAAACAGAACAGCACACAGGAGAGCTCACAGGGAAAACAAATCTCCATAGCAATTGGCTTGGAAAGTGAGAGGGGCTGAATTTTATGACTTCTAGTGACCAGCACAGCTTAAAGCCTTGAGTTTAAAGATCACCAGGGTTGGCTAGGATAGAGCCCAGAAGACATTGTGCTTCTCTTGCAGAGAAGGCAGGCAAACAACCCGTGCACATACAATGTGGAAATAACAACCTGAAGAGCACCTGGGGGACATAGTGGAGAGGTAATTTAGAGTGTCCCAGAAAAACAGCATTCACAGAAAGACCTCCAAGAACAAAGGAACTGGCTAGTGCCATTTCCCTCCCCTGCCTCTCAGCACAAGCACGGGGCCTCCTGTGGGAACCAATGTAGTGCTGACACTGGTTATCTAACTTGCTTGCACCAAGCCCCACCCTACCATGCTCTGGAGGATCTGCCCCTCCCAGTCACACTTGCCTCAGTCCCAGCATGGTGGGCCCCTCCTTAAGAAGACTGGCCCAAATTCCCGTTCACACTGCACCTCCCTATTCAGAAGTTTTGCAGAACCTCCATTCTGGCAGCAGTGGCAACAGGTCTCATTTCACAAGCAGACCAGAGCACACCTAGTTAAAATGCACCACATTCAGCACAGGGAGGAAACACTGCCCGCAACAGGCAAATAGAGCCTCTGAAGATGACTGGTCTGAAGGATAAAACGGCCAGAGCAAAACAGCAGCGAATATGCAGCACACATTGGAGACATTCATGGAAGTGTCAGGCCCTGGGGAACAGGGGACACCAAGTGGCAGGGCATTACAGGATCTATTCTTCATAAGGTCATTACCCTCAAGAACAGAGACAGAGTTGACTTCCCTAACACACAGCAACAGGTACAGAGACTTAGGCAGAATGAGAAGACAGAGAAATTTATCCTAAATGAAAGAAGAGGACAAGGCCACGGCCAGAGATCTAAGCAAAAAAAACATAAGTAACATGCCTGATGGAGTATTTAAAGCAATGATCATAAAGATACTCACTGGACTAAAGAGTGGGAGACATGAGTGAGATCCTTAACACTGAGCTAAGGAATGACACAGCAAAGACAAAGGACTCAATAAAGGAAATGAGAAACGTGCTGGATGAAATGAATAGCAGGCTGGAAGAAGCAAAGGAATGAATGAATGACCTAGAAGACAGAGGAATTGAGAGTAATGAAGCTGAACAAAAGAAAAAGAAGTATTATACAACATGAAAATAAAGTTAGGGAACTCAGTGATCCATCAAACATAGTAACATTCATATTATAGAGTCCCAGAAGAAGAAGAGAGAGAAAAGAGGGCAGAAAATTTATTTGAAGAAATAATAGCTGAAAATTTCCCTAATCCAAGGAAGTTAACAGATATCCAGATCCAGAAGGCACAGAGAACCCCCAATAAAATCAACAAAAGCAGATCCACACCAAGATGTATTGTAATTGAATTGGCAAAATACAATGATGAAGGAAAAAATTTTAAAGCAGCAAGACAAAAGAAGACAATAACATATAAAGGAACTCCCATAAGGTTAGCAGGGGATTTTTCAACAGAAACTTTGTAAGCCAGAAAGGAGTGCCATGATATATTCAAAGTGCTGAATGGGAAAAATCTGCAGCCAAGAATACCCTATCCAGGAAGGCTATCATTCATAACAGAAGGAGAGATAAAGAGTTTCCCAGACAAACAAAAACTAAAGGAATTAATGACCACTAAACCATCCCTGCAAAAAATATTAAAGAGGACTCTTTGAGTAGAAAGGAGAAACCGAAAGTGACAGTATAAAGGTAGGAAACACTAGAAATGAATATTTCTATAAAAAATCAGTCCAAGAACTCACAAAATAAAAAAGATGTAAAATATGTCAACATGTACCTAAAGTAAGGAAAAAGAGGAGTAAAGAATGGGTTCAAACTTAAACAACCATCAACTAAATATAGACTCCTATATGCAGAAGATGTTATACACAAACTTAATGGTAACCAGAATCAAACAACATTAATAAATATGCAAAGAATAAAGAGAAAGAAATCCAAATACATCACTAAAGAAAATCAGCAAAGAGGCGCCTGGGTGGTGCAGTCAGTTAAGCGTCCGACTTCAGCCAGGTCACGATCTCGCGGTCCGTGAGTTCGAGCCCCGCGTCAGGCTCTGGGCTGATGGCTCGGAGCCTGGAGCCTGTTTCCGATTCTGTGTCTCCCTCTCTCTCTGCCCCTCCCCCGTTCATGCTCTGTCTCTCTCTGTCCCAAAAATAAATAAAAACGTTGAAAAAAAATTAAAAAAAAAAAAAGAAAATCAGCAAACCATGAAAGAGAGAAAAACAAGAAAGGATCAGAGAAAATCTTCAGAAACAACCACAAAATAATTAAACAGCAATAAGTACATATCTTTCAGTAATTACTTTGAATGTAAATGGACTGAATGCTCCAACCAAAAGACATAGGGTGACAGAAGGGGGAAAAACGCAAGATTCTTCTATATGCTGTCTACAAGAGATCTATTTTTAGACCAAAAACACCTGCAAATTGTAAGTGAGGGGATGGAGAGGTGCCTGGGTGGCTCAGTCGGTTAAGTATCTGACTCTTGGTTTCAGCTCAGGTCATGATCTCCTGGTTCATGAGTTCAAGCCCTGCATCAGTCTCCGCACTGACAGTGCAAAGCCTGCTTGGGATTCTCTCTCTCTCCCTGTATTTGCCCTTCCCTTGCTCATGCTCTCTCTCTTTCTCTCACAATAAATAAATAAACTTAAAAATAAAAGAAAGTGAGGGGATGGAGAAACATCTGTCATGCAAATAGATGCCAAAAGAAAGTTGAAGTAACAATACTTATATCAGACTTTAAAGCAAAGATCATAACAAGAGACAAAGAAGGACACTAGATAATAAAGAGGACAATTCAACAAGAAGATAAAATAATTGTGAATATTTATGCACCTAACACCCAAATACATAAAACAGTTAATAACAAACATAAAAGAATTAATTGATAATAATACAATAATAGTCGGGGACTTTAATACACCACTTACATCAATGGACAGATCATCTAAACAGAAAATCAACAAGGAAACCATGGCTTTGAATGACACACTGGACCAGATGGATTTAACAGTTATATTTAGAACATTCCATCCTAAAACAGCAGAATACACATTTTTTTTTCAAGTGCACATGGGACATTCTACAGAACAGATCACATCAAAACAAATTCAAGAAGATAGAAGTCATATTATGCATCTCTTTTGATCACAACACTATGAAACTAGATGTCAACCATAAGAAAAAACCTTGAAAGACCACAAATACATGGAGGATAAATAACATTCACCTAAACAATGAGTGGATAAACCAGGAAATAAAAGAAGAATAAAGGGGCGCCTGGGTGGCTCAGTAGGTTAAGCATCTGACTTTGGCTCAGGTCATGATCTCATGGTTCGTGGGTTCCAGCCCCTCATGGGACTCTGTGCTGACAGCTCAGAGCCTGGAGCCTGCTTCAGATTCTGTGTCTCCCTCTCTCTCTGCCCCTGCCTCATATGCACTCTGTCTCTCTTTCTTTCTCAAAAATAAATAAACGTTAAAAAAAAAGAATTAAAAAGTACATGGAAACTAATAAAAATGAAAATACCAATTGGATGCAGCAAAAATGGTCATAAGAGGGAAGTATACAGCAAAACTTGGCTGACATTAAGAAGCAAGATAACCTCAAGTAAACAATCTAACCTTACATCTAAAGGAGCTAGGAAAAGAACAACAAGGAAAACCTACATCCAGCAGAAGGAAAGAAATAATAAAGATTAGAGCAGAAATAAATGATATAATAACTAAAAATACAATAGAACAGTTCAATGAAACCAAGAGCTGGTTCTCTGACAAATCAATAAAATTGATAAACTTCTAGCCAGATTTATCAAGAAAATAAGAGAAAGGATTCAAAAATAAAATTAGAAATGAGAGAGAAGAAATAACCACCAACACCACAGAAATACAATTATAAGAAAATATTATTAAAAACCATATCCCAATAAATTGGACAACTTAGAAGAAAGAGTTAAATTCCTAAAAACATATGTTACTAAAACTGAAACAGGAAGAAATAGAAAATTTGTATACACCAATAACCAGCAAATAAACTGAATCAGTAATAAAAAAATCTCCCAACAAACAAAAGTCCAGGACCAGATGGCTTCACAGATGAATTCTATCAAACGTTTAAAGAAGAGTTAATAGCTATTCTTCTCAAACTACTCTAAAGAATAGAAGAAGGAAAACTTCCAAATTCATTCTATGAGGCCAGCATTACCCTGATACCAAAACCAGATAAAGACACCACTAAAAAAGAGAACTACAGGCCAATATCTCTGATGAATATAAATATAAAAACCCTCAAAAAATATTAGGAAACCAAATCCAACAATACATGAAAAAAAATCATTCACCATAATCAAGTGGGATTTATTCCTGTGTTGCTAGGGTCGTTCAATATTTATACATCAATCAATATGATACACCACATGGAACCATATGATCCTTTCAATAGATGTTGAAAAAGCATTTGACAAAGTACAACATTCATTCATGATAAAAGCCCTCAACAAAGTAGGTTTAGAGGGAACATAACTCAATATAATAAAGGCCATATATGAAAAATCCACAGCTAACATCATTCTTAATGGGAAAAAACTGAAAGCTTTTCCTCTAAGGTCAGGAACAAGACAAAGATGTCCACTCTTACCACTTTTATTCAACAAAGTACTGGAAAAGTACTGGAAGTCTTAGCCACAGCAATCAGATAACAACAACAACAGCAAATAAAAGGTATCCAAATTGGTAAGGAAGAAGTCAAACTTTCACTATTTTCAGATGACATCATACTATAACCCAAAACTTCACCAAAACACTGCTAGAACTGATAAATGAATTCAGTAAAGTTTCAGGATACAAAATCAATGTACAGAAATGTGTTGCATTTCTATATACCAATAGCGAAGCAGCAGAATGAGAAATTAAGAAAACAATTACATTTACATTTGTATCAAAAATAACGAGATACCTAGGAATAAACTTAACCAAAGAGGTAAAAGGCCTGTACTCTGAAAACTATAAAACCCTGATGGGACAAATTGAGCAAAGTAATGCAAAGACATTCCATGCTCATGGATTGGAAGAACTGTTAAAATGTCTACGCTACCCACAGCATTCTATTGATTTGATGCAATCCCTATCAAAATACCACCAGCATTTTCCATTAAATTTTTTTTAATGCTTATTTATTTTTGAGAGGGAGAGAGAGAGAGAGAGAGAGAGAGAGAGAGAGAGATAGGGCATGAATGGGGAGGGGCAGATAGAGAGAGGGAGACACAGAATCTGAAGCAGGCTCTGAGCTGTCAGCACAGAGCTTGACATGGGGCTCAAACTCATGAACCCTGATATTATGACCTGAGCCAAACTTGGATGCTTAACTGACTGAGACACCCAGGTGCCCCAACACCAGCATTTTTCACTGAGTTAGAACAAACAATCTTAAAATTTGTATGGAACCACAAAAGGCCCTGAATAGCCAAAGCAATCTTGAAAAAGAAAAGCAAAGCTGGAGTCATCACAATTCCAGACTCCAAATTATGCTACAAAACTGTGGTAATCAAAATAGTATAGTACTGGTACAATAGACACATAGACACATAGATCAATAGAACAGAATATAAAGTCCAGAAATAATTCCAAAAATATATGGCCAATTTATCTTTGACAAAGCAGGAAGGAATATCTAATGGGGCAAAGACAGTGTGTTCAACAAAAGGTGTTGGGAAAACCGGACAGCAACATGCAAAAGAATGAAACTGGACTATTTTCTTAAGAAAATATACAAAAATAAATTAAAATTGATGAAAGCCCTAAATGTGATACCTGAAACCATAAAAATCCTAGAAGGAAACACAGGAAGTAACTTTTTTTACATCAGCCATAGCAACTTCTTCCAAGATGTCTCCAGAGCAAGGGAAACAAAAGCAAAAATAAACTATCGGGGCTACATCAAAATAAAAAGGCTTCTACACAGCAAAGGAAATAATAAAAAAAAAACTAAAAGGCAATTTACAGAATGGGAGAAGATGTTAGCAAATGACATATCTGATAAAGGCTTAGTATCCAAAATATATAAATAATTTATAAAACTCAACACCCAGGAAATAAATAATCTAATTAAAAATGGGCAGAAGACATGAACAGACATTTCTCCAAAGACATACAGATGGCCAACAGAAACATGAAAAGATGTTTATTATCACTCACCATCAGGGAAATGCAAATCAAAACTACAATGAGAAATCACCTCATGCCTGTCAGAATGGCTAAAATCAACAACACAAGAAACAACAAGTGTTGTCAAGGATGTGGAGAAAAAAGGAATACTCGTGCACTTGTTGGGAATGTAAACTGGTGTAGTCACTCTAGAAAACAGTATGGACTTTCCTTAAAAAGTTAAAAATGGAACTATCCTATGATCCAGCAATTGCACATTGGGTATTTACCCAAAGAATACAAACCACGAATTGACAGTGACACAAGCAACCCTATGTTTATAGCAGTATTATCTACAGTAGCCAAGATATGGAAGCATCCCAAGTGTCCATCAGTTGATGAATGGACTAAGAAGATGTGATATGTGTATATATATATATATATATATATATATATATATATATAATATATATATGTATATTATATATGTATATATACATATATGTATATTATATATATGTGTATATTATATATGTGTGTATATATATACGTGTATATATACGTATATATATAATATACATATATATATATTCCCCACAACGGAATATTATTCAGCCATAAAAAGAATGAAATCTTGTCATTTGCAATGATGTGCAATGATGTGGAGCTAGAGAGTATTATGCTAAGTGAAATAAGTCAGAGAGAGACAAATATAGGATTTCACCCATATGTGGAACTTAACAAACAAAACAAATGAGCAAAGGGATCAGAGAGAGAGAGAAATCAATAAACAGTCTTGGGGCACTTGAGTGGCTCAGTCAGTTGAATGTCCAACTCTTTATTTTGCCTCAGGTCATGATCTCATGGTTTGTGAGATTGAGTCCCATGTCTGACTCTGTGCTGATAGCACAAAGGCTGCTTGGGATTCTCTCTCCCTCTCTCTCTGTCCTTCCCATCTCATGCATGTGTGTGTGCAGGCTCTTGCTCTCTCTCAATATAAATAAATGAACTTAAAAAAAAAAAGAAAGAGACTCTTAACTATAAAGAACAAACTGATGTTTACCAGAGGGGAGGTGGGTGGGGAAATGGGTGAAATAGGTGATGAGGATTAAGCAGAGCACTTGTGATGAGCATTGGGTGTTGTATGGAATTGTTGAATCACTATATTATACACCTGAAACTAATATAACACTATATGTTAACTAACTGGAATTAAAATAAAAACTTAAAAATGAGAATTAGGACAGATACATTTCTGTTGTTTTGTTGTTTTTCAAAACCTGTAAGATGAACTCTTACACAGAGCACCAAGAAATAAATTGGATGATGTAGAACTGCTCAGAAGGAAATAGCAATTGGGGTCAGAGTCTTGTGCTTCTCTTCTTCCTGGCCCGGAGGCAGCTGTTGAAGTTGGGCATGGAACCCTGGAGCTCCTTAGAAGGGACACAACATGCCATTCAGGTCAGATGGCCCCAAGACCCCCCTTGAGGCCTTCATGTTCCAAGACTACATCTCTAATCCTTGGCTTACTAGTGGCTCTGCCACAAGGGCATCCACAGGGTACTTGAGCTCTTTTGGTCATTACTTTGCATTTGATGGGGCAGAGTCCTGATGCGACCCATTATAGGGTCTAGATGATGACAGAGAGAAAGAAATTCATTGCAAGTGAGCTGTATAGGAGTAATGAAGACACAATAGAGTTGTAGAGTCCACAAGTTGCTTTTCTATTTATCACCTCACCAAAGCCTTATAACACCTTGTGGATAACCCCCGCTTTCCAGATGAGGCAACAGGTGCAGGAATATCAAGTGGCCGGCCCCTGATCACATAGCTAGGAAGAGTCGCTGGTTGAGCCAGGTGTTTTTATTCCAAGCCTGCTGTTTTTTTTCCATTCTCTGCATCACAGCTGCCTGTTTTGAGTAATCTGCTGCAGATTAGGTCTGGGAGGAATAAAGAGTTGTCATCCAAATAGCAATAAATCCACAATGGGGCAGACAGTCTACACTAGCATCTTAAAAGCTGCAGTGGTAGCAGAGAGAAAGCTGAATGAGGTGTTCATTGCCACAGTTTCCTTTCATTATATAAAGGGTTTGCTTGTCAAGCACCATCTGGAAGATGATATGCAGCCACTTACCCAAGATGAATGAAGATGCACAGAGGCATATTCCAGGAGAACAGGACATACATCTTTGTTCTGTGATGTCAGATGCAAAATTGAGTTGTTTAAAAACTTACTCTCAAATACAGGCACAGAAGTCATGGTATAGAAAAGGCATGATGAACTTGGACAAACCAAGAATGTGAGCTTTTCATCTGAAATTGTAAATAAACATGCTTTTGGGGTGAGATTATAAAAATCTTTTTATGGTGTGGTAAAACAGATATAGAAATCCACGCACATCAAGTGCAGAGCTAGATAAATTATTTTAAGGAGAGTGGCCTTGCAACCATTCCTCCAGGTTGAGAAATTAAACTGCCAGCTATCTCAGACTTCCCTCCATATACCCTATACCAGTGACAACCCCTTCCTTCTCCTCCAAGCAACCGTTATCTGGCTTACAGTAATCATTTTCTTTCATTTCTTTATAGTTTTATCACTCAAGTATCTAACCCTAGACACTATAGTTCATTCTTGCCCATTTTAAAAAATGTAATGTGTCTGTCTTTTAATCTTTAGGTTTCCTCTCCATCTTTTTCTTTTCCCTACAATTTATCTATTGATGAACCCAGGCTGTCTGAGAGTCCAGGTTTCGCTGAGTGTGTTCTCACGGTGCAGTTCAACCATATTACCCTGTGTTCTGGGTTTCCTGCAAATTGGCAGTTGGATCCAGAGACTGGATTGGAGTCAGGCTCAACACTTTCTCAGGATATAATTGATGTGTTCTTTCATCAGGAGGCACATTGTGTCTGTTTTTCACTGTTTGGGGGTCAGGAGCTGTTGGTGCTCACTGCCTATATCTAGTCATTGTGAGTAGCAAAATGGTGATATTTTAATTCAATATTTCTTTTTCAGCTACTGGTTGTAATATTATTGTAAAATGACACATCTTGTCTACTATCTGGTTGCCTAATAGGATACTTCATATAGGAAAGTCAGGACAAATGCTTAATTATTTTCTTGTTATTTTCTAGTTTTTAAGATAATGAGTTGTTTCCCTATCATTGTTAACAACCAATGAGTTATTTTAAAAATACCATTATGAACTTGTGAATTTAAAACATATTGGATAGTTTTAAAAGCATTTCAGTGAGTATCCTTATTAACACTCAAACTTCCCCATATTTAGCAAGTAGGAATATCTAAAATTGACTCCTCAATCCTTTTGACATCACCCTAGTAGTCTTTCATAGCATTTTTGCTATCTGATATGATCTCAAGCCTGGAATCAGCCATTTCTTGCATTGAAAAATGGGATTTCAAGACAATAATTAGGGCCCGAGGGATGTTTATTGTTCGGGGTTGATTATTGTTTCTAGAATTTTTACTGGACAGAGTTAAGAAATGCACACACACACACACACACACACACACAAAAACACACAACTATACAGATAAACAAGATATCTCATGAATTCATACTGCTCTTTCCCATTCCGATTCAGGACTATAGGAGTTTTATGTAACTTAGCCTGTATTCTATCTCTGACTTCTTTCCTCTAGGAAAAGACACAAGGGATGGTATAATTAGAATAACTCATAATTCTTCATTTGCTTAATCCAGAATTATGCAGCAAGAAGTCTCATAATAATTATGTGAATACTATCACAACCAATTCATTACTGAGAGAAGTTAAAGTTTTTGCATTTGTTCCCCCCATTCAACCCCAGCTTAAAAAAATAGCTGCATTATATCTACATTGTCATGGCATGTCTTAGTTTGTTTAGGTTGCTATAGCAATATCACAGACTAGGTGGCTTATAAACAACAGAAATTTATTTCTTCCAGTTCTGGAAGTCCAAGATCAAGACACCAGGAGATTTAATGCCTGGTGAGGGCTTGCTACCTAGTTCATAGATGGCCATCTGCTTGCTGTGTCCTCACATGGCCAAGGGGCAAGGGAGCTCTCTGGGGTCTGTTTTATAGCAGGCCTATGAGGACAGAGGCCTCCCAAAGGCCTCATCTCTAGATATCATCACAGTAGGGATTAGGTTTCAGCAATATGACTTTTGGAGGGACACAAACATTCAGTCTATAACAGAGCACAAAACCAGTACGTACTGTACTCTTTTTAACACTCATTTGGTCTTTTGAAATATAATAGCTTGTTTGAATATAATTCATATAACCACAAAATTTACCCTGTTAAAGTATGCAATTCAGTAATTTTTAGTGTGTTTACAGAGGTGTGCAACCACCACTACCTAAGTTTAGTACCTTTTCTTCATCTGACAAAGAAATCTGTACCCATTAGCAGAAACTCCCATTTCTCCTTTCCCTAGCCCCTGGCAACCACTAAGCCATTTCCTATCTGTATAGATTTGCCTCTTCTGGACATTTCATATCAATGGAATGATACAATATATGATAACTTTTATGATTGGCTTGTTTCACATAGCATGTTTTCAAAGTTCATCTCTACTCTAGCACTTATCAGCACTATATTCCTTCTTATGCCTGAAAATGATTTCATTGTTTGGATATACCATATTTTGCTTGTCCAGTCATCAGTTGGCGATTTTTAGGTTGTTACCATTTTTTGGTTACTGTGAATAACAACACTGTTATCAATGTTCATGTACAAGTTTTTATGTAAAAAATATGTTTTCAGTTTCTCTTGGGTATATACATATGGATGGAATTGCTGAGATATATGGTAACTTCAAGTTGAACATGTTGAACAACTGGCAAGTGTTTTTTCTAGAGTGGCTGTACCATTTAAATTTCCACCTGCATAGATGACATTTCCATTTTCTCCATATCCTTGCCAAGAGTTGTTATTGTCCGCCAGTTTGGTAAAACCTTTTTAGTGGCTATAAACTGGTTTCTCATTGTGGTTTTGATTTGCATTTCTCTAACTACTAATGATATTGAACATCTTTTTATACATTTATTGGCCACTTCTCTATGTTCTTTGGAGATATGTCAGTTCAGATCCTTTGCTCATTTTTTTAATTGGATTGTTTTGTTATTGTTAAGGCGCAGGAGTTTTAAAAAGATACATGTGTTCTGGATTCTAGATTCTATCAGATACATGATTTATAAATACATTTCCTCTTTCTGTGGATTGCCTTTCATTTTCTTGATCTGTCTTTGGAACAATTTGTAATTTTGATAAAGTCCAACATGTCTATTCTTTCTTTGGTGCTTGTGCTTTATTTTTATTTTTTTAACGTTTATTTTTGAGAGACAGGGAGAGACAGATCACCAACAGGGGAGGGGAAGAGAGAGGGAGACACAGAATCTGAAGCAGACTCCAGGTTCTGAGCTGTCAGCACAGGGCCCAATGCCAGGCTCAAACCCATGAACCCTGAGATCATGACTTGAGACGAAGCTGGATGCTCAACTGACTGAGCCACCTATTGCCTCATTCAAGGTCATGTAGATGTATAGCTATGTTTTCTTCAAAGTGTTTCAGTTTTAGTTCTTATATTTAGGCTTTTGATGCATTTTTTTCATAGCTAAAGAACTTTATTTTTCATTTTTACTTTTTAACATAGTGTTATATTAGTTTCAGGTGTACAATATAGTGATTCAACAATTCCATATATTACTAATTACTCAGTGCTCATCAAGATAAGTGCCCTCCTTAATACCCTTCACGTGTTTCACACACACCCCCACCTCCCCTCTGGTAACCATCTGTTCTGTATAGTTAAGAGTCTGTTTCTTGGTTTGTCTCTTTTTAAAAATTGTTTTTTAATGTTTTTATTTATTTCTGAGACAGAGGGAGACAGAGCATGAGCGGGGGAGGGGCATAGAGAGAGGGAGACACAGAATCAGAAGCAGGCCCCAGGCTCTGAGCTGTCAGCACAGAGCCCGACACGAGGCTCGAACTCACAGACTGCAAGATCATGACCTGAGCTGAAGTCGGTCGCTCAACCAACTGAGCCACCCAGGCGCCCCAGGTTTGTCTCTTTTTTTCTCTTTGTTTTTTGTCTTAAGTCCCATATCAGAGTGAGTGAAATCATATGGTATTTGTCTTTCTCTGACTGATTTTTCTTAGCATTATACTCTCTAGCTCCATCTGCTGTAAATGGCAAGATTTCATTCCTTTTTATGGCTGAGTAATATTCCATTATATAATATATATATATATATATACACACACACACACACACACACACACACACACCACTTCTCCTTTATCCATTTATCTATCGATGGACACTTGGGTTGCTTCCATAATTTGGCTATTGTAAATAATGAAATAATGCTTCAATAGATATAGGAGTGCAGGTAATACCCATTAGTGTGATGACTGAGCCATAGGGTAGATCTATTTTTCATTTTTTGAGGAACTTCTATACTGTTTTCCACAAGTATTGGCAAAGTGTGGGGAAAAAAGGAACTCTCATGCACTGTTGGTGGGAATGCAAAGTGCCTCTTTAATGCATTTCTGAGTTAAGTTTTATATATGGTATGAGATAACGGTTCTCATTTAGTCTTAGTTCTAAAAGGAACTATGTATTTAATGTGTTCCACCTGTATTTATATTAATGTCTCTCCAGTTATTTTGGTTGTTTGAAGTTCACGAATTAATAAGATTCTTCAGAAGGGGTTCATGGAAATGCTATTCTCCAAGTTCTTGCAGTTCTTAAACTGATGACAGTTTATTTGTTACCTTTATACTTGAATTCAGTTTTACTAGATATGAAATCCTTGGGTGACAGTTTCTTTTTTTTGGTTATCTTAAAAATATTTCGGGAAGTGGAGCTGGGTGCCAGGAGTAGTGGGCATGGTGGGGCCAGGACCGAGCAGGGCCAGATGGACCCCAGATGGCAATGGAATCACTCTAGATGCCTGGGAATCCTCATTGGATCACTGTGTTTCATATAAAGACCAGTGAGCAGTCTTTCACCTTCATCCAGGAGGAAGTCACCATTGTGTTCTCTCCTCTTGGGCCGCCAGGGTGAGCAAGGAAGGGGAGGGGATTCTCCCTTTGGGTCTGTGGAGATCAGGACAGTAATTTTCTGGGAAGATATTTTGTTGTTTAAAAAGTAAAGTCAGGAGGAGGAGCCAAGATGGCAGAACAGCATGGAAAATTTTTTTGGGTCTTGTGTCCACGAAATACGCCAGATCAACACTAAACTATCTCACACACCTAGAAAACTAATTTGAGGATTAACACAACAATCTGCACAACCTGAACCACAGAACTCAGCAGGTACATAGCATGGAGAGGTGAACTAGGGGAGAGAGAAGCCGCAGAAGGTGGGGAGCTGTTTTTTATGTGCTGAAAGAGGATGGAGATGGGGGAGGAACTATATGGGAAAGGGCCCCCCCCCCCACACACACACACAAAGCAGCTGGAGAGATAAAGTGGAAAAGTGGAAACAGCTGCAGGGACTGAACTAAAAAGGGAGATAGGAGAAAGGAGAGGGTTTAAATTCCATGAAGACTCTATAAACGGGGGAGTGCAGAGTCTGAAACTCTGCAGATTGATACCTGGCGGTGCTCTGGTGAGAAGGGCAAATCCCCAGGAGCAGAGTGAAGTCCGGGGTTCTTCGGGTTACACAGGGAGAGGCGGTTCTCCTGCTGGGAGGACATCTGGTAGAGGCTGTGTGGCTCCCCCATCAGCAGAGGTCCCAGTGGCCTCTGGAAGACAACCACCACTGATGCTGGGACAAGGTCGTGGGGACAAAGCCTGGTGCTGGATGCATGTTGTGATTTGCCATAATCCCTGAAGCGCTGCTGCTACACGATCTTGTGAACTTTTTCTGGGGTGGACTGGCACCCAGCCGCAGTTTCTGGGCATTGGCAGCAGCACAGTCCTATGAACGTTCCTGCGTGCGGCTGGCACACGGCCGTTGATCAGTGAGACCCTCCCACAGAGGGGCAGAATGGGTCAAAGCTGCAGTCCCTCAGAAATAAGGGGTTGGGAAAAACAGCCGCATCTGAGATAAAACTCAGGAGTGAGGTGCTGTCTGGGGCTTGGTCACAGACCATGTAAAAGCAGGGAGTGGACAGAAACTGAAGATAAAGGACAGGTGCACAATTGCTGATTGGGGAGAAAACAGAATTCCGATACTAGAGATGGGGTAGCTGGGTGACACCATTTTCACTGCTCCTGTGCATGCGCATACACACCTACAAGCGCCACAACAATCCGCCCCAGTTAGCTAACCAGCGCCATCTAGTAGATACACAAAGCCCTTCCCAATGGGGCCTACCTTCAGGAATGTGAGTCTCACTGACTGCTTAGTTTACAGACTATAAAGCACTTCATAGTGTGACTTTTAGAGGAAAATGAGGTAATTTCAATTGTATTTCAGTCTGTTTGCTGGTCCATCTATTCAATTTTCTTTTTTTTCCTCTTTCATTTCTTTTTCTTGAACACAGAAAGAGAAAAAATATTTTTCAAATTTTAATAAAAAATTTTTATTTAATTTTTTCTACTGTATTTTTTCCTTTTGTGTAAACCTTTTCAAATTCTTTTCTACTTCCATCATTTCATTTTATTCTATTTCAGTGTATTCATTTTTTCAAACTTTCAAACAATTTCCTTTTTATCTTTCCCCTTTTTTCTCTAATCTATCAAGCCCCTTTCAACACCCAGAACAAAACACACCTAGGATCTAGCATAATTTATTTGATTTCGTGTGTGTGTGTTGTTTTTCATTTTTTAATTTAAAATTTTTTAATTTAAAAATTTTTTGATTTTAATTTTTTTTACCTTTTAACTCCTTTTCTCCCTTCAAAAGATGAAATGAAGGAATTCACCCCAAAAGAAAGAGCAGGAAGAAACGACAGCCAGGGACTTAACCAACATATACAGATACATCAGACACAAGCAAGATGTCTGAACCAGAATTTAGAATCACAATAATAAGAATACTAGCTGGAGTTGAAAATAGATTAGAATCCCCTTCTGCAGAGATAGAAGAAGTAAAAGCTAGTCAGGGTGAAATACAAAATGCTATAACTGAGCTGCAATCTCAAATGAATGCCATGACGGCAAGGATGGATGAGGCAGAGCAGAGAATCAGCGATATAGAGGACAAACTTATGGAGAATAATGAAGCAGAAAAAAGAGAGAGACTAAGGCAAAAGAGCATGATTTAAGAATTAGAGAAATCAGTGACTCTTTAAAAAGGAACAACATCAGAATCATTAGAGGTCCCAGAAGATGAAGAGAGAGAAAATGGGTAGAAGGGTTATGTGAGCAAATCATAGCAGAAAACTTTCCTAGCCTGGGGAAAGACACAGACATCAAAGTCCAGGAAGCACAGAGGACTCCCATTAGATTCAACAAAAACTGACCATCAACAAGGCATATCATAGTCAAACTCACAAAATACACAGGCAAGGAGAGAATCATGAAAGCAGCAAGGGAAAAAAAGTCCTTAACCTACAAGGGAAGACAGATCAGGTTTGCAGCAGACCTGTCCACAGAAACTTGGCAGGCCAGAAAGGAGTGGCAGGATATATTCAATGTGCTGAATCAGAAAACTATGCAGCCAAGAATTCTTTATCCAGTAAGGCTGTCACTCAAAATAGAAGGAGAGAGTAAAAGTTTCCCAGACAAACAAAAATTAAAGGAGCTTGTGACCAGTAAACCAGCCCTACAAGAAATTTTAAGGGGAACTCTCTGAGGGGAGAAAAGATGAAAATACATACATACATACATACATACATATATACATACATACATACCAAAAGCAACAAAGACTAGAAAGGACCAGAGAACACCACCAGAAACTCCAACTCTACAAGCAACATAATGGCAATAAATTCATATCTTTCAGTACTCACTCCAAGTGTCAGTGGACTAAAGGCTATAATCAAAAGACATAGGGTAACAAGAATGGATAAGAAGATAAGATCCATCTATATGCTCTTTATAAGAGACCCATTTTAGACCTAAAGACACCTGCATATTGCAAGTAAGGGGATGGAGAACCATCTATCATGCTAATGGTCACCAAAAGAAAGCTGGAGTAGCCATAGTTATATCAGACAAACTAGATTTTAAAATAAAGATTGTAACAAGAGATGAAGAAGGGCATTATATAATAATTAAGTGGTCTATCCACCAAGAAGACCTAACAATTGTAAACATATATGCTCCAAATGTGGAGGAACCCAAATATATAAATCAATTAATCACAAACATAAAGAAACTCATTGATAATAATACCCCACTTACAACAATGGACAGATCATCTAATAAGAACTTCAACACCTCACTTATAGCAATGGACAGATCATCTAATCAGAAAATCAGCAAGAAACAATGGCTTGGAATGACACACTGGACCAGATGGACTTAACAGATATATTCAGAACATTTCATCCTAAAGCAGCAGAATATACATTCTTCTCCAGTACACATGGAACATTCTCCAGAATAGACCACATACTGGGACACGAATCAGCCTCAACAAGTACAAGAAGAACAAGATCATACTGTGCATATTTTCAGACCACAATAGTATGAAACTCAAAATCAACCACAAGAAAAAATTTGGAAAGGTAACAAATACTTGGAGACTAAAGAACATCCTACTAAGAATGAATGGACTAACCAAGAAGTTAAAGAGAAAATTTAAAAAGTACATGGAAAGCAATGAAAATGATAATACCACAACCAAAAACCTCTGTGACGCAGCAAAGGCGGTCATAAGAGGAAAGTATATAGCAATCCAGGCCTTCCTAAAGAAGGAAGAGAGATCTCAGATACACAACCTAACCTTACACCTTAAAGAGCTGGAAAAAGAATGGCAAATAAAACTCAAAACCAGCAGAAGACAGGAAATAATAAAGATTAGAGCAGAAATTAATGTATAGAAACCAAAAAAACAATAGAACAGATCAATGAAACCAGAAGCTGGTTCTTTGAAAGAATTAACAAAATTGATAAACCACTAGCCAGTTTGATCAAAAAGAAAAAGGAAAGGGACCAAATAAATAAAATCAAGAATGAAAGAGGAGAGATCACAACCAACACAGCAGAAATGAAAACAATAATAAGAGAATATTATGAGCAATTATACACCAATAAAATGGACAATGTGGAAGAAATGGACAAATTCCTAGAAACATATATGCTACCAAAACCGACACAGGAAGAAATAGAACAGACCCATAACCAGTAAAGAAATTGAATTAGTAATCAAAAATCTCCCCCAAAACAAGAGTCCAGGGCCAGATGGCTTTCCAGGGGAATTCTACCAAACATTTAAGGAAGAGTTAACACCTATTCTCTTGAAGCTGTTCCAAAAAAAATAGAAATGGAAGGAAAACTTCCAAACTCTTTCTGTGAAGCCAGCATTACCTTTATTCCAAAACCAGACAAAAACCCCACTAAGAAGGAGAACTATAGATCAATTTCCCTGATGAACATGGATGCAAAAATTGTCAACAAGATATTAGCCAACTGGATCCAACAATACATTAAAAAAATTATTCACCATGATCAAGTGGGATTTATACCTGGGATGCAGGGCTGGTTCAATATCTGGAAAACTATCAGTGTGATTCATCACATCAATAAAAGAAAGGACAAGAACCATATGATCCTCTCAATAGATGCAGAGAAACCTTTGACAAAACAGCATCCTTTCTTGATAAAAATCCTCAAGAAAGTAGGGATAGAACGATCATACCCCAAGATCATAAAAGCCATATAGGAAAGACCCAATACTAACATTGTCCTCAATGGGGAAAACTGAGAGCTTTCCCCCTAAGGTCAGGAACAAGACAGGGATGTCCACTCTCACCACTGTTATTCAACATAGTATTGGAAGTCTTAGCCTCTGCAATCAGACAACCCAAAGAAATAAAAAGCATCCAAATCAGCCAGGAGGAGGTCAAACTTGCACTCTTTGCAGATGACATGATACTCTATATGGAAAACCCAAAAGATTCCACCAAAAACTGCTAGAATTGATTCATGAATTCAGAAAGTTGCAGGATATAAAATCAATGCACAGAAATCGGTTGCATCCCTATACACCAACAATGAAGCGACAGAAAGAGAAATCAAGGAATCAATCCCAATTACAGTTGCACCAAAACCCATAAAATACCTAGGAATAAATCTAACCAAAGAGGTGAAAAATCTACAAGCTGAAAACTATAGACGCTCAACCGACCGAGCCACCCAGGCGCCCCACACTTTTGTACTTTTAGTTAGCCTCAATTTATGAAGTCCTTTCTTCTCTCTCTGTTTTACATTTAAGTCCATAATCAATTTTTACTCAGTTCTTGCATAAAGTTGAAGTTCATTTTTTGTTGTTGTTGCTTATAGATGTCCAATTGCTCCAATATCATGTATTGGAAAGGCTGTCCTTCCTTCTGCATTGAATTGCTTGTATGTCTTTCTCAAAAACCAGTTGCATATATTTCTGGGTTCTATTCTGAGTTCTCTATTTAGTTCCACTGATCTATGTATATATCTCTCTGCCAAAACTACAATATCTTGATTAGTATAGATGTATAATAAGTTTCAGTATTGAGCAGAGTGATCCCTTCCAGTTCAATCTTCTTTTTCAAGATTGGTTAGCTATTCCAGGGCCTGTGCCTTTTCACATAAATCTAAAAATAAGTTTATTTATGTCTAAAAAAAGGTTTGCTGGGAGTTTGATAGGAATTTCATTAAAATGATAGAGAAATTTAGGAAGAATTGACATCTTTACTATGTTGAGTCATCCAGTCTGTGAACACAGTATGCCTCTCCATTTTTTCAGGTCTTTTTAAAAAAAATTGTTTTTAATGTTTATTTATTTTTGAGAGAGAGAGACAGACAGAGACAGACAGACAGACAGAGCATTAGCAGGGGAGGGGCAGAGACATAGGGAGACACAGAATCCGAAGCAGGCTCCAGGCTCTGAGCTGTCAGCCCAGAGTCCGATGTGGGGCTTGAACCCACAAACCGTGAAATCATGACCCAAGCTGAAGTTGGATGCTCAACCGACTGAGTCACCCAGGCACCCCTGTTCAGGTCTCTTTTGACTTCATCACTGTGATAGTTAATTTGATGTGTCAACTTGGGTCATGGTGTCCAGATATTTGGTCAAAAAATATTTTGGATGTTTCTTTGAAGTTGTTGTTTTGAATAATATTAACATTTTTAAAACGCTGTACCTTTCATTCCTGTGACTTATTCATTCTATACCTAGAATGAGGTATCTCCCTCTCCCCTTCACTCAGTCTTCCCATCTCCTCACATCTCTTCCCTCTGGCAGCCATCAGTTTGTTCTCTGTATTTATGGGTCTGTTTCTGTTTTTTTGTTTGCTTGCTTATTTATTTGTTTTGTTTTTTAGGTTCTACATATAAGTGCAATCATACAACATTTGTCTTTCTCTGACTTATTTCACTTAGCATAGATCCACGTTCTAGATCCATCCACGTTGCTGCAGATGGCAAGGTCTCATGCTCTTTTATGGCTAAGTAATAGTCCATAATGAAGTAGCAGAATGAGAAATTAAGAAAACAATCCCATTTAAAATTGCACCAAAAAGAATAAAAATTATCCAAATTATTAAATTAAATTTAACCAAGGAGGTGAAAGGCATGTACTCTGAAAAGTATAAAACACTGATGAAAGAAATTGAAGATGATACAAACAAGTGGAGAGATATTCCCTGCTCATGGATGGAAGAACTGATATTGTTAAAACATCTATTACCCAAAGCAATCTACAGATTCAATGCAATCCCTATCAAAATACCAGCTACATTCTTCACAGAACTAGAACAAATATCCTAAAATGTGTATGGAATCACAAAAGGCCCTGAATAGCCAAAGCAATCTTGAAAAAGAACAAAGCTGGAGTTATCACAATTCTAGATTTCAAGATATACCACAAAGCTATAGTAGTCAAAACAGTATGGTACTGGTGCAAAAACTGACACATAGATCATTGGAATAGAACAGAGAGCCCAGAAATGAATGATATTAACATTTAAAGTAGTGGACTTTGAGTTAATCAGATTACCCTCCATAATGTGGGTGGGCTTCATTCAATCAGTTGAAAGTCTTGCTAGAACAAAGACTGAATTTCCAGAGCAAGAAGGAATTCTGCCAGCTGACAGGCTTTGGATTTGAATTACAATTTTTCCTCAGGTCTCCAGCCTGCTGGCCTATCCTACAGACTTACCAAGCCTCCACAATTGTGTGAGCCAATTTCTTAAAATTCTCTTTCTTGCGCTCTCTCTCTCACCATCTGTGTATACATCTTATTCTGTTTCTCTGGAGAACTCTAATTTATACAATCATCATTTTGTAATTTTCAGCATACAGATTTTTTACCTTTTTTTTAAGTATAATTAATATACAGAGTTGTATTAGTTTTAGATCCTTTACCTTTTTTTGTTAAATGTTTACCTAAGTACATAATTTTCTTTGGAGTGATTGTATATGGTTTGGGCAATCTGTTTTTAATTTCAGTTCCTATGTGTTCATTACTAGTTACAGAAATTCAGTCGAATTTTGTGTGTTGATATTGCATCCTGTGGACTTGCTGAAGTTGCTAAAAATTTTTTAGAGTAGATTCTTTGGGATTTTCTACATTGGCAATCATTAATATCTGCAAATAGGAACACTTTTATTGATTCCTTTCCAATTTGTCTGTCTTTTATTTCTTTTTCTTGCCATATTGTAGTGGCCAGGACTTTCTTCAAACATGTTAAATAAAGTGAGAATGGATATCCTTGCTTTATAGTCCTGATCTTGGAGGGAAAGCACTCAGCCTTTCACCCTTAAGTATGATATAAACCTTTAAGTTTTTTTGTAGATGGTCTTATCAAGTAGAGTTTTCTTTTTATTTCCATCTTTTCTGAGTTCTGTTCCTTCTTTTCTATATTTTACAATTTTTATTTATGTTTTTCTTGCATTGTTTTTAAATGTCTATTACCTTGTTTTCAAACAGTATGTCTATTACCTTGTTTTCAAACAGTATGTTACAATTTTGATCTATTTTGTAGTTACATATGTCTGGTATGTTTTTATTGTCTATAGGGATGTTACTGTGTTCCTTACTCTCTCTTTTTTTAGAATATCCTCCTTAAGAATTTAATTCTTCTTCATCCCTATGAGAAAAGAGTAGGAAAGGGACTTCCACATCCATGCCAGGTAAGAGAATTATGATAATCAAGTGTGGAACCCCCCTAGAAAGTGGTTTTGGACCAACCCTCATCTCCCTCCCTCCCTCCCTCCCTCCCTCCCTCCCTCCCTTCCTTCCTTCCTCCCTTCCTCCCTCCCTCTCTCTCTTTCTCTTTCTTTCTTTCTTTCTTTCTTTCTTTCTTTCTTTCTTTCTTTCTTTCTTTCTTTCTTTCTCTTTTTCTTTCTTTCTTTCATGTTTATTTATTTTGAGAAAGAGTGTGTGTGTGAGTGGGGGGAGTGGCAGAGAGAGACGGAGAGAGAATCCCAAACAGGCTTTACTCTGACAGCATGGGGCTCAGTCTCACAAACTGTGAGATCATGACCTGAGCCAAAATCAAGAGTTGGTTACCCAACCAACTGAACTACCAAGCTGCCCCCAAGCCCCATATTTATTTTTTTAATGTTTATTTATTTTTGAGAGAGGGAGCAAGCAGGGGAGGGACAGGGAGAGACACACATACAGAATCTGAAGCAGGCTCCAGGCTCTGAGCTGTCAGCACGGAGCCCAACGTGATGCTAGAACTCACAAACCGCGAAGTCATGACCTGAGCCAACGTCAGACACTTAAGTCACTAGGCCACCCAGGTGCCCTACCCACAGGCCCCCAGGCCCCATATTTAAATCACTAAATGATTTCTGGTTTCATTTCTTGGCCCTTTTATTAAAAGCCTATTGGAATAATTATATAATTGGAAGACTAGAACTAATAAAGGAATTTCCATAATGCCTGTTGAATTATAGATGGGAATTAATCTATATGAGTTATGATGTCTGGCATAGCATCTTATTGCTCTTTACATGTTTAGGGCAATGCCTTGTACATAGTATCACTCAATAGATATTTACAGAATAGATAGATAAAGTTAGGAACAGAAGAAAAAAATTAAAAAAATTCTTTAAGAAAGCCATATCAATATCAAACAAAAAATATTTACTATATCTTTTATTCTAAAAAGGCACTATTTTGAGCATTGTAGGAAATCCAAAGAAATATTCATTGTGAAGTCTCTCTTCAAAGTTATGCTACATTTGAGGAAATAGCTTAGTTTGCTTTTTCTTATGGTAGCCTGGAAGATGGCTTCCAGATACCAAGTCACCTTGGCTGGACATCTCTAATCTGCTCTTAGTCTACCAATGGTGTCAAAGTTCACCTGTCCTATTTTTGTTTGGTTTGGTTTGGCATTTGAGACCCAACCTGTCTTTACCCTCTGGTTGCAAAACCTGTGTATTTAACCTGCTTTTTGGTCTTTTCCGACCTAACTTGCTCTGCATGGGCCAGGAAAAGCAGAACCTAACAAGAGTGCCTTCATATAGCTGTGGTGTTAGAATAATAGAAAAATAATGAGCACTTAGCATTTGCTGTATGCTGGTACTGTTCTAAGTACCCTAGAGAAATTAAATCATTTAATCCTCATGAGGAGCTTATAAGGCAGGGACTATTACTATCCTCAGTAGGAAGTGGTGAACTAGGGTCTGAACCTAGGCAGTATAACATCTGAATTTGTGCCCTAACTACCTGCTGGCCTGCCTCTGAGATGTGAGAAAAGACCCAGAAGAGAGACAAAGTTTGCATAGGTGATGAAGTAGGCTGTTCTCAGCAGGAATGGCTTACCAATGTCCAGAAGCTAAAAAAGGAAAGGCCCATGTCCTAGTGGAGTAGAAGGCTAGAGAAACATGCTGGAGAGGGCAGAGAGAGAAGCTGGGTTTGCTGGATGGTCTGGGCTGTGATGTATACTTATTTGCATATAGCATACAGCTTAGTTGCATGAAAAAGGCTAACGTATCCCTGAAGAATTACATCTTAGCAATGTACTGTTGCTGTGAAAAGTGGGCCCAATCATATAACTGACACTAAAGATTAGTGAGTCTTAATGTTTATTTTTCCAAAGACTTCCCATTTATCCATGAGTCAAGTGTTTCACTTTTGTTTCCTACTTAAAAAAAAAAGCTATTCAAGGAGTTCTAGTTGAAGGTGACTCTCATACTTCAAAACCAAATGATAAATTTTACTCCATTATTTTCTGTTTGGTTGATGGATGAGAATTCTTAAGTTTCATGTGGCTTGACTCATAATTTTTATACATTTTCCCTAAAGGCAAAACATTACTTTCATGTATAATTTTGTTTGAGTCAGTGTGTATGAATATGAATAACTGCTTATTCTAATGAAATCATTACAATATATGTTCTAATAACCTGATTTAATAGCGCTAGTTGAGTTAATCTAAGTGGAACTTACTTCTTAGCCTCATTATACTACCTGACTAATCCAGCATCATTCATTTCTCAGAGGCTTCTCACAAAATTCTAGTCAGTAGCTCAGAAGTATTAAAAACTTCAATTTCAACATAGAGTGTAGGATATAGAATTCAATTGAATAAATAGTAATCGAATACCACTATCTGCTAAGGACTATGCCAGGTGCATTAGGGGATTGCAAGCATGAATGAAACTGTGTTTCTGTCTGTAAGGAACTCATTACTAATGAAATAATGTCACCTAGAATTCATAAAGTGCTTTAATGTTTGCAAAACTCTTTTATATATTCACGATCTAATTTAAATCTCATCACAGAACCTATGTGGTATCATAAGTGTTTCAAGTCCTGTCAAAATTAGATCTCTTTCCTTCCTGCACTAAATTGTACTTTAATTAGTTTAAATGTAGAACACTTGGGGTATAGACATCTGAATGTTGTCTTCTTATCCACGAACACAGTGCCTTTCCATTTATTTAGGTTTTCTTTGATTTCTTTCAGCAACGTTCTGTGCTGAAATGTGTGTAGAATTTTCAGTGTACCAGTCTTTCACCTCCTTGGTTAAATACTTAGATAGCAATGAGCCAGACATTTTATAACCCAATGAATAGAGACAAGTCAAAGTTTTCATACATGCATTATTCTCTATTAAAGTCCAGTGATGCACACACTGCTTCCATCCCTGCAGTTATAATTATCTAAACAAATATGCTCCAGAGCTGGTGGTGATGACTAGAGGACATGAGGAAACAAGTTCAAGTTACTGATTTTCAATTTTATACCTAGACTTGGAATTACTGGTCATGTGATAATTCTATGTTTACCTTTGAGAAACTGCCAGACTGTTTCCACCTGCACATTTTGCCTTCCTACTAGCAACGAACAAGTGTTCCAATTTATCTACATCCTTTCCAACACTTGTTATTTGCAGGGGTTTTATTATTATTATAGTCATCCTAGTGGATGTGAAGTGGTATTTTACTGTGTTTTTTTATTGTGGTAAAATACATATAATGTAAAATTTACTATTTTAACTATCTTTAAGTGTGTAATTTGGTGGCATTAAGTACATTCACATTGTTGTGCAACCATTGCCACCATCTGTCTCCAGAAGTTTTTCATCTTCTCTTTTTCATCTTGAAACTCTGTACCCATTAAACACTAATTCCCCATTCCCCTCTCCTCCCTGGTAACCACCATTCTACTTTCTGTCTCTATGAACATTACTACTCCAGGTACCTCATATAAGTGGAATCATACAGTGTTTGTGCTTTTGTGACTGGCTTATTTCACTCAACATAATGTCCCAAAGGATCTTCCATGTTGTAGCATGTGTCAGAATTTCCTTCCTTTTTAAGACTGAATAACATTCCATTGTGTGTGTGTGTGTGTGTATAAATGTGGCATATATATATACACATATATATGTACATATATATACATATATATATACATATATATATGTATATATATATATATTGCTTACCCATTCATTTGTTGATGTACACTTGAGTTATAGCCTTTTGGCTATTGTGAATAATGCTGCTATAATCATTAAAGTGCATATTGCTCTTTAAATCCTTGCTTTCAATCTTTCTGTATACATACTCAGAAGTAGAATTGCTGGATTAAGTGGTAATTCTGTTTAATTTTTTGAGGCACTTCCATACTGTTCCATAATGGCTGCACCATTTTACATTCTCACCAGTAGTGCACAAGAGTTCCAATCTCTCCATATTCTCTCCAACACTTGGCTATTTTGTTTTTTAATTAATTTTTGATTAATTAATTTTTAATTAATTAATTAATTTTTATAATAGGCTTCCCAATGGATGTTAAGTAGTATCACATTGTGGTTTTCATTTGCATTTTCCTAATCAGCAATGTTGAGCATCTTTTCATGTACTTCTGGCAATTTATAGATCTTCTTTTATATATATATATATCTTCTTTGGAGAAATATCTACTCAAATCATTCACTCATTTTAAGCTGGGTTGTTTGCCTCTCTGTTTTTCAGTTGTAGGAGTTCTTTATGTATTCTTGATAGTAAAACTTTATGAGATATATAATTTGCAAATATTTCTTTTCAATTCTATAGCTTGTCTTTTTACTTACATGATAGCATTATTTGATGCACAAAGTTTTTAATTTTGATGAAGTACAAATTGTCTATTCTTTCTTTTGTTGCTCATGGTTTTTGTGTCATATCTAAGACTCCACAGCCAAATCCAAAATCATGAAGATATATACCTATGTTTTTTTTTCTAAAAGTTTTATGGTTTTTCCCTTATATTTAGCTCTTTGATCCATTTTGAGTTAATTTTTATATATAGTGTGAGGCTGGGGTCCAAGTTCTTTCTTTTGCATGTGAAAATCCAGTTGTCTCAGCCCTCTCTGTTGAAGAGACTATTCTTTCCCCATTGAACAGACTTGGCAACTTGTGAAAACTCAGTTGGCCTAAGATAGATGTATTTATTTCTGGACCCTCAATACTATTCTAATGGTCTATCTGTATATCTGTACCACACTGTATACTGATTACTATAGCTTTGTAGTAAGTTTTTATATCTGGAAGTATAAATCTTTCCAACTGTTTCCTCTTTTTCAAGACTGTTTGGCTATTTGGGGCCGTTGCAATTCCATATGAATTTGAGGATTGGTTTTCCCATTTCTGCAAAAAAAAAAAAAAGTCTATTGGAGTTTTGATACGGATTTCTTTGAATCTGTAGAACACTTTGGGTATTGACATCTTAATATAAAGTCTTCTTATAGAAGACCATGAACACAGTGTCTTTCCATTTGTTTAAGTCTTTAATTTCTTTCATTAATTTCTTGTGCTTTTCAGCATCCAAGTCTTTCATGTCCTTAAATTTGCCAGGTGTTTTATTCTCTTAGATGCTATTGTAAATGGAATTGCTTTATTCTCTTTTAGATTGTTCATTGCTGGTCCATAGAAACACAACTAATTTTAGTGTGTTGATCTTATACCCTACAACTTTGTTGAATTACTGCTAGTAGCTTTCTTGGGGATTCTTTGGGATTTTCTATAAATATAGGATCATATCATTCTGCAAACAGAGATGGTTTTAATTCTTCCTGTCCAGTTTGGATACCTTTTATTTCTTTTCTTATCTAATTGCTCTGGCTAGAATTTCTAGTATGATGTTAAGTAGCAATGTTGACTGTAGACATCCTTATCTCATTCCTGATCTTGGGGGAAAGCTTTCAGTCTTTCACCATGGAGTATGGTATGATCTGTGGGTTTTTCATAAATTCCCTTTATCATGTTGAGGGAGTTAAAATGAATTTTTAAGATGCTATTTGTAGAAATAATTTGAGGCCTGGGGTGAGATTGTCATTCTCCAGAGTGATTTGCTATTGCTTTTGCCAGCTCCTCGTGGCCTAGGCAATGAAGGATTACTTTAAGTTAAATTCAGGTTTGGGATTTCTGGGCATCTGCAAATAGAGCAAAGGGTGGCTTATTCCCTTACTCCCTGGGTGCAGCCATCTAGGGTTCTATCACAAAGCAGGGGACTGATGCACTGGGTCCTTATTTTTCAGGGTCCTGGACTCAAAATTTGTCTTTCTAACACTGTTTGTCTGCCAAAGCCAGAAGTATAAGTGTCCAGGGCAGAAGATTCCCCGATGGTGCACACACCTTTCTGGATTCCTTCTCTTTAACCTTTGCCTAGTTTTTCCTCATTGTCTCCATACTTTTTTTTGATACTTTAAAGGAGATATGGTCTCAGTCTGTTAGTCTCATCTGATCTAGCGAGAAAAAAAAGTTGCTATACTTGGTTTCAGGGATCTCCAAGAATCTTCCATAATACTAGGACATGTACTATTGTAGCCTTTTGTAAGAGAAAAACACTGAGGAGCAAAGAAGGCCAGTGAGTTGTTAGGATCAGAGCTAGGGCTAAGCCATCTCCCTCCCTTCCTCCTTCCTTCCATCCATCCTTCCTTTCTGATTCACTTCCATGAAAATGACTCTGTTTATATCTCCAAATTCCAATTGTTTATCAAGAGAACATTGGCTATTGCATTAACTACAACAGAATTTTAAAATTCTCTACAATTCAGAAATCATTTTTAAAATGGTGAAGTTATTTTAATTTCTGGATCAGTCTCTCCCTTTGCCCCCAAATCACATTTCACAGAGAAAGTAGATCCCACCCCTAACCCACCAACACCAAAATCTTCTGCTGTGCCGCCTGGAGCTCTCTTTCCATGTCATTTATAAATAGAAGGTATTGATTTCCATACATTTTGGAAGCACATCTAATACATAAATGGGAATTCACTGGAGGTTTCTAACATTCGGTACTCTCCCCATGATGTGCCAACTGGCACCACACTATATTTAATTCATCACTGATACCTCCCAAGTATCTCAAATCCATCCAGTTCTGGGTATCTCCATCATCCCTACCTTAATCCAAAATACTGTCATTTCCTGACAGCAATAACATGTAAACTCTACATTCTCTTGGGCATCCCTCAATCCATTTTCTGTAGAGGTTGCTTTTAGGCAAACAGACTTGAGTAATGGAAAGGTCCCACAGTGACCACCTGGCTGGATACAGACAGGTCCATTAGGCAATTCACCTCAAAATATCCATAGGCCTTAAATGACCAATGGGCTACTTACAACTAGGCACAGTTACCAAGACAGAGAAAATTCCATTTGTAGCCCTACCTCCTTGCCTTCCCTCCTTAAAAGCAGCACCCTCCCACCACCTCTCCTCAGCTGTCCTGTCCACTGCTCCCTTCTATCTCTTTTGTTCTGCCTCAGGTGAGAGGCACCTCCCTTGCCAAGGGCTTCCACCTGACCATCACCCCATATTAGGGGACCCCCAACGGATAGGACAGATACCCTAGTTAGGCACCACATTTTCTATATTGTGGTCAGAAAGCTCTTTCCAAAGCTCCTTATTATCTGGTTTTTGGCACCATGTAGAATTCTCCGTCACACTGAACCCAGCTGCAGTAGGCCTTGGAACAATGATCTGTGTACTGTCAATCTAACCACTAGACTGAACATTCCTTACCTTGGTGGCTTTTGCTAATCCTTACATCCTCAGTGTCTGGCACATAGTGGGTGCTTAACATAATTTTGGAATATTACATAATTCAATAACTCTGTAATTTACTTATTTATTCTGTTTACTGTCTGTTTCTCTCCTACCCAGAAGACATGGATTTTGTCTGTTTTGTTCACTTATGTATTTTAGGAGCCTAAGAGGGCCTGGTGCTAAGGATCCCTTGTAAACTATTGTGGAGAAATGGATCAAGGAGGGAGGTGACTCCAGTGAGAACCTAACATCCTGGCAGTCCAAGGATCTTGCTTTGGTATTGTGCCAAGACCTTAAAAAGTGCTGCCTGAGAATTTCTAGATAGAGAATGTCTCCAGGAAATTTGAATTTGTACTCCAGTGCTCTAAATGACGCCAGCCTGAGGCTCAGCCATGTTATAGATAAAAACTGGAGGAAAAGGCAGAGTTTGGCCACAGTCCAGCTTTTTGAGGTCAGCCACTTTATCTGTGGAATTCCCCACCCCCAGTTCATCCCTTGGCCATCCCTTTAAATTGGAAAATAAATCCCATTCCTGCTAAGGTGTTGGCTGATAAAGGCTTGAGCTATTGCCCCTTCAAGAGGAATTTGCATTTTA
Organism: Acinonyx jubatus; assembly: GCF_027475565.1. Taxonomy (NCBI): domain Eukaryota; kingdom Metazoa; phylum Chordata; class Mammalia; order Carnivora; family Felidae; genus Acinonyx; species Acinonyx jubatus. Next base: position 20,174,889 of record NC_069386.1, read on the forward strand.
ATAGAGCCTCGTCAAGCCCCAAAGGAATCAATATCTCTAACGGTGAAATTTCAAGCACCAGCAAACTGAGATGTTCCGGGCGAGACTCTCCAGTGTTTCGGGTCCAGCAGGCGACTCCTTCAGTTCCACAGTACAATTGTGAAAAAATGGCCTGGGGAATGACCTCCCATTGCCCTTTATTACTATGAACTTTGCCTTTTTAGCTTGATTCCTTCAGACTTCCTAACACTCCTGGGTCTCTTAATAGTGAACACATCCTTTTCAACACCAGCGGTCTTAAAGTTGTCACATCAACAGGGCCACAAAGCGAATTATGACAATCAGAACTTCCAAGTTTTCTTGGCATCTCAAAGAAGCTGACAATTTAAAACCTTATACTCTCTAAAGGGAGTAGGGACGATTTAATAGGCCCTTACTGACGCTGTTCATTTAAATTCGTTTTGTGCAATTTGTTTTAAGCCCAAACTTTTCATTTGCATCAGGAGCCCTGCAAACTAAAGGTGGGTAAGAGACGTCCGTTTGTGAACTGGGAATGTTTTAAATGCCGAGTCCTCCCGGGCCCAGTTCTCAGACGATGGCTTGGGAAATTGCGGAACTGCAGAAAAGCGGCATCGCGGATCTTGGAATTCCGCATTTGGTAGGCGCTGCTGCGCGCCACACCTGGGGCAGCGCGCTCGGAATTCACCTCCTCTCCTCTCCCCGACTGGCCGCGCGGTCTCCCCCTGCACCCCCCCGCCCCCGCCGCCGCGGAAAGCCCGGGTGCCGGGCTGGCCCCGGGCTCGGCCCGCGGCTCGGTCCCTGCGGCTCCGGCCGGCCCTCGGGGCCCGGCTCCCGCGGACTCAGGGTTCGGTCGCGGAGGCTGCTGCCCTCGACCTTGACGCGCCTGTGGTCCCCACTCCCGTCCCGCGCGGGAGGCGAGAGCGCCCAGGCCCGGCCGCGGGGACCGCACCTGCCCCCACCCGCTGCCGGCTCGCGCTCCGGCCGCCGTCCCGGCCAGGCGCGCGGCAGCGGGGCTCGCGCCCGGGGACGGCGGAGGCTCGCCCCCGGCACGCGGCGACGGCTCGCGCCCGCGCTCGGGCGAGAGAACGCGCGGGGCGGGCGGGAGAGGGCGCAGCGCGGCGCGGCCGGCGGGCGGGCGGCCCTGCGGAGCGGCGGCGGCGGCATGGGCGCGGGCACGGGCAGGGGCAGCGGGCGCCCGGCTCCCCGCCCGGCCCGGCCCGCTCCCGGAGCGCGGCCGCCGCAGCCCCCGCGGCCCGCGGGAAGGCCGTCCCCTCACCCGGCGCAACTTGCCTCGGACCCTCTGTGAGGAGAGGCGGCGGCGGCGGCGGCGCGCGCCGAGGCCGGGCGGCAGTGGGGCGAGGCGTGCGGGCGCCCGGCGCGATGCCTCGGGCCGGCGGTCCCCGCGCGCCGCGCCCCGCCGCGCTGCCCCGCAGCCTGTCCCGCCTGCGCGAGTGCCCGGGCCGCTCCCGCATCGTGCTGGCGCTCGGGGCCACGCAGATGGCGCTCGGATGCCTCATCGTGGCGGTGAGCTTCGCCGCGCTGGCGCTCACCACCTCGGCCCGCGTCCGCCACTCCTGTCCCTTCTGGGCTGGCTTCTCGGTGAGTGTCTTCGGCCGGGCAGGGGAGGTGTGCTCGGGGCCCCGAGGCTGTGGCCCGCCCGGGACGGCACCGAGGGCTCGAAGTTCGGGGCGCGAACACCCGGGGCCGAGCTGCTGCAGCGCGGGGTGCAGTTCAGAAAACTCCGGGCTGAATAACTCCGGGGACCTTACCGCTCTCGGAGCATGGCTTTCCCTTTCCTGGAGCGCTGATCCCCGAGTTACTTTTCTTGGAGGGAACCTAAGCCGGGCGCCCGCCCTCCTCCGGGTGAGGGTGGGCAGCGCGCGCGACCGGCCGCGGGGTCTCCACTGGGCCCTCGGGGACTCTGCGCTCTGGGGACCCGCGACTCGCGACGCGTCCCGGCCGGACTCGGTGCCGGACCCAGCAGCCAAGAGGCCCTGACAGAAGCGGGGAGGCGGGGTCCGAACCGGGTGCGGGGCTGCGACTCTGCGCGCGTCTCGCCTTCGCGGCGGCCGGAACTGGGGCCTGGGGCCTGGGGCCTGGGGCGGGGCGGGGGGGGGGAGGTGCGGCGCGCTGGGCGCGTCCCGTCCGGGTGTTGGTCAGTCCCGGCGCGGAGAACGGCTGGTCCCCCTGCGGCCATTCAGAGACTTGGCGTTGGGGATTTCGCGTTTCCCGCGTGCGTCTGGAACGCAGTGCTCTGGGGGCAGCGGGACTGTGCAGGCGACCCGAAGCCGGCGTCCGGGGGCGTGTTTTCTGAGCTTCAGACCTCCACGGTGCCCGATTTTCAGGCTGTTGACCCCCAAATTAGAGAAGCCAGTGACTAAGAATCCTCCACAGGAGAAAGCCACCAGGAGAGCTCTATTTTAAGGAAGTGATTGTCCGTCCCCAAGAGTTAATTGGGGGGGGGGCATTTTATAGCCTTTTGATGAAAGTTGTGTTTTCCTTACATTAGTAAAGAATGGACTTACGGAAATGGAAGAAATACACGCAGGGCATTTGTGAAGAGAAGCACTTGTTCTGAGAACTCTTGACATCTGTAACTACATTTGGTTTATGGTGCTGGAGTACATTTTATAGGCTTAAGCTGCACACTCATTATGTTTTAATTCATCTCCAGAAATCCAAACTAAGCCTTTGTAATGAACGTTTGCTGTTTGTTCTCGAATGTTGAAATTTAACAATTCTACCCAGCTTTGCTTTTTTCGTGTTGTTGCTCTTTTGTAATGGCCTCTGGTCTCCCAAGTTCACGCATGGTTTTTAAAATGGGATCTGAGTAAAACTGTGAGACACCCTGATCGATACAGGTGTGGTCCTTCATCCTAATGGGGGTATTAATTTTCAAAGCTTATTTCAGACCACAGTTGAGTCTTGGAGAGCTGATTAGGAACAACAGTATGTGTGGCCACAGCTCAGAGTGTTTAAATCAGAGAGAGGAGGTTGGAGGCAGGAACCGGGGAGCCATGATTCAAACGGACCACTAAATATAGTTTTCACACATCTGTTGCTCAGTTTTTAGCATTATTTAATATGCATTATTTTCATGTCGTCTGTTTTGTGGGCACTGATGTTTATGTCTGCTGCAACCAGCCTACAGGTGGCAGACTGGTAAATTAGCTTCACTTCCTGGCTCCTCCCTGAGCCTCCCTTTCTCCCACTTAGCCTTAGCTATGATTTTGGTACTCCCAAAGGGCAATGAAAAACAGCTGCCTTTTAAGAATAAAGCCAAAAGGGAAAACATTACCTGGACACGGTGGTAAAACTATTCATGTGAAAAATTCATACTCCAGTTTAGTCTAAAGAGGCAAGTAAGTATGTAAAACAATAATTCACTGTGCATTTCCGGTGTTATTCCTTTCAACGACTACAACCTATTCGTTTTAACTTCCCACAATTCAGAGTGGTTCTGCAATTGTGTCTATGTGCAGGCATTTCTCTGGGTTCTGGGGACAACAATGAACACAACAAACTCTGCCTACATTTTTGAGATTTTAAAGTAACCTCCACCCTCCATCTATCTCCTACCCTACCCCCTCACATCCACTTTCTCATTGCCTTGTTTTCTTTCTTCAAACTTAATCTGCTGCAAGCACCATTGAAATTCTTTTAATACAGTGTATTCCATTTTTCACGTATTGCTTCTGTCCTTTGTAGAAGTGGTGGTTGATTCTAGTTATGCTGGGACAGGTTTGCATGTTAGCATGGCTGTGAGTGGTTAACATTGGCCCCTTACCTTATGTATGCCTATCCCCTGAGACCTGGAAACTTCCCTGAAAGGGTATTTTTCATTTAAGAACAGTGACTGGGGTATCTGACTTTATACTGAAATCAGATTGTGGGGTTAGGGCCACACTCTGGTTCCTCTGCATCTTCTGTAATGAAATATGAGGGCTTTAGAAATCTCTAGATTTCTAGGCCTTCTCTATGCTTTGCACGTAATGAAGACTCACTGTAAAAATGAGTTGCCTCTATTTAAGAAAAAGTAATGCATCAGAAAAAGAGCTCACATTTTTTGAGCCCATACTGCATGCCAGACGTTAAAGCTTAGTGTCTTATATGGTGTGATAGCACATTTCGTCTGTGGCCCTTGGTGCTCACGCTCTTGTGCAGTTCCCTCCACTTGAATTTGGACCCGGCTTCTGACTTGCTTAGCCAGTAGAATCCTGATAACAGAGGCAGTCTCAATGCTGGGCCTGAGCCCTAAGAAATCTTGGCAGCCTCTGCTGAGCACACTGAGATGAAGGGCGATTAAATCACTTGCTGTATTTATTAGTCGAGGTTCTGCAGAGAAAGAACCAATAGCTTGCTCCTTCATTCACTTGAACTGGCTGACATGGAAGCCTAGAAAGCCCGTGATCTTGCCATCAGGAAAGCCGGTGGTATAATTCACTCTGGGTCCAAAGGGCCAACAACCAGGGGTCAGTGGTTTAATTCCTGGTGCAAGTCTGAACATCTGAGAACCAGGAGTGCTAGTATCTAAGGGCAGGAGAAGACGGATGTCCCAGCTGAGTCAGAGAATGTGAAATCACCCATCCTCTGTCTTTTTTGTTCTCTGCAGGCCCTCAAAGAATAGGATGATGCCTGCCCATCTTGGTGAGAACCATTAGTCAGTTGACTGATGCAAATGCTAATCTCTCCCACACACTCACAGAAACCTTTTACCAGCTATCTGGGCATCCTCTAGCCCAGTCATGTGGACACATAAAATTAACCATCACACCTGCTTAAGGTTACCCAGCTAAGAAGTGGCCACTGTTGGGTTTGAACTTAGTTGCTTTGAAGTTAGAGGCCGTACTTGCAGCCCTTATACTTAAACTGCGCACCTCACCCCCCCCTCCCCCGCCCCAGGCAGAGGCAGAGGGGATGGAATAAAAAAAGCACAGTAGTAAAGAGTCATAAAGGCCTCAAGGAGGTCACACCTGTTTCTTAGGAAAAACACAAAACATGCATGGAAAGGTGAAGATTCAAGAAAAATTTGGCGAGGCATCACATTCGGGATGGATATGTAAGGTTTAGGGAGTACCTTGGCAAAGGTGGAGAGAGGCAGCGGGGCAGTTGGTATATCAATCACCTGCAGACCACCTTCAAATGGCATTCCTGCCCTGGGTCCTTGCTACCCAGCGGGGAGTTGGGGGGTGGACTGACTCCCTCATAGATGAAGGTCCAGCCCATTTTGAGAGCTGGTGATCTGTAAGAAGAGTTTCTAAGACTCACGGAGCTAGGTCTTGAGTAGTTACCCTTTAGCAGGGAAGCTTCATTATGTTTCTTTGAAACTTTCGTAAGGCCCAGGACATCAGAGACAAATTCACAATGTGAATTATCCACATTACCAGTTACATAGTTGATAAAGACATAGTCATTGGGAGCCGACTGTGTAACTGTGTATGTATGTGTGTATGTATATTTTTTTTTTCTGTAAAAGCAACACTGTTGGATTTTTTCATAGCCCAAAGGCAGTATATATTTGTTGCAGTAACTGAAACAAAGAAAAAATGAGAGCAGTACCTCCTTCTATCCCAATTCTATACCCAGAGGTAACCTGTATTACCAGTGTTGGGTAATGTTCCATGCTTTTCTTTACAATCACAAAAGTGTGAAAATTTATGTATATGTGTGGAATATGTTTCTTTTCTTTTAAAAAGATTTACAAAAGGATTGTGCTGTACACCTTACTCTGTGACTTTTTAAGTCTAGTATATACTAAATATCCCCAGCCATAACCCATTATTATCATTATCCCCATTATTTGTAATGACTGTATTAGAGTCCATAGTATGAATTATCATAATTTGTTCCATTCTCCTCCTGTTGGAGATATTCTGGTTGTAGTAGATCTCCGTATCTACAAACATTGCTGCTTATCTAACCTTAGGGGCCAATCCTTGTTTTTGAATGCAAATTCCCCAAAGTGGAATTGCCACAGGGTATTCAAATTTAGAATTTTGTTGGACGTTGCCAGATTAACTTCCACAGAAGATTGTAGTCATTCCTAACCACAGGAGCATTTTATAAGTGTGCCCTTTGCCACCCTCTCCCCAGCACAGGATGTTACAAATACAGGATTTGTATTTACCCTATGGGAGAAAAAAGACATTTCCTGTTTTCATTTGATCTGCATTTCCATGGTTCCTTTATTATATGCAAGTATTTTCTTGCAATATCTTCACTTGTCATTTGGCTTAATTTTTGGCGTCTTTTGCCCTATAGAAAATTTAAGGACTTTTTATGTAGTCAGTTTCATTTGTTTTCTCTTTTACAGTTTCAGGGTTCTTTTCTCTGAGTTAAAGGGGTCGTCATTACAGAGGTCACACAGATACTTCTTTTCAACTTCCTTCTGATGTTTTCAGATTTTAACTCATCCAGAATTGCTTTTGCATATGGTATGAAAAAAAGGGCATAACTTTATTTGCTTTCAGACAAATATCCTATGTGGTTCTGTTTTGGGGCTCTATTCTGTTTTACTTTTTAAATTGTCTATTACAAAGTCAATGCAGCATCATTGTTTTGATTATAGTAACCGCATGTTTCACTCTGGTAAAGCATGAGCCTCCACACTCTTTGCTTTTTCAAAAGTGCCTTAGCTGTTATTCCATATGAACTTTAAAATATCTGTGTCCACTTATTCTTTACTTTAGGATGCCTTTATTTCATCTCTGTTCCTGAAGGGCATTTTCACTAGGTATAGAATTCTGGGTTGGCAATTCTTTCCTTTTAGGGTTTAAAAACATCCTAATTCCAACAACAATAATAATAAAAATATCCTAATCCCTTAAAAAAAAATCCCCATTCCTGCTGTCCTCCATGTTTCTGATAGAAATCCATGGTGATATAAATTGTCATTGCTAAGAAGGTGACAGACATTTTCTCCTGTCATTTCCATTCTGCCATTAAACTCATCCAGTGAGTTTTTATTTTACTTATTATCTTTTCACTTAAAAAAATTTCCCTTTGGTTCTTCTTCATATCTCCTATTTTTTCCCCCTTACTTTTGTGTAGTTTTCATTCATTTCCAAAATAGTGACCCTTACTCATTGGAGCATTTTTAGTATTGTTGCTTTAAAGTCTTTTTGTTTGAGAATTCCAAAATCTATCATTGTTTTCCCTTGGAAGTTGACATTTTTCCTGAATCTGTGCATGCTGAATAATTTTGGATTGTGTCCCAGACATATTGAATATTATGTTGTGAGTCTCTGGATATTGTTTGAACCCTAAGGAGACTGTTGATGGTTTTGTTTTTAGCAGACTCTCTTTCCTCCTGAGTTTAGACCACAAGTTGTGACTAGCTTACTGTGGGTTGTGGTTCTAACGTCAGTTCATTTTTCAAAATCTCTGCAGTCCTATTCATATCTGTCCTGCACATGTGCCACTCAGTGGCCAATCTGGTGATTAGATGGTGATCTGTCCTGTAGATCCGTTCCCAAAGTTTGTGTTTTCTGTTTAAGGTAGTATGTACACATGCATACCTTGCAGGTGAGCCCATGAGTTCATAAACAAACTTCAGGGATCTCTTTCCCTGGCTCCTTCCTCTCTGTGGTATGGGTGTCTTCTATGTTCCTGGGGCTTTCCTTATCCAGTCCTCCAAGGAAGCTACGGCTTTACCTCGCTTTGCTGCATAATTCCTGTGCCTGCATTTGGCTAGGGGACATACAGTAGGAGGACAGATGGAGAATCAGCAACAAGGCTTTTCCCTGTCTTCTTGGGACCAAGCTCCCACACTCAGAGAGGAAGATTCTTCTGTGCCTTGCCTGTTCTTGCTGCTGCTATGGTATTGTGTGGGGGCGGGGGTGTGAGAGAAAGAAGAAAGAGAAATCCAAAAGAGAAGACAATGGCTATTGCCTTACTCTTTTATGGCATTGGGAGGCATATTTCCAAATCCTTGAGCCAGAACTAGAGGGCTTCCAGGCTCTCTGGTTGCATGAGTGTTCAATTTTGGGTTTCAGGCTGTGCTGAGCTTTGGCTAGGGGGTACTGAAGAGGGAAAAATGATAAAGTACTGCCAATTTGGTGGTACTTTGAATTGTATTGTTCTTCCCTAGTCCACCTGGTACTTTATTTTTCACAGTTTTCAAGCTGTTTATTCTATGCATTCTGTTAGGTCTTACAGGTGTAATCAGTGGGAGACACAGGGTAATGTGTGCTTGCTGACTCACCTGGAATGAGAATCTCAGTGTTTTTAATATACTTACTACTTGAACCAAACATCCTATATTCAGATAAGTGTCCTTTTTAAAAGTCCGCAGACACACAGTTTTCCATTTGCAATAACTGGTAATATTGAACCCAGGAGGAGTTTACTAAATAATGAGCTTCAGAAAACAATATGATGACTGTCAAAGATTTTCATAAATCATAGGGATGAACGTTGACTATATTTAACTGGAGAACTAAAACATGACAGGGCACCTGGGTGGCTTTAGTCGGTTAAGTGTCTGACTCTCGGTTTCTGCTCAGGTCACGATCTCACAGTTTTGAGTTCTAGCCCTGCTTCTGGCTCTGCGCTGACAGTGCAGAGCCTGCTTGGGATTCTCTCTCTCTCCCTCTCTCTCTGCCCCTCCCCTGCTCACACTGTCTTTGTCTCTCTCAAAAATTAATAAATAAATTTAAATTAAAAAAAAACCCTAAAACATGACAATAGGGGAGCAAATCAGTGCATAAGTGTTACGTGCTTTGATTATCTAGAATTGTGCAGTTAAAAAAAAATAAATGGTAGGAGATGAGGGGAAAGTAAAGAGAAAGTAGCATACACCTTGTCACATTAGCTAAATTAACTAGGAGTAGAAAATGTCTCTTGAGGCCAACGAAGCAAGTAGGAGAAAGTTAAATTTATTTAAGACTATAAAGATTAGCACCAAATTAATACTAGAGACTCAAGCTGATGTTCTGAGAAGAGTGAGGGAGGAAGAAGCATCTCCTGGCTACTTGCATTATTACTTGTAGCAGTGAGGTCATAATATTAAAAGAAGAGATTACTGAGGGGGTTATACAAGGTACTAATATAAAAGCAATAACTAGAACCCACATCCTTCTTGCATACCTAAAGAAATGCAGAGAGAGATAGAGAAAGCAAGCAGAAACTGCAAGCCCACATGCCTAAAGACTTTGTGTATGCGTGTAGGTGTTTTAAATGTAAGGTTAAAAAAAATCTGCCAAAGCTGATGCCAAATATATAGACTGTATTAATATATGTAAATGGGCTTAATTAACCTAGTTAAAAAACCTTTTCAGGTGACTAACAAAGCAAGATCCAGAGATAGACCTAAAAAAAAAAAAAAGCTGGAAAGGCTAAAAATAAAACAAAAAACTGGGAAAGATACACCAGGCAATTTCAAATAAAGAGAGGGCAAGTGGACAGACAAGGTGCAGTTCATCTATTCTTGCTTACTCATGATACAAGATAATGCCATTTTCATATTTTTATTCTCCTGATGAACATTTGACAGTACTTATTGCTCCTTTATAGAGAAATGGTTTATTTCTTTTATTTAGAAATTTGCTTATTCTGTTTATTTTATTTACTTATTTTCTTAAGCTCATTGTTTTTAAGTTTATTTATTTGGAGAGAGAGTGTGCACATACGTGTGCATGAGCACAAGTAGGGGAGGGGCAGAGAGAGAGAGGCAGAGAGAGAATCCCAAGCAGGGGTGTGAACCCATGAACCATGAGATCATGACTTGAGCTGAAATCAAGAGCCGGATGCTTAACCAACTGAACCCCCCAGATGCCCTTTTTTTTTAAAGAGACAGAGCATGAGCAAGGAGAGGGGCAGAGGGAGAGGGAGAGAGAGAATCCCAAACAGGCTCCGTGCTCACTCAGCAAGGAGCCCAATGTGGGGCTTGATCCCACAACCGTAGAATAGGACCTGAGCTGAAATTAAGAGTTGGATGCTCAACCAGCTGAGGTAGCCAGGCGCCCTTTACCTATTCTATTAAAAAAAATTTTTTTAATGTTTATTTTTGAGAGAGACAGAGTGTGAGCAGGAATGGGCAGAGAGAGAGGGAGACACAGAATCCCAGCAGGCTCCAGGCTCTTAGCTGTCAACACAGAACCCAACGCAGGGCTCAAACTCATGAACTGTGAGATCATGACCTGAGCTGAAGTCAGACTCTTAACCAACTGAGCCACCCAGGTGTCCCATTACTTATTCTATTTTTAAGTAACTTTGGGCTTTCTATACCTACATTCATGTCACCTATAAATAATTTTATTTTTTCATGTCCAGTATTTCTCATATTTCAAGATTTGTTTTCTACTGCTTATTTCTTTTAGTTATTGCATTGATCGAAACCTCAATAATTTCAAAGGATAGTTTGAAAGGAAACACTGATGTCTTGTTTTTCATTTTAGCAGGAATGGCTTTCATTTCATTGCTTTAAGCCGATGTTTGATTTTATTTCTTAGTAACTAGGTAAGTTTGAATACTTAAATTTTGCTACAATTTCAAACTTGTGGAGAAGTTCTAAGAAAAGCCCTAAGACTCCTTAATCTAGGGTATGTTAATAATTCACCAATTATTAACATTTTTTTTTGCCTCATTAGCTTTATCATTTGCAGATGCCCAAACGTCTGATTGACCAACGGATCCGTCAGTAATGCATCTATCTACATATTTTTTCTAAACCACTTGCAGGTACATTGCAGACCTCATGCCTCCTTTCCCCTAAATACTTCAGTCTTTCCTTGTAAGGGCATAATGTACACATGGGGCACTAATGAAAGTCAGGAAATGAACAGTGACACAACAGTCCATATTCAAGTTTTGCCAATGTCCCCAAAGTGTTCCTTATAAATATTTCTCCTGCCTGCTCTCTAGTCTAGCATTCACACTAGGAGTTTAAAATTCATACGTAGGTAGTTAATTTTTCAGGTATTTTCAGTTGTGTATTTATATAATCCCTCGGTTTTTCTCCTTCAGTAATCGATAAACTGAAGTACGTTGATAGATATCCTAACATTGAATTATCCTTGGATTTCTGAAATAACCCTTATCACTTATTCTCTTAACATAGTATTAGAATTCATGTGCTAATGTATTAAGATGTTTGCTTCTATGATTACATACAAAGGTGGGCTGGAGTTTGTGTGTCCATGCATGTTCACTGGCACACACTATCTTTATTAAGTTTTGTTAAGTTGTGCTGGCTTTGTAAAATAAATTGTTGAGTTTTCCATATTTGTCTGTGGATTAGCATGGGAAAGAGCTGTTCTTTGTAAAGTTAGCTCATCTGTAAAGCCTATTGCCTATTTTAAGTGCTAGATTAATAACCATTAATTGTCTTACATATTGGTCTGTTCAAGTTGTCATCTCAGCAAATTTTGGCTTTTGGTTTTATGTATTTTTTTCTACTTGAAAATTGTCACTTGCTGTCTATTATAATCATTTCTAGTTCAGTAAGTTCCACTTTTTATCCTTATTACATTCCTCATCTATTTTGTTTTATTTTCTTAGTTTTGTATATTTTTAAGTTGCATATTTGACATATTCATTCTTGTTTAAATAATAAAAGCAATTATTTACCATTTTATTCTGTGTATAGGTATATTTGTCGCACACAGATTTTTTTTCATTTTTTTAATGTTTATTTATTTATTTTGAGAGAGACAGCACAAGTTGGGGAGGGGCAGAGAGAGAGACAGAGAGAGAGAGTGTGTGTGTGAGAATCCCAAGCAGGCTCTCCACTGTCAGTGCAGAACCCCGCATGGAGTTTGATCTCACGAACTGTGAGATCATGACCTGAGCCAAAATCAAGAGTCGGATGCTTAACTGACTGAGCCTGTGAGGTGGCTCACAGATTTCAGTAAAGTGTTCTTCCACTTATATTCATTTTTAGAAGTTTATAATTTTAGTCTTGATTTTTATTTTGATTCTGGGGTTCTGTAAAATAATTTTTCTTAATTAGCAGATAGTCTTTTTTGAGAGGTGGAGGTTGGGTGTTATTGTTGTGTTACTGATTTCTTGTTTTACTTAATGATAGTCAATGCAGCTTGCCAAGTTTCTTTTTGTTATTTAGTAGTTTTTAAAATCATCAGTACATTGTTACTTTTTCAAAGTTAAATATTTTACTTTTTTTTTTGTCTGTGTGATTTGTCACATTGTTTGACAGGTGTGTCAAAGTCATCCCGTTTTGTTTTGAATTCTTGTATTTCTATGACTTTGCTTTATGTTATTTATTTATTTATTTAAAATGTTTATTTATTTTTGAGAGACAGCATGTGTGCATGCCCACATGCACATGAGTGGGGGAGTGGAGGGGGGTGGGGAGAGAAAGAGGATCTTCACTGACAGCAGCAAGCCCAGTGTGGGGCTTGAACTCACAAACCACAAGATCATGACCTGAGCTGAAGTCAGACGCTCAACTGACTGAGTCACCCAGATGCCCGCATTGCTTTATTTATTTATTTTTACCTTGATGTTGTTTTGTGTGTGTTTATGACTATGCCTTATTTATTTATTTATTTAATATTAAATTATTCTCAAATTGGTTTCCATACAACACCCAGTGCTCATCCCAAAAGGTGCCCTCCTCAATACCCATCACCCACCCTCCCCTCCCTCCCACCCCCCATCAACCCTCAGTTTGTTCTCGGTTTTTAAGAGTCTCTTATGCTTTGGCTCTCTCCCTCTCTAACCTCTTTTTTTTCTTCCCCTCCCCCATGGACTTCTGTTAAGTTACTCAGGATTATGCCTTATTTATTGATGATACCTTCTGTCATAACATAGTATACATCTTTGTTGTGAGCTTTTGGTATTGGATTCCACTTTATCTGATATTAATATCACCACTCCTTCCTTAAAAAAATTACTACAACATTAGAGACTTTTATTGTCCCTGTAATTTTTGTAGTCAACACCTTTTTGTAGTCAACACATATTTATCAGTTTCTTTGGCTTACCATTGCTTCTTATATCCTGTTACTTTCTTGGGGCTTTAATTTATTCTTTAGTCGAAGTCATCTTTAGCAATTCTTTCAGTGAAAGTTTGTGAGTGTTAATTTGTCTGAAAAAATTCTCTATTTCACTCTATCTTTTGAAAGATTGTTTATCTGGCTGTAAAATTCTAGGTTGACAGTTATTTTTCCTCAGTATTTTGAGGATGTCTTCTAGCCTCTGGTTTTGTAGAAATTCTGTTCTTATAGTCGGCTTGTAAGAAATATTCCTTTTCTTGGGTTGCTTTTTAAGTTATCTTCTTGACTTGATGGTCTGCACTTTCAGTGAATGTGGATTTACAGCATGAATCCTGTTCTCAAGTTCAGCCTTTTGAGGATTGATCATGTCTTTCCACATGTATCCTGGACTTCCTTCTACCTTGCCAGTCTGTTTTCCTCTTGTTCAGATTGTCTGACTCTGTCTTTCTGTGCTGCATTCTGAATACCTTCCTCATGTTTCTTCCATTTCATGAGCTCCTTTTAGCTGTTTATTATCAGCTTTTGAACCTGTCCTTTGAGTTTCTGAACTCAATGACTATGTTTTTTATTTCCAAACCTTCTATTTTTCTCTTTTCTAAGTCTGCCTTTTCTTCTGTCTTAGTACTTTGTTCTTAAGGTCTTGATCCTCTCTTTTATGTCTTTAATAAATTTAAGCAAAAATGGTTTTATATGCCTTGTCCTTTGGTATTTCCCTTACCAGCAGTCCTGTGGACTACTCCTGTGTGTTATCTGCTCTTGGGCAGGGGATGTGGTTTCTTGTATATTTTGTAATAGGGTTTTGTAGGGGGCAGAGGGGTTAAGCACATCTTCAGTGGCCTTTTGCTGTGGAAACCTCACGTGATCTAAAATGAGCATTCGTTCCTTCAGAGAGGCTTTACAGAACTTCTGTTAGGCTGCAGATATCACCATCCTGGGACCAATTTCTGTTAATTTATTTGCTTGAGAGTTCCTTCCTCATGTGGTTGCCAGAAATGTATTGAGTGTTTATTCTTTGAGCTTTATGCTTTGATTTTAGTTCTGGTTTTCCCTACCTCTTGTGGACCAGAGGTCCTGACTTTCCTTCCAGCTCAGGCATTAGCTAAGCCCCTGGCCATCACATCTGTGACTCCCCACCCAGTTGCACTCAACATGAAATGTTTTGTTGCTGCCTGTTCAGTCCTTCTAGCTCTCAGAGGTGGGAAGGTCTCTGTCTCAATAGAGGCTGCCATCTTGCCTGGATTGGAAGCTGATCTCTTTTTAAAACTTGTTTTCTGTGTGCCTCTTGTGAATAGAACATAGCTGGACTTTGATTTTGAATCTAACCTGTAAATCCTTATGATCTGATAGAGGGAATTCAAGGCATTCCCATTTATTAAGATAAGTGGATTTAGTTTGATTCTTTTTGACTTAATTTATTATTACACATTGTCATTTTCGGGTTTTTTTTTTTTTTCTCTTCCTTTGGCTTGCCTGGGCAAGTTGGTTTTTTTAAAAACATATTTATTTTTTAAAATTGTAAAATGTACATAACAAAATTTAACATCTTAGGCATTTTAAAGTGTATTTTTCTGTGGCGTTAAGAACATTCCCATTGTCTACAGTTGTCACCATTCATGTCCAGAGCTTCTGCCCAGCTGAAGCTCTACATTCATGAAACACTAACTCCTCATTCTCTTCTCCCCCAGCCTCTGGCAACCACCATTCTGCTTTCTGTCTCCATGAATTTGGCTATTCCATGTGCTTCATGTAAGTGGAATAATATGATATTTGTCTTTTTGCTATTGGCTTATTCTACTCAACATCCACAAGGTTTATCCATGGGGTAGCATGTATCAGAATTTCCTTTCTTTTTAAGGCTGAACAATATTCTCTTGTGTATACGTACCACATTCTACTTATCCATTCAGCCTTCAGTGGACACTTGGGTTGTTTCCGTGTTTTGGCCACTGTGAATAATGCTGTGTGTGGCTGTGTAAATATCTGTTCTCAAGTTGATTTTTATTCCATTTTCCAACACTCCTCACCTCTGCCTCTCCATTCTTTGGGTGGTTCTTATTTTCATCTTGGACAATCTATTTCATTTCCTTTCTTTAAAGTTAAGTTTATTGATTTATTTTGAGAGAGAGAGCATGCAAGTGGGGAAGGGGCAGAGAGAGAGAGAGGGAGAGAGCAGTGCACAGTGCAGAGCCTGATGCGGGGCTCAAACTCGGGAACCATGAGATCATGACTTGAGCCAAAGTCACATGCTTAACCGACTGAGCCACCCAGGTGCCCCCTGGACAATCTATTTCAACCTGAATTTTCTTTTTTCTTGTTAAAAAAATTTTCTTTAACGTTTATTTATTTTTGAGATGAGAGAGACAGAGCATGAACAGGGGAGGGTCAGAGAGAGAGGGAGACACAGAATCTGAAACAGGCTCCAGGCTCTGAGCTGTCAATACAGAGCCCGACATGGGGCTCGAACTCATGGACCGCGAGATCATGACCTGAACCGAAGTCAGACGCCCAACCGAGCCACCCAGGCGCCCCTCAATCTGAGTTTTCTAATAGCACACCAAATTAAATGAGCGATATGATCACTATCCTTTTCATTCAAGCCAAACTGTTTCTTCACCCTTTCCCACCTCCCAGTTCCACCAACTCCTTCCCCCTGACCGGCAGCCCCTCAAGAATAAGCCTCTGGAACCTTTCTCTGTCCCTGATTCAGTTTTAAAGGCTAGTTCAAAAGGAAATGGATTTTGAACATTATACAGTATACATACTTTGAACATGTGAGGGAGAATATTTTTTGCTTCATATGTCAGGCTTTTACTGGGGAATTTGGAATTTGAATCTTGAAAAGGTCAAAAAGTACCATATCCTATGGTTTTATTGAAGAGTAAAGAAAATGTAATAAAGCCCTTGATGGTTTCCTAGACTACTTGATATTGTTGCCATATTTGCTGATGAATTCAAACCATGTCTGAGGCACTTTGCCCTTCCAGAGCTGGTGTCAGGGTGACAGCAACAGGAGAGATGTTGATAGACACAGCAAAAGCTAGGATAGGGCTTCCTCTCAGCCCCCAGCACCCTACCCTTCTTTGTTCTCCACAGGCACCTGCTGCTGAGAACACTACCCATTGAAGGGAAGACCTTCACAGTCCTTGGAGAAACCCGATGTGTCTTTCTCACTGAGGTAGTCTGTGTAATGGCTCCTGTTAGCTTTTCTGGAGGCTCTATAGGGGTTCCTACCCATGTGCCCACCTGGGGTAGCCCTGGGGCCTTTCTTTGAGAGACCAGGTGTGATTTCTTTCTTTTTTTTTTTTTGAATGTTTATTTATCTTTGAGAGAGAGACACACACACACACAGTGTGGGTGGGGAAGGGGCAGAGACAGAGGGAGACAGAATCTGAAACAGGCTCCAGGCTCTGAGCTGTCAGCATGGAGTGGGATGCGGGGCTCGAACTCACGAACCATGAGATCACCACTTGAGCCGAAGTAGGACAGTTAACCGACTGAGCCACCCAGGCGCCCCAGCCAGGAGTGATTTCTAGTAAAGGTCTGATTTCTAGGTCCACCATCCCTGCCATGCCTAGGTTCAGGGTACCTGAATTCTGTTTCTACATTTAGGCACTTAAACTTACCTGACCTAACGTGAATAACATGTTTTGGAATTGTAGTTTCAATTTATTATCATGACCTGCTTTTATCTCCTCTACTGTTGATGAAAACATCATATTTTACTTAATGGGTATAGCATAGTGAAGTGGACGGTGATTTAAGGAGCCTACAGGATTTGGGGATACTGGCATTTTTGAGAGAGAGGGAGGTGTCAAGTCAAGTATTCAGGGCCTGGCAAATGTAAAAAAACAACTTCTTTTGTATCAGCAGCTACCAGAACCTATTACGTACTTATCTACCACATAGGCATGAGGTTGAATTGTTGTAAAATAAGTTCTTAAGATTCAAGCACATTCTTTTATGGAGAAAATGTAGAAAATTTGAAATTGATGAGAAAGTAAATTTTTAGTTGAAAAATGCTAACGTTATCTAATTATAAGTGAAGTGTTGGCTTGTCATCCATGATGAGAAATTATAGATAATGGCTTTGATAGTGAACATGGATGGTGATTTTGAAATAGATATTTGGAACACTCAGCAAAATTTGAAAGGACTATGATAATGACACCTACTTAACATGTTAATAAGCAACTTAGCCACAATGAGCATATACTAATCAGAATCATCTGATTAAAAAAAAAAACAGAAAGTTCTTTTCAGCTATTCACAAAGGGACACTACCTTTTTAGAAACTAATTTTTGACCCAGTCTCTGAAAAAGGCAGGGGCTCCTGGGTGGCTCAGTCGGTTAAGTGTCAGACTTTGGCTCAGGTCATGATCTCGAGGTTAGTGAGTTCTAGCTCTGCCTCGGGCTCTGTGCTGACAGCTCAGAGCCTGGAGCCTGCCTCAGACTCTGTGTCTCCCTCTCTTTCTGCCCCTACCCTGCTCACACTCTGTCTGTCTCTCAAGAATAAAATAAAATAAACATTCACAATTTTTTTTAATTAAAAAAAGAAAAAGGCAAAGAAAACATGGCATCTTCTTTTCACCTGCCAGTTTATTGATTGAGCATTGGTGTTCTCCATATCCACTCTCCATGTCCTTGATTGCCTTTTGGTGTCGCTAGAAGGGGGTGAGGCTCAGTACCCACTCTTTTCTCTTAAAAGGAAATAACACCTAAGAAGTGCTAGTGGATTAATAGAGCCTTAAAGGGCACCTGGGTGGCTTAGTTGCTTGGGTGTCTAACTCTTGGTTTCAGCTCGGGTCATGATCTTGGTGGTTTTGTGAGTTCAAGCCCTGCATTGAGCTCTGTGCTGCCAGCACAGAGCCTGCTTGGGATTCTGTCTTTTTTTCCTCTCTCTCTCTGCCCCTCCCCCATTCGCACTGTCTCTGTCTCTCTCAAAATAAATAAATAAACTTAAGAAAAAATTGAGCCTTAAGTCTCTTGTAACTGGTGGTAAATAACTTCTCCCAAGATTGACTTTCTTTTTAAAAAAGAGGGTGTGGGGACACCTGGGTGACTCAGTCAGTTAAGTGTCTGACTTTGGCTCAGGTCCTGATCTTGCCCTCTGTGAGTTCAAGCCTTGCATTGGGCTCTGTGCTGACGGCTCAGAGCCTCGATCCCACAGTGGATCCTGTTTCTCTCTCTCTCTCTGCCCCTCGCCTGCTCACACTCTGTCTCTCTCTCTCTCTCTCACTCAAAAATAAATAAACATTAAAAAAAAGAGGATGTGTAATATATATATGTATCATGGTATATATATTCCCTGATACTTTATTTTTGCTATATAATAAATAACAACAACAACAACAAAAAACCACACACATACACACAAAAGAAGACAGAGCGCCAGGAACCCCTTGAGCAAGGCACTGCCCACTGACTTCAAGAGTTATGCCAGTGGCTGTTACCTGTAGTCCAGATGGCACGTCTCAGGTGAGGGGAATAGAATCAGAGTTTAGGAGAAAGAGAGAGAAAATGTTTCTGCATTGGAGAAACAGCCCTGGGAGTGCATGTTCTCTAGAAAGCACATATTTGTCTCTGTATAGTTTATGATGGTGACGGTGATTATGATGATGGTGACAAAAAAGCATTAGCTATTTAATTTTGTGGAAATTTAAATTGAAATAGTGTGGAATGATACAGACTGAAATGCAAAAGCCATCATCCCTCAGCCTCTGCCTTTCCCGTTCCTCAAAAAGTTAAATATTTTCCACCTTTCTGTTGTTATTTCTTTGGTGGCAGGCACCCTGTTGTCTTCCTGTCTCATATGTCACTGAAGAAAGGTCCGATTCCTATCTGGCTCATTTTCTTTTGTTGGCAACCCAGCCAGTTTCTCCTTTGTGGCAGCTTCTAAGGTCTACTCTTTGTTCTTGGTGTTCTGATATTCTGTAGTGTTTAGTGAAGAGACTTAGCCATTCAATGTGCCCCTTCTTTAATGTTGGAAATCTTGTTCTTTGATTATCTCTGCATCTCATTTTTTTTTTTTTCTGTTCTTCTTTTATGGAACTCCTGTTCACTGGATGTTTGACCTGGGTTGATCTCCTAGGCTCCTTAGCTTTTTCTTCCCTATTTTACATGCCTTTGTCTTTTGCTTTGTCGTCTGAAAGATTTCTTCAGCTTCGTCTTCTGGATCACCTATTGAAATTTAAAAAAATAATTACAGCCGTGACACAGGGATGGACAATTGAAAGGATTCTGGAGACTGCAGGGTGTACTTGGGTAAGGCTTTAATGAAGGGAGAGAATACAGTGCAGCAACAGAAAGAAACACAAGCAAATATCAGAGAGGTCCAGGCCCCCCGGGGCCAACTCCCGGGATCCTTTCTCTGTCACACAGGATATGCTTGGACTAAATTGTGAACTGTCATGATATTTGAGAGCGACAGTCTTATCTGAAAGTGCATCTTTTCTACCCTTCCTGGTCATGTAGCCAAAGCCAGGCTACACAGCCAGGTTCAAAAAATAAAATAAAATAAAATAAATCTAGAGCAACCAAGTGCACACCATCAATCTAAACATTTTCTATAAACGATCTGGTGAGTTGGTGCTGGTTGCCCTGGTCTGTCTGGGACCCTAGCAGAGGTTGATGTTAATTGCTGGTTGGTGCATTTCATTCTGGTTTGGCTAACTGTCTGCACTGGTGGTTCCAAGTCTCCCTGGAGACTAGCATAGGTTGCAACAGACCGGGTGAGATTAACTCTATACTTACCCAGCAATCATAATTAAAGTTGCAATGATTTCTTTAATATTTTCAGCTGATTTTTCTCAGCATTTGTCTTCCTTTCTGATTGTGTTTCTTTTTCATTTCCTACCTGAGAGTACTAATTAGAAATAAGTTAAATACGTTTTCTTCTTATTCTTGAGTTCTGTTTGCTCTAGGGTCAGTCTTTTTATTTTCCTAAATCTGCCTGTTTTGTGTGTCTGATTTTTCTTATTGGTCTGGGGGTTCTTGGTTGTCCTTTTATAATGTAAGGAATATGAAAGTCGATTAAAAGATGTGCTTGGCATGTTTTCCTTTACATTCCTCTCCTCCCATCAAATGAAGGCCCAACTTCACTTTGTCTCGACGTGGGCACCTGTAGGCGCTTGGGCTGTGACCCAGCTGGCTGCCTCTTCCCCTTATCTTGGGCTGCTCTGAAGAGTGTCTACTGTGAGGGATGACTTCTCTCTGTGGAAGCAGATGAGGCAGAAAGCTCATTTCTTTGGTGCAGACAGCATTCTTTTGATTTTTTCCTGCAAACACATACCAGTGTTGTACATGTTGGGGTGAGTGCCTGGGGGCCTGGGGCCTGTGGTCCATCTGTAGTTCTGCAGTCAGCCTTTGGGCACCCACTTTAGGTCTCATTTCTTCATTTTGCTCCTGTGACCTGTGGTCTGGGGGCTCATTGATACAGATTAGCTTATCTCTCTAAAGCCTTCTCTCCCGGATGCACGGATCTGAGACTCTTCCATCTGATTCCTCTTGTTAACTTGTTTTGCATTCCTTTAAATGGTTTTCTCTTTCTCTTCTTCCACCCAAAATATGTGCATTGGCGGGAGAATGCCAGCGGATCAGCTCACATAGTCTGAGACTGGATAGCAGAGCCAATGTCCTGATGGCTCTCCCTTGAGTCTTGCCCCAGTTTCCCAAGCTGTGTTCCATACCCCTCTTTCTACTACTTGGTGCCAACTTTCTGGACCTCACTCTAGTTATTGCAAGAATAATGTTTTTGATCATTTAAATTGAGCCATTTTTTTTTAACTTCCTGTAAATCATGTTACCCTGCAGCTCTTCCACCCATTAACTCAAGGAGTTGCTTTGGGGGAAGCGCAGGTGCTCCCTAGAACAAAGCACTCATTACTCAGCTTTGAGTCACAACACTTTCTTGAGTGTCTAGAGAGACTGTAGTCATGAAAACCATGCTTTGTTTCAAGTGAAAAGGAATCTCTGAATTCTAGGAGCCTTCCTGTATACACGGAGAACAAAGCTTAAAGGCCTGAAAATTCTTTTACCCTCATGTTGCATGTTGGTAGGACAAAGGATATGATGGGAGGGAAGTTCTCATCCAACAGGAATCAAGGAGGAAGGGGAAGCAGAAAGCCCACTGGGGCTGGAAGGAAGAGTTTTCAGGAGTTGGAGTTCCTGAGGAGAAGCTTCTTGGATCCCTGGGCATAGCATGATGGCACCCCATTACACATGGTAGAAGCCAGATGGGTGAGTAAGAACCTGACCACTTAAGCTGGTGGTCCCCTTACCCTTCATGCCCTCCAGCCTGGTGCAGGAGCATTAAGGTAGCACTTATGGAGAAGGGGAAGGAAATGTCTAGAGCGGGGGTTGGAAAACCTGTTCTCTACAGGGTAGTATTTTAGCCTTTGTGGACCAGATGGTCCATGTTGGAGCTACTCAACTCTGTCATTATATCATGAAAACAGCCCTAGTGAGTGGGTATAGCCATGTTCTGACAAAAATTTACTCACAGAAACACAGCAGGCCAGATTTGGCCCAAGGGTTATAGTTTTCTGATCTCTGGTGTAAACGATTAGGCTTGAGATTTCCCACAGTTTGTGTGTGGAATAAAGACTTCTGGAAGTTTCTGTGTGGATGTGAGACATGTTAAAGGGAGCCAGAAGAGAAGAGTCAGGTCTCCTCAATGGTGAGGAAAGATACTCCCCTAGATGAGTATCTAGGGTAGACTATCCATAGCTGGGGCCTGTGGAGACCATAGCCCAGTATCAAGATCTTCAGGACCACCCAAAACTGAGGTGAGGTAGGTCGGAGGCAGTGAAAGGCAATGTCATGCTCCCTGTGAGTGATCATGTCATGTTGCCCTGTGAGCTGCACCGCTGCAGGGGACACACGAAGGGCTGGACTGACTCTAAAGAGATGGAAGGGGCAGAATGAGCTACGTTTCACAGCGGGTCATTATGTGACTCAGACTACTCTCTCCCTGCACTAGTGGGCACTTGTGTGACTCACAGAGTTCTTCACACTTGAGACGGTTACCTCCCTCCTCCCCAAACACCCTACTGCCAGCTTCCCATCTGCACTTGGACATGTTACAGATACCTCAATTTCAGGATGTCCCAACCTGAAATTTCTCATCTTCCCCTGCATACACATTTCTTCTCTTCTGTTCTTACCCATTTCTCAAACCAGTTGACCCAGTATCTTGTTGGTCACAAAGTACTGTTGATTCTTCCTCTAACATATCTACTTCTACCTACCATATGTATCTCTTACCCAGAATATTTCTGTAGCCCCCTAACTGGCTTCTCCACTTCTACTTTGGATCCCCTCTCCCCCCACAACAGTCTGTCCTTCACACATTGGCCAGAGTTGTGTTTAAAAATGCAGATATGGGGGGGTGCCTGGGTGGCTCAGCTGGTTCAGTGTCCAACTTCAGCTCAGGTCATGGTCTCATGCTTCATGAGTTCGAGCCGCGCATCGGGTTCTGTGCTGACAGCTCAAAGCCTGGAGCCTGCTTCGGATTCTGTGTCTCCCTCCCTCTCTGCCCTGCTCATGCTCTGTCTCTCTCTGTCTCTCAAAAAAGAAATTAAAAAAGTGCAAATATGGGGGTGCCTGGGTGGCTCAGTCTGTTAAGCGCCGACTTCAGCTCAGGTCATGATCTCATAGTTTGTGGGTTCAAGCCCTGCATCGCGCTCTGTGCTGACAGCTCAGAGCCTGGAGCCTGCTTTGGATCCTGTGTCTCCCTGTCTCTCTGCCTCTCCCTGCTCACACTCTGTCTCTCTCTCTCAAAAATAAAATAAACATTAAAATTTCTTTTAAAAATGCAAATATGTAATGTCATACTGCGTTCCAAAATGGTGGACTAGTCAATTTGGACCAACCCAACTTCTCAGAATGAGAAAAGCTGGATATGTCAAATGTGTTAGGCCAGTGTGGTTGGCTGAAAGATGGTCCCCAAAGATGTCCATGTCTTAATCCCTGGAACCTGTGAATGTGTGCCTTATGTGCTGAAAGGGGCTTTACAGGTATGATTTAGTTAAGGGCCTTGAGATGAAGACCTTATCCTAGATCATTTGGGTGGGCCTGATGTAATCGCAGGGATCCTTATCAGAGGGAGAAGGAAGTCTGAGTCAGTATGAGGAGATGTGATGGAAGCAAGATGTTGGGAGTGATGTGGGAAAGGACCACAAGCTGAGGAATGCTGTTGGCCTCTAGAAGCTGGAAGAGGCAAAGAAATGGATTCTCCTCTAGAGCCTCCAGAAGGAATGAGGCCAGCTGATGCCTTGACCCCCAGCTCAGAGAGGGTAATTTTACACTTCTGATCTCCAGGACTATAAGATAATACACTTGTGTTGGGTCTTAGTCACTCAGTTTCTGGTAGTTTGTGACAACAGCAACAGGAAATGAATACAGTGGAGAAGTCTGGTGGGCGTAGGGGTAGCAGGAGAAACAGAGGGATGAAGATTGTTTACATTCTGATATGGGCCAAGGATGATGAGCCACACATACAGCTGGGCTTTAGCCAGACAGAACACAGGTCTGTCCCAGGTAGAATGGAATGGGTGTTACTTTCCAGTTCCAAGGACCCCTTCTCAGGTGAGTGCCAATAGAATGGGCGTGGCTGCGTGTACGTGATGTTAACTGTAATCAGAACAATCTCCAGAGGTAACGTGTGTTGAGTGCTTGCTTTTTGGCCAGACACTATCCTAAGGTTTTACACATTAACTCATTTACACCTGCAGCTCTCCCATGAGTAGGGAGAAGTATCTTTTCCCATTTTGTAGATTGAAAATTGTCTGAGAAGTCCTCCTGGGAGGAAGCATTTGAGAAGGTTGGGAGGGATGTGTGCATAGGATAGAAATGAGATGGTGGGAGAGGTTTGTCTTGTACTGTAATGGAGAGGGCCTATAGTGAGCCAGGGCCCTGGGACTGGCTCTGGTCCTGTGGGCCTGTGTTATCTCCTGTGGCATGGTCATAGTTGGCATGGATTGAGTGTGTTTGGAGATCCATATTGCTTTCCCTGTTTGACCTGGTGGACCTGGATGCCTGGGGGTGTGGGGGAGGAGTATCGGACCCCAGGTGTGGGAAACAGTAGAACCATTCTCCTTGTGGGGTGGCTTCAGCAGGCTGCTGAGCAGTGAGAGCAGTAATCACACAGGTGGCAGCCTGCTGTTCTCTGAGTATCTGCACCCCCCTCTTCTCCTCTGCTCCTCTTGCCAGAAACCTCCCCACCCACCTCCATCTTTCAGGGAATGGGTGAATTTATAAGGGCCCTTCATCACCTGGCACAGGTGGCTGTTCAAGAAAAGTTTGTGCAATGACCAGAAGAATGACTTCTCTGAGACTTACCTTTATCATTTGTGGAAAGTGGGGCTGGAACCTGAGTTCTTTCTCCAAACCAGACTGTGCCATGGACAGGCAGAAATATAGAAAGTCGTCATTTTACCCATTCAGACTATCCAAGTATATAATGGTGTAACATTCTAAAATAAACAAAAGCGATTGGCACAGATTTCTAGGCATTGTGGCTGGGCTGTGATTTCTGGGTTCTCAGGTAAGGGGGAAACAGTAGGAACTTGGTTGTTTAGGTTGAGCTTGAGGAGGGAGTGGGCTCCTTTCTCATGGTCCAAGCCATGGAAAAGGTCACTGCAGGTGTACTTACATCACAGATCCTGTAAATGAATTGGGATTTATTCCCTTGTGGCCCCCAGTGCTTGCTATGTACTGCCTGTCGAGGTGAACATTAAGTGCGTATGGTTGAAAATAGTCCTGCCAGCCCCTCCTGTCCTGTGTGTCAGAAGGGGATGCTGGAGCCCAAGGACAGCTTTATTCCACCAGGAGTCTCTTGAATGGACTCCCTTAATTGCCTAGAGCAAGCCTGTGGGTGCCTTTGGGGGGCAGTGGGAGAGGGGCCCGTGATGGGAATTGTTTGTGTCTCAATTGCAGCTCTGTTCCTTGTGACCCTTGACCTCGAAGCTGGTTGCTGGGAATAGAGCAGATCAGTTTGTAACCTTGCTTTGGGCTTTTATTTTTTGTTTTCTAAAAAAATTTTTTAAATGTTTATTTTTGAGCGACAGAGACAGCATGAGCAGGAGAGGGGCAGAGAGAGAGAGACATAGAATATGAAACCACGAGATCATGACCTGAGCCAAAGTCAGATGGCTAACCGACGGAGCCACCTAAGCACCCCTACCCCTGGCTTTGGGCTTTTAGAGAAAAAACCCAAACCCCAACCCTGCCCCCTGAGAGTCAAAGTTAGGGTCACCTAGGGTGGTGTTGATCTAAGTCTGCTGGCCTTAGCTGTGGGAAGCCCAGTGGGAGCTCACTCTATAGGGAACCTGGGCCAGGGACCCCTCCTTCACAGGAAGACCCAAGATGAGGGTGGGGGGGTAGGCATGTGTGGGGCTGGTGCCTGCCAGGTGTGGTAATGAGGACCTATGACAGATTTCTGACATAATATAAGCTGTGTTGTAGAAAGACTAATCCTTTACATGTGTGTTCTTTATAAGTGAGGTTAGCTCTTGATGTACTGGCCTGCCCATGGTGAGGAACCGGTGGGTTATTTGCAGGAGGACAAACTTATAAGCCCAGAGGAAGGAATACATTGTGTGCTCCCCACTGTCAGGTGTTCAGGAACAAGTGGCCAGACCTTTGGCCATGGGATGGAGGGCTTCAGGGCCTGAGCCGGGTGTCCCAGTTTGTACCCTATGATGGCACGGCCTCTCCAGTCAGCCTGGGAGTGGCTGATGAGAGTTAACACTCACAGGCACTCCATGTAGGGAACTGACATCTAGGTGTGGGACTAGGGAGCCACCTGTGTAGGCCTGAAGCCAGGGGACAGAGAACTTCAGAGGACAGAGCCTTGAATGGAAGAAGACATTGTGACAGAGACAGGAACATTGGAAAAGGTAGGGGAGCCGGAAATGTGCAGGAGTCAGCCAGGTGGGTACCCTGAAAGATCTTGCAGGAAAGGCTCAGAGTAGATGTTTATTTTTATTACTCTTGGCAAAAGTATTTCCTGACATTTTGCAGTGATGAAAATACTGAATAAACCAACGACTTAGGAAATTTGCATTTTCTCTGTGCCTTGGGAACATTGATTCTTTCCTTGGGGGAAAGCTATCACATGCATGCAAGAGATTTGGGGGGACTGTGGTAAGGAGTGTGGGAAGAGGCAATGGTGAAGAACGAATTGTTCCGTTTGTGACCTGGGGTGTGTCTGACTTACTCAGGGCCACCCAGGTCATACTGAGCTCTGGAAGGAGGAAATGTTGGAGAAGTATGCAGGCCTCAAGAGGGCTTAGTGCACATCTTTTCTTCTCTGGTTCTGAGCTGATTTGGCATGTGCCAGCTTGGCTGGAGGGCGTGATCTGAGAATAGGTGAATAACCAGATGACCAGGGTGGTACCAGATAACCACAGTGGTGTTCCTTGGAATGGCATGCTAGGTTCACATAAAGCATTACTGATCACGGTGGTGTTTGCAGAGGGATTCTGTAGGTTTCATACACTTACCAATAAATAGAATGTATTTTAAACCAGTTTCATATTTTCTTGCTAGAGCGTTTCTTCTTAAAAAAATTTTTTTTTTAAATTTAAAACTTACCATTGAGTTAGTTTTAGAAACACAAAGACTACCAAAAGAGAAATCAGACCTTCCTGGCAACCTTGATTCCTTCTTTGGAGAGAAGCTGTCACAGCCCAGAGAACCCCTGTGGGCATTTATAAGACAAAAGTGAAACTTGTACAGCAGCTTGTTAGAAAAAGTGGTTCGGAGAAGTGCAAGATGAGAAGTCACAGTCTTCCTCCTCTCCCCAGAGGTGTCCCCAAGGAAAGAGGCTTTCTTTCAGACCAGGGGTGAGTCAGAAGGATAGATGCTGTTTGCTCTGTTCTGACTCTTCGTATTGTCACTTAACCATGTATCTTGCAGCTCTTTGCTGATACGGCTCATCTGCTTTTCCTGAAGTCATCACGGTGCTTTATCGAATGTCTAAAACGTAATTTATTTAATAAGCTTCTATCGATCCCACACTGTGGTGATTTTCATTTCTGTTAAAACATCCTTGAGAGGAAATGCTAGCTTGTGTAAGAATCTTCATAGGGTGTTTCCTAGTCAACAAGTTTCTAGGTCGAGGGGTACCTACATTTTGGATTGAGGTAGATTTTGCAAATTGCCTCCAAAACAGGCTGTACGATTCACAAACCCAACATCAGTGAGAAAGCTCCAAAGCCTTCAGTGTTCTCTGCTCCATCATTATCTCCTCAGAGAGCCTGTGCTGACCCCACTATTTGAAGAGCAATTACTACTCTGTTATCTTGATTTTTATTTTCCTTCAAAGCACCTAATATGGCCTGAAATTAAATTGGCTTATTTGTCTAACTAAAATCTAAACACCATAAAGGTAAGGGTTTTGTTTATATACCGCTGTGTGGTATATATACCACTGTTTTGTTTATATACCACTGTTGAGCCTGGCCTGCAGTAGAGCTGTGGACATTCACTATATATTTGTTAAATGAATTAATGAATGGACTTTGAGTCATTATGTTTTCAAATGTGATAGGGCTCTTTTTTTTTTCTTTTTCTTTTTCACGGAATTTCCCAGCAATTCCAGTTACTTTTACTACACAACAAATTATCCCCATAGTTAGCAGCTGAAAACAGGTATTTTATTTTGCTCATGAGTTTTTCAGTGAGAAAGTTGGACTGGCTCTGTGAGGGAGATTCTTATCTTCTGTGATTGTGTCAGATGTCAGCTGGGGCTGGAATCATCTGAAGACTTGACTGGGCTGGATGTGGTTGCTCACATGCTGGCAGTTGTCTCTGGCTGGCTGCTAGAGGGGAACTGAAACATGTGCCTACGTGTGGCTTCTTCAGCCCTGTGGTCTCAGGGTGGTTGGACTTCCCAAATTATGGCTACTCCCTTCAGAGTATATGTCCCAAGAGCACTGGGTGGAAGCAGATGGCTTTTTCTAGCCTAGTCTCAGAAATCTCACCATGTGATTCCTTCTGCACACTCTTGGTTAAAGCAGCCACAAGCCTGCCTGCATTCAAGGGGAGGGACACAGCCCCCGAGTCTTGATGGAAGGTGAGGCCGGGTCACACTACAGAAAAGCATGTGGGATGGGTGATATTGTAGTGCCCATCATTAGAAAACATAAACTGTCACACCTGGTAATTATCACCTGTTTGTTTTTTTAGATCTACAATTGATTATCATTTTGTCAAGTTCCAAAACAAGTCCCAAATACTCCTGGTAGTTTGATAGGTTTGCAGTGAATTTATGAGTTTATGGATTAACTTTATGAATTTATGGATTAATTTAAGGGGAATTAATAACTTTACAGTATTGGATCTTCCTATACAAGGACATTTTTTTAATTTTTAAAAATTAATCAATTAATTAATTTTTAAATTTACATCCAATTTAGCATATAGTGCAACAATGATTTCAGGAGCAGATTCCAGTGACTCATCCCTATACATCACCTAGTGCTCATCCCAACAAGTGTCTTCCTTAATGCCCCTTACCCATTTAACCCATCCCCCTGCCACAACCTCTCCAGCTACCCTCTGTTTGTTCTCTGTATTTAAGAGACTCTTATGTTTTGTCCCCCTCCCTGTTTTTATATTATTTTTGCTTCCCTTCCCTTATGTTCATCTGTTTTGTATCTTAAAGTCCTCATATAAGTGAAATCATATGATACTTGTCTTTCTCTAATTTCGCTTACATTATACCCTCTAGTTCCATTTAGTAGTTGCGAATGGCAAGATTTCATTCTTTTTGATTGTTGAGTAATACTCCATTGTGTATATATGTATATATATATATATGTATATATGTATATATATGTACATATGTATATATATGTATATATATATGTATATATGTATATATATGTATATATGTATATATATGTGTGTGTGTATATATATATATTTATATATATATAGGTATATATACACATATATACACACTACATCTTCTTTATACATTCATCTGTTGATGGACATTTGGGCTCTTTGCGTACTTTGGCCATTGTCGATAGCGCTGCTATAAACATTGGGGTGCATGTGCCCCTTCAAAACAGCACACCTGTATCCCTTGGATAAATACCTAGTAGTGCAATTACTGAGTCATAAGGTAGTTCTATTTTTAATTTTTGAGGAACCTCCATATTTTCCAGAGTGGCTGCACCAGTTTGTATTCCCACCAGCAGTGCAAAAGAGATCCTCTTTCTCCGCATCCTTGCCAACATCTGTTGTTGCTTGAGTTGTTAATTTTAGCCAATCTGACTGATGTGAGGTGGTATCTAATTGTGGTTTTAATTTGTCCTGTACAAGGACATGTTATTCCTTTCCTTTAACTTTCTTTTTTGTGCCCCATGTGAGAGCTGTCTGCTTAAGTTTAGCCTGTATCTGCTTAAGTCAATTCCCCACTGTTACTGTGAATGAGCTCTTTGCAAGCCTGTGTTTTCTGTTTTTGTTTGTTTATAGGAAGGGAAGATATTTAAAAATTTTGCATGTTGTCAATTTGCTAAATACTCTGTTTCTAATAGTTCTTAAAGTTGGATTCCATGTGCTTTATGGGTATATCTTGTTATTTGCCAATAATACTAATTTTGTGTTATCTAAACTTGTTGATATCACAGATATATTTGGTCCTAATTTTGTTACCCTGGCTGCTGCATAGTTTATCTTTGTAATGCATTTTTCCTTTTTTTTTTTTTTTAATTTGGGTGTGTCTATGTGGTATTCCTTTCTGGTGCATTGGATTGTTTAGAGTCTGCTTTTAGTTTTTCCAGTGATTACTCATCTAATCCTATGTATTTGTGTGTTTTTTTTTCATTAAAAACAATTTTTTTTTTATTAGAAAGAGAGTGTGAACAGGGGAGAGGGGCAGAAAGAGAATCCTAAGCAGGCTCCATGCCAGGAAGGAGCCCAGAATCAGGGCTTGAATCCCAGCCCAGGACCCTGGGATCATGACATGATCCAAAATCAAGAGTTCAACTCTCAATAGACTGAGCTACCCAAGCACCCTTAAACCTATGTATTTGTTATATATAATGTTCTACTTCTTGATTTAGCAATTCTTTTTTTGGGGGGGGGGGAGAGAGAGAGAGAGAGAGAGAGAGAGAGAGAGAGCGCATGAATGGGAGAGGGACAGAGAGAAAGCCAGACTCAGAATCTGAAGCAGGCTCCAGGCTCCAAGCTGTCAGCAGAGAGCCCTACATGGGGCTGGAACTCACGAACTATGAGATTATGACCTGAGCCAAAGTCAGACGCTTAACCGACTGAGCCATCCAGGTACCCCTAGCACTTCTTAAATTATATCTACTGTTCACATATTATGAAAATGTAAAAAAAAAACCCCACATTTTCCCTTTTATCTCCTGAGTTTTATTTCTTATATTCTTATTTTTAGGTGTTCTTTGTTGTTGTTATATTTCACCTTTACAGACCAACTGGAAATCTCTGTGTCTGGGTTTGCCAACGTGAGGCCCTATTTTAACGACTCCCCTCTAAGACAGATGAGGAAATGAATGCATTTCTACATCTTCCCCTTTCTCACTTCATACCATCCAATTCAGAAGACTGCTGCTTTTACATTGTCATGTTTAAACATTTCCCATCTGTAACCATAGGAAAGAATTTCTTACTTTCCTCTCTGCAGGAGTCACAGCATTATTTTCATCTCTGGGGTGATGTGAGGTGTTGGGGAAAATTCTGTCTAGTCTCTGGAAGTTACTTTCAGCTGCTTCCCTTCTGCTCCCCTCGAAGTTGGTGGCTGTTAGTGAGAACCTTCAGGACTGTTTTGACTTGCTTCTCCCTTGCTTTCTGCTTCCAAGAAGGGTGGGGCTGGGGGCTGCGAGGACCTGGGGTGCGGTGCAGAGGCTTGACAGCAGCTCTGTTCTGTTGTTAGATTTTAGGGGAAAAGATAATTTTATTATTGCTTTTCACTGTGCCATCTTCCTAATGTTTTTTTCTGTAAAGAGGCATGTGACAATTCAGTACATATGGCCATAAGTGCAGTAGTCCCATCATTGTCTTTTTACTTATTTATTTGTTTTTATTTTTTAATGTTTACTTATTTTTGAGAGAGAGAGAAAGCAGGGGAAGGGCAGAGACAGAGTGGGACAGAAGATCTGAAGTGGGGTCCACGTTGACAGCAGCGAGCCCCATGTGGGGCTCAAACTAATGAACCATGACATCATCACCTGAGCCAAAGTTGGACCCTCAGCCGACTCAGCCACCCATGCGCCCCCCCATCATTGTATTTTTATAGAAAAGAACCATCTAGATTTAAAAAAAAATTAAGACTTAGATAGATAAGCACTAGTATCCTGTGGTTCATAGTGAAGTTTCACTTGATCTTAGCCAGAAGGCCGAGAAGTGATTCATAGTGAAGTTTCAGGCACAATCTCTCTTTACTTTGAATGTAGCCCCTAGGGACATCTCCTGAGAATGTGGATAATAAAGTACCTAAGTGGGATATGAGTCAGGATTCTTATTTGCAGAAACGAGAGTCCATTTTAGCCAGTTTCAGAGAATTCCATGTAGTGAGGACCAGTGCCAAGACCAAAGCACTGGGCTTGGACAAGTGAAGACAACTCTAACCACCACTCAGCAAAGATACCCCAGCTCCCTCAGGACTGAATGCCAGCAGTGCTGTCACTGCTGCCTCCTTCCCTCCTCCACTCCTGCGCACTGTCTCACGCTGCTCACCCATTAGCAAAGCCGAGGCACGAGCCTAAGCGCTCGCTGGCAGGAGGGCTGGATGGGGTCTTTCTTCTACCTTGGGGATATTCTCCAGACATAGGAAGGGTGTTCAGAAAATGCTGGGTGGAAACAAATTTAACAAAACAACTAGTAGGGTAGTGCTCTCTGCTGGGGGGAGGACCATGTTGGAGGCATGGTGTAGTCCTAGGGAAGGGAGTGTGCCAGGAAGGAGAAGGCATCAGGCTGGAGTTGAGGAAACTTGATCGCTCACATGTTTTCTCATATTGATTAGCTCTGTGGCTATGGGCAGGTCACTTACTCTCTTTGACTTCAAGTTCCTCATCTGTAAAAAAGGGCTTAGGAATGGCACCTGGGTGGCTCATTCGGTTAAGCATCTGACTCTTGTTTCCTGCTCGGGTTATGATCTCATGGTTTGTGAATTCACGCCCCCCACTAGGCTCTGCACAACGGTACACCATCAGTGCAGAACCTGCTTGGGATTCTCTTTCTCGCTCCTCTCCCACTCCTTTTCTATGTCTCTAAAATAAATAAACTTAAAACAAAAAAGGGCTTAGGAAGTGTGGTGTTTCACATCCCTTCCAGCATATGTAAGACACTTAGTAAATGTTTGCTGCATCATGCATGCATGAATCAATTTGTTATCGGATGGCCTTGGAGAAAGATAAATGAGCGCAAAGAGACATCATGGTTAAGTGGGTTAACTTTTGGTTACGAATTTTGTTTTAAATTAGAGTGGTTTGAAAGTTCTGGATATTCTTCAGATTTTAGCTTTTTTTTAAAGTTAATTTATGGCAAGAACAAGGAAGCAAAAAAGTTATCAAGAAATCTTCAATGAAAATGAATTATTAATGATTATCTTAGCATTTAGAATGTTAGAATTTTTATTTGCTTTGGTAACTGTCAGACTTCAAGATGATAACATCCAGATAAAATAATAGGATAGATCTTTTCCTAAGCAAGTTAAATTATTTATAACACTTGCTTTTGCAGTACATGGAATAAATGGTATTTATTGAGTGAGTACCCAGAGGAACTGCTCAGCCTCTTCATCTTTGGTAGGGTGTGTTCATTGAGTGTGAACTCTATTTTAATTATATGCCAGATATTCCTTAATTTTGTTTTTCTTGGTTAAGATTAGGAGAAAGTGAGGGATGATTATTTCTAATTTGTTCTGTCTTCCTCTGATGAGTGTTATAAAAGTTGTCCCATCTCTAATGGACCGTGTGATTTTTACATAAAAGTTGTTAGGTATATATAGCAGGGCAAGGGTCTAGATATGTCCTTGTAGCAAATCTGGATGTGTCTGATGGTTTCATGCAGGTTAGCAGAGAGATAGTGTCTGTGAGGCTGAGAAGTGACTACAGGACTGTGTTCTCTGCTGTAGATGCCTCACAGAATCTGTTTCTCCTTTGTTGCTTCCATTTCCCTTTTCTGTTCTCTACCGCTAACTCCATGAGAGGGTCCTGCTCAGTTTGACCTAATCATTATATCCCACTATACCAGCAGTTAAAGGTATGTGCACCCAATTTCAGTCAGTGTGAAAGAGTGAATTCCAGGACCTGAATGGAAGTTTCTAGAAGAAATGCTCTTCCTTTAAAATGAAGTTAGACTGGAAACTACCACAGACATTTAATCATCATAAGAGGGAAGTCTGAATGTTTCTATGTGAACCCCCAGGATGAAGCTGATGCCACAGAGGCAGAGCAGAAGGTAGAAAAGAGTTAGGACTCTAGTGACATTGAGTTCCTGGTTCAAGCATGCCCTGAAGACACCACTCATCTTTAAATTTGTCAGTTGTGGGAGCCAGTAGTTTCTTTTTATTTTATGTGTGAATGTGATTAAATATTTCAAGTGTGCAGATGAGTGAAGAGGGTATTATAACAAATTCCCATCTTTTATAAGGAAAAATCTAACTTTTTTCACTTGTATCAAAGTGCGGTTCTCCCCCCCTCACCCCCAGAGACTAAAGCATAACAGTGTTGGAAGTACCTTCTGCTGCTTCTGTACAGACAGCCCCCAACTTATGATGTTTGAATTACCAGGTTTCAGCTTTATGATGGTGGAAAAGTGATCTGCATTTAATAGACAGCTTGCTTTGAATTTTCATCTTTTCCTGGGCTAGCCGTATGTGGTATGCTTCTCTGAGAGTGGCAGGGGCCACAGCTCCCGGTCAGCTAGGTGATCATGGGGGTACACGGCTGGAGCAATACCACCAGTCTGCTCCATACAGCCATTATGTTCTTTACTTTCAGTACAGTATTCAGTAATTACATGAGATATTTAACAGAAAATAGGCTTTGTGTTACACAATTTTGCCCCACTGTAGGCTAATGAAAGGGTTCTGAGCACATTTAAGGTAGGCTAGAGTATGTTATGATGTTTGGTAGGTTAGCTTTATTAAGTGCATTTTTGACTTAAAATATTTTCAAGTTACAATAAGTTTATTGGGACAAGCACCACTGTAAGTTGAGGGAGATACGTAGTCCTATTTATTATCCTTTCTCCTTTAATGATTTTGCTAGAATATATCTTGGTGTGGCTGCTGTGGTATTTTCCCCCCCTTTTTTTCCAGCAATATAGTGTGCCCTTTCAATATAGTAGTTAATTTAATTTATTTTTTTTAATTGTTGTTAGATACCCATAATATGAAGTTTACCATTTTAACCATTTTTGGTATACAACTCTATACAACTTCCTTCCTTCTTTACCCTCCTCTCAGTCTCTACCAACCACCATTCCACTTTTTGTCTCTGAATTTGACTACTCTAGGTGCCTCACATAAGCAGAATCATACATATTTGGCCTTTTGTGACTGACATATTTCCCTTAGTGTAGTGGCCTCAAAGTTCATCCATGTTGAGCATGTGTCAGAATTTCCTTCGTTTCTAAGCCTGAATAATATTCCATTCTATGGATGTACCACATTGTGTTTATCCATTCATCCATCGATGGCACCTGGATTGTTTCCACCTTTTGGCTGTTGAGAATAATGCTGCTGTGAACATGAGTGTACAGGTATGTTTGAGTTCCTGCTTTTACTTCTATTGTATATTTACTCATAAGTGAAATTGCTGGGTCATATGGTAATTCTGTTTTTAATTTTTTGAGTAACAGCCTAGTGTTTTCCACAGTGGCTGCACCATTTTATATATCCCCACCAGCAGGGCACAGGGTTCCTGAGTCTCCATGTTCTTGCCAACACTTGTTATTGATTGATTGATTGATGGCAGTCATTCTGATGGGTATGAAGTGTTACCTCATAGTGGCTTCAGTTTGCATTTCTCTGATAGTTGGGGATGTTGACCATCTTTTTGTGTGCTTGTTGGCAATTTGTATATCTTCATTGGAGAAATACCTATTCAAGTCCTTTTCTTATTTTAAAAGTGGAATCAATATGTAATTTTAAGTATTTTATTTTTCTTTCTTTCGTTTTTAATCTTTGGGAATGTCTGCATGGATTATAATTTTTGGAAGTTTTTCTTTTCTTCCCCTCTACTCAGGACTCTTATTATACACACGTTGGACCCTCTTTGCCTATCTTCTCTGTGGCTTTATTTTCAATGTTCTTGATCTCTTTTTCATTTTCTTTTATTAAGTGTTTTCCTCTTTTCCATTTTCTAATTTTATTATTATCTGTGATTGTAGAAAGGATATGTTTCTAGTTGTAGTTCTGGCATTTTTTGTATTTTCACAAAGTGATGAACACTTTGGCCATGTATTTGGTGAGATTTGCCTCTTCTCCAATATGCAACTTGTATCTGGCCCTTCTCCTTCCTTTGCCCCTATTATTTCTACTTCCAATTTTGTTTCTACTCCCAGTGGTCTTGTATTGTAAATTGGAGCCTGAAGAACCCCTGCAGTGTTATTGTTGTTCTTATACTGGCACTAGTACTTCCCAGGTATTATCTGTTGGTGATTTTGGAGTTCTCTGGCTTCCATTGTCCATAGATGTTTTATTGCTTTTCTCACACTGCCTTATACCTTACATTACTTTTATCTTAAGATGGTTCCTTTACTTTTTCAGTGTCATGGGCTAGGGCTTTCCTTTGGTATTAGAGTTGTTAATTTTGGTACTATTTCAGGCTTTCTAGTTTGAATTTCCAATATCAAATGATCCCAAAGCTTGTCTTATCAGAAATGTTTAAAATTCCATTGTTGGCATAGATAACATGTGTCTGCAGTAAAGGCAGAAGTAACCTCATCAAGTTGTTGATTCTGTTTGTGAAACTTCAAGGTCTGGTAATGATATAGACTTATTACATATACTTTCATTCTTTTCCTAGGTTGAACGTATTTTCTTCTTGGATGAGCATAGTCAATGACCCCAATTTTACACATGTTAAACAATGGTTGGGTATACTTAGGATTACCATTGGTAGCTATTTTCAGTTGTTTATTAGTAGGAGGTTTGAATTTACAGTACCCATATACAACTTAAAAAAAATCTGTATTCTGTCTCCATCAGAAGAATTTGCAATGAGTTTATAGTAAAAAGTGAGAGAAAAGGTGGCCTTCAGCAAGTACCTTCATTGTGGAAAAAAATGACTTGGTTCATCACATAATAAGTTACTGTAGCATAAAATCTGTGCTGTTCCTTCTATTACAAAGACCATTCTTTATTAAACAGTATCTTTTTAGAAAAAAGAAATACTATATTAAATGTAGTTTCCATAAGGTATCTAACCTATGCCATCATAGTAACTATGGTTACATAGTTGGTAGTTACATTTATCGCAGTGTCATACTGTTTCATCTTCAATATCACAAAGTTTGAGTTTTAAGCTCTCTTCTCATTCGTAGTATAATTGTTTCTTATCTCTTTGGCCATTGATGGTTGTATTGGCAACCTTCATCAAAAAGCTTTTCTTTTTCCATGCTCATGTTCTTGACCTGTTGTACCCCTTGGGATTGACAGCATAATGTCAAGACATATTGAAAATTACTGGATGCCTGCATTTCCTCTTTGGTTAAGCTCTGAATTTTTACTTTTTCCATAATTGCCTTATGTATCTGTGGAAATTAAACAGCTGTTCTGGAAAGTCAGCTGGAACTTTGGACAGAGAAATGTCACAGTGCATCAGTCACTCCCACCAACCTGTCCTGACTTTGGGTAGTTGATGACGTACCCAAAAGATTTCGCGGTTGTAGCTTATTTTAATTGTACAGTTTAGCCATGTGAAAGGCAACCTTCTGCCCACACAATAATGCTTAGTTTTAGTCCTGTATCATTGTATAATCTTTTTGAAGACATTGTTGGGACAGTAGGTATTCAAATTTAAGTTCAAATTCAACCACCTGATACCACCAATGCAGATGTGTCACTAGGAACTGATACCTTTTATGCCTGGTTAAGTTTATACCTGCACAGGCAGTCATGGCTGTTTCTCAGCTTACACTTCTGCTTGGCAGGTAGCAGATTTCTTTTGAGAGGAATTGTGTGAGGCACCTCAACATCAGGACTGTTAACATGTGAAGAAATGTTGGGGTTAGACTTAGGGAAATTCATTGCTGTGCCTCTTCTGCTCCAAAGCAGACATAACACCTTGCTCCAAGAAAGGTTTCTTCTGCTAATTTTCCTGGGGAATTAATAGTAACTATAGTGAAGGTTTTCCTTAATCTGAGCCAACCCTGGAACAGTCTTCTCCTGCTGACCAGTGGCCAGTCCTGGCTAGCATTACTTATTCAAAACAAAATGTATATTTTTTAATTTGAAAAAATTAAAAGCAATTTAAAAATTATGGTAAAATATACATAACATAAAATTTACCATCTTAGCCATTTAAGTGTATAGTTTGTAGTGTTGAGTACATTCACACTGTTGTGAAACCAACCACCAGAACTCTTCTCATCTTGCAAAACTGAAACTCCATACCCATGAAACAACAACCCATTATTCCTCCCTCCCCCAGCCCCTGGCACCCACCATTCACTTACCATGAGTTATTTTGTTCCATGTGTCAATTAATACTTAATGTGCAAATGTCCTTTCTCTAATATCTGTTTATCTGGCTTGGAGAATGTTCTAATTCTTCCTTCTGCAGTATTACTGTATTTTACAAAATTAATAGGTTCCTTAAAGGGCCATGTACCAATTTTTAATATTTAATTGTACTGAATCAAGTTATTTAGAATAAAACATTTTAATAAGGCAAATACAAATTTATATAAAATAATGAAATATATTTAAAAGTTTTTTTTTTATTTTGAGAGAGAGAGAGAGAGAGAGAGGGAGGGAGGGAGAGAGAGAATCCCAAGCAGGCTCCACACGGTTATCATGGAGCCCAACACAGGGCTCAATCCCATGAACTGCAAGACTATGACCTGAACCAAAATCAAGAGTCAGACACTTAACCAACTGAGCCACTCAGACACCCCTAAAAGTTATGTTTAATAGAAGGTGTCTTGTAAACACCTCTAATGAAGTTAACCCCCATTTATACAAAATCTGAGTAGTAATAAAAAATAAAGAACAAAGAGAGGGATGGAAATTTGAGACTATTTTGATACTGGAATTAAGACAGCCTTGTTGGTCACCTTCATTATGAAATTTAGACAGATTGCAGATTTGAAAAAAAAAAATTGGAGGAGGGAATTTTTGGTCTCTTTTGGTCTCTTTTCTGAGATGTGTAATAGGTTTCTAAAGCTAAATTTTAAATTCTTTGAAAAAGTCAAATGGCATTTTATTTTCTCCACTAGATAACTTGAAAGGAAACGAAAACTATCTCCTCATCAAGTTTCCAAGACCAGGTATGTCACGTATTGGAATCAAGGCCATGATCTATGTCATTAGCAGTGTGAGCCTCTGGCAGTGTGCTCTGGGAGCAGGGGTCTACTTCTGGTTCAGAGGCATGGTGGGAGTCCTCTGGTTTATACAGCTTTAACGGACATGGTCACGATTTGCTCCACCTGCACTCAGATTTTATTGTAAAACGCATATGACCAAGTGTAGAGAGTATCTTTAAAAGTAAGAATTTACTTTGGTGGGGGAATGCCTGGGTGGCTCAGTCAGTTAAGCATCTGACTCCTGATTTTAGCTCGGGTTATGATCTAATGGTTCGAGTTTGAGCCCTACACCAGGCTCCATGTTGACATTGCAGAGCATGCTTGGGATTCTCTCTCTCTCTCTCTCTCTCTCTCTCTCTCTCTCTGCCCACCACCCCCCTCAAAATAAATAACCTTAAAAAAAAGAAGATATTTTTGGGTCTATAGCCCAAAGAACTGAAAGCAGGAACTTTAAGAAGAGGCGTTTGTACCTGCTGTTCATAGAAGCATTAGTTACAGTAGCCAAAAGGTGGAAACATCCCAGCTGTCCACTGATGGATGAATGGCTAACAAGATGTGATCTATACACACAATGGAATATTATTCAGTCTTAAAAAGGAAGGAAATCCTGACACCTGCCGCAACATGGGTGAACCTGGAGGACATTATGCTGAGTGAAAGAAGCCAGTTACAAAAGGACAAATACTGTTATGATTCCACTTGAGGTTCCTAGAGTTGTCACATTCATAGAGACATCAAGTTGGGGATTGGGGTGTGAGGGGACTGGGGCATTAGTGTATGAGGGGTTCTAAGTTTCAGGTTTTCAAGATGAAAAAGGTTCTGTGCATGGATGGTGGTGATGGATACACAACACTGTCCATGTCTACTTAATGCCACAGAAGTGTACACTTACAATTTTTTTTTAAATTAAATTTTAAACAATTTGAAGAATGAACAGTTAAAAAAAAGCAAGAAGTTAGGAACATTATGTGAATGAAATAAAAATATAGTGCACCTTACCAATTGAAAGCAAAGAATAAAAGATGAATTTTGCTTTCAGTATGTGTGATCATTCTGATTGTGTCTGCCCCAGTCAACAAGGTAACACCTACTTTTCTCAGTTCCTGATGTTCCTGGATAAAGTACTTGCTCTTTAGCTGGTCTCCGAGGCCCCTCTGGTTGGGACCTGTGCCCACCCCTCAGACCATCCTGTGCAGCTCCTGTGTGGTTTCTGTGCCCAGCCACAGTAGCTTCCCAATGACTACCCCCCTCCCCCAAACCTTGCCCGTTCCCTCCAGTTACAGGACACTTATGCCTCTTCTTTCCTCTGTCTAGAAAACATCCAATTTCTCATTTCTAAGACTGAGGTATGTAATTCTCCTCTGAACCTGGACTCCCAAGTTCTCATAACTCCTTTTTATGCTTCATGTCTCACCCTTTGGTTGCTTTCAGAGAGGGCTCTCCTTGACCTCTGTCCCCTCCTCTTGCTATTATAAGAACCTCAGCCCCCAGCCCTGGCCTACCCAGCCCTGTTCTCCTGCATCGTCCTCTCTTCTTGCTTGCTTTATCTTCTGTTTAAACTGTTTTCACTATCTGAAATTCAATTTCACTGATTCTTTGTCTTTCCCCGTGGAACACAGACAGCCTGAGTCAGGGGTCTAGGTAGGTGTGTCTACCCTGCCTCTAGGACCATACTTGGCCCACAGCAGGTGCTCAGCAGGGATTTACAGAACAAGCCAGTGAACAGATGAAATGAGCCTCGATTCCTGAAGACATACAGCTGTGTGTCCACTGGTTTTCAGAAGTGGGTCTGGTGGGCCTTTGCCAATTTGTGATGCCTTTTATAGTCAATGTAGGTCTGTGAATACCTGGTGGTTTATGATCATCAGGCCAGGGGTCATGTTGATGTCCAAGAACTGCTCTGGCTATGTCATTTTGAGATGCCAGCTGGATTCTTTTTAATGGGCTTTGTTATTTAAAAAAAAATATTTTCCTTGTATCTTCAGATAGATGCTATGTCTAGTCCAGTGGTCTCTAGAATATCATTTAAGGTAACTATTCAAGGTCGTAGGACTAATTTGCTGTCTACCTTTCACTTATTTTTCAAATGTTTTTTAATTTATTTTTTAGAGAGAGTGTGAGTGGGGGAGGGGCAGAGAGAGACAGGGAGACACAGAATCTGAAGCAGGCTCCAGGCTCTGAGCTGTCAGCACAGAGCCCGAAACGGAGCTCGAACACTGGCACCATGAGATCATAACTTGAGCTGAAGTCAGATGCTCAACCAACTGAGCCACCCAGGCACCCCTACCTTTCATTTATTTTAAAGGTTGCTTTTTTTATGTTTCTGTTTAGAGAAGACTGCTAAAAATTCCAGTGGTATCATCTCTATGAGCCCTGGTTGGCCTTGGCACTTTCTTGATCACACTATTTAGGGGAGATCCCATGTGCAGTTTGTAGGGTTACATCACTTTATAAATGCATCTTAAATGCTTAAGAACAAGATGATGGAAGAGTTGGCAATTACTTTTATGATGTCAAGTAATTATAGGTAGCAAGCAAAGTCTTAGGCCTTTCTCTCCTGACATGTTGTAGGTCTCTTGATATATTATTTTAAGATGGCCATATTACCATAAAAGTAGAAACATATCTACCTATATTGGCTTGGTTCCCCCCTTTGAGCATGATGTTTCCCCTCTCTCTTGGCTGGTGCCTAGAAACAGTTTCATTCAGCCCTGGTGAGTGAAAACAGAGTTGACAGGCTTGCATTTTAATGCTCTCCAGTGGACTCTTTGAGGTCCCTCTCTCTTTTCATCTAAAGACTGTGGGTATGGCTCCCAGAAAAGCTAGGGTGTCAGGAAGGGTGGGGTGCAGGTAGCCAATGGGCCATGGGCTTCAGCTGTGGCTCAGACCAAGGAGTACCCTTGAGGCCCTGGTGTATTTGCCCACACTTGCCTAGACCTTTTCTTGGGAGTCTGTGCCTCAGGGAAAAGTAAGAACAGTGGTGGTGGCAAGCATCTGTGGCATGGTGGGCTTCCCGGGAAGTACTGCTGTGGTGTGAGGGCCTGTGTCCAGCTCCAGGAGTACCATCTATAGTCTGCTGCTCAGAGTCAGCATGGAGCCCCCTCCTGCTCTGGGCACGACTGTGGGCATTGTTCTTGGTTTTCTAGTCCTCAGGATTTCCTTTTGCCTTCCTAGGGATTTTGTAAGCCATCCAATATTATTTAGGCAAATTACATTTTCCACTTTGTTCAGCCAACCTGTATTCTGTTGCTTGCAGACAAAAGCCCAGAATAATACCAGGTGGGAGTAAGAAGTGGACACGGGGAGTCCACAGTCTGGTCAATGGGGGCAGGGCATCTGCGTCTGGGAATTCACCCAGGTTAGGGCAGAAGGCTGGGAACTTCAGCCAAGACTGAGTGATGGGTTTCTGGCAGTCTGTGGCAGGTGGAGGGGTGGCAGGTATTCAGGTTGTTACTTCTGATCTTCCAAAGCAAGAGGTGAGCCTAAAGGCACTCACTGAAGGCAACCGTAGGGGGATGGAAGAGTAAGAGGTGCCTGAGGAAGTCAAGGACTGGGTCATTTTGGAGAAAAAGGAGGGTGATCCCAGAGTCTTCAACTTTCCCTTTTCACCATAGCCTGAGCATGAAAGATTTCCGATGATTGCACTGAGAGAAAGGGTGTGTGTGTGTGCATGCTAAAACAGAGGAGTGGGGAGATTCAGAGTGTGACCCCTCTGGTTGCTGATCACATTAGCAGGTGTGTTCACGGCCTTGCCTGGCTCTTGGTTGTGGAAGACTGTGTTGGCATGTGGAGGAAGATTTGAAAGATGATCCCCACAGTCAATCCCCACTCAGTTGTCTTCACCAACCCAAGCAGATCTCGGTGGCTCTTACTCAAACACCTCACCTGGGAAGCCAGTTTCCTCATGCTTATATCCCACCTCCCCTTATCATATCCAGACTTGAATCAGACCCCAGAAGGGCAGGTTAGTGTAGCCACTGTTACAGAGTCCACAAGGAGAGAGCTTACATACCAACTGAACTTGGATTTTGCTGATCTACATAGATGCAAGTTTGGCTAATGTATGCATGAGTGGATTCCAAGGGTGCTAAGCCAAGGAGAGACAGACATAATTTTAGATTACACCAAATTTATCAGTGTGGGTGTACTTCCTCCAAAAAGAGCTTAAATCCCACATTGATCTGTAATCCATTGATTCTTTATCTTTCCATGTCCTTTGTTCTCTCATGTCCTCATCTCCTTCCTTAGGCAACCTCATTTCTTCCCACTTGCTTGAAGAGTCAGTCATTATCATACTTCTGTTGTTTGCCTCTTTACCTTCCTTGCTCTTCTATTCATCAAACTCTTTTGGCAAAACCCCAACCATGTTGGGTCCAACTCTTTGCTTACTCCATGTGTGAATCTGCCCAGCCTATGTATGGCTGGTACAAAGCAGGAGACCATGTTTAGTGGTCTAAATACCCACATTCATGACCACCTCTTCTTTCCCTCATTCACATATGTGAGAGACCCTCTCCTAGACACTTCTGTGGGATGTAGCAGGGTAGGCAAAAATCCCTGTCCTCATGGAACATACATGTTAGTGGAGGATACAGATAATAAACATGAAAAATAGGTAAAATGCATAGTGATAAGTGTTAAGAAGAAGAAGAAATAAAGCCAGGAGAGAGGGGCTGAAGGGTCAGTGGGAGGGCCTCCTTGATGAGGTGATTTTTCATTAGAGACCTGAAGAGGTGAAAGAATGAGCTAGGCAGATACCTGGAGAAGGGCATTTCAGACAGGGGCAGAGCAAGTGCAAAGGCTCTGAGGCTAGAACCTCCTTGGTGTGTTCAAAGGACAGTATGACTACAGTGGAGTGAAGAAGAGGAAGAGCAGTAGGAAATTATTGGTGGACTAGGAATCCTGGTCATCTGGGGCCCTAAAAGTCATTGAGAGGATTTTGGCTTTTTCTCTTGGAGAAATGGGAGCTACTGGAGGTTTCTGAGAACAGGAGGAGAATGACCTGACCTAGGTTCTAACAGGATCATACTAGCGGTTCTATTATGAATACTTTGAAGGAGGGGGAGCAGGGAGACCAGTTAGGAGGCTATTGCCTTGACCCAAAGAGAGATGACTGTGTCTTGGGCTTGAGGAAAAGTAATTGGATTTTGCATATATTTTATATAAGGTGCATTGCTGGTCCTCAGTTTATGAGTTAATCTCTAAATTAGTCTTAAAAGAGGAATCAGGAAGAAACTGAAGGAGAGATAGACATTATTCAAGACCCTGAACTTGGACTAGAGTTTATGTGGTGTGCTTTTGGTTGCAGAAGAATCATGGCATGCTCTGTGAGGCAGTAGTCTGTGTTTGTGTGTGGAAGTGTTACGTTAGGCACAAGGGCACAAGTGTTAGGTTGGGCACAAGGTGCTGATGCTGGGTGGTTACATGGGTGGGTGTAGAGGACATTTGCTCCTTGTGGATGCTTTCTCTGTTTGGCAGCCCCCTCCTTTTTGGGACCAGTACCAATGCTAAGTACTCTTATTGGTCAAGTTGCTTTCAGTTGCACATACAGGCGTCTTCAATTCCAAATGGCCAAAGCAGAAGGAAAATGTTGTTTCAGAGTAAGAAGTCTAGACAGAAGAAGGTCTTTTCTTTTCCTGGGGCTTCCCTAACACAGTACCACCAACTGGGTGGCTTAACACAGATTTGTTCTCTCACAGTCCTGGGGGCTAGACGTCTGAAATCGGGGTGTCAGGAGGCCATGCTCTTTCTGAGACTCTGGGTTGAACCCTTCCTTGTGTTGTCTCCACTTCCAGTGGTGCCTGTCCTTAGTATTCCTGGATTTGCAGCTACATTGCTCCAATCTCAGCATCCATCCTCACATGGCCTTCTCCTTGTGTGTCTTCACATCATCTTCCCTTTGTGTGTGTCTGTGTCCAAATTTCCCCCTTTTAGAAGGACACCAGGCATCCTGGATTAGAGCCCAACCTAATTACCTCATTTTAACTTGGTTAAATCTGCTAAGGTTCTCTTTCCAAAAGAGGTCACTTTCTGAGGTCCTGGAGGTTAGGACTTCAACATATCTTTTTTTTTTTTTTTTTTTTTTTGGAGGACACAATCCAACCCATAACAGATTTCCCACTTGTTAATGTAGTGCCTGAGTGACATCATCAGGGACCCAAGTGCTTCTCATCTTTCTGCTTTGCTGT
Organism: Acinonyx jubatus; assembly: GCF_027475565.1. Lineage (NCBI taxonomy): Eukaryota > Metazoa > Chordata > Mammalia > Carnivora > Felidae > Acinonyx > Acinonyx jubatus. The sequence continues at coordinate 20,219,545 of NC_069386.1, forward strand.
TAAGAACAGCTTGGCTTGGGGCACCTGGGTGGCTCAGTCAGTTAACTGTCTGACTTCGGCTCAGGTCACGATCTCACGGTTGGTGGGTTCGAGCCCTGCGTCGGGCTCTGTGCTGACAGCTTGGAGCCTGGAGCCTGCTTCGGATTCTGTGTCTCCCTCTCTCTCTGCCCCTCCCCAGCTCATGCTCACACTTTGTCTCTGTCAAAAATAAATAAACCTAAAAAAAATTAAAAAAAAAGGAAAAAGAACAGCTTGGCTTGTCTTCAGGCTGTATGGATGCTGTAGCTCTAGGTATTGCAATCAGAGATGACAGTGTCCAATAGGAGAGAGAGTGCTCATTTCTGTCTCTCTTCTTAATGGCAAAGAAATCTTTCCCAGGAGCCATTTATCAGATTTCCCCTCATGTCTCAATGGTCAGACTTCAGTCACATGCTCATCCCTAAACCAATCACAGGCAAGGGGACTGGACTAATTAGTAACCCTTCCCTGGATCTAGAGGTAGATTTACTTGACCCTGAGTCACATGGGAAAGGGATGGACAGCCCACACAAAGCTGAGGATCTGTCCATGAGGAAGAAGGAAACATGGTTGTTGGGCAGGTTGCCTACCAGGTCTGAAACCCTGTATTTAGGGGCTGTTTTCTGGCTAGATTATGCGTCTCTGATTCCAAATCCTCTTAGAAGTGTTATAACTGGTGCTCCAAAGCAGTGACTCCCACACTGTCAAATTTTGTTGTATAGTAAAAGTTCAAGAATATTTTGGTGTCCAACATAAGTCTGCTAACTTTGTTTTTTCAGAATGAAACTGTGATCTTCTATCATATCATTTCATTACATTAAAAAAGTTTATTTTAATAGGAGGAAGTTATAAAGGACACTTAGGTTAAAGGTTAGCTTTATTTTTAAGGATCATTCTTTACATGTAGTAAGTTCATCTCCTGACTTTTGATAAGTAGACAGTGTACTTTCATTCATTCATTTGTTCCATCATTCCATCAGGCTACAGATAGTTACTGGTGCTTCCCCCCCGCCCCCAGGAATTGCTTTTATTTTTCTCATTTTGTCTGGGCCAGTGAAAACTTTGACTCTGGCCTTGGTGTGGTACCCATGCCTCAGAAAATTTAACTACCATTGAGGTACAGTTAAGGTTCCTTCTCCATGATGCCTTGCAACATGCTTACCATGTTTGTTTTTTTTTGTATGGGAATCTCTGATGGACTAAGACTGCCAGAGATTTAACTCATCTCCTACTAAAAATAAATAAGCCCTCAGCCCTTAAAAGAATTTGGGGGATTTATTCTTACTGTCTTGGCATTTCATTGCTGAAAGAGATTAAATATCTAACAAACTTGGACACCTAATCTGGGTCATTTATAGACATTTAAGAAGTATAATTCTTTATCCTTTACTTCTGTTGCTAAAGCATCCCTTTTATTCATGGTGAAATAAAACCCCTTAAATATTTTTAAGAGCAAGAAGGAATATAAATAAAATAGTGGAGTAAAAACAAGTAATCATAATATCCTGGAAGCTCAGTTTTCCATTTTAGGTTTTGGAACTCATGAGCCACATTTATAAAGTCTAACATGTTATTGCCATGAAACCCGTTTTAGTCAGGTGAAAATCCATCCTCCTAAAGACTCTAATGCAGAAATCAGTTCCTGATATTTAGGATTATAACAAGAGGGTTGGAGCCAGAGTTTAGTTGGCTCAAACATTCTCATGAAAGCACCTTTTTTTTTTTTTTTAACCCAGGGGCACCTGTGCTACTGTGGACTTGGGGTTAATGTACAAAGTTGACGTTTTTGCCGGTCACATATGGTCCAATTTGGGCATAGCATACAGTTCAGCCTAATGCATCTTAAGTGCCTGAGTTATGGAGAGTCCTAGGGCCCTGGCAGAGCACAACTGAGGAGATATAAAACAGGCCCAAATGCTGTCCTGTTTCTCATTGCTTGGGCCCACTGTGATCTGCTGGTGGCTCATTGCTGAGGTAGGAGTGATGTTTTCCTTCTTTTTCCTTTCAAAGAGAACACTGAGCCTCCGTCTGCCCAAGTGAGAGGTTCTCTTTCTGTAGGGGAGAAATGCCAGCCTCTTGTTTTTTTACTGGGTGTCAGACCAGCTCATTTGAGAAGGGTGGGTTCCATGGTGAGGATGACCATAGGTGTGTGAAGATGGAGTTTCTGCCACAGTCCCTTTGGAATGGACCATCTGGACCTGGAATACAAGAGACTCAGTGGTGACCATGATGGACATCTCCCCAGATTTTCTGGCTGCATAAACTGCTTAGGATTTTTGTACTATGTGGCGAAATTGATTTTTTTGCCAGGTGGATGGGGGAGGGTTGTACGTATTTCATTTAGGAAGGAATGAAGAGGTATTTGTTGTCCCTGAGTCTAGTCTGGCTGTGTCCCTGGTCACTTCTCTAGCTACTGCTTCCTTCCCCACTGGTTACCAGTACATCAGCAGTCTAGAGCATCTCTTTAATGGTCCTGACGTCTGATATGTTTAAGGTCACTCCTGCTTACTGCAACCAAAATGCATGATTTTTATGATACAAGAAAAACAGGTTGGTTCAAACATTTTTGGAGAATTGATGTTTGGTGTGCTGTGGATTCGGGAGCTGACAGACATGATACACCCAAAAAGAGTGGAGGCCTCTTTAGACCCGCTTAGCACTTCCTGCCTGCATAGCCTTGGGCGAGTTTCCGAGCCTCCATTTCTGCAACTGTGGAGTGGTGATAAGGAGCCTATCTGTGGGAAATCCACAGGCAGAGAGAATTAACTGAAATAGGCTGTAGGCAGTACATTGAACATGTACTCAGTGCATGTTAATCTCCGCTTGCTCCTACAGATGTCAGAGTAGTATGGAAGGGTCTGCTGTCTTTGGGTGGTAAATGTGTAACCGAGTTTCAATTGTATAGTTGAGAATCTTGGCTGTAATTTTGGTCCTTCTGCTTAATGCCTTTTATTCATTTATTTTTCCTTTGGTAAAATACTAGTGGAATTTATGTATTTTATAAGTATTTCAATCTGAGCATTGCTTTTAATTCTTGGGAAGACCTTAGATTCTGTAGGCTTTAAAATCTAGTAGGGTTAAATCCTATGGGCAGGCTCTCCAGTTTTGTTAAAACAACATAAATCCTTATTTGCTATTACAGCATATATGGAAAGCTTTCAAAATCAAAACTCAGGCTTAAGCATTGGTTTGGCTAACTTAATTGGTCAGCCCATTTGTCAAGTTGAGATTTTAGTTTTAGGTTAGAAGGTGATTCTGTTTGACACATCAGTGACCAACAGGCAGTCCGTGATTGCAGCTTCTCTTAGAAGTTGCTAGAACAGCCGGTGTTGGAGCTACTAAAACAAGTGTGTGGGATGCATCAGTTTTGTGTGTCTGCCAGCAGGAAGGTATGACCATGTTTCCTGCCTACGATCCTGAATGGATGCCTAAATCATCAAGCAAATTTTTTTAGTAGTGTATCTGGGCTGTGAATACCGCAAGTTAGGAACCACTGTCTCTTTCTTGTATAACTACATTTTATCCTCGCAGAATATATTAAAGTGTACTTGAAAGTTTTCGTAAATGCAGATCACTTCTTTAGCTTTTTGTTCTGTGATGATTTCTGAATAAAATATTTTCTCTAGATTCCAGTGTAGTGAAATAAATTTAGGACTCCTCTCTGTAATATAGGATAAACATTAAAAATGGGACATTTCAGACAACCTTTTGATCCCATGGCCCTTCCTACTCCCATGTTTGGCTCTCCTCAGATTGGCCTTGCTTTTTTTCTTTCAAGTTCCAGACCCTTGATCTCCCAGTCTCTCCTCAATGTGGAAGATGCTATTACCCCACAGTGGCCTACTTTCCATGTAGTAAATGCTTCTAATGTGAAATTCTGAATTTATTTAAGTTCCATGGTTAGTTTCAAAGTTTGGAATGTCTTTGAGGAGTACTGGTGAAAAAAGTAGGCTTTTCAAATATGTTTATTAAATGAATCATTGGTAGCTAAAATTGTTTCATTCCCCCTCTAACTCCCCATCTCAAGAAGAGCCACGGACAAAAAATTTGCAAAGGCAGGAGTGAGAAAGAGCCACTGCAGGTAAGAAGAAAACTTAGAGGAATGTAAGACACAAACAAACTGGGGCAGAGGATGTGCATAGGGGCATCCACTTCTCCACCTGTGGCTGGAGACACTAAAGGAAGAATAAAGAAATGCACTTGTCTCTTTTCTTCTTTGTTCTTTCTCTAGCATCGATACCAGGCCTGTTGGGGGAGAGCCATTTTGGAGATGGGTCTTCATTTGAACTCTGAAATACTGACAGGATCTAGGGTAGAGCCCAGAGGAAAGGCTGCAGGAGGCATTTGGCCAGAGCTAGTTCTGGGCTTGTGGTCCAAACCCATCGGACAACACAGCACTTGATTATAACAATATTTTTATTGTATCCCAAAATGAAAGTCCTAGAAAATCCAACTACTTTCAGTTAGGCTTTCAAATAGCTTTATAAAGCCCTAAGGATAGTGTAAAAAATAAATGAAAGTAATTTTCAATAAAATAATATGTATTTTGGTGCTAAGGCATGTCTCCCACTAAGACACATAATGACCAGATACTTGGACCTCTACCTACCATCACCATGGATGTGACAGTTGCCCCTTGAGGCCAGGATGGGATACTGTGTTGGAATGGCCTTGTCATTATGGCATGATTTTCTAAGATGATGACAAGCCCTGGATAAATGTCTGGACACACTAAAGTTCCCTCAGTTGACCTGGTAGCTGCGGTCCTGGGTAACTCAGTTGTATTAGAACAATGGAGAAACATCTTGAGTTTAAGCATGAAAGAGAGTCTTAGACTGAGATTATTATATAAACAGACATTTCACCACATTAACATTTAAAGGTTAGCACCTCTTGTGTTGAAGATGGCTGCCATTCCTGGCCTGGCCATCATTCCCCAAATGCCAGGAACAACACAGTCATATGATAGCCCAGAGTGCCCACAGGTGCCTTGAGAATTGCCATAGAGCGAGGTTCAGGGAACTGTAAGGTTGTCTGGTCCTGTTTCTTGGTGTGAGGAGACCTCTCAAGACTGAATCTGAAGCCTTGTTCTGGAGCACCTCCTCCCCACTGAGCTATATTCAGCATATCTGGATGTGGGAGATGTGAGCAGGAAAGACAGTCAGACTGAACTCTTACAACAGAGAGGGACCTAATATACCCTGGGTCCTCATATATCATATGAGCTTTTCTGGTGGGGACTGAAGTCTACAGAGGCTGTGTGGTAAAGAGCTCAGGCAAAATGCTGGAAGAGAAGGTCTGGCCTACTTTTACTCTGCCTCTATTTAGTCAGGTGACTTAAGGAAAGCTCCTTAGCCTCTCTGAGCTTCTATTTTCCTCAGATTCGGAATGGGCACAGAGCCACCATGCTTCAGAGTTCCTGTAAGGTCTAAAACGAGGTGATGTATGTAAATGCTGTGTAAACTTTAAGGTAGGATTTCTATTAGCCCACCTGAACGTAGTCAAATCAGTGAATGTCTCTGGATGTCATTCTGTGTAAGACAGGGAATCAGTGTGTATTAATCGTGTCTTTTTATTTTATACATTCTGATGCTTTGACATTTGGGGACTTGCTGACCCTAGTGGGATGCCTCTCCCAGTGCTAGCTAATTCCTAGAGTTAGCAAATGACTTGCCTGCAAGTGCCTATCAAGTACAAAGTAACCAATCCAGAGTGCAAATCCCCAACCACCCCGTGTATTGGGCTCTCATACTGTGGGCCACTATCTACCTATCCACCTGCTTTGTCCATCTGAGGGTCAGTTACCAGACAGCTAGGGATAGCCCCTTCACTTAGGGCCCACTGAAATCCTTCGAACTAGCTATTCCTGTCTGTTTACTCTGCCTCACCTGATCCTTCCTGTGGAAACCACAACAAAGGCTCATGCCCACACTTCCCTCTCTCCCACTGCCCCCTGCCTGACCCTGGTGCTTCATCACATGGCTCTGTGGTGTGCTCTGCCTTTTGTTTCCAAGCAACTCTGAGTCAAACTTCTTCCTTGACGATAGGCACTTTGTGTCTGCATGTCTAACCACACCTGATCAAAACAAATCCTGGATGCTCTTAAAACACGGTGCCTGTTCATGCCTGTCCACAGGTTTTCAGTGAGGCATAAAGAGGAGAGTGCACACGAGAGGGCCTGGAAGTCTGAAGACTAGTGTGATGATGGTCATGTGACCTTTCTAAAACATGTTAGGAACAGAACCAGGAGGAAAGGTTGGGAATCAATCTTGAGTTCATCTTGGGATTGTCAGAACAGAGGCACCAGAGACTCCTGAGGTGAACACATGGGTCTTTCTTGGTATGTTCTCGGTAAAGATGTGGGAATCTTTGCCTCAGTAGTGATGGTTAAGGCTATGGAAGTAGACACAGTTACCCAAGAAATGCATGTATGGTGAGAGTAACTCGTGGCTGAGGACAGAACTCCAGACAACCATGGTGTTGTAAGGAAAACCGGAAGAGAAAATGGGACTAGATGGAGGAGTGGTCCAAGAAGTGGGAAGAGAACAAGAGGAAAGTGTCACAGGAGTCAGTGGAGTGCGTGGGCAGCAGTATCTTTAGTTGTGCAGAGGTCAGAGCATTTGGGGACCAAAATGTGTCCACTAGGTTTGGCAAGGAAAGGATCAAGGGTAAATTGTCTAGAGCAGTGGGGACAGAAGCTGGATGGTGTGAGGAGGAATTAAGAGGTGGAAATGGGTGGGAAGGTGAAAGACAGGTAGGTGAGAGTGGAGGCTGACTTTAGGGAAAGGCAAGATGGGGTTTAATGGTGTTGAGTGGTTTTGTTCAGATAATTGAGAGAGAGAGAGAGAGAGAGAGAGAGAGAGAGAGAGAGAGAATGAAACCAGTGGAGAACCAGGATCCAGAATGCACATGGAGAGACTCGTCTCCAGCAGAAGGGAGCTCTGCTTTCTCTTCCCCTTGGGACTGTTAAGTTGGGAATGTCATAGTTGTAGGTATGTTTATGGTGATGGGAGAAACCAAATGAAGACCCACCCTGAAACTCTAGGGGGCAGGTTATCACAAGCCTTACAGCTGCCTATTTCAGGAAATAAAACCCCATCAGGGATTGTTTTGAGAAAGAAATGAGTTAATGTTTTTGGAAGACATACTGTCTGGCACCTAGGAAGGACTTTAAAAAAATGTAGTTTCCCAAAAGTAAATTATGGTTTAAATAGGCATTTATGGGTTTGGCTTGGAATCTAACCTCAGCTGTTTATAGCATGGTTTCTTTGAAAAAATATGTTCCTAGTTCCAAATAACTGACTCATAAGCAAAATTATGGAATGCAACTTGGGGTATTGTCAGTGATAAACTGTGGTACCCTTCCTTCAATTTGAAACATATAAAGGAGAAAGAAAAATATCACCAATAATCCTAAAACTTCCTTTGAATTTTATAAACTAGAATCTCCTCTTCCTTTGCCTTCTACCCTATTATAAACTATGTGAGCTATAGCCCTTGTGTGTCTCTATTACTAGGTGTGTGCTCATGCGTGCGCGCGCGCGCACACACACACACACACACACACACACACACACACACACACACACCCTACCTTTATGTGGAGTTTTGCTACTGGAAGCTCTTGGGAGCTCATGTGCTCACAGCCATTTAACTGGACATATGAGAGGCCTTTGCATTGCAGGTTGGAAAATCCTAGGGGAGACTCTAATAGATTTATTTCATGTTATGATTCCTATCCCTGGAAAAATCACAGTGGCTGGGGGTGGGGGAGCATGTAGAAAGAGTATGATTGGAAGTTTGAAGTAGAATCACCTGGGATGAAGGAGAATTTATAAGAAAAATGGAGTTTTAGGCAGATAAAACAACCACATATCACTTGAGTAACATAATATAGTGTTTTTAATGTTTATTTTTGAGAGAGGGAGAGAGAGAGAGACAGAGGGAGAGAGAGATGGACAGAGTGTGAGTGGAGGAGGGGCAGAGAGAGAGGGAGACACAGAATGTGGAGCAGGCTCCAGGTTCTGAGCTGTCAGCACAGAGCCTGACCTGGGGCTGAAACTCATGAATTGCAAGATCATGACCTGAGCTGAAGTTAGACGTTTAACCAACTGAGCCACCCAGGCACCCCATTAATATAATATAGTTTACCCAGTTATTTTTAATGGCTGCATATTATTCTATTTAATGAATATATGTAACCATTTTCCTATTGGTAGAGCTTAGATCCTTAATTTTTTTTTTGTTTTTGCTATTTGAAACACAAAAATGTAATTTGCAAGTGTGGAGGTCTGTACTTAAGTGAATTACAAAACAGATTTGGCATATAGCCTTTCATCGTGGAACTAATCCTCCTACTATCTAGCATTACAGTTCTTTGTAATGAGACTTTTGGACTTGATTTACCATCAGAGGATGGGTTTTCTGAGGAAGTATAATTTGGCTCATTTTTAGGGGCTCTGTTTTTATATCTTTATTTTTGGGTTTCTTTACCATTTGAAACTGGCTTGTTATCTTTTGAGTGGGCACAAGGCCATCATACCAGATGGCTGTGACTGTAGGCATGCTGGGCAGGAATGTGTGACTCTCACTTGGGTAATAGAGGCTAGATTTCTCCTGGGAGTGGTGAGCCAAGAGGATGAGCATCCCTTCTTTCGTTTAGGAGGACATGTGGCTTCTCTTTCAAGTCCTCCTCTTCTTCTTCTTCTTTTTTTTTTTTTTTTTTTGGTCAGCCCTCACATTGAGACTGTAGCTTCTAGTTTCAAAGGGTGTAGAGGTGTTGTAAAAATCTTGATGTTTGGAATGGAGTCTCGAATGCTATAAAATGATACTGCTGATCACCCAATATCAAGGATATCCCTTCAGTAGGGTATTTACTTCTGAGGGAAGCGATCATGGAGTTCTGTCTTCTTCAAGCAGAACAGCACTTGGAAGGTAGGACGAGCTCAGGAAATATTTGTTCAGTGAATGGATCTGTGGCTTCTTCAGGGCTGCTCTGTGGGCTGAGAGGTATCAGTTAGGATGTGCACTTTTCATTATCATTGGGCCTAATTTGTTGTAATCCTAGTGGTGAATGTGGGAAACCAGAGAGGAAGGAGGTCTCGGTAAGTCAGGAGGACCCCCCAACAATCCACAGTATGGGGTGTTTTGCTTGAGTCCATGGGCTCGGCAATGAGCTTGAGGGGTTGGACCTTGAAATTTTACACAGAAGCTTGGGTCTTGTGTATGTGTTCATTTTTCTGAGGAGGGGATTCCATTTTTCATCAGTGTCTCCACGGCCTGTGAAAAGAGGTTGCAAGACTAGTGAGTCTGCAGACCCTGTCTCATCTTGCTTCTCTGATTCTGCAGCCTGGTAAGGAAATGAGGCAGGCATTCTTGGGAATTACCTAGGAGTAAAGAGGTAAATTCTGTGTTTCATATCATCCAGGACTAAATTTCAGTAAGGGAGGAAGAACAGAAGGTGGTACAAGTCTTGTGAAATAACTGGTGAAAAAAGGGAAGAGAACTAGCTGACTGGTTTATTTTTCCTAAGAATGTTTCAGACATACTTGTTTTTCTGCTTAGAAGTTGAGGAGAGGGTCATGTTTCTCAAGCTGGTCTTCCCACAGAATGTTCTTTTTAATGCAGTGTTAACTCAGATCTCATGAACCAATTAGAACTAAGCGTCCTGAAGCCCAGAAGAGGTTGGGTTGGTGAAACAAGGTGAGCAGGTACGTACATATGGCATTGGGAGCAGGAAGACTAATGGGCAACAAATGGGGACAGTGTGGAGAAATTAGGGGCTTTGCCTGGACCCTGAGGAATTCTATTTAGAAGCCCAGAAGAGCAGGCAGAGCCAGTAAAGGAAACCAACAGCATGTGGCTGGATCAGGGGAAACCAGGAGAATGTAGTTAAGGAGTTTGAGAGTGGAAAATATGATGAGAAGGAGCATGTGTCCAACTGGGTTGATGACATCTGAGAAGTTGAGCAAAAGAACAGAAATGCCTCCTTTGGATTCCACCACATGGAGATTGTCAGGGGCCATCGGAGGACAGGTTTTGTGGAAAATAGGTGAAAAAGTCAGATGGGGTGATGGAGGAGAGAGTGGAAATGTGGGAGCACATGTGGTTCTCTGGAGGTGTTAGGCTGGCAAGGATAGAAAAATGGGGAGGCACTGGAAGGGTGTGGGTTTCACATGCTGGAACATCCAGGAGAGAGGGGGTACTTGCCAACTGGCTGTTCTCAAGTTTCTGCTCAGGAGTCAGTTAAGAAGTAGCAGACTGGGGGCTTCTGTCTTGAAACCAAAGTTTGTCAGTGGGGACTGGGGAGAATGATACGGAGGGGCTAAGATAGAAACACCATCTTCTAGAAGCTTGAGGGGAGCATTTGGATTTTGAAAGAGGGACACTTTCACTGTGATAGAATGGAATTGTGATCCTATTTTTTCCTCTTTTTATTTTTTCTGTTACCAGGTGATTGAAATGTTTGCAAGCATCTTTCAATTCAATCTACAGGAATGCTTTTTCCCTCCAAGCGTGACATTATATCATAAACATGGAATTTTAATTTTCCTTTCTGCATCCAAGCTTGAACAATTAATTCTTGTACTTCAGTATATAGCATGCACCTCTCTCCCTGGCACAGCATATTAAATCTTCCCATTGGAAACGTTTGGATTTAATAAATACAGGATTGATTAGCTCAGTTTTGAAATAAGTCTCCGTTAAATTGTTCTTTTTTGAGTTGCAAAAAGTTTTTCTAATCAATTACTAAAATAATGTGCACGTTAGGAGAGGAGGGATTTATTTTTGTTTCTTTACTTTCTGTTTGTGGTAAGGTTTTTGTTTCTGTTTTGTGGGTGTACATTCCTATGAATTTTAACATGTGCGTAGATTCCTGTAACCACCGCCAAAATCAGATAGAGAACAGTTCCATTACCTTAAAAAAAACTCCCTTATTTCACACTACTCTTTTATAGTCACTCCCCCCCAACCCCTGTCCAACTACTAATCTGTTTTCTATCATTGTAAGAGGTTTTGGTTTTTTTTTAGAATGTCATGTAACTGGAATCATACAGTAGGTAACCTTTTGAGACTAGCTTCTTTTACTCAGCACATTGCCTTTGAGATGAATCCATATTGTTGCATGTGTCCGTTGTTTATGTTTTAATTATTATCTAGTAGCATTCCATTGGGTGTATACACCAAAGTTTGTTATTTATTCACCTGTTAAAGGATATCTTAGTTTTGGACTTTTGTGTCTGGCCTCTTACCCTTAGCAAAAGGTTGTGGCATGTAACAATACTTCATTCCATTTCATAGCTGCATAACATTCCATTGTATAGATATGCCACCTTTGTGTATCCATTCATCACTTGGTGGACATTTGGATTGTTTCTACTTTGTGGCTACTGTGACTAATGTGAACAGTCATGTACAAGTTTTTGAATGAATGTATGTTTTCAGTTCTCTTGGGTATGAACCCAGGAGTGGAATTACTGGGCCATGTGCAATTCTGTTTAATATTTTGAGGAACTGTTAAACTGTTTTCCAAAGCCGCTGCATTGTTTTGTATTCCTGCCAGCAGTGTTTTGGGCTCCAGTTTCTCCACATCCTCCTCAACACTTGTATTTTTCAGTTTTTTGTTTTTATTGTTGCTATCCTAGTGGTTGTGAAGTGATATCTCGTTGGGGTTTTGATTTACTTTTCCCTAACAACTAAAAGTTTTGAAAATGTTTTTGTGTGCTTATTGGTTTTGAATATCTTCTTTGGGGAAATGTCTATTCAAATACTTTACTCATTTTTCAGTTGGGTTATTTGTCTTTTTATTACTGAGTTATAAGAATTTGCTTTATATTCTGGATACTAGATCTCCATCAGATACATACTTCACAAATTTTTCTCTAATTCTGCTGTCTTTTCACTTTCTTTTTAAAAAATTTTATTTATTTTTAGAGAGAGAGAGAGAGTGCATGGGAGGGGTAGACAGAGGCGGGGGGAGAGAGAGAGAGAGAGAGAGAGAGAGAGAGAGAGAGAGAGAGAGAGAGAGAGAGAATCCCAAGCAGGCTCCATGCTGTCAGCGCAGAGCCTGATGTGGGGCTTGAACCCATGACCCTCGAATCATTCATGACCTGAGCCAAAACCAAGTTGGATGCTTAACTGACTGAGCCACCCAGGCGCCCCATCACTTTCTTGATAGTATCCATTGAAGAACAAAAGTTTTTAATTTTGATGAGATCCAATTTATCTGGTTTTTCTTTGCTTGTACTTTTGGTATCACACCTAAGAAACCATTGCTTTTAATCCAAGATCATGAAGATTTCCATCTCTGTTTCATTCTAAGAGTTTTCTATTCCAGCTCTTATATTTAGATCTTGGATCCATTTTGACTTAAGTTTTGCATATGATATCAGAGAGAGGTTCAGTTTTATTCTTTTGCATGTGACTGTCCAGTTGTATCAGCGCTGTTTGTTGAAAAGACTATTTTTCCACATTGAATTTTCTTGGTACTCCTGTTGGAAATCAATTGACCATAAATATATAGGTTTAGTTTTGGACTCTTAGTCCTTTTCCATTGATCTGTATATCTGCCTTTATGCCAGAACTACACTGTTGATTACTGTAGCTTTGTAGTAAGTTTTGAAATCAGAAAATGTAAATCTGCTATTCTGGTGCCTAACATTTCCATATAAATTGTAGGGTCCATGTTGTCCACTTTTGCAGAAAATCTAGTTGAGGTTTTATTGAATTTGTAGATCAGTTTGGGGAATATTGCCCTTTAAACAATATTAATTCCTCTAGTCCAGGAACTTGGGATATCTTTTTGCTTATTTCAGTGTTTCAATGATGTTTTATAGTTTTCAGCATACAAGTCTTATATCTATTTTGTTAAATTTATTTCTATTTTATTTTTTATGCTGTTGTAAATGGAATTGTTTTTTGAACTTATTTTTGAATTGTTCATGCACATTTACAGAAATATTATCAAGTTTTCATATTGATTTTGTATCTTGAAGCCTTGCTGAACTAATTAGTTCTAATAGATTTTTGTGGATTCCTTGGGATTCTGTATCTAGAAGATCATGTCATCTGCAAGTAGAGTTTTAATTCTTCTTTTTCAATCTGGATGCCTTTTATTTCATTTTCATGCCTCATTTTCCTGGCCAGAACTGCCAATATAATGTTGACTAAAAAGAAGTAAGTGATGAGAGCAGATATCATTGTTTTGTTCTTGATGTTAAGGTGGAAAGCTTTCAGTAAGCTGTATGTTCTTGGTAGATGTTCTTTATCAGGTTGAGGATATTTCTTTTCTTTCTTTTCTTTTATGAGTGGTTTTTCTATTCCTTTCTATTTGAAGTTTGTTTTTTTTTCTAGTCATTAAAGGGTATTGGAGTTTAAAGTTTTTTTAAATATTTATTTATTTTTGAGAGAGAGAGAGAGAAGGGGGGGGGGGCAGAGAGAGAGGTAGGCACAGAATCCAAAGCAGGCTCCAGGTTCTGAGCTGTCAGCACAGAGCCTGATGTGGGGCTTGAACTCACAAACCACAAGATCATGACCTGAGCTGAAGTCAGAAGATCAACTGACTGAGCCACCCAGGCATCTCTGGGTGTTGGAGTTTTTAAATGCTTTTACTGTGTCTATTGAGATGGTCATATGATTTGCTCCCCCTCTTCTTAATTGATATTTTCTTTTCTAAGTTGTATTAGAGAGAGAGAGAGAGACAGAGAGAGAGAGAGAGAGAGAGAGAGAGAGAGAGAGAGAGAATGAATCTTAAGCAGGCTCCATGTTCAGTGTGGAGCCTGATGCGGGATTTGATCCCACAATCCTGGGATCATGACCTGAGCTGAAATCAAGAGTTGGACACTCAACTGACTGAGCCACCCAGGAACCCTTAATTGATATTTTCTATTATATTGGCTGATTTTTGTATGTGGAATCAACTTTTCATTCCTGGGATAAATTCCACTTGCTCATGCAGTGCAATCTTTTTCATATGTTGCTGGATTTGGTGTGCTGATATTTTGTTAAGTGTGTTTTCAGTCTTATTCATAAGGAGTGCTATTCTGTAGTTTTCTTGTGGTATCTTTGTGGATTTTGGTATCAGAGTAATACTACTTTTACAGAGTGAGTTGGAAACTATTCCTTTTCCTTTTTTTGGAGGCTTGTCAAGGATGGATGTTAATTCCTCTTTAATGTTTAGTTGAAGTCCCCAGTGAAGACATCTGGTCCTGGGGCCTTTATCTCCCTTCCCCCTTCCCCTTCCCCTTCCCCTTCCCCTTCCCCTTCCCCTTCCCCTTCCCCTTCCCCTTCCCCTTCCCCTTCCCCTTCCCCTCCCCTTCCCTTCCCTTCCAAAATGTTTTAGTTATTTATTTTGAGAGGGGGAGATGGGCAGACAGAGAGGGAGAGAGAATACCAAGCAAGCTCCGTGCTGTCAGCACAGAGCCCAAAGTGGGGCCTGTGAGATCATGACTTGAGTCAAAACGAAGAGTCCTACACTTAATCAACTGAGCTACCCAGGCATTCCTCTTCCTTCCCCCCCCTTCTCCCCTTCCTCCCTCCCTCCCTTCCTCCCTTCCTTCCTTCCTTCCTTCCTTCCTTCCTTCCTTCCTTCTGAAGCTTTTTGACTACTAATTCAACCTCTTGTCTATTCAAGGTTTCTATTTTTCTTCATAGGAATTTGTCTATTTCATCTATGTTGTTTAACTTGTTGGCATTCAGTCGTTTGTAGTAGTCCCTTGTAATTCTCTCATTTCTGTAATGTTGGTAGTAATATCCTCACTTTCATTCCTGACATTTGTGATTTGAGTCCTCTCTCTCCTTCCCTTTCTCTTTTTCTGTCTTTCCCTGCTCTTCTTCTCTCCCTCCCTCATCCTCTCTGTTAAGTCAGTGTAGCTAAAGGTTTGTCAACTTTAATTTTTTTTAACTTTTATTTATTTTTGAGAGAGAGAGACAGAGTATGAGTGGGGGAGAGGCAGAGAGAGAGGGAGACAGAGAATCTGAAGCAGGCTCCAGGCTCTGAACTGTCAGCACAGCGCCTGGCGCTGGGCTTGAATCCATGGACTGTGAGATCATGACCTGAGCCAAAGTCGGATGCTTAACTGACTGAGCCACCCAGGCACCCCAAGGTTTGTCAACTTTAAAACTTGGTCTTTTTAAAGAACCAACTTCTAGTTTTATTGATTTTCTCTATTTTAAAAATTTCTCGATTTTTTTTAATGTTTATTTATTTTTGACAGAGAGAGACAGAGCTTGAGCAGGGGAGGGGCAGAAAGAGAGGGAGATACAGAATCCGAAGCAGGCTCCATGCTCTGAGCTGTCAGCACAGAGCCCAACGCGGGGCTTGAACTCACGAACTGTGAGATCATGACCTGAGCCAAAGTCAGACTGTTAACGAGCTGAACCACCCAGACTCCCCTCTCTTGTGATTTCTTATGTGACACATTGGTTATTTAGTAGTGGGCTGTTTCATATCCATGTATTTGGAATCTTACAGTTTTCCTTCCATTATTGATTTCTAATTTCTTTTCATTGTGGTCAGATAACATACTCTATATGGCTTCAATTGTTTCAGATTTATTGTTTTATGGCCTTGCATATGATCTACACTGGAGAATGTTCCATGTGCTCTTCAGAATAATACATATTCTGCCGCTGTTGAGTGGAGTGTTGTATAGATGTCTGTTAGGTTCAGTTGGTTTATAGTGTTGTTCAAGTTTTGAATTTCCTTATGGATCTTTTGTCTAGATAGTCTGTCCATCTTGGAAGTGGGTTATTGAACTCTGGAACAATTATTGTTGAGTTGCCTATTTCTGCATTAATTTCTTCCTGCTTTTGTTTCAAGTATTTTGGGGTTCTGTCGTTAGGTGTGCATGTATTTATAATTGTTATATTTTCTAATTAGAGTGATATTTTTATCATTATTAAATCTTTGTCTCCAGTAATATTTTTTGTCTCAAAGTCTATTTTGTCTGATATTAGTGTAGTCATCCAGCTCTCTTTTGGTTACTGTCTGTATGGTGTATCTTTTTCCATCCTTTTCCTTTCAGTCTGTATGTGTTTGAGTGTAAAGCATTTGCCTTATAGACAGCGTATAGTCAGATCATGTTATTTTTAAAAAATCCATTATGTAAATATCTGCCTTTTAAAATTTGAGTAAACACTAAATGTTAATGTTTAATCCATTGATATTTAATATAATTATCAATGAGGTAGGATTTATGTCTGCCATTTTTCTGTTTGTTTTCTGTATGTCTTAATCTTCCTCTATTCATACATTACTGCCTTCTTTGTGTTAAATACATATATTCCAGTATACCCTTTTATTCCCTTGTCTTTTCTTTTACTACATTTTTGAGTTATTGAATAGTGGTTGCCCTGGAGATTAAAATTAATGTATTAATTTATAAGAAATACTTCAGATTAAAACTTAATTACAACAGTATAAAAAAACTTTGTTTATATGTATCTCCATTCCTTACCCATCATACAAATTACATTTTTAAACATTATGTTCTTGATCAACACAGATATTTAATTATTTTTTTTAACATTTATTCATTTTTGAGAGACACAGAGAGACAGAGCATGAGTAGGGTAGGGGCAGAGAGAGAAGGAGACACAAATTCCAAAGCAGGCTCCAGGCTCTGAGCTGTCAGCACAGAGCCTGATGCAGGGCTCAAACTCACAGACTACAAGATCATGACCTGAGCTGAAGTCAGATGCTTACCTGACTGAGTCACCCAGGCACCCCTTATATAAATGTCTTTTAAATCACATGTTAGAAGAAAAGAATTTCAAACAAAAAATACATTTATCATCTTTTGTATTTACCTTCCTGGTTCTCTTTTTTCTTTCATGTGGATTTTAGTTATCTAGTGTTCTTTCATTTCAGCCCAATGGGTTCCTTTCAGTGTATCTTGCAGGGTCAGTTGGCTAGTGATGAATTATCTCAGTTTTAGTTTCCCTGGGAGTGTCTTAATTTCTCCTTCCTGAAGGATAATTTTTGTATATGAAATTCTCAGTTTAGAGTCTTTCTTTCAACACTTTGAATATTTCTTCCTGCTGCCTTCTTTTCTTTCTTTCTTTATTAAAATTTTTTTTTAATGTTTATTTATTTTTGAGAGAGAGACAGAGTACGATTGGGGGAGGGCAAAGAGAGAGGGAAACAGAATCCACAGCAGGCCCCAGGCTGTGAGCTGTCAGCACAGAGCCTGACTCAGGGCTTGAACCCATGAAGCATGAGATCATGACCTGAACTGAAGTTGGACATTTAACTGACTAAGCCACCCAGGAACCCTCCCACTGCCTTCTGATGACAAATCAATTGTTAGTCTTATAGAGGATCCCTTGTACATGTTGAGTTGCTTCTCTCTTGCTGCTTTCAAGATTCTTCTTATCTTTCAATAATTTTTTTATGCTTTGTCTAGGTGTACATGTGTTTGAGTTCATCCTAATTGGGGTTTGTTGAACTTCTTTGATGCTACTTCTCATATTTAATGTTTTTCATGAAAGCTTTCACCATTAGTTATTCAAATATTCTTTCTGTTTCTTTCTGTCTTTTCCTTCTGAGGCTCCCATTATGTGTATCCTGGTATGATTGGTAGGGTCTTACAGATTGCTGAGGCTGAGGCTGTGTTGATTTTT
Source organism: Acinonyx jubatus (assembly GCF_027475565.1). Classification (NCBI taxonomy): domain Eukaryota; kingdom Metazoa; phylum Chordata; class Mammalia; order Carnivora; family Felidae; genus Acinonyx; species Acinonyx jubatus. The sequence goes on from NC_069386.1 coordinate 20,237,185, forward strand.
TTTCATTCTCTTCTGTTCCTCACAGTGCATGATCCATTAACCTTTCTGTAAGTTCACTCATTCTTTCTTCTACCTGGTCAGATCTGTAATTGAACCCCTATGTAAGTGTTTTATTTTAGTTATTATACTTTTTCTAACTACAGAATTTTCATTTCATTTTAGAAACGTAATTTCTATCTCTTTATTGGGTCCTCTATTTGGTGAGACAACATTCTTGGTCTATTTCAGATACTTTATTTGAAGTCTTTTTCTAGTACGTACAACATCTAGGCTTCCTCAGGGAGTTTCTGTTAATAGCTTTCTTTCCCCTTTGTATATGGGCCATATTTTCTTGTTTCCTTGGATGTCTCATAATCTTTTGTTGAAAATTGGACACTTTAAATAATATAATGTGGCCACTCTGGAAATTTGATTATTCCCTTTCCAAGGGTTTATTATTATTGCTATTTGTTGTTGCTTATTTAATGACTCATAAACTAATTCTGTAAAGTTTGTATTTTTTGTTATGTGTGGCTACTTAATTCTCTTCACAGTTAGCTTAGAGATCAACTAATGATCAGACAGAAATTTCTTAAATGCCTAGCATCATTTAGACTTTTGGAAGTCTTTACAGAAGGGCTGTGTGTGCATATGGGGACATATGTTCAACACTTAGCCAGTTAGTTTATAATTCCACTTTAGCCTTTGCTTTCTGCTTGCACAGAGTCTCAAGGTCAGTCCAAGATGAGAGCTTAGGACTTTCTCAGGCCTTTACTGAGCATACGCACAATTCTTGGCATGTTCATAGCATTTTGCATGCTCATGGCCTTTTTTGGATATTCAGAAGTATGTTGGAGCTTTTCAAAGACCCTGTGTATATCTCATATTTCATGGCTTTTTCCTTTAAGCTTTTTGGTCAGCCTGTTTTTTGCCCTTTTGTTATCCATTGCTTCTAGTAGCTGTGATTGTTAATAATTGTTGTCAATTGTTTTCCACAAATATCCCCAGGAAAAAGACTTCATACTGAGCAAACTCTGAGTCACGTCAAGTAAAAAGAAGTCTTCTGAGTGAATTCTTTAAGACAACAACCAGACAGTTCAAATAATGGCAGTTCTCTAGGAATGGGACCTTGAAGGAACTTCAACTGTGTTTTGTCAGGTTGCTGGTATGCATCATGATTGTGGGCTGTTGGTTTTCAAGGCTGTAGCAGAAAATGGGAAGTGGCATGGGACTAGGGCAAACTCAAATGTCATAAGGCTCATTGTTCTTACTCAGATACAGCCATTTTTATTTAATAAACACTCATTAGATTGCTGAAAGCCTTTTGTTTATTTCTAGAGTTCTGAAAAAGTTGATTTTGACATTTTTTGGCCAATTTTCTCATTTCTTTTACGGCAGAGAGAATTTTCATTGGTCCTTAGTCTGCTTTTTTTTTTCCTTTTGCTGACATCCCTGTTTTTATTAAAGTTTGAGGGTTCTTTTTATATTCTAAGTACAAATCCTGTATGAAATATGTGCTTTCCAAATATCTTATCCCACTATGTTCCTTGTCCTTTCATTCTCCCAGCAATGTTTTCGTGTTTTTAAAAAGAGATGTAAAATTTTATGAATTCCAGTTTTTCAATTTTTTTATTTTATAGATAGAGATCATGCTTTTAGTGTTTTGTCTGAGAAATCTTTGTCAGATCCAAGGTCACAAAGCTTTCTCTCTTTGTTTCTTCCCTGCAAATTTTACAGTTTTCATTTTTATATTTAGGTCTATGATTCATTTGAAATGAACTCTTGTGTGTAGTTTCAGGTCTGGATTAAAAGTTATTTATTTTTGGGTGCTGGGTAGTTCCATCGGTTAAACCTCCAACTTCAGCTCAGGTCATGATCTTGCAGTGTGTGGGTTCAAGCAGCGTGCCGGGCTCTGTGCTAACAGTTCGGAGCCTGGAGCCTGCTTCAGATTCTGTCTCCCTCTCTCTCTGCCCCTCCCCCTCTCACACTCTGTCTCTCTCAAAAATAAATAAACATTAAAAATTTTTTTTTAAATAATAATAATAAAAAAAGATCCATATGAATATCTAGTTTTTCCAGCACCATTTGTTGAAAGTCTGTCCTTTCTTTGTGGAATTGCCTTTGTACATTTCTCAAAAGTTTTTTTTTTTTTCTGGTCTATATGTGTAGGGCTATTTCTGCAATGCTCTGTTGGTCTATTTGTTTACCTTGATGCCAGTACCACACTGCTTGATTAATATGCTAAAAAGAATGTGTGTGTGAGTGTGTCTGTGTGTGTTTTCTGGTAGGAAATGAGGTCTCTGTATCAGAGAAGAAACATTTTATTACCCATAGTGCATCAGTTTCCTTAGGAGAAACATAGTGCATGCCAGTTTTTCACCTGTGGGTACAGTGGCATTGCCTGATAGCGGAGGGACTGTGAATTCAAATAAGATGGTTGGCATGTTTGCCCTTTTTCTCTTCTACAGAGAGAGAACAGACTCTTACTCTGCAATGTAAACAAATTCTTTCTAATAAAGGGCCATTTCCTAGGTTCATTACACTGGAATATAAGCAAATGGCTGTAGGGGAAGTAAGTCTCTTTATCTCTCCTGAGCAATACATTTTTGCTACCTTTCAAGGCATTCAAATCACCCTTTAACTGTGTATTCCAGTGCTGCTTGTCCAGCAAGTCCAGACTTTGGAGAAATTCATGGAGAATTCTCTCTCAACATACTGTAACTTTTATATTAAACCTTGAAATCAGGTTATGTTAGTTCTCCAACTTTGATCTTATTTTTCAAAGTTGTCTTGGCCATTCTATGTCCTTTGAATTTTCATGTGAATGTTAGAATGAGTGTTTCAGTTTTACAATGAAGCATGCTGAGATTTTTATTGAAATTGCATTAAATTTATAGATCAGTATTTCTCAACCTTGACACTAGAACTCTTGACATTTTGGGCTGGATAATCCCGTGTTATGGGGGCTATTTTCTGAACTGTAGGATGCTTAGCATCATCCTTGGCCTTTAACCACTAGATAGCGGAATTATTCCTTGCTCACAAGTTACAACTAATAATGCTTTTAGACATTGCAAATATCACCTGGGGGAACAAAGTCATCCCTGGTTAAAATATCACTAATATAGATCAATTTGGAGAGAATTGATGTTGTAACAATATTTAGTTTTATGTTCTGTGAACAAATTATACTTCTCTGTTTATTTAAGTCTTTAATTTTTTCAGCAGTGTTTTTTTAGTTTTTTAGTTTTCAGTGTAGAGGTCTTACATGTCTTTTGTCAGACATACCTTTCTCTATTTCATGTTTTTTTTTCATGTTTAATGCTATTGTAAATGGTATTGTTTAAAATTCAGGTTTCTGATTACTTGTTATTAGTATCTAGAAATTCATTTGCATCTGGGTTATCAATCTTATATTCTGCAACAGTGGAAAATTCTCTTAGTTTTTGTAGGTTGTCACTAAGGCTTTTCAATTTTGTTTTTAATTTCAATGCTATTTCTTAGGTATAAGTTGTATGTGGATTACTCCTTTAGTTTTCCAATTGCTTTTTTTCATAGGAAACATGGGAGGTGTTCTGTATAATTGGTGAGTACAACTTAATATAGGGTCAGGTTGCCAAATGTGGAATTCCATTTTTTTTTTTTTTGGTGAATGCTGTAGTATTTTTAAAATTGAAGTATAGTTAAAATACACTATTATATTGATTTCAGGAATATAACATAGTGATTTAATATTTATAAACTTTATAAAATAATCACAATAAGTCTAGTTACCATCTGTTACCATAACAAAGTTATGTTTATAAAAAGTTTTAAAATTAATTAATTGATTATGTAATTTATTTTGGGTGGAGGGGCAGAGAGAGAGGGAAAGAGAGAATCCCAAACAGACCATGCTGTCAGTGCAGAGCCTGATGCAGGGCTTGATCTTATGACTGTGAGATCATGACCTGAGCCAAAATCAAGAGTCGGATGGATGCTCACCAACTGAACCACCCAGGTGCCCTTAAATATTATTGACTATATCCCTTATTCTGTACTTTATATCCCTGTGACTTACTTCTTTTATAACTGGAAGCTTGTATTTCTTAATTTTTTTCACCTGTTTTGCCCATACTGTCACCTCCCTCCTTACCCTCTGGCAGCCACCAGTTTGTTCTCTGTATTTATGAGTCTGTTTTTTGTTTCTGTTTTCTTTTGTTTGTTTTTAGATTCTAAATGTAAATGAAATATTATGGTATTTGTCTTTTTGTGACTTATTGCATTTAGAATAACACCCTCTAGGTCCATCCATGTTGAAAATGGCAAGATTTCATACTTTTTATGGGCAAGTAATATTCCATTGTATGTGTATGTCCGTTCATCTATCAATGGACACTTATGTTATTTTCTTATCTTGCCTATTATAAATAATGCTGTATTATTTGTATTATGTGATAATTTGATATACCTATTCAATTGACCCTTGAACAACATGGGTAACTGTGAAGGTCCACTTCTGTGTGGAATTTTTTACGGTATAGTACTGCAAATACCTTTTTTCTTCCTTATGACTTTCTTAACATTTTTTTTCCCCTAGCTTACTTTATTGTAAGAATATAGTAAATTATACATATAACATGCAACATATGTGCTAATCAGCTGTTAGGCTATCTGTAAGGCTTCCTGTCAACAGCAGACTATTAGTAGTTAAGTTTTTGGGGAGTCAGAGTTACATGCGTGTCTTAACTGCATGGGGGTTGGTGTCCCGACTCTTGTATTCAAGTGTCAACTGTATACTGTAAAATGATTATCACAATTAAATTAACACAACCTTTACCTTATATGGTTACACTTTTTTTTGTGGTGAGAATGCTCAAGATTTACTCAGCAAATTTCAAGTGTATATACAGTATTATTAACTGCAGTTACCATGTTGTACATTAGATCTCCAGAATTTATTTATCTTATAACAGAAAGTTTGTACACTTTGACCAACATCTCGTTTCTCCCACATTCTAGCCCCTCATAATTACCATTCTCTGTGTTTCTATGAGCAATTAAAAAAAAAACAGATTCCACATAATATGAGTGATAATGGTGCAATTTCTTTCTCTGTTTGGCTTATTTCACTTAGATTTCACTTAATATAATGTCCCACAGGTTTATCTATATTGTTGCCATGACAGTATTTTCTTCTTTTTTATGGTTGAATAATATTGCTCTGTGTGTGTGTGTGCGCGCACATGTGCACGCACGCACATGCATGCACACACACACATATTTTCTTTGTCAGTGGACACACAGGTTGTTTCCATTTTATGTCTATTGTGATAATGCTGCAATTAACATGGGAGGACAGATACCCCTTTTGAGATACTAATTTTGTTTCCTTTGGATAAGTAGCCAGCAGTGGGATTTCTGCATTGTATGGTATGAGATGATGGCTCATTGTGGTTTTGGTTTGAATTTCCCTGATGGTTAGTGATATGCAGCATGTACTTCTTGGCCATTTGTATGTCTTCTTTAGGAAAATGTCTATTCAGCCACTTGATAATTTTTTACTAGATTATTTGTGGTGGTTTTGTTTTGTTTTGTTTTTGTTTGTTTTGCTATTGAGTTAAGTATGAGTTCCTTCTATAGTTTAGACACTAATCCCTTACGTGATGTTTTGCAAATGTTTTCTCCCATTCCATGGTTTGCTTTTTCATTTTGTTGTTTCTTTTTTTGTTTAGAAGCTTTTTAGTTTGATGTAGTTCCACTTATCTGTTTTTGCTTTTCCAGGGCTTTTAGTGTCATTACTAAAAAGTCATTGCCAACGCGAGTGTCGAGGAGTTTTTTTTCCTATGTTTCCTTCTTGAAATTTTACAGTTTGTCTTATATTTACATCTTTAATCCATTTCAAGTTAATTTGTGTGAGCATTGTAAGATAAGGTGCCAGTTTCATTATTTTGCTTGTGGATATTCAGTTTTCCTAGCACCATTTATTGAAGTGACTGCCCCTTCTCCCTTGTGTGTTCCTGGCACCTTGTCCAAGGTTAGTTGACCATACATATAGTTTGTTTTTGGGTTCTGAAGTTTGTTCTGTTTGTCTGTGTGTCTGTTTTTATGCCTGTACCATACTGTTTTGATTACTATAGCTTTATAACAGTTTGAAATCAGGAAGTGTTATGTCTCCAACTTTGTTGTTTTTTGTCAGGATTATTTGGCTATTCAGGGTCTTTTGTGATTCCATACAAATTTTAGGATTGTTTGATCTGATTTTGTGAATAACGTCATTGGGATTTTGATGTGGATTGCACTGAATTTGTAAATCACTTTGGGCAGTATGGACAATTTAACAATATTAATTCTTCTAATCCATGAACATGGGATATCCTTGAATTTGTGTGTGCCTTCTTCAGTTGGCTTTCATCAATGTTAGTTTTCATTGTGCAAAATTTTCACCTCCTGGTTAAATTTACACCTAAGTATTATATTGTTTTTGATGCTATTAAAAATATGATTATCGCCTTAATTTCTTTTTCCCGTAATTCATTGTTAGGGTATAGAAACACAACTGATTTTTGTATGCTGATTTTGTATTCTGCAACTTTACTGAATTTGGTTATTAGTTCCAACAGCTTGTTTTTGTGGAATCTTCAAAATTTTTATATGTAAGATCATATCATGTCCAAACAGATACTGTTACCTCTTCCTTTCTGATACGGATGCCTTTTTTGTCTTTTCATGACTGATTGCTCTGGCTAGGACTTCCAGTACTATGTTGAATAAAAGTGGTGAGAGTGGGCACCTTTTTTTGGTTCCTGTATTTGAAGAAGCAGTCACCTCCTATAGTCTTTACTGACTGACTTTGGACTTTAGTCAGTCCATGTAGTGATTCTGATGCTTTTTCCAACCCTCTGTGGGTATGCCTGCTGCATAGTTTTCTGTTTTGCTCACGGAGGGGTAGTTCTTAAGATTGTATGCTTTTTCTCAAGCCCACAAAGCCAGGGCAGGTTCTGAGAGCTGTACAGATCCCCTCATTATTCCAGGTGGAACAAGAAAGAAGTAGGCCTCTTGGGTAGTGTCCTGTACAGCTAGGGAAGCTGGGCAAAGCTCTTCCATGTTTTCACTTTCCCCATGGGAGACATCACAGTTTGAGGGGTCTCTCTTGGCACCGAGCTGTGCTGCCTGTGGGAGGGCTGATACAGGCAAAGTGAAACTGTTTCCCTTACTGTCTTCATTGTGTCTGTTTTTGGATTTTTTTGCTTCAACACTGTGTTGAAACTTCTCTGATGGACTCCCACAGAGATACTTTCATCCATGGGTGGTGGTCAAAATTGATATTCTGTGGGAGATGACAGTAGAAAACTGTTTTACCATCTTGCTGGCATCACTCCACCATTGCTTCTTTTAAAGATATTAATTTTTATTCATGTGACACAATTATATTTATTGATACTCTTCAAGTTATACTTTAGCTGTTTAAGTTACCTTAAAGAGAACTTTCTTATCTAATGAGTGTGAGAGTAGGTGTATGTGAGACAAAGAGACAGATAGACAGAAAGGGGGAAGTGTATATTAGAATACCAAAGAATTTGGTGCTCCAAATAAATATACAGGCTTGGTTCTCTGATATCGTAAGGCAAATTTGTCCCTTTACTATGCACAGCTCAGAAAGCATTTGAGGCAGTATCTGGAGTACTTACTGGTGGAGAGATATTTTATTTGATAAAATAAATGTCTGCTTTTGTATCACAGTGGTGCACATATTTCTTTGGAACATAGTTAAGCAGTTCATCCCCAAACACCTTTTATCTATATATGTTGTCCTCCTATTCTGTGACCTCTCCTCTTTTTTCTCACTGTACTAGACTTTGTCAAGTGGTGTTCTTTTATGTTTTTGCATTCTGATAGAATTTCCGAAGCTTTCCCCTGTATCACTAGTTTGGTTTTCCAGGGTATAAGTTCTGATCTTTACTTCCTTCAGTATGAACTCTTCTTCTGTGCTTATATTTTTAGTCTCTGTGGCATTCCTTCTTGCTTCAAGCGCATTGCTTTTCATCCTGTCCCTTCCGAACACAGTCTGCTCTCTCCTGGGCTCCGTGCCCTTGGCTCACAGAGGCTCTGTCTGCCTGCAGTCCACCCAGGATGCAATCTTCAAAAGACGTTTCTGATCCTACACATCATTTTTACAGATATGCTCTCCCTCTTAATGTCTACAGTCTCCCCCTTTTCCCTGTTTCTATGGGAGGCACTTTGATTGGCATTTTTTTACTTATCCTTTTCAAAATATTACATGGACATTTTATTTAGAATAATTTTGTTGTGGAAAATAACAAATACAATACAAACATTCACGCAATACACATTGGTGTAAAAAAAATAAAGGAGAAAGCCACACACAAAATGCCACCTCCAACAAATAGCCCATCAATGTGCCATCTGGTGAACAGCATTTCAGGCATCCCTCTGTTTATGGATATAAATAGAGAATATGTGAATAAAGAGTTTTATATACATTTTACTGTAAGGATGAGCACTGAAATTTAAATTTATTTTTGTTATAATTTAACAAGAAGCTGAATATAAATATGCTTTCACAGTCCAGTGGAAAATGTTATGAAAAATTTTAAGTGGTTGGAGTCATTCTTTTCAAGAACTAGAAGTTCCAAGTTTATGGTGTCTCTTGACTGCCTGTTTAAGTGCAGAGGAAATTAGCAGACACATACTTAATTTCACAGAACAGTATAGGATGGGGGTTAATACTTGGTACTCAGACAGCGTGGGTTCACATCCCAGCTCTGCCACTTGACCTTGGGCAAATCGTGGAGCCTCACTATGATTTAGTTTCCCTTGTTGGTATGATAGAACTAAGAACAGTATCATTCTCACAGGGTTGTTATGAATATTAAGTGAGTTATTATCATAATTTATAATTTATGGCACTTAGGGCAGTGTCTGGCACATTAATATCATTATTTCCCCTCTCCAATTTTTCTTTAGTTAGAGTGGTAAGTTCCTAGGGCAGGGTTAGTAGCATTTGTATTCTCTCCTTCCCACTTCCTTCAATATTTCACCTTTGTCCCATACTCAGGTACATTTGGTGCACACCAGCAGCCCGGCATCTTAGCCTCTATTCCTTCTAAGCTCCTTTCTTTACTGAGGGCAGGCCTAACTTCCTCATTTTGGCCAGCTCATGTGTGGCCAGATTTTGTTGTCCGCTAGTTTTTTTTTAATGTTTTATTTATTTTTGAGAGAGCACAAACCAAGGAAGGGTAGAGAGAGGGGGACAGAGGAACTGAGGCAGGCTCTGTGCTGACAGCAGTGAGCCCAGTGTAGGGCTTGAACTCATGAACTCTGAGATCATGACCTGAGCCGAAGTTGGAAGTTCAACCAACTGAGCTACCCAGGCGCCCTTGTTTTTTGCTTTTATAGAATGGTTCATAATTACTTTGTCTGTTAAATTCTTTTTTTTTTTTTCCCTAAAGTGATCTCTGCACCCAACATGGGGCTTGAATTCACAACGCTGAGATCAGGAGTTGCAGGCTGTACCGACTGGGCCAGCCTGGTGCCCCATCCCTTAAATTCTTGAAGATAATTGGTTCTTCACTTGAAGGAAAACCTACCTAGGAATAAGTTTCTTTCACTAAAGACAACATGGTCCAGCCAATCCCCCGAGAGACACCCTCCCTGGTGCTGCCCTCCGTGGGATCTACTTATTCTTCCTAGAGATTCATATTTTGGTCTCTTCTGTTATGATGTAAAAAAAAAAAAATTAATGTTTATTTATTTATTTTGAGAGAAGGAGAGAGAGAGAGAGAGAGAGAGGGAGAGAGAGAATGAACAGGGGAGGGGCAGAGAGAGGGAGAGAGAGAGAATCCCAAGCAGGCTCTGCACTGTCAACACAGAACCCAATGTGGGACTTGATCCCACAAACCGTGAGATCATGACCTGAGCCGAAATCAAGAGTTGGACACTCAACCAATTGAGCCACCCAGATGCCCTTGTTATGATGAAAAATTTAACGCACCCAGAAAAGTATAGAAAAAACACATATAATGTACACTCGTGTCATAACAGCTACGTATAACAAATAACTTTTCGCCATAATTGTTTCATCGCTTTTTAAACGAAATAAGTTGCTATGTACAATTGAAACTCTTGGTACCCATCCCCTAGCGCCCCACCCCCACGGCATCCTTTTCACTCCCTTTTTGGCAGTTCGCCACCGTCTTGCAGTTGGTGTGTGTTCTTCCCGCCCACACTTTTATACTTTCTATTATACACGTGTCTATAATCAACACAGAACACTGTTTGGTGTATTTTAAAATTCACATAGATGGTATTGTGTTGTCACTTGTCAGTGCTGTCTTCTATTAGTCAGTGCAGTGTTTTCTATACTTACCCATGTTGATATGTGTAGACCTCGTTGTTTACTTTAGTTGCATACGTAATGTTTCATTGCATGAATGGAAACATCAAGAGTTTTCCACTTTTTAGTATTACAAGCAGGCAATTCAGCTACTATTCGTGTATCTGACTGTGTGTGCTTTTGTGTGACCATTTCCCTGGGAAACTGGGTTTCAAACTTGCCTGCACATTTGGAGTCCTTGGAGAGTTCAAAAAAAAATGCTCGTGTCTAGGTCGCACCTCAGGTATTGATATTTAATTGGTCTGAGAGGTAGCCTGGGCATTAGCATTTAAAAATCTCTCCAGGAAAATTCTCACAATGTAGCAGTGTTTGAGAACCTCTGCTTTAGACACTGCTGTCCAGTATAGGAGCCACAGATCATGTGTGACTATTCCAATTTAAGTTAGTTGAGATGAACTATATTGAAAAGACAGTTTATCACTTGCCGCTTTCAAGTTCCTAATAGCCCCAAGTGGCTAGCGCATCGGACAGCACAGATGTAGGGCATTCCCACTGTTGCACAAAGTTCTGTGGGAGCACTGCTCTAGGGTGCATACCTAGTCAGGCACTTGGGGCCAGGGGACACCTGCGTGCTAGCTGTGGATGTGCTGCTTTTTAAAGCAGCTGTCTTTGTTTTTTACTGCTGCTACCACACACCACTACATGTTTGGTTCTAGGAAACTGACCTACCTGCGATGTATCGTCTCCCTCTTCTCTGTGCTGTGTGGATACTTTTGTGCTTCCATTCCTTGCTGGTTCTTTTCTTTTGAATGGACCAGTTCCTTGCTGAGTGACCTGGGCCTGTGCTGGGAAGGTGAGAGGCAGAGCGCTGGGGTGGGCATGGCTTCCATTGAGTGTGGTGTCTGGATCTGCCTCACCATCATGTGATCCCTGAGATCCCTGTCTCTGAGCTCCACTGTCTTGGGCTTTAGTCCTTCTCCACCTCCAACTCTGCACCCCCACCTGGACCAGAGTCTTGGCTCAGGGCTGGGTTTCAAGTGATGGCTGACACCCTCTGACCTCCTCCTGCTCCCTGCTCTGCTGGACTGAACTGACATCCGGGTCTCTCCCACCCCCAGCCCTGTGCTGCCACCACTCCCCACCCCATCCCCCCAAGGGCCTGATGGCATTTTGAGAAGAGGGGATACGTGTGTCCCAGCATCTCCTCATGTTTGGCAGGGATACTGCCTCACGTGCTTTGGGCCTGATCATAGCTTCGTTTCCTGACCCTGCACTTCTCTGCATTTCACTCTTTTCTTTCGGGTGGAGTTTGGGACTGGGAGTTGGGTACAAGTGACCCCACCATTACCATCTTTGTTGCTCGAGTGCTGTCTCTCTCTTTGGACCAGGAGCAAGCTCAGGCTAGACTAGGGACTTCTCAGTCAGCAGGACTGGAAAGGGCTCACATGGGCCATGGCAGTGCCGTCTCAGCATTGGGTAGTGGAGGGGGGGTGGCTTGGTTTGGTGTGAATTCTCAGCTTCTGGCAAGCTCTCTTCCAGAGTCCACACCCCTTCTGTGGTGGCCCAGAAGCCTGACTCTGATGGAGAATGAATACTCCATGGTCACCCCAGGTACTGACATCAGGGTCCTGTTCCCACTTGCTCAGTTCAAGGGGGAGCTGCACCTCCCAAAAGGTCGTCAGCTGCAGGGCTAGGGTCTCACTGTCTTTGGAGAGGGGCTGTGCTATCTTAGGCATAGGGAAATGGTAGGGGCAGGGAGGAAGGGGACCGTGCTGAGGCTGCTGGGGTCAGCATCTGGCTAGCATTTAGGAAAACCAGAAAAGAGGACACCTCCTTCCTGCCATTTTCCAGAGTTCAGCCTGGCCAGGTACTCATCAGCCAGGGTTTCCTGCCTCCTCAGTTACCTGCTGCCCTGAGTTGGACACTTGAGTGCGGTGCTCTGGTTCTCCTCTTTTTCTCTGTCTTCTTCGCCGATATTTCAGAGGAATGTAGCTATTATCTTGCCCTGCTTTGTGAAATGGGACTCTTTCTAATTCTTTCTTTTTTAACTTTCCAGTGGATGCCATGTTCTATAAGGTTTAAGTGATCTCTCCCAAATTCTGTGTCCAGCTCGGGTCCCTCGCCTGAGCCTCTAGCCTTCTGCATCTGGCTGCCTCCCTGACCAATGTGATTGGCTGTCTAGTTGACATTTTACTTATTTATTTATTTTAATATAATTTGTGGTCAAATTGGCTTCCATATAACACCCAGTGCTCATCCCAACAAGTGACCTCCTCAGTGCCCATCACCCATTTTCTCTTCTCCCCCGCCTGCCCTCAGTTTGATATTTTAAACTCAGCATCTGCAGAGTGAACTCCTAGGCTCCCCATACCTGCTCCTCCCAGTGTCCCCCACCCCCCTGAGCTCACCGCAGCCTTGTCCTTCCAGACCTTCAGGCCAGAGATCTTGGAGGTATCCTTGACTTCCTTTTATCTCTCTGACCAACCCATTGGCAAATACTGTTGACTCTTTCAGGATGTATCCAGAAAGCAGCTCTTTCTCAACACTTGTCACCATGGTTCCAGCCACCACTGTTTCTTGAGGGGCTATCAGGGCAGCCTCACTGCGGGGCTCCTGCTTCCACCTTTGTCCCCCAACATGCTGTTCTCAGCATGGGATCCCCATCAAAGCATGAATAAGATCACATCCCTCCCTGCTTTGTACCTTCCAGGGGCTCCCCACTTTTCTTTGTGTCTAAGTGCCCCACAGTGGCTTCCGGGCCCTAGATGACCTACCCAGCCACCCCCTGCCCCTCTGCCTCACCTCCTTCTCACCTCCTTGCTTTCTACAGCCACACTGACCCTGGCTCTGTTCACTGGAGCCCACAAGGCATGATCCTGCCTCAGGGCCTTTACAGGAGCTACTCCTTCTGCTGGGAATGCTTTTCTCCCAGATATCGGCATTGCTCACTGCCTCCCCTTGTTCAGATCTTTTCTCAAGAGTCACCTTCTCCATGAAGACTACCTTGACCACTCCATTTAAATATCCTTCCCCACCCCTTATCCCCACAGCCTGCTCTGTTTCCCTGCCACTGCCCATCCCTGTCTAGCACACTGGAGTATTGATTTGTTTATTGTTTTTATTCATTGTTTATTGCCCACCCCTCCTCTATAAAGGCAGGAATTCTTGTCTGCTTGTCTGCAGCACCTAGACCCATGGCTGGCACATGGTAGGTGCTCAGTAAATCGATAGCAAAGAAAGGAAGGCATATGTGAAAGAAGATTTTGTGCTGAAATAAAACCTTATGAGATTTAATCTGACACATTTAATGGGAAACGTATTTAGTATTACAATATAGGCTTATTAATCAAGAATGATCCTTTTTCTCTGATTAATATATCCAGAGTTAAACCAGGTATTTTGTGTTTCTCCTTCTCGATTGCTAGTACAATATATAAAGATAGCTTGAATGACAGTCAGTAATAATACCGTCTGTAAGGCCAAGGGGTACTGGACCCGATAGCTTGGCACCCTGAGTTTTTAGCAACTTTCTACCCCTCAACACACTCACTTACCTGCCCCACCAAAACTCTGTTCTGTGGTCACAGCTGCAGGCCACACTGTGTGTCCCTTCCCTTCACAGGGAGATGGGAGGGGAAGGGAGATGAGGAAAGTCAGACTGTCTTTTGATGAACTCCTTCTTCAAGCAGGTTGCCTTCAAGGTAAACTTTAATATTAGAATCAAATAAAAAATATATAAAACTTTTGAAATGAGAGCCCTTAGGAAAGAGGTCTTCTGGAATTTGAAACCCTCAATGGGTTTATTGATTTCAGCTTTCACCCGGGCACACATGGCCACCTTCACAGATCAGACAGCTAACTCATCCCAATTGCTTCTCTCTGTGGACGCTGTCACGAACCAAATGAGGGGCTGGAGGAGCCACTGGATAGGCGTCAGTGCTAATCAGCGGTGGCATCAGGGTAATTCTTAGCATGCAAGTGTTTTATTTTCATATGCTGCCTAAGAAGCAGGCTTGGGCCTCTCTGCTTCCTATATTTTTCATTCGTAATAGATTTAGTAAGTCACCAGTTGGCAGATAGCCAGGACGGGTTTGCTTTTGGTGGAGTGAGGAACTCACATCGCTCTGTGATGTCTCCCTGTGCTCACCTGTGCACCCTTGTCCCGCAGGGCATGAGTCTTCTGTGAAATTGTGGGGTGTCCTTTCTCGGCTCTGCTGCCCTTCTTGGCACCATGGACACACACATCACATTCCTCATTCACATGACCTGAGCATCAGTCACAGGGATTCAGTTTCTTAGTTGCTGTGTGCTAATTACTCCCCTTGATTGACGTTGTCTCCTATATATTTGCTGATGAGTGTAGTACTGGACACGATTCTTTTTCTTCAATATATTTTTAAATGCTTATTTATTTTATTATTTTTGAGAGAGAGAGGGAGAGACAGAGTGTGAGCAGGGGAGGGGCAGAGAGAGAGGGAGACACAGAATCCAAAGCAGGCTCCAGGCTCTGAGGTGTCAGCACAGAGCCTGACATGGGGCTTGAACTCATGGACTGTGAGATCATGACCTGAACCAAAGTCGGATGCTTAACCAACTGAGCCACCCAGGTGCCCTAGTACTGGGCATGATTTTAAGTGTTCATCATTAAAATTCATTATAAATGTACCCCATAGTGAGTCTTATTGTTTGTATCCAGGATCTCTTGTCTACTGCCAGTAGGTGTGGGCTGCTGGTCAGCACTCAGGTATGATCCGTCCTGACCAAGTTCCCTGCACTGTGTGGCTGGCTGTCTTGCCACATGGTCAGGATTTGTAGGGTGGTTGAGTGGGTTGTGTCTGGATTATTCAAGACTTCAGGAAGTCCCTTCTCAATTATGAATTCTTAGGGTTCCTTAAATGTGTCAGAACGTTTCTTTTCAAAATTCTGAAGGAAGGGGCACTTGGGTGGCTCAGTGGTTTAGCGTCTGACTCTTGGTTTTAGCTCAGGTCATGATCTCATGGTTTGTGGGATTGAGCCCCACATCAGGTATTATGCTGACAGTGCAGAGCCTGCTTGGGATTCTCTCTCTCTCTCTCTCTCTCTCTCTCTATTCCTCCCCCACTTGTGCTCTCTCTCTCTCTCTGTCTCAAAATAAATAAATAAATTTTTAAAAAAATTCTGAAGGAAGCCTTTAAGGTGAGTTTTCCTGCTGACCCTGCAGTTTTACTGGGGGGCTGTTCTTTCATAGGAAATAAGGACAGCGGGGCCCTGAGGTCATGGGCAACATTGTGCTGTCACTTTAGCCTTGTAGATACAAATGGTGAGGGAATATCTTTTGGGCAAACTGACAGGTGCCTGTGAAGATGTTGTGCCACATGCTTGCTTGTATCCATAATTTATTTCTAATTCTCCATTTTTACTCTTTTAATGCACTTTGGCCCAAATGGCCCCCTGCTTTGATGAAATCTGTCTTCAGAAAATAGGTGATTGTGAAGTCTGTGCGGCGGGGGGTGGTTCTGACCATGCAGGTATGCATTGTGTAGTTACTGATAAAAGAGTGACAGGAAATAGATTAAAATTGGGGAGTTTCACCTGCATAGAAGATAGACAGAGAGCCACAGAGACCAGGCAGAGGAGAGAAGAGTGGCTCTCATGGAGGCAGGAGGGAAGGAGGGTCTGTGAGGTGCATGGCAGTGGGAGAGAGAGAATCCCAAGCAGGCTTCATGCCCAGCGTGGAGCCTATTGTGGGGCTCTATCTCCCAAACCGTGAGATCATGACCTGAGCTGAACTCAGGAGTCAGATGCTTAACTGACTGAGCCACCCTGGCACCCCTTGCCTCTTTCTTCCACTGCCAATGCAGGCCCAAGCCACTGCCATCCTCTTTTGGTGACTGCAGTGCCTCCTTGTGGCTCCCCACTCAGCTCCTTTAATATGGAGATTGGCATGTCAACCCCCCCCCCCCCCCCCCCCCCCCGCTCAAGATCCTGCCCCCTTTGTATGATCTGCCCCCTCTGACCTCAGCACTGTCTTCCCCTGGCACTCTTGGGCTTGCTCCCCTGCTCAGCAGTCTCTCAGGCCCCCTGGTGGTCTTCCTGCTACACGAGGATGCTCCCAGCACAGCACCTTGGCTCTGGCCTGTCCCACTCCTCCTGTCCCCAGATGTTCTCATGGCTCCTCTCTCGCCACCTTCTATTTTCCTCAGATTCCAGCTTCTAATAGAGAACTACCTGGACCACTCTGTTTAAAACAAGGCTTTTCCTGACAGGATCTTGAAGAGATAACTGTACTCCCATGTTAATTGCATTATTCTCAACAGACAAAGACATGTGGTATACCCATACAGTGGAATACTATTCAGCCTTAAAGAGGAAGGAAATCTTGTTATATGCTACAATGTGGATGAACCTTGGGGATATTAAGTAAAAGAAACGGCCACAAAAGGATGAATACTCTATGATTACACTTACATTTATATGAGATCCTTAGTACTGGGGAGGGAGTGGGCAGTTGTTTTGTGGGTAGAGTTTCTGTTGTACAACAGTGCATAGAGCTAACACCACTGAACTGTACCCTTGAAAACGGTTAAGATGGTAAATTTTATATTATGTGTTCTTTACCACTGTAAAAAAAAAAAAGCAGAAATAAAGAAAAAACTAGGCCTTCTCTGTCACTCCCCATCCCCCCATTTAGTACCTTTTTTTTTTCCCACACTGGAGCACCTGCCACTCTCTTATGCACTTAACTTACTTACTTAGGATGTCTCCTCTGGAACATAAACCACACAAAGGTGAGATTGTTATTGATTTTATTCACTGATTGTCTAAAACAAAAACAGACACTTCATAAATATGTGTCAAGTACATGAATGTGCCCTAAATGTCAGCACAGCCAGACCTCAGGGACCAGGACATGGACGTGGGGGTGCTCCCAGTGATGAGTTGTGTGCCTGTTAACCTGAGGATTTGTGTTCAGGTAGGAATGCTCCTTGCAGAATAGGGATAGATGAGGCAGGGTCTTGAGGCGGGGAGGGGCAGAGAGAAGGAGAGAGAGAATCCTAAGTGGACATGGGGATCCATCTCACGACTGTGACATCATCATGACTTGAGCCGAAATCAAGAGTCGAATGTCTAACCAACTGAACCATTCGGGCGCCCCAGAAGGTATGCTGCATGTTTTTAAGTTGGAGCTAATATTTACCATTTCTAGCATTTACCAATGCTGAAATGAGAATTTCCTGTTCGTCCCGCATGCCTCAAGCTGTGTGTCGTGCAGTTTTCTTGTGGTATGGTGGGGTATATGCATCACAGCAGATATAGGTCTCCCTCCTCTGTGGACAAGGTAGAGGAGACCTGGCTTTTGCAGAGGGAAGAATCCTGCATTCTGTTTGCTTCTCGCTTGATGGTAATATAGAGCAATGGTTTTCAAACTAGATTCCAAGGAACCTTAGGGGTTTGTCATTCGTTTTCATTTTTTTTAATTAAAAAATTTTTTTAATGTTTATTTTTGAGACAGAGAGAGGCAGAATGCAAGTTAGGGAGGGGCAGAGAGAGAGGGACACACAGAATCTGTAACAGGCTCCAGGCTCTGAGGTGCCAGCACAGACCCCAATGTGGAGCTCGAACCCATGAACCGCAAGATCATGACCTGAGCCAAAATCCAGTGCTCAACTGACTGAGCCACCCAATCTCCCCTTGTCATTCCTTTTCAAAGAGAGCACTTTAACTTTTAGTGGCTTTATGTGTTGGTGCTCAACCTAATGGTTTATTTGGCAGAGAGTTCTGTTGCATATGGCTTTGAGGTCCTTGGGGCTAGGTATTCTAACTGGGTTTGTCAGTTGGCCCCTCTACTGTTGGGTAGTTCAAAGCAGGTGGCACTGAGATTCTTTCTTTTGCCATTTTCAAAGGGCAGGGAGTGCATATCTAAAAGAAGGCAATGAATGGAAAACAACTTTTCTTTAAGGTTCAGTACTTAGGGCTAAGACATCACACAAAAGGGGATGTTTAAAGAGGGATTTAAAAAGAAAATCTCACTGCAGATGAAAAGAGGCTGACTTTCTAAAGAACCTGACAGATTCCAGAGAAAAGAGAATCCTTGGGTGCATATTTCTGTAGCATGTATAAAATGCTGGAGCTCACCATTTATGAAGGGCAGTGGCGTAAATTGAGTTCATCAGTGGGGTGGGTGCATGACCAGGTACGATCATTAGAGGGACAGCAGGTGTATTAGTTTGGATGGCCAAAACAAAATACCACACATTTCTGGAGGCTGAAAGTCCAAGATCAAGGTGCCAGCAGAGTCATTCCCTGGTGACACTTGCTTCCTGGCTTTCAGATGGCCACCATCTTGCTTTGTGCTCACTTGGTAGAGACCACTCTCTCTTCCTCTTCTTATAAAGGCTTGAATCGCATTGTAGGGGCTCTACCCTCATGACCTCATCTACCCTAGTCACCTTCCAAAGGCCCCACCTCCCAATACCATGACATCACAGGCTTAGGGCTTCAACATTTGAATTTTGTGGGCAGAGCAGCAGCATTGATAATTATGAAAAGGAGAGGGAGGATACTGATTTTATCACCTGGATGTGATGGTCTAGGCTTGGTTTTGTCCTCACCTAAGTGGAAAATGTTTCCATCTCTTTTTCAAAGCAGTAAGCACAGACTTATTAGATACTCCGTATGTGTTTATTCTAAAGCAGGTCATAGTCTTATTTATTTTTATTTTTTATTAAAAAATATTTTTAATGTTCATTTATTTTGAGAGAGAGAGAGAGAGCACTTCACACAAGTGAAGGGGGGAGGGGCAGAAAGAGAGAGACAGAATCCTAGGAAGACTCTGTGTTGTCAGCGCAGAGCCCGATGTGGGGCTCACGAAACCGTGAGATTGTGACCTGAGCCAAGATGAAGAGTTGGATGCTTAACCAACTGAACCAACTGATCTGAAGGCAGATCATAGTTTTATGGGGCCTGAAGCATATACAGCTTGGAGGGCTTTTTATCACAAACAGTGCAAACCCCAAATACAGACAAGCTGGGCCCTCTCCCAGCCTGGAGTGTAAGAGGCCTGGAAGCTTAAGCTTCTTTAGGTTCACAGTAAATCCAATTGTCTCATTTTTTTTCCTTTTAAAATATTGTTTATTTGTCATTTTTGCTAATCTTAGCCATAATACCGTTCATTGTAGAAAATTTAGAAAATACAGATGGGCCCAAAAACCTGCCCTAATTTCATAACTCTCAAATAATCGCTGCTCATATTTTATTATGCATAAGGTATTTTGATTCCAGGATGTGCATATTTTCACTTTTCAACACTTCCAGAGCCTGGATGGGTCTGCACAAATACACGATGTGTCAGCACGTGCCGGTGCGTGCCTTTTCTCCTGCGGCATGACTGGTTGTTGTTGACATCTTCGATGATGCTGACATCACTAACCTCTGTGAGCATCCACCCAGGTTGGATGTGATGGAGGACCAGAATCAGTGGTGTGCATGACTGAGTGGGAACCATGCCCCGCTGCTTACTGTCGTGTGCCTGTGGGTGGAGGTAAAGTCCTGTGATGTGGCAACGAGAGTGCTTACCCTCACAGGGTTATTAGGGGATCAAATGAAACTGTCAGGCATTAGACTGTGCTTGTGCTTGGTATTTTGCTTGCACAGGTCAGTTCACAGATCTTTTGGAAGAGGTCTGTGAGGTTCCAGGCTGCAGGCCATGGCTAGGTACTTGGGAGAAATTTGGAAACTCTTGACGCTCCGGGGAGGCTGCCCTTAGAGTCCCCATGACAAAATAAGCCCATCTCCCCACTTCTTCAGAAAGCCCACCGGACACACCTGAAAAAAAATTGTTTTTAAATGCAAGCTCTAGCATGTGTTGGTGTTATAGTGGTAAATGCAAACTCTATGCCCAATGTCAGGCTTGAACTCACAACCCTGAGATCAAGAGTCGCATGCTTTACTGACTGAGCCAGCCAAAGTGCCCCGTGAAAGTGGTTTCTAAATACTGAAATATTCATCTACACATCACTTTGCGTGTCTGCATGCACATCTACCTTAGAGTCATGGTTTATTTAATAAATCCCCATTTACCCAAAGTTGTTGGGCATTTTGGTTGTTTCCTTTTTATCTACAAGGTGACTGGACACTGTACGTCTTTGTATCAAAGTGTTCGCACAACCTCAGGACAATCTAATTAGGATAAATTGCCAGATTAGAACTGCTCCCACCTAAGGAGATCTATGTTTTCAAGGTTTTTAAAGGGCAAAATGTGACCGTGCTGCTGTCCCCAAACCCTTGTCAGCCTGGGGTACCGCTGTGGGGGGCAAGGTCGGCCAGGGGTGGGGCCAGATGCCAAAGCTTCCAATTCAGTAGCTGAAAGCTGTTAACACATTATTAGCATTTCCTGATTTGCTCATGACTGTTTTTACCCCCTTGTTGGCAAGTATTTTTTTTTAGTATTCAAATAGTTCTTCCACTCAGGTTCTTAGCCTCGCCTCAGAGAAGAAAGGCCAGAGAGTGGTCCTAACTATAAGCATATATGCACAATGCAGCATTTAGATGCCTAAACTCTGAAATATTTGCGGCCGTTCATCACAGTATTCTTAAAGAATGAAAACAGTGCAGAGCCAGTTATAATCTTGTTTGTATCCTCCCCCAGCCTGTCTGTCCCTTTCAAAAACCAAAGAGAGCATTGCTTTTTTATTTCATTTTTATCTGCAGAACAAACATGCAGTGCCTATATGTGTGCTTAAAAAAAGTACACAAGTGGGATTAGCTGCATGCATCATTCTGAAACTTGCGAGCAGCATTTTGTGTTGTTTTCTTTGTCCATCCAGGTTTTCTGGATTCCTTTACCACCTCTTTAGAATTCCTTTGTGAGAATATGTCCTTGGTCATCTGCATTGTG
Organism: Acinonyx jubatus; assembly: GCF_027475565.1. Lineage (NCBI taxonomy): Eukaryota > Metazoa > Chordata > Mammalia > Carnivora > Felidae > Acinonyx > Acinonyx jubatus. Next base: position 20,258,376 of record NC_069386.1, read on the forward strand.
CTGTGGTGATCATTCAGCTTGTGTCTCGTGTTCTGCCTTTACGATATGGCTATGGAGAATGTCCTCCCCTGTGTCCCCTGTGCTGAGGTACAAACATATTGACAGAGCATATATTTAGAAGTGGAATTTCTGTGTCATGGGAATGGGCACCTTAATGTTACTGAAATTGTCAAATTTCTCTTCCAGTTGTTCAGATCAATTTGTACTCCTGGTAGAGGCCAAGAAGCGTTACGTTTTCCCACTTCCTCTGTAGATGTTGTGGGACCCGGCTTCTATAGTTCTTTTAACAGAAAGAAAACAGGGCACCTGAGCAGCTCAGTCGGTTGAGAAGCAACTCTTGATTTCAGCCCAAGTCATGATCTCACGGTTCGTAGGTTCGAACCCCACATCAGGCTCTGCACTGAGAGTGCACAGCCTGCTTGGGGTTCTCTCTCTCCTCCTTCTGTCCCTCCCCAACTTGCACGTTTTTGTCTCTCTCAAAATAAATGAGTAAACATTTAAAAAAAACAGAAAGAAAACAATGTTATAAATACAAATTTAGTCATGAAAGTGGGTATTTACTTAGAATGAGACAATAAATCACAACAAGTTACAAGTTTAAAAAAATGGTTTGAAATGTACCAAATAAATCACATGATCCAGAAAAATAACATTTGAAACAATTTAGGAATTGCATGGCACAGCTCTGTAATAGTTTTCTGTATTATGAGACCACATATTCTTTGATTTGTCTATTCATATGACAGTGATTTTGTAATTTCCTTTTCTCCAGATTCTCAAAAGATATTTAGTTGTTTCTCTCTAGCATCACTGATAAAATGATTCTGTTATTTTCATGTTTTAATACTGAAATAGTCACATAACAAAATTCACCATTCTAAAGTGTACAATTTAGTGAGTTTCAGTATATTCCAGTGTTGTGCAGTCATTACCACTAGTTCCTGAACATTGCCATGAACTCCAGAAGAACTTCCATACCTGTTAGCAGTCACCTCCGGTTTTTCACTTACTCCCAGCCACTGGTGACTGCTCATCTACTTATGTTTCTATGGTTTTTCCTGTTTCTAGACATTTCATATAACAGGATTCATGCAATGTGTATCTTCCGTGTCTGGCTTCTGTTACTTTGCATAATGTTTTTGAGGTCCATTCCTGTTATAGCATGAAATAGAATTCCTTCCTTACAATGGCAAATTATTTCTGTATATCTAGAAGTAGAATTGCTGAGTTCAGTGGTAATTCTGTGTTCAAAATTTTGCAGACTTTTTTTCAACTTTTTTTTTGGGGGGGACAGAGAGAGACAGAGCATGAACGGGGGAGGGGCAGAGAGAGAGGGAGACACAGAATCGGAAACAGGCTCCAGGCTCCGAGCCATCAGCCCAGAGCCTGACGCGGGGCTCGAACTCACGGACCGCGAGATCGTGACCTGGCTGAAGTCGGACGCTTAACCGACTGCGTCACCCAGGCGCCCCTCAGACTTTTTTTTCAAAGCATCTGCACAATTTTGCATTCCTACCAGGAAGGTATGAGAGTTCCAGGTTCTCCGTAGCCTCACCAACACTTGTTATTTTCCTTTGCTTTTTGTTTGTGTGAATTGGTATCTCATAGTTTTGATTTGCATTTCTCTAATGATACTGAACATCATTTCATGTGCTTACTGTCCACCTGTCTATATTGTTTGGAGAAATTTCTAGTCCAGTTATTTGCTCATTTTTAAATTGGGTTATTTATCTTATTGTTGAGTTGTAGCAGCTTTTTATATATTCTGGATATTAAACCCCTATCAGATATATGACTTGTAAATATTATAAATGTCTTTAGTTCTGTGTGTTGTCTTTTTACTTTCTTTTTTTAAAGTCATTTTTAAGCAATCTCTACACCCAACATGGGGCTCAGACTTACAGTCCCAAGATCCAGAATCACATGCTCTACTGACTGAGCCAGCCAGGTGCCCCTGTCTTTTAACTTTCTAAATAGTATCCTTTGATGCACAGAACTTTTAAGTTTTGATGAGGTCCAGTTTATTTATTTTTTCTTCGCTTCTCTGTGCTTTTGGTGTCCTAAGAAACGTTGTTTAACTCAAAGTCATACAGATTTATACCTACGTTTTCTTCTAGGAGTTTTATAGTTGTAGCTCTTATATTTAGGCTTTTGATCCATTTGGAGTTAATGTTGTGTTTTTTTTTAAGTTTATTTTTTTTAGTAATCTCTACACCCAACTCATGAACCCAAGATCAAGAGTCACATACTCTTCCAACTGAGCCAGTCAGGCACCCCTGGAGTTAATTTTTATGTATGGTGTAAGATAAGGGTCCAACTTCATTCCTTTGCATGTGGATATCTAGTTGGAAAGATTTTGTGAGAAGATTTTCCTTTCCCCATTGAATGGTCTTGGCCCCCTTGTTGAAAACCAATTAGCCATAGATCTATGGGTTTATTTCTGGATTCTCAGTTCTATTCCATTGATCTGTTCAGCTGTCCATTTGTCAGTACTACACTCTTTTGATTACTGTAGCATCACAGTAAATTCTGAAATCAGAAAGTGTGAGTCCTTCAAGTTTATAGTTCTTTTTCAGAATTGTTTTAGTTAGTTTGGGTCTCTAGCATTTCCATATCAATTGTAGGATTCATTTGTCAGTTTTTGGAAAATATCTAGCTAGTATTTAGATACAGGTTGCATTGAATCCATTAGCAAACACACGCTGTCTTCCCATTTACTTAAGTCTTCTTTAACTTTATTTAACAATGTGTCATAGTTTTCAGCCTACAGGTCTTGCGCATCACTGGTTAAATTTGTTCTTGTTGCTGCTATTGTAATGGGATTGTTTTATTGATTTCATTTCAAGTTGTTCATTGTTACTGCATGGAAATACAACTGACTTTTGTATATTGAACTTTCATTCTGTCACCTTGCTGAACTTGTTTACTAGCTTTAATAGGTTTTTTTTTTTTTTGGTGTTTTTGTATATTCTTTAAGGTTCTCTAGATAAGATCATGTTACATGACAATGGAGATAGTTTTACTTCTTTCAAACTGCATACATTTTATATAGTTTTATTGCTTACAACTTCTTTGCCCTGGCTAGAATCCCCAGTATGATGTTGAATAGAAGTGGGCATCTCTGTCTTCTTCCTAATTGTAGGGGAAAGGTTTCATTCTTTCCTCATTAAGTGTGATGTTAGTGAAGAGGACCTGAATAGACACTTTTCCAAAGACATATAGATGGTCAACAGACATAAAAAGATGCTCAGCATCACTAATCATCAGGGAAATACACATTAAAACTGCAATGAGATATCATGTCACACCAGTTACAGTGACTAGTATCAAAAAGACAAGATGTAACAAGTGTTGACGGGGATGTGGAGAAAAGAGAAGCCTTGTGCACTGTTGGTGGGAATGTAAATTGATGTAGCCACTATGGAAAACAATATAGAGGGCCCTCAAAAAATTAAAAATAGAAATACCATACATTCCAGTAATTCCACTACTCAGTATTTATCCAAAGAAGATGAAAAACACTAATTCAAAAAGATACATGCACCACTATGTTTGTTGCAGCATTATTTACAATAGCGGTGACATAGAAGCAACCTAAGTGCCCATCCATAGATGCATGACTGAAAAAAGATATGGTGTATATATACAATGGAATATTAGTCATAAAAAAAGAATGAAATCTTGTCATTTGTGACAACATGGATGGACCTAGAGGGTATCATGCTAAGCGAAATAAGTCAGACAGAGAAAGACAAATATCACGTGATTTCACTTGCATAAGGAATATAAAAAAGAAAACAAATGAACAAACAAAGAAACAGAAACAGACATAGACTTATAAATACAGAGAATAAACTGGTGGTTGCTAGAGGGGAGCAGGTAGGGGGATGGACATGACAGGTGAAGGAGATTAATAGGTACAAATTTTCATTTATAAAATCAATAAGTCATGGAGATGAAAAGTATAGCATAGGGAATATAGTCAGTAATATTATAATAACATAGTATGGTGGCAGATGGTAACTATGCTTATGGTGAGCATTGCAGAATGTATAGAATTGTGAATTCACTATGTTGTACACCTGAAACTAATAAAATATAATGTTAATTATACTTCAGTAAGGAAAGAGTATGATGTTAGCTGTGAGTTTTTCAAAGATGCCCTTTATCATATTGAGGAAGTTCCTTTGTATTTCTAGTTTGTTAAGTGTTTTTTATCATGAAACGAAGTTGGAATTTAGCACTTTTTCTGCATCTATTGATAATGTAGGCTTTGTGCTTTATTCTGTTAATATGGTATTTTGATATGTTAGACTAACCTTATGTTTCTGGGACAAATCCCACTTGGTTATGGTGAATAACCTTTTCTATTGGATTCAATTTGCTAATATTTTGTTGAGGATTTTTGCATCTATATTCACAAGGGATATTGGTCTGAAGTTTTCTTCTGATGTCTTTGTCTGGCTTAGGTATCAGAGTTTTACTGGTTTCACAGGATGAATTAGGAAGTGTTCACTCTGCTATTTTTAGAAGAGTTTGAGAAAAATTATTGTTAGTACTTCTTTAAAGTTTTTGTAGAAGTTACCAGTCAAGCCATCTATCTGGTCCTGGTCTTTTCTTGTTGGAAGTTTTTAAATTCCTGACTGTCTTAGTCAGTTTGGGCTGCTATAACAAATACTGTAGACTGAGTGGCTTAAACAATAAACATTTATTTGTCACAGTTCTGGAGGCTAGGAAGTCGAAAATCAAGGTGCTAGCTGATTTGGTTTCTGATAAGAGCTGTCTTGCAGATGGCTGTATTCTTACTATTAATCTCATATGGCTGAGAGAGAGATAATCTCTTTCATGTCCCTTTTAATAAAGGCACTAATGTCATTCATGTGGGCTCCCCTAAGGCCCCACCTCTTCATACCATCACATTGGGATTGGGGCTTCAATATATGAATTTGGAAGAGACACAAACATTCAGTTCATAGCACTGACTCATTCTCTTTATTTGTTACTAGTCTATTCATGTTTTCTATTTCTTCTTGAGTCACTTTTGATAGCTTGTGTATTTCTGGGAATTAGTCTATTTCATCTGGGTTATCCGATTTTTATCAATTTTTTATACTTTTTGCTTAGAATCTTACTAATTTTTGTTTGGTATTAATTGTATTTGCTATTATTCTTTTGGTCAGTCTAGCTGAAGTTTGTCAATTTTGTTGATCTTTTCAAAGAATCAACTTTTGGTTTTGTTGATTTTCTCTTTTGTTTTTTTTTTTCCTCTCTTTCAGTTTTTTCCATTATTCTCTTTTTCTTCTGTTTGATTTAGGTTTTTTTTTTCTCCCTAGTTTGCTATGGTAGAAGATTAGAAGAAGAAGATTATTGATTTGAGATATTTTTCTTTTTTAGCATAGGATTTTCTAGGTATAATTTCATTCTGAACATTAATTTCATTTAGAGGGAGGAAACTCTTATGAATGATTAAATTTTGGTATGTTGCGTTTATTTTTTTATTTATCTCAAAGTACTTTCTAATTTTCCCTGCAATTTCTTTGACACATTTGTTATGTAGGAGTGTGTTGTTTATTTACACATATTTTGGATTTTTCGAAATTTCCTTCTATTATTTTTTAACTTATTGTGGTCATAGAACATACTTTGCATGATTTGAATATTTAAAAATTTGTAGAGACTTGTTTTGTACCTTAACATATGTTCTATCATGGAGAATGTTCTATGTGCATTTGAGAAGAATGTATATTCTGCTGTTTTGGGGTTGAATATTCTGTAGATGATTGTTAAATCTAGTTGGTTTATAGTGCTGTTCATATATTCTCTTTCCTTGCTGATGCTCTGTCTAGTTGTTCTATAACTGAAACTGAGATATTGAAGTCTCCAACTATTGCTGAATTGTTTATTTCTTCCTTTGATTCTGTCATTTTTTAATATATCCTAAGGTTATGTTGTTAGATATATGTATATTTATAGCTGTTATATTTTCATGATGGATTAACCTTTTTCTTATTATATCATGTTCTTCTTTGTCTCTAGTAGCAGATTTTGTCTTGAAGTCTATTTGGTCTCATACTTTAGCTGTTCTTTGGTTCCTGTTTGTATGGAATATCTACTTCTATCCTTTTGGTTTCAACCTATTTCTGTCTTTTAATCCAAAGTGATTCTTGTAGGCAGCATATAGTTTGATCATGTTTTTAAGTCCGTTCTGCCAATCCCTGCTTTTTGGGGGAGCAGTTAATCCATTTATATAGTGTGTAATTACCAATAAGGAAGAAATTACTTCTACCATTTTGCTGTTTATTTTCTGTACATTTTATGTCTTTTTTGTTTCGCATTTCCTCAGTTATTTTCTTCTTTTGTGTTAAAATATCTTATAGGGTACCATTTTCATTCCTTTGTTGCATATTTCGCTGTCTATTTTGACTTATTTACTTCGTGGTTGCTCTGGAGATTACAATTAACATTTTAAGTTGTAACAAAATAGTTATTATTCATACCTACTTAATTTCATTTGTGTACAAAAACTTTGCTCCATTCTCCTCTCTCTTACTGCTGTTATTGTCACAAATTGTATCTTTATACATTGTCCATCAGCACAGACTTATAATCATCACTTCATGCAGATGTGTATTAAGTAAGGTAGAAAGAAATGAGTTACAAACAGAAATCCATTTATATTGTGTTTTATACTTAGCCATGTAGCACCCTTACTCGTGTTCTATATTTCTTCTCATGGATTCGGGTTACTATTTAGTGTCCCATCACTTCTGCCTGAAGAACTCCTTTTGGCATTTCTTGTAGGGCAGCTATGGACGCTCAGTTTTTGTTTGTCTGGAAATGGCTTAGTGTCTTCTTCATTTTTGAAGGACAGGTTTTGATGGATAGAGAATTACTCCTTGCAGCTGTTCTTGTCTTCTTAATTTCAGCACTCTGAATATGTCATCCCATTGCCTGATGGTCTCCATGGTTCCGATGAGATATTAGCCTTTAGTCTTACTGAGGATAATGTACACATGATGAGTTGCTTCTCATTTGCTGCTTTCAAGATTCTGTCTTTGGTTTTTGCTAGTTTGGTTATGGTATGTTTTTAGGTGAGTGAGTTTATCTACTTGAGTTCCTTGCTGAACTCTTACTAGGTTTGTATAATCTTTGAATATTGTAAGTAGACAATCATTCTGTTAGTAAATAATAATAACATCTCTCTCTAATCCTTATTACTCTTTCTTATTGTTTCTCTCTCTTTTTTAATTCCTTGTCTTTACTAGGAATACCTCTAAATAATCAGCATTAAGTGTGCTGCTTGCATCAGGATTTGCAAAGTTCTCTTTATTAGTTGAAACAAGTTGTCTGAGAACATGGGAAACACTTGTTGTTGAATTGTTAGTAAGGTCATTAATTTTGACTTCAATTGAATTTGTTGTCATTTAAAATAACTTATTTCTACATAAACTAGAAATACTATTTTAACAGTGGGTGGTATGCTTGATAACACATAGAAAATTATCATTGCCTTTTCTTTCCCAGCAGGAAGCTATACCCCTATATTAATATTTTCAACACTTGAAGTCATAATGCAGTCAGATTGTAGACTTTTAGCAGCCTTTCTCCGTGCCCCCCGTGGCCTTCAAAGTACCTCTCCGTGTCCTTAGAGTTCCATAAAACACTTTGACAACCTGATCTAGAACATACTCCTCTCCTTTCTCATAGAGGGAGATTGGGACTCACCCATAACATATGGAAATTGTAGAGTCATAACTAGAACCAAAGTATGTTAGAACAAGGTGCTTCCCACCAATAGGTGTGAACTGAATACTGCATCTAATTACTAGCAGGTAGTGATCAGTGAATCCTTATCATACTTTTAGTCTTCACAACAACTTTGCAGTCTGGGTATTATTTCTCCAATTTTGCAGGTGATTAAATGAAGAGTTTGAGGAATCAAGTAAGTTACATGTGGTGAATGTGGGTTTGGCGTAGGCTCTACTTGAGATTGTTTTCTCCTGCCTGAGAATTTTAGCTGCCCCTGCCCACCCAGAAACCCACAAACTAAACAAAATTCAAACCACCAGTAGAAATAAACATATTGTGCCAGATGGTTAGCACACTATAACAGGTTTGGCCTTGCTATTTGATTGTAAAAAATGTAAGTTTGAAATCCTGAGTTTTTGATTCTCTGGTTAACTAGTGTAAGAAATGAACAGTCAGATAGCTAGTGTGGGAAACATTTTGAGTTTACTTTGTTCTTCCTTTAAATCAGAGGCTACATGCATTTAAAGGGCTCTAGAAGAAAAAACCTGGGGGACCTTAGGGTTCACAGGATTGGAAATTAAAGTTCCAGGGAGCAAATTAATTGAATTTTCTTCTAGAAAGTGTACATAGTCAGACTCAGCAGACCCAGACATGTTCACTGACGAGACAAGATGGACAGCACTCGACTATACTCATTTTCCTTTGTTAAACTTCTTTGGACTCCGTGGAATCTTTGAATTTTTTAGTACTGTAGAGCTATTTAGAGAAAGTGACATCATAATTTCAAGAGAATTAAAATATTTTGACGAGTATGACATGCGTTAACATTTTTTATGATGCTCTTTAGAGGAAAATCCTCAGGAAGTGTCTAAATCATCAGCTGTCTACTCTTTTGGCATGGTGTAGTTGGAAGAAATATGCCATCACAGGCTCTAATTGTGGAGCTGAGTGATGAGTCCCAGAATCTGCACGTTTCTGGCTTCGTGGGCTGCGTCAGGCAATGGCAGATCCACCTGGAGCGGTGATAGACGTTCTCTCCCACAGAACTGCAGACACTGATGGAGGGTTACCCTTTAGGCTGCATACAGGATATCCAGACAGATGCAAGGTTCTCTGTGTGAAATACTAATGTTCTCGTTAACTGAATCAGAATTGATACCAATAATTGGCATGGGGGCTGCATTTATAGCATAAAATTGGTTAAACCAGTTTGTAACTGTTTTTTTTTTAATTTCTGTGAAATATCCACACACAAAACCAAAGAAACGGTAAAATGTAGGACAGTCCTTGAATGTGAGATTCTATTGTGTTGCTGGATGCCAATAAAAGTTGCCCTCTCTGTTGCCTGTTCATGCCCAAGGGTAAGGTCTTACTTGGAATAGCAACTCACTAATTATGCTAGATGGCTCTTAGCTCCATAAAGCATAATGTATATTGTGTTGCTTTTTGGTATTTCCAAAAAAGCTTGATTAGCATATTATCTTAAACCAAGGACTGCCTCTCAGATGCCCGTGGGGCCAGTCCCGTAACTAAGGAGGAAAGTGAGCAGGGGGCAATCAATGCTGCTTCTGCTGATAATGCTGATTCAGCACTTCTGCCAGTTTGACAGAAGCCAGAATTTTGTGCAATTTTCAATTTTTAGTTTATTGAGGTGTAATTTACATAACATAAAATCAATCATTCTAAAGTGAGCAGTTCACTGGCATTTAGGACATTCACACTGCTGGGCAAGCACCACTTCTATTTAGGACCAAAACATTTTCATCACTCTGAAAGGAAACTCCATATGTATTAACAGGTGTATCTTCTTTCCTTGTTCCCCAGCCCATGAAAACCACCTGTCTGCTTTCTGTTTCTGTGTACCTACTGTGGATACTTCAGATAATTGGAATCATATACTATGTGGTTCTTAATTTCTCCTTTATTGTTGAATGATAGCTTTACAGGATACACAATTCCTGGTTGACAGCTTTTCTTTCTCTCTCTCTCATAACAATTTGAAAATGTTATCCTGGGGCTCCTGGGTGGCTCAGTCGGTTAAGCATCTGACTCTTGATTTCAGCTGGGGTCATGATCTTGTGGTTCATGAGTTGGAGCCCCACCTTGGGCTGTGCACTGACAGCACAGAGCCTGCTTTGGCTTTTCTCTCTCCTTTCTCTGCCCCTTCCCTGCTCATGCTGTCTCTCTCAAAATGAATAAATAAACATTAAAAAATTGTTATCCCATTACCTTCTGGACTGCATGGTTTTTGATGATAAATTAGCTATTAATTTTTTTTTTTTTGAGGATCATTAGTATGTAAGGAGTCACTTTTCCCTTGCTCTTTTTAAGGTTCTTGCTGTCCTTGGCTTTTGACAGTTTGGTTATAATGTATTTCGGTGTGGATTCCCCTGTGTTTATTTTTTGTGGCGTTCACTGAGCTTCTTGAGTGAATAGATCTATACCCTCTATCAAATTGGGACGTTTTTGGCCATTTATTCTGATGTTCCTTATGCTGCTTTATTCCCTGCCTTTCCTTCTGAGATTCCTGTTATGCAGTTGATTTGGTCCTTCTGATGGTATCTCGCAGATTTCTTAGGCTCTGTTCATTTTTCTTAATTCTCTTTGCTTCTCAGAGTAGATATTTTCCATTGTCTTATCTTTATATTTGCTGATTCTTTCTTCTGCCTACTCAAATTGAAGCCCTCTGGTGAGTTTTAAAAATTTCAGTTAGTGTACTTTTCAGCCTCTATTTACTTGGCTGCTTTTTTAAAATTTCTATTGCTGTCTTCTAATTGTTAACACATCATTCTCCTGGCTTCTTTGGCTCTTTGTCCATATTTTCTTTAAGCCTTTTAGTATATTTAGGACGGTTGATTCAAAGTTTTTATGTGGTAGGTCCAGTGTCTGTTTCCTCAGGGACAGTTTCTGTTAATTTTTGTGAATGGGCTATGCTTTCTTGTTTCTTTATGTGCTTCATAATTCTTTTTTGAAAGCTGGACATTTTGAATATTGCATAGTCGTGATTTGGGAGGTCCGGTGACTCCTTGGGGTTTGGTGCTTCTTGCTCTCAGCTCTGTTTGTTTAGTGAATATTAAAAAATTTATTTTGTGAGGCCTGTTGTATATAATCTCTGTAGGTTCTGTTAAATATTTCTTTAGCTAGTGCTGCCACACAGATTTCCTTGAGTTCCAGGAGGAGAGAGGGAGAGAGGGAGAGAGAGAGAGAGAACATCTCTCCTAGTCTTTGCAGAATACTGTGTGTTGGGGCCCTCCTTAACTACCTAGCCAGGCTATTTCAAACTCTTCCCTAGCCTTCGCTTGCTGAGAAGACCATCCAGAGGTGAAAGATCAGTGTCTTCTCACGTCTTTTCTGAGCATGCGACCTGCTGTGAATATACACATGGCTGTCTAACCTTCCCAGTATACATGGGTCGTTTTGAGTGCCCAAATTACCCAGAGAAGCTCCCTCCCCAGCTTCTCCTTTTAGGCTTTTGGATCTCTGTTGTATGCTTCAGTGGTAATCACCTGTCCAGGATTGCTGCCAATAGTTTATTTGCCTTACCGTGTTTTTAAGGAGGGCTTGCTGATCTTCTACCCTCAGAGAGTTAGTTCCACGTTAGATGAGCCCCTTGTGCCAGTTTTTCAGACAACCTCCGGACAGGTTAGAACAGACACAGTTTTTTTGTGAATCATGTCTGCTCTGCTGCTTCTGGAACAAGGGACCCGAGTCCTGCACTGGGAACATGGGCTGTATCTTTAACCGTTTGCACCATTAAGCTGGAGAGGAGGGTGTCAAAATGCACAGAACTTTCCTTCCATTTTTATGTTACCTTTCTTTTGTTTCAGTGTTCCTTTGGTTGCTGTGAACCTTTTACTGCTTTCCAGAATTCTGACAGAGTTGATTCTATTTTTGCTTGAGTTTTCAATGTTTCTGTGGAGGGATGGGACCTTGGAGGTGCCTACTGTGCATTTTTGCTGATATCCCAGGCCAGAAGTCAGAAATATTTAGTTATTGGCAACAAAGCATGTTGTGGCCTTGCAGAGTGAGGTTTAGGATTATAGCTTTAAGGCCTTAAACAGGCTAAGTGCTCAATGAAACCCAACAAGAAATAGAACAATAGAAATTCTGACTCACAGCTTTATGGTTTCTCCCCCTGCTATGACCCTTAGCTTCTTTTGTAACTTTTGGTGTAAGGATGCATTCTTTTAAAAGGATTTTTCTTTCATATTGTAAGCAATAGATACTTTGTTACATTATTTCATATTTCATTCAGTGAAGAATTTATTCACGTGAGCCATATGTGTAAGCTGTGGCAGGCCCCTGGGAAGCAATACATTTATAAATCAATGGGGCAGCATATTAGGGGAGTCTTTCTTTTCTTAATCAATTAAAAAAATTATTATTTAAGTATGGTTAAGATACAGTGTTATATTAGTTTCATCAGAGTGATTCAATAATTGTATATATCACTCTGTGCTCACCACAGTGATTCTAGTCATTGTGCAATGTCATTACAATATTATTGACTGTATTCCCTATGTTGGACTTTTCATCTCTCCATGACTTATTTATTCTATAACTGCAAGTTTGTACCTCTTAATCCCCTTCACCTATTTCACCCATCCCCTTAATCCACCTACTCTCTGGAAACCACCAGTTTATTCTCTGTATTTAAAAGTCTGTTTGTTTGTTCTTTTGTAGATTTTACATATAAGTGAAATCATACAGTATTTGCCTTTCTCTGAGTTTAGTGGTGTTTCTTTTAGCATGACCACTTACAAACCTAGATTTGTTTGCATGTATGGTAAGCCTTTTTCTTAGCAAAAGATAAGCAAATAAACATTGTGGGTATGTGTGTCTGATAGACAAAGATTATTTTCTGTTGGCTGTATCTGTATTTGTTATAGTATATGTTTATACTGTTAATATTGTTTAATATGTTTAATACTGTTAATAATTGTGGTTTGATACTTAAAACGCATGAAATTTTAACCTTCATGCAAAAATGCTCCCGAGCCTCCTGAGCCTGTACTGTTGGTGCTGTGATCAGAGATGTGTTCTGAAGCCAAAATAGACTCCCACAAATATAGTCAGCTAATCTTTGGAGCCCTGGGCTGCCTTCTGAACAATTTTGGTTGCTCACGTGACGATCTTGAAAGGGGTCCCCACCCCCACAGGTAATCCAGGTACACAGGTAGATGTTGTGAACAGGGAGGGCCATGGGGTAGCTTTCCATTTTAACTAAACATTTGTATTACTAGGTGTGAACAACTCAAGTTGTTCTAGTTTGTGAAGGAGCATTCTTGCTGTCAGCCTGTACTGTAGCAAATTAATAGATTAAAAAAATCATGAAAACATTTTATCTGTTTCTTCTGAGCATTGGCATCCTGGGAGAGCCCTGGCTGTTCCCCTCCGGTTTGTGTAGTGTGTGTACCTGTCTATGCCTGTGTGTCCTGCAAGAACTCTAGGACCATCAAGTACCTAATTAGCAGTGAAGTAATCATAGCATGAATGCTTTAAAGGAGGAATCACAGATTTTATAAAAGCTGAAACTTAGGATCTAGCCAGATCTAAAATTTCCAATGAATTCATAAAACCACTTGTTTTATAATTACTTGAAAAGTAGATAATGATCAGCAATCCCAGCACATTGTTTTGTGGATATTGATAAACTTACTCTAAAGCATAGATGGAGAGGCAAAAAACCTGGGGTGGCCAATGTAATAACAAAGGAGAACAATCAAGTTGGAGGACTGATGCTGCCTGACTTCAGGACGTATATAAAGCCCTAGGAGTCAAGATGTTGGGGTAGAGGCAGAATAATATACTAATATATTGATGGAATAGAATAGAAGTCCAAGAAACAGACTCATGCAAATGTAGTCAGCTGATCTTTGACACTGGAACAAAGCCAGTTCAGTGGAGAAAGGATAGTGTTTTCAACAAATGGGGCTGGAACAAGTGGATATCCACTTGCAAAAACTCTTTGTGAAAATAAACTAAAAATGGATTATGGACCTAAATGTAATGTAAGATGTAAAATTATAAAATTTGTAGTAGGTCACGTAGGAGAAATCCTAAATGACTTTGGGTTTGGCTATGACCCTAAACACAACACCAAAGGTGTGATCCGTGAGAGAATTGACTTCATTAAAATAAAAAACTTCTGCTCTGCAGGAGACGCTGTCCAGAATATGAGAAGACAAGGGGCGCCTGGGTGGCTCAATTGGTTAAGCGTCCGACTTCGGCTCAGGTCACGATCTCATCATGGTTGGTGGGTTCAAGCCCTGAGTTGGGCTGAGTTGGGCTCTGTGCTGACAGCTTGGAACCTGCTTCAGGTTCTGTGTCTCCCCTTCTCTCTGCCCCTCCCATGTTCATGCTCTGTCTCTCTCTGTCTCTCAAAAATAAATAAACATAGGGGCGCCTGGGTGGCTTAGTTGGTTAAGCATCCGACTTCAGCTCAGGTCATGATCCTTCAGTCCGTGAGTTGAAGGCCCATGTTGGGCTCTGTGTTGACAGCTCAGAGCCTGAAACCTGCTTCGGATTCTGTGTCTCCCTCTCTCTCTGCCCCTCCCCCACTCACACTCTGTCTCTCTCTGCCTCTCAAAAATAAAGAAATGTGATAAAAAATTTTTTTAAAGAATATGAGAAGACAAGCCACAGATGGAAAAATATTTGCAAAAGTCATATCTGATAAAGGACTGTTATGCAAAATATTCAAAGAACTCTTAACACTAAGAAAATGAACAACCTGATTAAAAAATGGGCAAACTATCTGCACCGACACCTTGCCAAGGAAGACATACGGATGGCAAGTAAGAACATGAAAAATGTTCCCACATCATATGTTGTTAAGGAATTTTGCATGAAGACAACAGTGATGTGCTATTAAACACCTATCAGAATGGCCCAAATCCAAAATACCAACACCATCAGAGGCTGATGAGGATGTGGAGTAGCAGAAACACTCATTTGTTGCTGGTGGGAATGCAAGATAGGAGAGCCTGTCTAGAAGACAGATTGGCAGTATCTTACAAAACCTAATGTTCTCTTACCACATGATCCAGCAGCCATGTGTCTTGGCATTACCCACATGAACCAGAAACTTTTGTCCACACAAAAACCTGTACACGAATGTTCTTGACAGCTTTACTCATAATTACCAAAACCCGGAAGCAACCAAGATGCCCTCCAGTAGGTGAATGGATAAACAACTTAGGCACCTCCAGGCAGTGGAATATTTTTCATCACTAGAAAGAAATAAGATATCAAGGCAAGAAAAGACTTAGAACTTTAAGTGTAGGGTGCCTGGGTGGCTCAGTCGGTGAAGCATCTGACTTTGGCTCAGGTGATGATCTTGCTGTTTGTGAGTTCGAACCCTGTGTCGGGCTCTGTGCTGACAGCTAGAACCTGGAGCTTGCTTTGGGTTCTGTGTCTCCCTTCCCTGCTCACTCTCTGTGTCTCTGACTCTCAAAAATAAATGTTAAGAAAAATGTTAAAAATAAAGAATTTTAAGTGTGTATTACTAAATGGTAGAAGGCAACCTGAAAAGTTACATACTGTATGATTCCAAAAAAAAGCAAAACTGTAGAGACAATAAAAAACATTGGTGGTTGCCAGGGACTTGGAGGGAAGGAGGGATGAATAGGTGCAGTACAAGGGGTTTTTAGCACAGGGAAACTACTCTGTATGATACCATAATGGTGGATACATGTCAGTAATTTGTTGAAACGCATGGAATGTAGAACACCAAGAGAGAACCCAAATGTGGACTGTGGTCTTTGAGTGATCCTGATGTGCTGATGCAGGTTCATGCATTGTAGCAACGTTTTATTCTGGTGGGGGCATCAGTGATGGGGAAACCAAGTGCGTGTGTGTCTGTGGGGAATATGTGGGAACTGTACGTTTTGCTTGATTTTTGTTGTGAACCCAAACTGCTGTAAATAACAAGAATCCACTAATGAAATAGAATTTAACTTAAAAAATTTTTTAAACATTTTTATTTATTTTTGAGAGACAGAGACAGAGTGTGAGTGGAGGATGAGCAGAGAGAGAGGGAGACACACAATCTGAAACAGGCTCCAGGCTCTGAGCTATCAGCCCAGAGTCTGACACGGGGCTCCAACCCATCAACCATGAGATCATGACCTGAGCTGAAATCAGATGCTTAACCAACTGAGCCACCCACACGTCCCCGAAATAAAATTTTAAAATGCAGCGTTTGGGGGTGCCTGGTTGGCTCAGTCAGTTAAGTGACTGACTCTTGATGTTGGCTCAGGTCATGATCTCATGGTTCACAGGATGGAGCCTTGCCCCATGTTGGTCTCTGTGCTACTGGCATAGAGTCTGTTTGGGATTCTCTCTCATTCCTCTCTCTGCTCCTCCCCTGCTCGCTCTCTCTCTCTCTCTCTCTCTCTCTCTCAAAATAAATAAATAAACTTAAAAAAAATGCAGTGTTCAGCAGTATTTGGGGCCAGAGGTGGAACCTGCCCATTCATCAAGTCAGAGGAGCAGTGGAGCACTTCTAACAAGGAAAGTGTGTGGGCCCAACTCTGTGATTCATAAAGGAAGATTAAGGTGCTGCTTGTTTATTTATGGGCTTCTCCTTGCCATCAGCCCTGTGTGTGCTGAACCAGGATATGTTAGGCCTGTAATTTAATATTTTTAATCTTTATGCCCTGTAAGTGTTTACTTCGCAATTTTCATTAGATCCTAAGGAGGTATGGTGGAATTGCAGAATGGGTTCACACTAAGCTCAGATGTGGAGGGGGCCTGTCAGTTCCTGATTTCTTTGTGTAATTGGTTCTTTGTATAACTGGTCTGTTTTATGTATGAATCTCCCATCTACTTGAAAGTTAGAGTATATTAACCATGTGATTTAATATTTTTAATCTTTATGCCGTATCAGTGTTTTAAAATTAATTAATTTCTGTTTAATTCAAACAGATTCTTTAGGCCCTTCCTTATCACTTGAAGTGTGGCCCATAGCTGGGAGTGTGTGCATTTCGTGGGAACCTGCCAGAAATGCAGGACCTCAGGTCCCACCCCAGATGAATCAGGACTTGCGTTTTAACCATGTCCCCAGGGGATTCCTATGCACTGTTCAGTTTTGAAAAGCACCCCAGAGGCACTGCTGGGCACCTCCCAGTTCTCAGCCTTCTGCCTCCCTGCAGGCTCCTTTCTGGGGTGACAGCAGGTTATAGGGAGGCTGTGGCTCTATGACCTCCTGGAGGTGAGGAGCAGGGATCCGGGTGCAGAGTTCTTCGGTGCTCTGGGATCCCAAGGCAGCATCCCTTCTCCACCTGCTTGCTGCTGTCCTGCTGTCCATGGCTAAAGTTAGGCTGGAACAGAGTGTCCTCTGGTTCCTGTGACTGGGTATAGTCTGCCCTCCCCCAGACTATACCCTGGGGTTTTATGTATACCATGTCTGTGAAATGTGACGGGTGTTTTACACATACAGCACATATCTCAATTTGCTCAATTTCCCCAGGTGGGGAACCACCTGACTCAGCTCCCCCTGATTCCTCATGGAACCTCTGAGCATTTGACATATTCCCATCATACCTTTAGGGTCACTTCATCTTGCCATTTTGGGCCCAGCCTCTTTGTTTCCCTTCTAAGCTCCCCAGCCACCACCTTAGCCACCCCCCTTCCCTCTGCCATGGCTGTGGGATTTTCTGGGTCCTACTTACCCTTCTTGGGAAGTTAGAGTGGCCTGGGAAATAGAACATTTAGTGCCGCCTCCTGCCTTGCAGGTTTGGTCTCACATGTCCAGTCCAGGTTGGTGTAGCTCTGCCCTCAAGCCCCTTCCTTCCTGGACACTCATCCCCTCTGCTGGGATATGGGAGACTGGGAACCAATTCTTTTTCTCTAAGTCTTCCCTAACTCTCTGTACACCCTCCTCCATCTGCCAAATCCCCTTCTGTGCTTCATGTCCTCCTCTGACTGTAAATCATCAAGCCTTGCAGTCTCCCTGCCCCAGCCAAGGAGCTGGCCACTCTGAGAGGAAAGAGCACTGTGAGTAGGGGTCTCAATGTTCCCCTTAGGGCTGGACACCCAGCTACTTCTTGGTGTGTTTATGTGTTTTTATTGTAGTGAATGTTTTTGTGTATACATTGTTGGATACTTGTCTGGTTATCTCCTTGGGATGAGTGCTTAAAAGTGAATTGTAGGTGGTGCAAATTGAGATATGTGCTGTATGTGTAAAACACCCGTCACATTTCACAGACATGGTATACATAAAAGAATGTATGCACAACATTCTCATTAATAATTTTTTATATTTTTATTTTATTTTATTTTATTTAAATTTTTTTTTTCAACGTTTATTTATTTTTGGGACAGAGAGAGACAGAGCATGAACGGGGGAGGGGCAGAGAGAGAGGGAGACACAGAATCGGAAACAGACTCCAGGCTCTGAGCCATCAGCCCAGAGCCCGACGCGGGGCTCGAACTCACAGACCGCGAGATCGTGACCTGGCTGAAGTCGGACGCTTAACCGACTGCGCCACCCAGGCGCCCCTATTGTTTTTTATATTTTTAACATGTTGAAATGATAATAATCTTGATGCATTGGTTTGGAGAAATATGTTATTAATTCCTTTTTATTTTTTTAATGTGGCTATTAGATTTTAAATTCTACCCAAGGCTCGGATTATGTTTCTATTGGGCAGTGCTGCCTGGAGGCAAGTGGAATGTGATCCACAGAGGAGTAATTGTCCAGGGGAGTAGAAGCAATTTTTAAAACAGGTCATACCTTTCAGCCACCTAAGGTCTACATGGTCCATTCTTCTGGATATGTACCTTAAGAATGCCTGGAAGTAGAATGAGTGGATCATATGGTAATTCCATTTTTTATTTTTTAAGGAGCCTCCATACTGTTTTCCACAAATAAAATGAAAACACTAATTTGGAAGGATATATGCACCTGTATGTTTATTGCAGTGTTATTGACAATAGCCAAAGTGTGGAAGAAACCCAAGTGTCTATTCATAGATACATGGATAAAGACACACACACACACACACACACACACACACAGAAATATTCCTCAGCCATAAAAAGAATGAGATCTTGCCATTTGTAATGGCATGGATAAATCTAGGGGATATAATGCTAAGTGAAGTGAGTCAGTCAGAGAAAGACAAATACCATATGATTTCACTCAGATGTGGAATTTAAGAAACAAATGAACAAAAAAAGAGGCTAACAAAAACAGACTCTTAAATACAGAGAACAAACTGATGGTTGGCAGAGGGGAGGTAGGTGAGGGATGGGTGAAACAAAGGAGATTGAGTGCCCTTATCCTGATGCATACTGAGTAATGTACGGGAGTGTTGAATCACTATATTGTACAACTGAAATAAACACTATGTTGATTATGCTTAAATTAAAAAAAGGAAAAAAGGAAAAAAAAAAAGAAAAAATAGAATGCCCTTAAGTGCATTCACCTCCTCCCCCAGAGGTTGGTACCTGGAGGCTTGCCCAGCTCAGGGTCTGGGCATGATTCGCAGGTACCTTGGTCCAGTGAGCCAGGAGATCTCCCTAGACCACTGTTCCCCACTGTGTCTGAGATGGGGCTGCAGCTCTTTGACCCCACATCCTGTGGTCCAGGGGCCAGAAGTTGGCAGATGCTGGCCAGGCTTGGTGTTTCTCTGGTGCTAAAATTCTCTGAAACATGTCATAGGCTTTAGCGTGTATCCATACTGTGAGTTCTAAGGGCTAATAGCCAAAGCCAGAATTCTGGTGTCTTTGTCTCCTAGCAACAGATTCTCTCCCAAGCCCCCCCCCCCTTTTTTGAACTTTTTGTTGAAGTCTAACATACATGCAGAGAATTGTACAAATCGTTGAGTGCACAGCTCAATGTGTGTGTAGTGTGGTTTTTTAAATTTAATTTAATTAAAAAATTCTATTATGAAACAAGCATCTCTGTGTAAGCAGCACCCAGATCAAGATGCAGAACCTCTCCTGTGCCCCAAGAACCCGTTGGGCTCCCTTCCAATTGCTTGCCTCCCCAAGGTTACTCTAATTCTGATTTTTAGCATTGCATGTCAATATTGCTTATTATTTGAACTTCATATAAGTGCAGTCATACCTTAAGTATTGTTTAGTGTCTGATTGCTGAGTGTAGTTGTGGTTCATTTGTATTCACTGCTGTGGCATGCTCTAGAGGAGGAATATGTCATGTTTATTTATCAGTTTGGCTGTTGATGTGCATTTGGGTGGTTTCTCATTTGGGCTAGTGGGGTCAGGTCTGCCAGGTGCATTCTTGTACGTGGCCTTTGGTGAACACATGCTCCATTCGTACGGGTGTGGGTAAGCAAAGGGTTGCTGGGCACAGGGCAGACATATGTTCAACTCTAGTAGTTACTCCAGCTTTCCAGGATGTTGTCCTGGTGTCCACTCCCTCCAGCAGTGTGTGAGACTTCTGCTTGCTCCTTGCTGGCATTTCTTGGCATTTCTGGGCCCTCATTTTGGTGACCCTTGCATGGCTTCTGCCCCAGAGAGGAATGAGACACTCACCGTCCCTTGCCTCCCCTCCCCTCCCCCACCCCCGCCCCTACCCCCCACCCCCAGGTGGCATTTCTGTTCCATCTTTGCCATAAATGTCTCCACTCAGGCAGGGGGCCAAGTAACAGGGTTTGCTTGGGAGGGGCTTCAGGCATCCTATTCCTCCTTGTGGCCCAAACTCTGGGTTCCCTTCACTGCCACGGTTTGTGCTAATTTTAGATTGGTGTGAGAAGTCAGATTATCCACTTTTGGAAATTTAAGATTGCTAGATTCTGAAGCACATTGGATTTCAGGCTACAGGCTGAATGGGCTTTTCTCAGTGAAGCTCTTTTCTCTACTTTCTCTTCATTCTGATGGTGCAGTTTCATCCTGAAATACTTTGAGGGTCACAGAATATAGCCCATGAAGGCCAGCATACAAAATTTACCCTACATGTGTCCAAATGCTGCAGCCTTCTTAGTTCGTGGGTGAGCCCCAGAATAAAACAGGGGACCAAGCAATAGTGGTTGTGCCTCTGACTTCCCAGCTCTGAGGAGAGAGATTCTCTGTGCTCTCCACCCCATCCTGACCACCCAGGCTAGAGACACAGGCGTGGAACCCAGACAGGACCCAGGCACTGCTCCACTGTGCAGAAGTGTTGCTGTTGGGATGCATGGATCCCTCCCACTCTTTCCATCCTCACGTCACTTTGCCTGAGATTGGAAGTCCAGAGAAAGCCCCTGTGACCAGACTTGGGTCACAGGTCTGTGCCTTGACCATTGAGTGCTGTGGGGGGGATGATATACCAGCCCTCAGGACTACCAGACCCAGTATACACACAGACTGCAGCGAGCAGGGAGAGGTAAACACAGGAAGGGGCAGTAATGTGTTGCAAATGGCAAATCTAAGAAAATAAAAATAATCAAGGTGACAGAAGGAAGACAAATCCATATAGATGTCCCTACAGTTAATGGTTTAAAGTCCTCTATTAAAATAGATGTGGTCAGAGAATAAAATTCAGCTGTGAGTTTCTAAAATGTCACATGGGTAAACCAAGAAAGGTTAAAAATAGTGGGCAAAGATACACAAGACAGGTATAGATGAAAGGAAGTGATATTAAATCAAAGCAAAAGGCATCAAAAAGAATGAGTAAGGTTGTTTTATAGTCACAAAAGGTAGATTGCACAGTGGAATTGAAATTGTTCTGATCCTTTACAAAAAAATATACCCTCAAAATACATAAAATAAAAATTATTAAAAATGCAGTGAGAAATTGACAGAATTATAGTCTGTAAGTTGCTGATTTCTTTGACAGATAAGATAAAATGAGTAAAGATATGAAACGATTTAATAATATAAAGGAACAATTTAGTAGTTCTGCCCAATATTCTGTTCTTCTAGAAGAAACTACCCATTTATTTCAAATACTGATGAACCATTTAAAAAGTTGATTATATTCTGGATCTCAAGGAAAAACATCAGCTTATCCAAAACAGGAATTATATATCTATGACCACCAGGTTATAATTTAGAATTTAATAAAGAAGATAGATAAGATAGCTGGTTGTCATTTTTTAAAAGGCAAACAAATAAAAATGAATAGTAAACACAGCCACTAGGCCCATAACCTTTCAATCAAAGGGGAAATCAAAAATGAAATGTCAGACCCTTTTAAAAAAAGCCCAAATAGTACACCATTTATATAAAGTTTTAAGATACAGAAAACAATATCATTTTAGGGAGGCTTCATTTTCATTGTAAGTATAAAGGGCATAGAAATGACACCAAATACTGAATGAAAATTAAAAATAACAGCAATACTCTCAATCAAACTTCTGTACATGTTCTTACAGGAAAATTTATAGTTTCAGTGCTTTTATTGTTAAACAAGAAAAAAAATTTTGAATTGAACTGAACGCATAGGGGCACTTGTACCCCAATGTTTATAGCAGCACTTTGAACAATAGCCAAATTATGGGAAGAGCCTAAATGTCCATCAACTGATGAATGGATAAAGAAATTGTGGTTTATATACACAATGGAATACTACGTGGCAATGAGAAAGAATGAAATATGGCCTTTTGTAGCAACATGGATGGAGCTGGAGAGTGTTATGCTAAGTGAAATAAGTCATACAGAGAAAGACAGATACCATATGTTTTAACTCTTATGTGGATCCTGAGAAACTTAACAGAAGACCATGGGGGAGGGGAAGGAAAAAAAAAGTTAGAGAGGGAGGGAGCCAAACCATAAGAGACTCTTAAAAACTGAGAATAAACTGATGGTTGATGGGGGGTGGTGGGAGGGAGGGGAAGGTGGGTGATGGGCATTGAGGAGGGCACCTGTTGGGATGAGCACTGGTGTTGTATGGAAACCAATTTGATGATAGATTTCATATTAAAAAAAATTGAACTGAACACACCACTTGAATAGAGTAGAAAAAAACCCCACAATAATCCACATCCAAGTAAAAATAGGAGGAGGGAATAAAGATAAAATTAGAGATGAAAAATTGGGAAACAGAAAAATAGTAGAATTGATAGATAAACCTAAGAGTTCATTCTTGGAAAAGCCCAATAAGATTTTTTTAAAAATTGTGTGATAAGAATAATCTTCCAAAAGAAGAAAAACAAAGAAAATATATTGGACAAAATGAGCATGTAATGCAGAGATAAGCATTTAAATGTAATAAGTGTGTGTGTGACTCTGATATACTTGAAAACTTTATTGAAATAAATGTTCTTTGAGGAAAAGATACCATCACATTTTCTCAAGAAGAATCAAAACCCCAAATGGGCTAGTGTCCAAGGAAGAAATAGAAAAACCACATTCAAGGACATTTTTATAAAGGAACAGGAATGAAAGATGTTTCCAGCTAGCTATTAAAACGTTATTACTGGTTCAATAAAATTAAATGCAAACAGAAAGCTCAGAAAAAAAGTTTGCCTGTGGTAGGAAATGTATTAAAATATTTGGACTTTATTTTTATTTTTAGTTTTCAGAGAGAGAGCATGGGTGGAGAGGGGCAAGGGGGAGAGAGAATCTTAAGCAGGCTCCAATGTGGGGATTGATCCCACGACCCTAGGGCTGACCTGAGCTGAAATCAAGGGTCAGACACTCAACCCACTGAGCCACCCAGGTGCCTCAATGTATTAAAATATTTAACGTGTTGAATCTAACAAATCAATATGAGAAAAAAGTCCAGTAGAAAATCAGTAAAAAAATAATGAATGAAAAGCATATAAATGGCCAGTCAATATAAGATGCATGATTGGAGCCCTGATAAACCTCACTAGTAATTAAATCAGTAAGATTGATGATAACATGGTGCTTTTTGGTTTTGCAGGCAGCCTGGACTTTGGAGTTTGGTACTCAGGCTCATGGCTTCCCTGGCAGTCTTTAGCATGTGATTTGGAGCATGATGCTTTAATTTCCCAAGCCTCAGTTTTCTTACCTATAAAGTGGGTATCATAGAGCGTGTGACTCTTGATCTCGTGGTCCTGAGTTGTAGCCCCATGCATTGAGCGTAGAGATTATTTAAAACAAAAACCGAAACCAAAAACCACAATAAAGTAGGCATAATAATTCCTGAGTCTTTGGATTGTTTAAAGGTTAATAAATAGGATAATTTATGCAAAACTTTTTACCATTACTATGTCTAGACCGTGATAAGCAGTTAATAAATAGTTGTTGTTATTACTGGTATGTTATGTCAATAAATAAAAAAAAAAAGATTTAAAGAATGGTAAAACCCATTGTTGGTGAAGATATGAAGAAACGGGCCCTTATACACTGCCCCCTTGCCCTGAACATGCTCTCAGAGATCAGGGCCAATGTCTGGCCTGTTTATTGTCACATCCCCAGCACCTGGCACAGCACCTGGCTTGTCACAGGTAGTGTTTTTTTCTGAATGAGTTGCACTAAATGCTGGCAAGTATTTGAGGGCTGTTGGCAGTATGATCCCAAAGCCTTAAAAACATGCGTATTTGACTCAGCAGTTCCATATTTTTGAAATTTATCTCGAGAGAATGGCCCATCATTAATGCAAAAATATGCATATAACAGCAATATAAATGAGAACATAAATGTCCTCCTCAAGGGGATTAGCTAAGTCAGTGTTCTCACAGAGGATGCTGTTAGCATTTTGGGCAGCTGTGCACACAAGAGCCACACATGCCTGGGCCCATCCCCATCAGTACCAGTAACACTCCCCAGTCCTGTAACAACCCACTGACAACTGAAGGATTCTCTTTACCTATGCTGTGAAATCACATATGGTCATTACATATTATTTTGTAAAAGCATATTTGTTGATGTGAAAAATGTTTATGACATATCAAAGAAGAATGAACAATTCATAAAAGTTCACAAAAGAGTATGTACAGAATGACCCCCTTTTTGGTTCATGCACATTTATGTAGATGCATGTCTCTAAGAATGTGTGTACATCAAGAAATTAATAGTGCAGTCTGGCACTCATGTGACGATGGTTTGTTTTTCTTCCTGGTGTTTTCTGTATTTTCTACAGTGAACATGCCTTAAGGCTTGCTCCACAGCATACAGGAAGGGTACGAAGCAGCAAAGTGCCCCAGAAAGGAGCTGATATCACACAGCACTCTTGGCCTTGAAGACACAGAGGGAGGTGATAGGACAGCAGGCTGAGATAGCTATGCTGAACCCCAAGTGGCTGGACCTGAGTGGGCTTCTGGGATGGTTCCTGATAGAATGGGGGCTGCCTGACCTCTGGGGGAGGCTGCGAGCAGCCAAGTTCAGGGTGGGCCTGCAGAAGGACAGGCCTGAGGAAGGGCAGGAGGCAGACCATGTGAGAAGCATGCTCCCTGTGGTTTCTGGTGAAAACATCCAAGGCCTGGAATCTGGCTGGGGAATTGGAGAGTGGACAGGGATGGAGGTAAGGGAATAGGGACACATGTCCAGCAGACCCGCCTGGATGGCTGTCGTGGCTAAGCCACGAGGACAGACATGCCTTTCCTCTTTGTAGACCCTGTGCTGACTTCCTTGGTGCCTGGGGACAGTGGGCACTCAGTAGCTGTTTAGTGAATGAAGGTTCTAATGTCATTTTCTTCTTGTGTTTTACTTCAGAGAGCCTTCTGAAAATGAGGAAGGGTTATTTAACTGCTCCCCTGCAATTCCTAACAGATGTGAATATAGACTTTTTCCTTTTAGGGGATGGTGGGATAGTGGGAGGTGAACTATACAGTGGTTCCTGAAACTGTAAGCATATACTATCATACACAAAATGCTTTTCAAAATATTAACCCCTTATGTAAATAACCAGTTTCATTTTACTTTTATTTTTTAAAACATTTATTTATTTATTTTGAGGAGAGAGAGACAGCATGAGCAGGGGAGGGGCAGAGAGAGAGGGAGAGAGAATCCCAAGCAGGCTCCATGCTGTCAGTGCAGAACCCGACACAAGGCTCTAACTCACAAACGGTGAGATTGTGACCTGAGCCAAAGTCAGGAGTCAGATGCTCAACCAACTGAGCCACCCAGGCACCCCCAGTTTCATTTTAAAACAACATTATTTTAGGATAAAAAGAATTGCAGATTTTAGCTGTAAAAATTACAGAGCCAGAGTTTTATCTGGAACAGTATAATTTGCTGTCTAAAATTTTTATGTAAGTATTATGTCTCTAGATTTCAGACAGTCATCCCTTGATATTTTATAAGTTTGTTTTCATTTACAGATCTGTCCCATTTTCCCTGAATAGGATTATTTTGTCTGCGAGTATTTCTTAATGGGCTATTATCTCATGGATGGATATTAATGTGAACAGGAGACAGATGCCCACTGTTGGTCAGGGACATCACTGAGAAGTGAAATAGAATACCTGTTACCATGGGTCAGTCTGGCTTTCTGTTGGATCTGGTTTTCCTGGAGCCTGGAAGACATGCCAGTAGAGGTTAGATGGTTGGCTAGGGTGGGTGGAAAGTAGGAGAAGGCATCCAGAGTGCTAATGAGTCTCTCAGGACTCCCATTCTCTTCTGTGATGGCTTCATTCCCCTCCTCTGGGGGACAGTGTGGACCCTTCAAAGAAGCCGCCTTCTCTTCATCTTCTCTCTGTTTGAACATCTAGGGCTGCATCTTGCCTTGGAGTCCCCTCTCTTTGCCCTGGCTGTGCCTTCTGTCGGCCTTAGTGAGAGTCAGCTTCAGACCTCCTTAAAGTTAATCGTGCTCTACAGAGCCTGGAGCGGATGGGCCCTCCACATCCTGGTCTGAGTTTGGGACTGCAGATAGTTGCCAAGGTGGAGTGTGGCACGTTTTCCAGCAGCCCTGTGACCCCAGCCCTGCATGGGAGAGCCATTGTGGGGGGCACTTTACTGCTCAGCTCAGTGGTAATAACAGCAATATATAGAGCTTGCCTGCTGTGAGCCTGGTGCTGGCCTAACATTCTTATCAGTCCCCAGCACAGTCCTTGGAAGCAGTAATTATTATCAGCATCATGCATGTGAGCACTGGAAGCACAGGCTGGCCCCCAGACCACACTTGTTGCTTTCACCCCCACCCTGACTCTCTGTCAAATGCTGCATGTGTGTTGGCATATTTTGGCATGAATCTGTGCTCTTTATGGAGGGTCAGATTCTATTCTGGTTTGTATAATTTAGGACTTACAGGATTCTCTAGGATAATAACAGGGAGATGCTTCTATAATGGGAAAACGGGTTTCCTTCCAAAGTAAAATGAGGAAAAATCAGCATGTAATGAATGGGACCAGGTGTCTACAGATATCATCCTCCTGAGAGATGACTTTGAACTCTGTGGTCAAGGAGGTTCAGGGACACCCAAGTCCACATTTGGTACCACGACGTGTAGATTGTCGGGGTGGGAATGGCCAAAAAGATTGGACCTAACTATGAAGCTGAAATGTAACCGTTTGTGTTTTGTTTGAGAAAAAGTTTGCACGTACTGAAAGACTCATCTCTGTGGACTGTTTCTGCTGCCCTGGCCCAGGAGGGTTGCCCCTGCCGGCTGGACGTAGCCTTTCTGGATGACAGAAGTGATGGCACTTGCCAGGCCAGAGCTGGCAGCATTAGGAAAGCCTGGTTTGTTGTGGTGCTCAGTCCTGTGCTTTCCAGGCAGCCTCCTGGCTACCTTTTAATGTGCCTTTTCCTGTAGGGTTGCGTTGAGTGGCCAGGCTGCTGGGAGGTTCTCCTCTTCTGGTAACCAGCTGGTTGGCTGGCATACTGGCTGATAGATCAGCCCCTTGTGGAATTTTGAAGGAAGACCCAGCAGGAAGTGGTGACTGGATGGGAAGGGACAGCTTGGGGACTAGGTGACATCCCATCCCTTTCACAAGGGGGATGTCCTGGCTAGTGGGCAGAAGCCAGGTTACAAGGAAGGAGTGGATGAATTACAGGGAGATGGAGAATACTGATGGTGGCCATGGCCTGCTGACCACACTCGGGTGGTCAAGTTTGGTGCTGACTTGTTTTCGAGGGTGGTGCCCACCAAAGGTGGTGGTCTCAGGTGTGGTGGACTTAGACCTGTAGGCTGGGCCATCTGTCTCTGGTCACGGGCAACACTTGCAGTTAGGCATTTTCCCAAAGCCCCTGGCCACTAAGGTTGCAACCATCTATGGGCTCCTGAGGGGTGGGAGCCCTGGAGGACAAGGACCATGGCTGGCTTTAGCACTGGTGGCCATGCACAGCCAGCCCTTTCCATCTGAGATATATTTCAGGGATGGGAGTGGGAGCCTCAATCACATACAACCCTGGTTTTGCTGCTTGAGAACTCTGATGACCATGACACAAGGATCCAACACCGAGGGAAACAGTTATAGATGGTTTTTCTTTGCCAGCTTCCTGGAATCTTTGGTAACTTCCTTCTCTACCCACCAGTTCTGAGCTTGGTGATTTGGACTTTCCCTGAAAGTTTCAGTGAAGTGAATACTGGTCTTTATATGATGTGGGCCTTTGCTGCGATTTCTTTAACAGCTGGAGTATGCCCCTAATTAGGGCGGATGGGAGAGAAGTGAGTTTTCATGGACCACAGCATTTTTCTTTAAGGTCCTAATGATGCCCAGGCTCCAGGTGGGTGTTTAAAGGTTGTCAGTACTGTCCAGACGCCTGGCTGGCTCAGTTGGTTAAGGGTCTGACTCTTGATTTTGGCTCAGGTCATGATCTCATGGTTCATTAATTCAAGCCCCATGTCGAGCCCCACTGACAGTACAGAGCCTGCTTGGGATTCTCTGTCTCCCTATCTCTCTGCCACTCTCCCACTCATGATCTATCTCTCTTTCTCTGTCTCTGTCTCTGTGTGTGTCTCAAAAATAAATAAACATTAAAAAAAAAGGTTGTCAGTACTGTCAACCAGGAGACCCAGCCTTGACATGGGAACCCTGTGTTTGGTCCTGACCATCCTATGTGCTGGGTGGTCTTGAGCCAGGTGTAGAAGCCTTTGGACCTCAGGTTTCTCATCCATTTGTTAGATGAGGGTGTTGATGAAGGCAGTAACACCCCTCTCGAGGTCTGGGGCCCCTTTCAGAAGCGGATGGAAGCTGTGAGCCCATCACAGATGGGCTCACAGTTCTTAGGGCTTCTGGGAGCCTGTCGGGCCCTCCTGGTCTTGAAATTGTCAGATTGTCATGAATGAATGCTGGAACACCAGCACGCACCCAGGGAGACGAGAGCTGGGGGCTCAGCTGACGCCCTGAGGTCAATCTGCTGTGAGCCTGAGGTGGGTACTTACATTTCCTGCTCTCAACTGAAGCCAACCTGTGCTTCCTTGCTGAATCAGACATAGCATCAATCAGTATAGTAGACTTTCTGACAATTATTATTATTATTTTTAACATGTATTTTCCTGTTCACCCTGAACACAGAAGGATAGCTTTTGGTTCATAAAACCAAACCCGCAGGTGTTCATCTGCCACTCCCAGATGTGTTTTATTAGCTCATGCAGTGTTTAAAAATGTTTAATTACTTCCTAATACTTAGAACTTGGGAGACTTCACAGTAAAATATGGATTTTGAGTTCTTTTGCAAAATTGGAAGATCTGGCCCCACTGGGTGTGAATTCTCTCAGGGCAGCTGCCTTCCCGTGAGGGAAGCTTTCTGGCAGCCACGGGCCCCCTTTGTGGCCTTGTCTTTGGCTTCGTCTTTGTCCCTCATAGCGAGGGCTTGGGAACCTCGTGTCTGAGAGGGGATGCCTTCTGCAGTGCTGTGTACTTCTTGTCCGTGTGCCCTCTACTTTGTACACACAGCCATTGTTTCAGTGCCCTTCTCTAGCAGGTGGTGGGGAGCACGGAGTAGGACATGCTGAGCAGCACAGGATTACAGCGGCTTTAGCATTTCACCTAAAGGAATGCTTCCCAGTCTGATGATGCTGGCTTTTTTAAAAAAAAAAAATTTAAGTTCATTTATTTATTTTGAGAGAGACAGAACAAGCAGGGGAGGGGCCGAATGAGAGGGAGACAGAATCCTGATGTGGGCCTTGAACTCAGGAACCGTGAGATCATGACCTGAGCCAAAATCAAGAGTTGGATGGTTAACTGACTGAGCCACCCAGGCACCCCAGTGTTGGCTTTCTTAATTTGCTTGAAGTAGTACGGATTTTCCAGGGAAAGAGATGCTGACATTCAGCTGCAGAAGAGTGCAGACCGCCTTCAACAGATATTTGTAATGTGTTTTTAAAAATGTATATATTTTGAGAGAGAGAAAGAGAGAAAGTGGGGGAGGGGCAGAGAGCAAGGGAGACAGAATACCAAGCTGACAGTACAGAGCCTGGCGCTGGGCTTGAACTCGTGTACTGTGAGATCATGACCTGAGCTGAAACAAAGAGTTGGACACTTAACTGACTGAGCCACCCAGGTGCCCCTATAATGCATTTTTATTTCCTTTCTAATAATCATGTGTAAGTGCTTGTAAGCTTAACCCTGGAACCTTTAAAAAGTAGAGAAAAGGGGATTCTTTTTTTGTTCTGTTTCATTTTGTTTTTGAGAGAGAGAGAGAGAGAGAGAGAGAGAGACAGAGACAGAGTGTGAGCGGGGGAGGGGCAGAGAGAGAAGGAGACACACAATGCGAAGCAGGCTCTAGGCTCAGAGCCATCAGCACAGAGCCTGACGTGGGGCTCGAACCCGTAAACTGTGAGATCATGACTTGAGTCGTAGTCGGACACTTAACTGACTGAGCCACCCAGGTGTCCCAAGAAAAAAGGGGATTCTTATGTGTGTATATGTGTATGAGTGTAGTGTGTACTTGTATGTGGATATATGGATGTATTTGTATATAACGTGTATATGTGTATATATGTGTGCCTGTGTATATGTGTATATACAGGTTTGTATATGTGTATAAATGTATACATGTACATGTGTATATATGTGTGTATTTATATATGTATATGTGTACATATGAATGCATGTATATGTGTGTGTGTATTTGTGTATATGTATGTATTTGCATGTATATATGGGTGTGTGTATACATATATATGTATGTATGTGTATATGTATATGTGTGTGTTTGGGCATGTATATGTGTGTATATATATTTATGCATGCATGTGTGTATGTATGCATGTGTATTTGTGTGTGTATTGGGGCACATATATATGTGTATATCTATGTGTGTGTGTACTCTGAAGCCAGAGATTCCTTGTTGAAAGCGGTCATCATTTGTGACATTTTCAAGGTGGGTTTGGATATTCAACAGCTGACCTTCAGAGGCTGTTCTCTTCTTACATCCTCTGCTGAATTGTCACTGCTGACCCTGGAAGAATTAGATAACAGAGTATGGCTTTAGCCGTTGAGCTGTCTCCAGAGATGGAGACAAGGTAATGCAGCTGGTGCCATCAGAAGAGCATTGTTCTATAAAATGTAAATACCAGGGTCACTTATGATCCCTGTTTTGCAGTTCTTGGGGAAAAGATAGAGCACAATTAAAGCGGCTGCTCCACTTGGCTCTGGCTGCTACCCCCCTTCTGAGGTTCTTCTTTTGTTATGGGGTGCTCCTTGGCCCTGTGCTTGCCTGTGCCCCATTTCTCCTGCTCACAGAGTATGCTCACCATCCCCACCCTGTAGGGCTCCTGTCTTGTGCTGCCCTTTGTGCTGTATCAGCTCTATTCCTGCTTAGAAGTGGCCTCTCTAGGGCTTCTCAACCTCAGCAATCAATTGCTGGAATTGCCCCCAACCAGACAGAATACTGTGCCCATGGCCTGGGCCCTCTGGTTCCTACCTTGCTGCCTGGAGCAGTGCCTCTGAATCTCTGCATATACAAGTGTGTGTACAGCTGGGTAGTAGCTCTTTTCTCAGAAGAAGGCATTGGGTGGAAACACTGTGTGCAGTCCCTCTGGGACAGCCTGCCGTCTTGCTCTGTTGTATCTGTGCTGACCCTGGGGACCCTTGGCCACTTTTCTGCTATGCAGGTTATGCTGGGTGGGCAACCAGGCACTGACCAGCAGAGGTCTGGTCCTTCCTTTCTTACTAGTAAACCACCAGTCCTTCTAGCTGTTTCTTCGAAGCTCCTGCTTCTGTGCTCCCCGTGTCTCCAGGCTCTGTGCCCCTTGCCTTTCTGTCTGCCTTCCCCAGTGCTCACCCTCTCCCCAGCCTGTGCCTTCACTTCACTGTCTGCCTCTGCTCCCTCTGTCCTTCTTGTTTCCCTTGCAAGGTATATCATTCTGTCACTGCTGTTTTCCAAAGCCACTCTCATTCATGGTTGGTGGTTTCCCTTCCTTTTGCAGAAGACTGGCTCCTCAGCAGTGCTGTCAAGAAGTCTCTGCCCCAGAGCCTTTGCCTTCTTTGTTCAGTACAACCTTCTGGTCCCTTCCACTTGTCCCCAGCACGGCTCAGACCCTGGGATCCAAGTAGCACACACTTGATCTTTCTGGCTGCCCCTGTAGCTGCAGAGGCCCCTGGGCTGTCAGGAGAAATGCCTGGTGGAGATTTTCACATCAGTGTGTGCCCTCTGTGTACGATGCTCCACCCAACAGTTGGGAAATAATCTGTTGATAGCAGAGCCTTTTCTTCCCCTGAAAGGCTCAAAATAGTTTGCTTTTGTGAAATGTGAACATGGAGTTGATCTGGATGAGGGTGCGGGCCTGGGCTCATGCCCTCTCCCCTTGGCAACACCCCCACCTGGGAAGACCCTGATCCCCCTTCTAGATCCTTCTGGGTTCTGTGCAGCTCCTGTTGAGATCCACTGCACTGGGCTGAGCTCTGCCAGGCGAATTCCGGAAAATGCAGAGTAATTCCACAATCCTCCCCTTGGTTTACTTTCAAGAGGCAGTCACTGGGGGCCAAAGAACAGCAGCCAGTATTTTATAACATTATAAGATCACACCCAACAGTGGTGGCTAATGTAAAACAAGATATGATATTTGTCAAATAACTGTGTGAGCTAGAATGATTTTTAATGGTGACTTGGTACCAAGAAATGAACACTAACTAGCAATCAAGCAATGAATTAATCTAACAAGAGGGCCAAAGGAAGGGATTTTTCAGCATCAGTAACTTTGTCTGCTAATGCTCATCATTTGATTGTGGCTTCCAGCAGCTTCTGGAAGGATGGAGAAGGATTTTGAGGTGCATCCAGGCTTCCATGTGGCCTGTTAGCAGTGTCAACCATGGCTGAGGGGAGGGGCCTGTTGCCCTGGTGACAAGTATTTGATACCCCTGGATTGACCTGCAGGAGGAGGGAGGGAGTATGTGAGAGGGTGGCAGTGAGTTGACATGAAGTTTGCAAAGTTGCTAGTGGGCAGGTGTCTTGAGATGAAGCCTGAGAACACGCTTATCTGTTCACAGGTGACGTGCACCCTGGGAAAAGGGCATACAGACCCAGATGGCCAGTGCCCACGGTGAATTCAGTGCACCAGAAAGCAGCCAACATGACAATTGTGGTGGTCCCCTGGCAACCCTCAACCCCCACCCACTGGCCTTGACCTGTTCTTCCAGAGTTCATGGGCATGTTGTAATTTTCTGTGGTATGTTTGTGGAGGTTCATTTAATTCGGCATCCATTCTTTGATCTTGTCTTAGGCTCTTTTTAGTGATTTAAAGAAATCCATTCTATGGTTTTTAAAGCTGTGTTGAACATACATAATATTAAATCCCTGCTGCTTGCAGGAAATCTGTGGTTTTAGCTCTTACTTGTGAGTACCTATGAGCATTGGTTTTGGAAAAGGAGAGCAAAGTGCATCCATGGTGGTAAAGGGAGGTATGTGTTGAAGGCAGCCATTGGGGCTGGAAGGGAGACCCCTTTTTCAATTTTTAAAACATTTTAATTGTGTGTGTTAAATACACATAACATAAAATTTACATCTTAACCATTTTTAGTATATAGTCCAGTACATTCATGCTGTTGTGCAACCAACCATCTCCACTCTCCATCTCCAGAATTCTTTTCATTTTTCCCAAACTGACAGTCTGTCCCCATTAAACATTAACTCTGCGTTCTCCCCACCCCCAGCCCCTGGCAACCACCATTCTGCTTTCTGTCTCTAAGAATCTGACGACTCTCAGAACCTTCTATAAGTGGAAGCATATAGTATTTGCCACTTTGTGACTGTCTGATTTCACTTAGCATGATGTCCTCAAGGTTTGTGCATGTTGTAGCAGGTGTCGGAATTTCTGGAAGGGAGACAGCTGCAATGGGGTGGGAGGTGGACATCTTGGACGCTCTTCCCTCACCCACCTCAAGGGCCAGCCTCATCCCTGAGAATGAGGGGGAAAACTATCTCCCAATATTTGGCCATGAAGGATTTCTCAAATGGCCTTTGTGCTGGTTCTATGAAAGGTATTACATTAAACTAGAAGAACTTTAAAAAAAATGGTATTTATACTTTTTCTGCATAGCTTAACAGTTGCTGTAGCCACCCTCCCCCCAAACTAGGGTTATGTAAGAAGCTCTTTACACATTCAAGAGCTTCAAAAACATATTTACTCATCATAAAATTATTTTAAAAATGATGTATTTATGGGCTAATGATTAGGATTGTATTTTAACATAATATTCAGAAGCTTAATAAAAATGAATCCAGGGGTGCCTGGGTGGCTCAGTCGGTTAAGCATCTGACTCTTGAGTTCAGCTCAGATCATGATCTCATGGTTTGTAAGATTGAGCCTGCGTTGGGCTCTGTGCTGACAGCATGGATACTACTTGAGATTCTCTTTCTCCCTCTTTCTCTCTGCCCCTCCCCTGCTCATGCTTTCTCTCTCTCTTTCAAAATAAATAAATAAACTTTAAAAAATTTAAAAAAAAGAATCCAAAAAATAATTAAGGAAAAAACTTCAGACATGATTGAGCTTTACTAATTAGTTTAGCCAAATCTTCAGATGTCCATTTGGGTTATTTATCCATGTTCCTTTTTATTAATTACTCACTTTTGAGTATGATTGGTGGTCCAGCACTGCAGATTAGATCCCACCTCAAGGACCACCTTGTAAAATGAATATTTGCTAGATTGGAATTTCTCAGTTAAGTTCAATATATACTTAGAAATATTTATGACTTCATAACTTTGTAAATCTCCACTAGTTAATCAGTATTGTGTGTATGTATCTGGGAGGGGGTGGAGAGCACAGGTGCTCTCTGTGCTAAGAAGCACTGTTTTGTGTTCTTTGGGGGCAATAAAAGCAATGCAGTGGTGGTCTCTGCTTTCATACAGCTTGCATTCCGTTCAGCACATGCCATCTGTACTCAAGAGAAGGAGCAGTGAATAGTCCACTCTGATGCAGGATCTCTAGGCGTCGGTTCAGTCAGCATCTGGATGCAGGTGAATGTTTTGGAGGCAGGAACAATCAGAAGAGGCTTCAGGGAGGAGGAGAGACAGACCTATGGATGGTAGATAGATGGGATTTGTCTGATGGAGAGTGGAGAAGGGCAGTGGGATGTGGGTGGGCAGAAACAGACTTAGTGTATTTTTTTTAGAGAGAGAGAGTCAGAAATAGAGCAGGATGGAGGAACTGAGGGAGAGAGAGAGAGAATCCTAAGCAGGCTCCATCCATGGAGCCTGACATGGAGCCTGACATGGAGTTTGGCATGGAGGCGGACATAGGGCTGCATCCCATGACTGTGGGATCATGACCCGAGCCAAAATCAAGAAGTCAGATGCTCAACTGACTGAGCCACCCAGGCTCCCAGGCAGAGTGTATTTGAGGGCTGATGAGTCACACTGCAGAATGGGCAGTCTGGAAGTAGAGCAGGGCTGGACATTTCCTTCTGTGCCCAGCTGTAGGTGGTCATAATCTGGGCTACCGATGTTCAACTTCAAACCTTAAGGGTAACGTGTGTGGTCCTATAAGGAGTGATGTCATGATACCAGGACACTGGTCATTTCACTGTGTTGTTCCCACATTTAATCACTCTGACACAGCCTCAGGAAGTGCCTGTAACTGGGACAGACCAACCACAAAGGCATCACAGCCTTCAAAAGCATCCTTGTTAACCTGCATGTCACACTGTGCTCCCATTGAATGCTCAGGTGTTTTTTCTTTTTTCCTTAGCATTTTAGTGGAGGCGCTTCCCTGCAAATGGGATCATATATTATTCTGGACATTTAGTCTCCATGGTGAGTGATGTTCTGCCTTTGTCCATCCTTGTTTAGTGGGAGATGAACAGACCACAGGTCTGGCAGTTACTGTTTTGGCAACTGCTGGGATTTGAACTTTGGCTGGGACACTGGTTGGGCACATCTCCAAAAAGTGGCTTCTCCACTTGTCTGTCATTCATGTCAGAAGCCTAAGAGGCATTCTTGATTCCTCTTTTTCCTTCACGCTTACTCCTCACCTCTGCTGTAGGACACAACCAAGTTTGCTTCCCTCTCCCCATCCTGGGGCTCCTTCTCTGGGCTGAGTCCCTGCTTCTCACCT
Source organism: Acinonyx jubatus (assembly GCF_027475565.1). NCBI lineage: Eukaryota > Metazoa > Chordata > Mammalia > Carnivora > Felidae > Acinonyx > Acinonyx jubatus. The sequence continues at coordinate 20,294,422 of NC_069386.1, forward strand.
AGGGTCTCATCTGTGGCTCACTTGTGGGCCCTGCATCTGTGGCTCACCTGGGAGCTCTGCATGTGTGGCTCCCCTGGGGACCACTACATCTTCCTTGCTAGTCCCTTCACTGTCTTCCCTGCCTGTCCACTGACCACGTCTGTCCACCATCCAGAGTAATCACTACAAAAATATAAATCAGGCCTCATCATCCCCCCATGTAGATTCTCTCAGTGCTTTCTCTCCCTTCGTCACCACCCTTTTTCTTTCCACCTGGGTGGATCTGGCCCTCCTATGTCTTTCCCCGATTCATGTTGTTTTTCCTGATCCTCAAACCAGATTTTTCCCTCTCCCAGGAGTCATTGCCCTCTCCACCTACAGCTCCAGAACCTCACATAGCTGGTGGGGTGCCCCCCGGCCCTGCCCTGTTCCTTCTCAAAGCTCCCCTTCCTGCACACTCAGCCTAAAGGAGCCCTCAGCATCTGCTCCCTGTGTTCCATTTGTCTGTTTCCCCCTGTATCCTGTAGTACCTGTTTCTCCTAGTTTCTTGGCGACCACATGGCATCTATCTTGTTTATGGCTGACTCTCCAGCACATAGAACAATGCCTGGCACTTAGTAAATGTATGTTGGATAAATGAATGAACTTAATTCATCAGTATTGGGAGGAGCAAGGCCTGGCCTAACCTAGCTTCAGTGATCCAAGATCCCATGGAACAAACAAAGGAAATGTCTACTTCCATGGGAACCTACTGCCTCTGAAAATTGTTAGGTATGTCACTGATGTCTCTAAAAGAAGAAGCTTGGTGGGTATTAATATTAATTAGGTGTCAGTATTAAGCAATTAGTTTCTCATTTAAACCGGTAAAATTTTTCTTTTAAATGTAAAGAATTTTGAAAATCATTTAGATATGACTGTCACCCTAAAGAATTCATGATTTACATCAAATATCTTTATTTACTTATTTGTTTTGGTTTGCTGATTATAGGTATAATGGACCACAAAGTTCAGGAATCACGGAATTGCAGGGTAAAGATGCATTTAAAGAACACCCAGCATTGCCCAGCTCTGGTGAAAACTTAGTAAATGTCAGATGGTCTTTTCATTGCTGCTATAATTATGATGGGATATGGTATTAGAAGGTGTTTTGGTTCATTTTAAATCACCTCTCTGCAGAAGGCTTCCTTCAGTGGTATTCATGGGTTCTTGGTCTCCTGGAGCCAGAGATGGGGAGCTCACCACATCACATGCTCCATCAATAGGAAGAAACAAATAATTCTGCACACCAATTCTACTTCTCCAGTTCTTCCTGCAGAATTAGGAAACGTCCTTATTCCCCTTCCCATAGTGATGTCTTCCAAGTGGGAGACCACATCTGCACCCTGTTCCCTACAAAGCTTTTTGTTCTACTCATACATTCAAAGGCTTGTCACCCAGCTTTCATCTGGTGGTTGCTGGGCATTTTGTCCTTCTGGACCAGCTGGGGGGACAGGAGGTGGACCATTTCCACTGCGATCTGGGCAGCTTCTGACCACATAGCCCACTGCCTTAGGTCACAGTGATGGTCACCTAAGACCCCATGCTTTCTTCCATTTTCCCCTGTGGTCTACCACTCATGGCATTTTATGAAGTGTGGCACCAAAATGCAAAACATTTGTAGCATCTGTTTACTTTGAAAGTTAGCATTCTAGCCTAGGGAGATAATCTGATCTTAGTTTGGTGTCCTACTACTTTTTTTTTTAATGTTTATTTATTTATTTTGAGAGACAGAGGGAGACAAACAGTGAGCAGGGGAAGGTCAGAGAAAGACAGGGAGACAGAGAATCCCAAGCAGACTCGGTGCTGTCAGTGCGGAGCCCAACCTGGGGCTTGAGCTCATGAACTGTGAGATCATGACCTGAGTCAAAATCAGGAGTCATACACTCAACCGACTGATGTCCTGTGTCCTCCTTCTGAAGACACAGGCTCAATGTTGTAATCCTCGTGATGTTAAACAAGTACCCATCATTCATCCAGGTCTGGCCGGTGCTCTGTGCCCTGGACCCCCGCCTGTGTCTCTCAAGGCCATGCAGAGGGTGGCTGTGCCAGCCCCAGTGTGTTAACATCTTGCTGAAATAAAGGTCCTCATCTGCTTAGCATTCCTCTAATATGCCAATCTCGTAACCTTATTAAAAGAGAAAACGAGATGAATTTGCCTGGCACTTCCTTCCTGAGTACTCACGAGCCTGCTGCTCAGATAATCCACTCCCCCCACCTCCCACCCGACGATCTGGCCCATGATTGACATTGGGCTTATTGGTGTGCAGCTTCCTCGATTTGCTTTTCTTTTCATCTCCGCTGCTTCCCATTATGTTTTAAAATTAATATTAAAAAACCCACCCAGTGCACAACAGAGTTAAAACCAAATAGTGTTGAGAAGCTGGTAATGAAAACAGCCGCCCCTGCTTCACCCTTGTGCACATGCACCCCCAGCCTCAGCCCCAGGACAGCCACTTCCAAGTGTCTTAGCTAGCCTTGTTTTGATTCTTTCCTTTCTTGGTGAAAAGATGTCATTATTGGGGTACCTGGGTGGCTCAGTCAGTTAAGCATCCAACTTCAGCTCAGGTCATGATCTCATGGTTCATGAACTTGAGCCCCACATTCGGCTCTCTGCTGTCAGCACAGAGCCAGCTTTGGATTCTTTGTCCCCCCTCTCTCTACCCCTCCCTGGCTCGAGCTCTCTCTCTCTGTCTCAAAAATAAGTAAATATTAAAAAAGGAGAAAAAATGACATTATTTATTAATTTTGTTTTACTTTGGTAAAAATACCCATCAGATAAAATTTACCATCTTAACCATTTCTATGTGTACAGTTCAGTGGTTTTAAGTACCTTCACACTGTTGGGCAGCTATCATCACGACCACTCATTTCCAGGACTTTCTCATCTTGCAGAACTGACACTCTGCACCCACTTAGCACTAACTCCTCATTCTCCCCCTGACCCACCCCTACTCCAGCCCCTGGGAACCACCATTCTACTGTCGGTCTCTGTGAATTTTACAATTACAGGAACTTCATTTCAGTAAAAGCAGACAGTATTAATCCTTTGGTGACTTGCTCCTTTCACTTGGCTTAAGGTCCCCGAGGTTCATCTGTGCTGTAGCAGGTGTCAGAATTTCCTTCCTTCTTAACGTGGAATAATATTCCGTTGTGTGGAGAGCCTACATGTTGGTTATCCATTCATCAGCTGATGGACACATGGGTTGTTCTACATTTCAGCTTTTTTGAACAATGCTGCTGTGACCTTGGGTGTACAAATATCTGTCCGAGTCCCTGCTTTCAATTCTCTTGGGTGTATTACACCCAGAAGTGGAATTGCTGGATCACCTATGGTAATCATTCCTTAAGTTTTATAACTGACCTTATCTTGTGCTCAGACTCATATTCTGCCAGGTCACAGGAGAAAAAAATGGAAAACTTGTCAGTTGATGATATCTTGGTATTTTGGTTACGTCTGTCTGTCTGTCTGTCTATCTATGTATGTTTTCTTGAGGTTTATTTACAAACCATACTATTCACTCATTGTAAGTATACAATTTTATGATTTTTAGTAAATTATGTAGTTGTGGAACCAGCACCACAACCCACTTTTAGAACACTCCCATCCCCTAAGCAGCTCCCTCCAGCCTGGTGAAGGTCAGTCCCTGCACCCAGCTCTCCTCGAAGCCCTGGGTCTCTGGACCTTATGTGGGACTAGTCTTCAGGATCCTCCTGGGCTGTGTGTGTGTGTGTGTGTGTGTGTGTGTGTGTGTGGTTTTGTGGCTTCATGAGACAAGTGTAGGGATCTAGGGCCTGATGAAACATCCCTATTTTCTACACATGCCCTGGTATCATCCTGGTGCACCTGAAGCCTACCTTCCTGACACCTGGTAGCTTTGACCCCACATAGCCTTCCAAGTTCTGCAGGGGGATCCACCTGTACCTCCTCAGCTCCTCCTCCCTGCATCTGCCAGTTTGGTCACCCTTTTGTGTCCATGTCTAGGTTTCTAAAAATGCATTGGACCCTCTTACCCATGGTCACACCTCCCCATCCCCTTGTCCTTGTGGATCTGTACCTGTGAGCTTTCAAGGGAGAAGAGAGATGGAGAAGGTTATCACTTTTTTTCACATTTTGAATATTTATTTATTCTGAGGGGGGGAGACAGAGAGTGAGTGAGAGAGAGAGAGAAAGAAAGAACAAGTTGGGGAGGAGCAGGGAGAGAAGAAGAGAGAATCCCAAGAAGGCTCCATGCTCAGCACAGAGCCTGATGCAGGGCTTGATCTCACAACCATGAGATCATGACCTGAGCCAAAATCGAGAGTTGGGAGCTTAACCCAACTGAGCCACCCAGGTGCACCTCAAGTTATCACTTTTAGCCAGAATTTCCTAGTTTTCATTGTTTTCCAAAACTATCAAGACGATCAGAAACTGTATATTAGAATTCTGTTACTGTTTTATTGTAAAGTGTTGTAGTTAATTGGAATTTCTTTTTTCCCAGGGTAAGCTGCAGGCACTATTTGCCCAAAGCTTGCCTGCAGTGGGGACACCAAGAGGTCATGCTCCAGAGAGAAGGATTGCTTTGCTAAAGAGATAGTGATAGAATTCTTTTCTTTTAAGTTTATTTATTTTGAGAGAGATAGAGACAGGCAGACAGACAGACAGATGGGGAGGGACAGACAGAGAGGGAGAGAGAATCCCAAGCAGGCTCTGCACTAGCAGAGCCTGATGATGTGGGGCTCAAACCCACAAACCGTGAGATTTTGACCTGAACTGAAATCACAAGTCAGACACTTAACTGACTGAGCCACCTGGGTGCCCTGATAATGATGGAATTCTTAATGGTTCCAAGAACTTGCTACTGAGTTCACCATCACTTGCCCTCTCGAACTATCTAATTGTATTATTAAAAAACACCAAATGAAAAATGGCATGGGAATTTCTTAAAACATTAAGCAGAATTATCATATGATCTAGTAATTTCAATTCTGAGTATGCATCCACAAGAATTGAAAGCAGAGACTCATAGAGATCTTAATTTGCCTGCCCACATTCACAGCAGCCAAAAAGAGGAGGCAACCCAAGTGCCCATCAACAAATGAATGGATAAGCAAAATGTGGCATATACAAACAATGGAATATTATTCAGCCTTGAAAAGGAAAGGAATTCTGACATGTTACAACATGAGAACACTATGCTAACTGAAATCAGCAAAAGGAAAAATGCTGTATGGTTCCACTTCTATGAAGTACCTAGGACAGTCAAGTTTATAGAGATAGAGAGTAGAATGCTGGTTGCCAGGGTGGGTGCTGATGGAAGGAAGGGAGGGGAGTTGTCTGATGGGTATGGATTTTCAGTTTTGCAAGATGAAAAAGGTTCTGGAGATTGGTTGTACAACAGTATGTATGTACTTAATGTTATTGAACCATATACTAAAAAATGGTGAAGATGGTAAGTTTTATATTATATGTATTTTATCACAACTTAAAAAGTGTACCAAATGAATAATTAGCTCCTTTTGGGGTAAGATATTGGGATACTTTTGGATCATTAAACAATTTGAGAACTAACTTGTATTTTCTGACTTATTGAAATTGACATACGCCTTGGTTTAGAACACAGTCTTAACTATTATATTTGGCTGACAAACTTCCGTGATAGTAGGAGTTAAATAAACTTGGCATTTATAAAATAAGGGGAAATAAAGGATAGTCAGCAGGGTGCTCTGTGACAATACATTTATCACAAAGATCACTGAGAACAAGGCAATAAATTTACAAAATAGGGTAGTGTCAGGCATGTCCAACACCCATGAAAATAGGTAAAAATAGATTTCTTGCAATCAGCCTAGTGTTGTCAGGATAGTTATTGTCTTGAGAAAATCCCATTTGTAGAAAATAAATGCTCTGTAGCGAGGCACATACAAAAGTTGTAACTTGACAAGTTTTCCATTAAATGAAAACTAGAAAGAGATCAGAAAATAACTGAAAAGCTGGCTGGCTTTTTTTTCATGTCAATTTAGAGCTCATAGAAGACTGACTTCTAAGTTTTATTCACCACCAACTGCGTATTAATTGGAAAAGAGGGACAGTGACCTGGATTGGTGGTGTCAGCCAGTCTTTAGTTTTTCTGTATCTCAATTGTTAGAAGAATCCTAATAATCTTTTTGTGATTGCTAAATTTCTCAAATATGTTATGACTTGAGCCTAGTTCAACATGAAATTTAAGAATTGCAACTGACCCATGGATTATTTCATCTTTTTGGAATTAAACTTTTAGTCTGAAAATGTCTTTAGGTGTTTATACTTAAGATTAGAAAGTAGATCACTTTACAGCCTTTAATGAAGTATGGGCATATTAGCATAGCTGTAGGTAATGGCATTTATACTAACAGAGGGAACTGACTTACCCAGTCAAGTAATGAATTATGACTAATGCTGATGGAAGAGTCACTACATACAGGTCGGATTCCCTAGCACAGAGCATGAGCTGGGGGCTAGTGGGCTTCCTGGTCCAAGGGCTTTGATGCATGGGGGACTCATTGGAGAAAGCTGTCACCATGGAACACCTGGCTTTGCTACCTCCTGGCCTTGCCCAAGTCTGCATTCCAGTCTCTTAGGGGTTAGGAATGATAAGTCCTTTCTCTTCATGATATTCCTCACATAACCTAGTGGATGATTTCTAGTTTGATTAAAATAGTGTACATAAAAAACTTCAAGATATGAGGCTCTCTTACAGTAACAGTGAAAGATACTTTATAAAGCTCATGGAATTGTCCCAACTCCCTTCACCTACTAGATCAGAGTACCTGGCCTCAGGAAAAACGATGAGACCCACTGTCCTCCCCCGAAGAATGTCATACTAACAATTGTATAGGGATTCCACCCCACCAGAGCCCATGAACTGGGTTTCCTGTTCCTTTCCACCCCAACTTTCTAGTCTGTTCTGAGACTATATTCTTAGAAAAATGACTGGATTGACCAGAAGGACAAGGGCTGGTCCTTTTGGATGGGAAAACATGGAGAGATTGACTGAGTCCCATGGTAGCGCAGGAGGGGAAATCATAGTTTCTTGAGAGCTCCGTTGATTGACAATATCAAAGAGAAAGGGAGTGGGTGTAGAATCATCCCAACTATGGATGGCAGCTGGTTGGAGAGAACGCTGCCTCATTCTGGGCAGTTCCTGTAGTTTTGGGACTGGCCCCACTAGCTCTGCACCTGAGAAAATGTGAGAATAAGTATCAGACACCTTTGGAAATCCACATAGTTCATCTATTAGCAGACTCAGGGTCTGGATCAGTCTTCTTCATTTGAGGAAGAGCAACCTGAGGAAAAGCACTATTGGGTCTCTGAAAAAGAAAGTATTACTGCTTAAAAGAAAGGGGATGTTTTCCTGAACAATCGGGAGGAGAGATATTCCTCTGAAAGTGAACAAGAGTGTGACCCAGAAAAAAAAATTGCATTAAACAGTTTGTTACTCTGAGTAGAGAATTTCCCCTTTTTATGTATAGGTAAAATGTATTTCTAGCTTTGGTTGTTTAAACATAATGGTACTGGGGGAAGTTGGACAGACTCGGCATCCAGAGGAGGCATGACCATGACTTTGGCTCATCTCAAGTGCACCACTCCTTGTAAGTGGGACACATACGAGGTTGGGAAGGGGAGATCAGGTGGGCTCCTGATTGCTTTCCTTCTCCACGGTGCCCAAGACTCCCCACTCCTGGCTCAGGCCTGGGCTTTGGGGCTGAGACCCAACACCCTCTTCTGCAGGTTACAGGTGACAGGTTATGACCTGGCTGCAACATCATTACCCAGAGTTTGGGGTTGTATATAGGAGTTTCTGCAGTGAGGCACATGGCAGTCAAACTGGGCCCTGACAGCAGGTGTCAGCACCAGCAGGACGGGTACAAGTCAAGGCTGTGGACTCACTCTGATCTCTGCTGAGCCTCTGCCTTGAGTACCCACTGCTTCCCACTGTGTGATGTCTGCCAGTGACCAGGGAATGGTTTGTGCCCTTGCTGACCTCAGGGCCATGAGCAGGTCCTATAGCTCAGGGCTCTGTTCATTCTTAGATTTTCATTTCTAAACTTTTATGATCAAAACTGATATTCAGTATAGTTTAAAAATAAAGAAATAATTTTCTTAGTGTACTCATGCCTGCTCTTTACCAATTAATGAGGGGGCAGGAACATCTTGATGGATGTGTGAGAGAGCTGGAGTCTGGTTGGCCACCTGGACATCCTCTGCTAGGAATTGTCCTGCTTTTGACATCGCCTTGTCCTTGGGAATCATGTTCCTCCTGCCATTTACTGAGTTCTTGGGATAGGCAGGTCTTGGAGCAGCTCCTGCATGCCAGGGATGTTACAAAACTGTTTCAAGAGCAGAGGGATTTGTCCTTGGTCTGTGGTCTCTTACTCTCCTTACCTAAGAAAATATTGTTTGCTCATTTTCTTTGATGACCTAGCACTGAGGGATTCTTCATCAGATCGATCCTTACTCCTTCATCAAACTTACTTCTTAGTGTACCTATTTGGCCTTTCTATGTTTACCAAGTAAATCTGCTTACTGTACATGAGTTACTTATTCCTGTTTCCTGCCTTTACACACACCCTCTCTTTGTTAAATCTTATTCCTCAAATTCTGACTTCTTCCAGGAAGTCTTCTGTGATTGCCCACAGGAGCTTCTAAGCTCCCCTTCGCCATTATATGTTCTGTATATTTTATCAGCTTGTAAACTGATGGATTACTGTGGATCCATACATAACAAATATGTGGATTTGTATATGTGATTTGCAGAGATTTTGTACGTGAGATTGTCTCTCCACTGAGGCTGTGAACACTTAGAGAGCTGGCACGAATAATCTCTGTTTATACTCTGCCCATCCCTTCTCAGTGCTTAGTACTACACTCAGAAAGAGCTTGTGAAATTCTATCACTGACTGACTTCAAGACTTGGGACAGGTTTAGTTTCAATTACAGAGGAAATTTGGCCTTGGAACCATCCTTTTGGTAACAGTAACTCTCTCTGCCTCTTCTACCTGCTTGTCCTAGATTGCTATTGTCATTCTTCCCTCTTCTCTGGCACCTTTCTGAGAAACCTCACTGCTTCCTCCATGCAGTCAGATTAGTGCATATTTCTCTTGGCATGTCCCAGTAGAAGAACATATAAGATCCTGGCCCAAATTAAAACAAAACAGCTATGGTGTTGGTTCAAGACTTGCTAATATACTAATAGAAGTGATCAGTGACACACATTAGATTCTAATATACAAAAACAAGATATTACAGTTTTATGAAGAAGGGGAAATTGGCCATGTGGCAAAATGTTAAGTTAGATCTTCACCTAATATCATATACCAAAATAAGTTTTCAGTAGACTGGTTCAATGTAAAAAGTAAAAACATAAATGCAGTGTTAGGAAATATGTGTGACCATTTAACTGATCCCCAGATAATGATGCCAGTAGTAATAAGAATGGCAGCTGTGTCTGTTATCACAGGCTGTGTGACAAAACACCCCAGAACTTCCCAACACCAACTTATTTTGCTGAGGAGTTGTGTTGGAAATTTAGGTTGGGTATGGCTGGTGGTTTTTTTAGCCGGGCTCATATATGAGTCTGCAGTTGATGGCCTCACACATCTGTAGTGGCCAGCTATTATGCACAGAGTGCAACAAGGAAAGCAGGTACAGCAGGCTCCAGCAGACTGGGCTTCTTCAAATGGTGGCAGCACGGCTCCAAGAGTAAGTAGCAAGCACGTGCCTTTCAGATTTCTGCATTGTGTTTGCCTCTGCTCTCTTGGTCAAATTAAGTCACACAATCAAGTACAGTCAGGACATGAAAAAGGATTCCATCCTTTCATGGGAAGAGTGGCAACATATTTGACTATTTTTTTGCAATCTGCCATAGGCACTATTTGAAGTACTTTACATATATCTTGCATTAGTTATCTCCTGCTGCATAACAAATCACCCTTAAACTTAGCAGCTTAAAATAGCAAAGGCTCTTACTTCACAGTTTCCATGAGCTAGGAATCTGGGCATAGCCTGTGTGGGTCCCCTGGTCAGGGTCTTGTAAGGCTGAAGTAAAGGTGTCAGTAGGGGAGGACTGTATTCTAAGCTCACTCCATGGCTGTGGACAGGTCCCTAGTCCTTGTTGGCCCCCTGAGGGGGATACATGTGGACACCAGAAGACGGGGTTATTGGGGGCCAGCTGGGAGGCTGTCTGCCAATTACTAATCTTATGTAGTAAATACTCAATTATCCTTCATTTTCAAATGAGGAAATCGAGGCAAAGAGAGGATCACCTGGTTAGCAAGTGGGGAAGCTGGGGTTGGATCCCAGGCTGAAGGACCTTGACACTCTATTTGCAGTGGAAGGTATAATAAGGGGAAAGAAAGACTGATACAATTGACCACAAATCCATTAGTGTCCCTTGTGTGTCAAACACCATCACCAGAATTGGCAAGTCAGGACATAACGCTGTCTGCCTGCCAATCCATCCCTATTATACTAAAAGCAGTCATAAATCAATAGGAAAACATTACCATCACATGGAAAAAGTCTGCCACAGACTCTCACTGGCAAGTCACTGAAGAAATATGAAAGGCAAATAAACAGAGTTGCTGAACCTCAGAACTAACCAGAGACATGCAAATTAAAATAATTTTCTCTCTCTCTCTTTCTCTCTCTCTCTCTCTTTTTGGTCCACCAAACTGGTCTTTTAAATATTAATTCTCAGTGTGGGTGATTATGTATGAGGATAGATAGATTCTCTCACTCCCCACTGGAGGAAATGTCAGTGGGTGTAACCTTGCAGAAAACAAATGTTTATGTCCTTTGACTCAATCATCTTATCATGAAGGGTTTATACTAAAATTAGAGATAAATTTATGTGTGAAGGTATTCACTAGGGCTTTGCTTATCTCAGTTGGAAATTGGAAGCCTCCTGAATCTCAAGTGATAGCAGGATGGTTACATCATGCCATTCTTAGATTATATGATCATTAAAACCCTATTTTCAAAGAATATTCAGTGCCCTATTGAAATCCTCCTCTCACGTTAAACGGACACAGCAAGATCCTTGCTGTACAGTAGAATTCTAATTCTGTACAATATGTGTGCAGGGTAAAAAATCCCAAATGGAAACAGGTCACAATATGAATAGTGGTTATCACCAGGTGGTCATGTATATTATTTCTTTTATTCTTTTCTGTTTTCTTCACTTCCTTCCTCAGTCTTATATTAACTGTCATAACTGGACACAAAAGCAGCCTGAAGCATCCAGACCAACCTGAAGCATCCATGGGCCAGCAGGCGTGTCCCCCACCCTGTATTCCCTGGGGACAAAGCTGGCCAGTCCTGTCCCTGGGCATCCTCAGCAGTGGGCTGTGACGAGGGGTAGTCCATAGATCTCTACAAAAATTCTGCTCAGCAGTAATGATTTTCTGTATTTCCCTGTATTTTAAAATTAGGGCCAAAAGCCATGGGTAGCATTTCAGTTAGGTAAGTGTGTGTTTTTCATCCCTTCCCCCAAAAGATGAGGTTGGTAAATCAGCTTGTTGAACCATACCTTCTCCTGGCCTATGAGGACATGGTTATGAAATTGTGTTGAGACTCACCAGAATCTCTGCCTTTTGGGGAAGCTGTTCAGTTTTCTCTCCTTGTACCGGTGTGTCCAGTGATGGCTGGTGACTGTGGCTGTCTTCTCAGGGATAGCTTGCTATGTCATTTAAAAGTTGGTATCCTATTGTCATAAAAGGCCATTTGTGGTCAGTATCTCCATGTGAGTTTTAGAAGGGACAGGAAACAGGGAGGCATTTCCTTTTATGTTGTCTCATTATTTGTGTCTTACTCCTCTAGTTTAATTTCCTCTCGGCCCTTCTCTGCTTTTCCATTCATTTCTGCCCACCTTTCCTGCACCTCCTGATACCCCTCCAGCCTGGCCAGACCTCTGGGTTCATTTCCTTCTCTACCCTTCCACCTGACCCTGCTTCCACTGGGCTATAACTGCCCTTTCCTTTCCATACATCCCCTGCCTCCAGTGCTTTAGGGGTTTGCTTTTGGGTATTGTTAGAGACACCAGTTAAATATATTCCTTTAAATCGAAGATATATAGTCTGTGTCTTAAAGATGTGAGGCAGAAAAATATTGAACAAAATAAGACATGTGGAGATGGACAGCATTCTTTTGAGAACATCACTGAAGTGTGGAGGGATCATGTAACACCATTCCCTGAGCAACAGTGGGGTTTCTTTCCTTTCCTCTTGGAAATCTCTCTGGAATCAGAGGCAGGTAGGAGTGCTATGTAAGCAATGTAAGCATCTCTGATAAGCCCAATACTACCTACAAACATGAAACAGGTGACACGTAATGGCCACCTGTGTTTCGGGGCCATGGTCTCCTTATTAGTCTAATAGTTACTTGAGCCCGACTCCTCAGAGTGTGGCAGGTAAACCTCTTTTTGGTATTTCTGAGGCTTCTGGCGGGTAAGGTCCTTGGGTTACCTTCTCTGATGACTTCTTGCTCAAAATCTCTCCTCCCTGGGATTCCCATTATCAGTCCTCTGTACTGCCTGTATGGAGATGGGAGCTGAGCAGGGTGGGTGGGTGTATGGATTCCTGAGCTTCTGATTTTGCTGCGAAAAGCAAACAACCCGGGTTGTGTGTGGGGGTGCCTGGGTGGGTCAGTCTGTTAAGCATCCAACTGGCTTAGGTCATGATCTCACGGTTCATGGGTTCAAGCCCTGTGTCAAGCTCAGGCTCAGAATCTGGATCCTGCTTCGGATTCTTATCTCCCTCCCTGGCGTGTGCTTGCACTCTCTCTCAAAAATAAATAAATAAACTTAAAAAAAAAAAGCCAGCAACCAGGTAAACCACTCATTGTTTATGCGTTGGTGTGAATGAAGCATGCATTATACATTTCTAGTTTGGGTTTGGGGAATTAATGGAGAGTTGTCCCTATAGGAAAATCTACAAGGTGAAGCTAGAAAATATGCATTTTATTTATTTATTTATTTATTTTTTTCAACGTTTATTTATTTTTGGGACAGAGAGAGACAGAGCATGAACGGGGGAGGGGCAGAGAGAGAGGGAGACACAGAATCGAAAACAGGCTCCAGGCTCTGAGCCATCAGCCCAGAGCCTGACGCGGGGCTCGAACTCACGGACCGCGAGATTGTGACCTGGCTGAAGTCGGACGCTTAACCGACTGCGCCACCCAGGCGCCCCTATTTGTTTTTAAAAAAAATTTTTTTTAACATTTATTTATTTTTGAGACAGAGAGAGAGCATGAACAGGGGAGGGTCAGAGAAAGAGGGAGACACAGAATCTGAAACAGGCTCCAGGCTCTGAGCTGTCAGCACAGAGCCCGATGCGGGGCTCAAACCCACAGATCGTGAGATCATGACCTGAGCCGAAGTTGGACGCTTAACCGACTGAGCCACCCAGGCGCCCCTAGAAAATATGCATTTTAAAGGAGCCAAGGTAACAATATAGAAAACAGGAATTTTATATTTGAACTCTTCCTTTCAGGAAGCATTTTTTGAAACTCTTAACGGAAGACTAAACTTCATGATTGTCTTTTTGAGCACTGCCTCTGAACCATCCTTGCTGGTGAGCAGGACTCCTGGGGAGCAGGGCCTCAGCTAGACACTGGGATGGGCAGTGGGTGGCCCCTTCAGGGAACCCTGCAGAGTCTGGGTGGGGAGGGTTCTTTGCCAGTCAGCAGTCTCTGTTCTTCACAGATGGTAAGGACCCTCCCACCGTGGGCAGGGGGACTGCTGGGTTGTTTCTAAACCTTCCTTTCTATTCATTCATGCTCTGAGTCATCCACAGCTGTCCTGGCCCCTTCGTTGCCTCTTTGTTTGGACATGCCTGGCTTTTTACCAGTACCACCCCCCCCCTTCCCTTGGTCCTCTATGATCCCTGCATCAGCTTCCTGTGGTTGAGGTCTCCTATTGACCCTCCCTGAGTCTGCGTGCTATGTTTGCAGGAGGCTCAGCTATGAATAAATAGAGCCAGCTGCTGGCCTGGTGCTGTAGACTTTTGGAGGAAGGGGCACAAAGGGTCAGGGGGACTGTGGAGAAATCCCATGTCCCTAACAGGGCAAAGAGTTTGGAGGGGTATGGGGGGAGCTGCGGCCTCCATATCATGTGCACTTCAGTCCGGCATCTGCGAGACCCTTGGGCTCTTTCCAGGTCCCGTGGAGATTGGGGCAGGACCACTGGGGGCTCAATGGGAATAGCCGGGGGGAGTGGGCATTTGGGCATGTGCTGACAGTTTCTCTTATTTATTTGGAGTTGTTAATACTCCTTATTAGTACAAATGATTTCACCATAATTGGAAGTATATTTAAAAGACAAAGAATCATCTTCCTTATTTGTAATACTCTAGAAAATGCATGGCTAATTAAAACCATAAAGTTATCTAGGGTCTTTGAGGATGGCAAAAATAATAAATAAAAGTCTTGAGTCTTAAGTCAGCATATTGTTTTGGTTAGTGGTTTGAAGTGTAACTGTTGATATTATAAGATCCATTTTCTTCTTTATTATTAAAATTTTTATCACCTGTTATCTTAACTGTGCATAGTCTTCTCTGCTTTCGGGTGGTGCTTGAGCATGGCTGATGGCAGTGCTGATTTATTCTGCTGAATTTCTTTCCTACAGAAGAAATAAAGGGTAATTATTCATATTCGGCACATTATGAATGTAGAGAATGATAGTTATTTGTGTTTACATTTCATCTGCCAAGCTCCTTCCTCTTTCTCTTCTCCCTTGTTCAGTTGGTAATGAAGTCCTTCATCTTCTGATGAATGTTCCACCTTCCCTGGACGTCCCCATCACAGCACCACTGCTGGATCCTGACTCTGGCTGCCCACCCCCTACCCCAGCCCTGACTCAGATGTCTGTGAACATTGCCCTCCCTCATTCCATCCCAGACTTCATGTCTTTCTCCTCTTCAGTCTGACCCCTCTGCTTCTCTCAGGTTGGTTTCCTAGATAAAGGGAAAAGCCAAGTTGGCAATTACAGTTTTAATGGCCGGTGCTCTTTTTCTTCTGGTTCATTCTGCAGCTGAACAGTTTCATCCATGAACAGTGTTCCCCTCCCCCCATGAAGGAGCGCTGTATTCTAGTTTCCATCAAGTCTTGTTCAATTTAGTGATTTTTTTTAAAGATTTAAAAAAATGTTTTTTTGTTTTTGTTTTTTTCAGTGAGAGAGAGAATGAAGGGAAGGGGCAGAGGGAGAGATATCAAATCCAAAGCAGGCTTCAGGCTCTGAACTGTCAGCCTAGAACTAGAACTGTCAGCCTAGAACTCACAAACCACAAGACCATGACCTGAGCTGAAGCCAGATACTTAACTGACTGAGCCACCCAGGTGCCCCTAATCTAGTAATGTTTAAAACTGAAGACTAACTGGACAAGATTAGGGGGCAGTGCAGGAAGGGGGGCAGCCTGTGTCCTTGCCAGCCTCTCCTTTAGTGGCCAGGATGGAGAATGTGGACTGCTGGGGGCCTTGAGGGCCACTGGGATGGGGAAGAGCATCAGGAGAACTGTGCTCTTGGAGGTAAGTGTCCCTGGACCATCTTCTCTGGAAAACTCAGCTTGTATTTGTGTATTTTATGTTTTCAAAGTTGTTTTCACATTACTTTTTCCAAAGCTCATTTCGAATAAGGCAAGATACCTGGAAAATAGGATGGAAAAAAGCTAGAATAAATTTGATTCACCTGGTTGAGCAGTCTCCTTTTCACCTTTACTGATGTCATGCAGCATTTATCATGTGGGAGAGTTTACAAAAGATTGCATGTGAACTATTTCGTTACTGATTAAAAAAAACACTGCAGTCTTTGTTCATCCTGATTTGTTCTTGAAACGAACATCATGATTGTTGATTGAGTATCACACGTACAATTACATAGGTTGATGTGAACACTCAGTGCCAGGATAATGGAGGATGGAGTCATTAAACACATTTAGGATGCAGTACAGAGTGGATTTTGTGACCTGGGCTAAATTGCACATAGCAGGCAGTCAGACCTGTCCAGCTTGGTGCCTGTGTACCCATCCTGAAGTTCCAGAAGTAGGAAAAATCCATCTTGGGAAAATGTCTACGAGGGCTGAATGATCAACAGATGCCAGCCATAGGGAATCTTGAACAACCACTGTATGTCTTTGTTTCAATCCACAAAACCCCACTATCCAGAAGGATGTTGTTCCCTCCCTTTGTGCTATTTCAGAGAGAGCTTATGTCTGGACAGAAAAACAATCCACCTGCAGGCCAGTGTTTTTGTTTTTGGTTTTGTTTTTGTTTTAAGCACACCTGATAGCTTTAATTAGAAAGGAGAAGGCTCTCATTAAGTTTATTACATTAAAAACCTAAGTAACTAGATGTTGCATAGGACTTATTTATTTTTAAGTAAACTAAAAAAAGTATTCAAGAACCTGCATGCTTTTTGGAAGGGATATGAAGCATTATCTCAGACAGACATACAGGGGGTAGGGAGCAAGGGGCCTCAGCTTGGTAAAGACTGTGAAGGGATGTGCTGTGTAAAACTCCCCCTTACTCTGCATTTGGTGAGTTTTAATCCAGGCAGGGAACCTGCTAGGTTACGTGGCAGACGGGGTATGGAAGGAATTAAAGTTGCTATATATGCTGACATGGAAAAGGGAGATTATCCTGGATCATCTGGATGAACCCATGGTCCTTACAAGTAGAAGAGAAATGCAGAAGGAGGAGGGTTAGAAAGAGGCATAGCTGTGGAAGAATGGCACATGAGTGGCCTCCAGAAGCTGGAAAAAGCAAGTAAGTAGATTTACCCCTAGAGCCTCCAGAAAGGAACATAGCTCTACTGACACCTTGATTTTAGTTTAGTAAGACCTGTGCTGTACTTCTACAGAACTTTAAGATGACAGATTTGTGTTGTGTCAAGCTGCTAACTATGTGGTAATTTGTTACGACAGCCATAGAAAACAAATACAGAAGCAGAACAATATGAACTCTAAAGAAAAAGCCAATCCTACCCCATTCCCCACCCCATGGTGCTACTGGGGATCCAGGCTCCTTTTCCTCTCTGCTTGCCATCTTCAGCATGTCGACTCTGCCCCATGTTTCTTGTCTCAGGGTTAAAATGGGAATACTGCCTCTCCAGGTAACATGTTTATCTTCCAAGCAAGTATTGGAAACATAAAGGGGTAGCACCTGTCTCAGGAAAGACAAAGTCTTCCAAGAACCCCCAAGGAGACTTCCACATACATCTCATTAGGCAGAATTGCGTCACATGGCCGCTCCTCAGTGAAAGCAGTCTGGGAAAGCAGTGTTAGTTGGGTACATTGGCACCCCTGCAGATGGGTTCTTTTGTGAAGATGGAAGATATTGACATTGATCCACAATTCTGTCTTTTGTAGTCTTTTTGTCCAAAGTCTGATATATCCATGCTTCAACCTTACTGGTACCTACAATTTCTCCCTCTTCTAGAGTCAGGGTATCAGAGTGGTCAGTGGACAACCACAACCACATGAGTTCCCATTTTAAAGACTGTTGGCTCTCCAGCTGTATTTACCTAAAGGGTGTGCCCATTATATCTTGTATTCAAGGCTGGTTATCCAGCCTTTATTGTGCAAGAAACACCCATCAGAATTGTGATCATCACATTATTTTCAGCATAATCATTGCCCCAGTCTGTTTTGATGGGCTAACATATGCATAGTTAATCCTGCTACTTGATTATTCCTAACTCACTCATTCCCAAGGCATAGCCTTTTCCCTGGATTTCTGGTGTTTGCTTTTAAAGGGAGAGACGGAGTGGAAAAAAGGAAATTATTGGCAAAGAATCCATTGTTTTAGGCAAGGTGACTCTCCTAAGGCGAATGCAGGGGGGTCTATCAATCAGTTTTCTAGTGCTGACCAGAAAATTCCATGTTGACTGTTAAAACTTACCTTCCAGAGTGGCGGAAGGAGGGATTGAAACTGCAGTCAGGTTAGGTGTTAAATCTGGGTTTGTTGATGTGGAGCCCTTAACATAAGAGACTCTATTTTGGGCTTGTGTGTGTGTGTGTGTTTTTAAACAAGTCTCTCCTTTTGATTGGACTTTCAATTTAACTGAAAGATGTGATCAGAATTGAAGGCTTCAGTGCCACTTCCAGCTACCACTCTGTGGTCCTCACAGCCATTGTTGGTCCTCATGGTGGTGTTCATAGGTCATGATGTTTTTGCTTAATCTTTGTGATATTCATGGGTTATAACCTTCTGTTCACAGTTTTTATGTTGGCCATTTTCTTTGTTCCTTTTCTGATGTTCGAGTCTTAGGGAGATCATTTGTTTGGTGGTTAGTAGCTAAGAACACACATTCAAAGCTGTTGAGAGAATACAGTGCATCAGGGAGATTATTATGATTTTATAAGCAAGACAATTCCCCATGTTTGGAGTACATTTCAGAGCTATGGTTCCCAAGACCCAAACCAACCATAAAAGAAGTCAGAGAAAGACCCTGCTGAAGGAGTCACCTTTCTAAGCCAAGTGGCCTGCTCAGTGATTTTATATAATTGAGTTTCAACTTCCCCAGGTGCAGCAGCTGGTGTTGGTCACAGCACAGGCAACTCTGCTCAGCTAGAAGATAATCAGGGGTGTCCTATTATCAAGGACAACTTGGCCAGAGGATATAAAGATCTATGTTGGGCAGCTGTTGTCTTAGCAACAGATTCCACAGTATCTACAAGAGTTAAGGAGAGGTTTCTGATCACATTCTTATGTATATTTACTCCTAACTAGGAGAGAATAATCCTTGTCAAAGGAAGTGAATCTTGAGTTGTGAATGCCTCTTGGTAATTCCTTTCTAGCTCACTGACATAAATCCAGGGGGTCAACCAATGAGGTCCGACAGTTAGGGGCACAGCTAGGTAATCTAGGAATCATTTCCTGGTTATACACCAGCCATCTAGGTTTTCATGGGCCCAAGGAGAATAGTAAGAACTGTAGACAAAGATCAATTCTGTCAGGACACAGGCCACTTTCATTAAGGTGGCACTGTTAACAGATAGGACTTTTTGATGACAAGTCCAGCTATCTGAAAGACAAAGCTTAACCCTAACTTTGCCCCTCGCCTCCTGCCTACTGCCCCAGCAGTGGCCTGGGAGATAGGGATGTTGGCATTATTTTCCCAGACCAGTGCCAGAGTAAAGGAAAGAAAGGGAAGAAGAGAGGGTCTCATGTTTAAGGTCTTGATCTGGCATCTTGGGAGGAAGCAGTCCACCTCAATGTTGACTACTTCTCTTCCTTGACAATTTGATCTGGACTGCTTCCATCATCTGTATGGGATTAGATGTCAGGTGAAGCCTTCTTTAGTTATGAGATGCATATTCAACATTCAAGTCCCTGACAGTTGGCTCCCATCTGGGTAGTAAGAAGGACCTGGTATAGTCCCTTCCAAGGAGATTCAAGGGAAGTCTGTTTTTACTGACACCAAATTTGAAGGGTAGGAGGAAACTGGAAATATTAGTTTGGAGGGTCATAGCCAGATTTTTGAGCAAACTAGAAGAATTCAGGATTCAGTCCAATTTATAGGTATATAAAAGAGATATAAAGACAATCAATAGGATTAGAATCTAATATAGACAAAGCTCTAAATATAATTTCTCCTCTCTACAGTTATCCCAACTTTATATAGTACAATGCATTAAACTTTGCCTGATTATTTATATAAGTCTAGCAAGAAAAGTAATTGACCATATAAGCTCTTTTAAAGAATGCTTTGCTTTGTAAGCAAGTTACCAAGCTAATTTTTACATCTCTCTCAAACATGACAATCCAGTCAAAGCCTTTGTATTATGGCCTGTATTTCTAATTGTGTCCTGTTACCAGCAGAACAGATTCTCACTGAACTTATGTAAATAACTATTTTTCCATGAAAAGAATACTCAAGGGTTTCTGAATTTTGGAGGGATCAAGTAGGAAGAAAAAGTACACATTTCATCTTTGTTCACAAAGGTATATCGTACCAAATTTTTAATAGCTTAAGAGAAAAGAGAAAAAGATTTCTTAAAATTGAAAAAAAGCAAAACATTAGTGATGTTTTATTATTTTTTTAATTTTTTAATTAAAAAAAACTTTTTTAATGTTTATTTTTTTGAGAGTGAGAGACACAGAGTGCAAGCAGAGGAGAGGCAGAATCTGAAACAGGCTCCAGGCTCTGAGCTGTCAGCACAGATCCCGACGTGGGGCTCGAACTCACAAACCGTGAAGTCATGACCTGAGCTGAAGTCAGATGCTTAACTGACTGAGCCACCCAGGCACCCCTAGTGATGTTTTAAATAAGAGTCATAAATATAATCATCCTTCCCAAAGTTCATGTATTCCTGTTACTGATTCTTATTATGCTTGAGTCCAATTTTCCTTCTAGTTCCAGAAATTCTTACCCAGGTGAGTTGTATGATCTGAAAGTTATCAGAAACCTACATCCTAGAGTACTTGTCAGATTCTCTTCCATGAATTTCTCTGAAGATGAAACACATTGGCAGAAAGCTTTGTAATAGCATCTGAGTAAAGCAATAACTGTCTGTAAATGACAAGAGACGTGAAATGGCATTGTTAAAGGCCTGATTAGAGTTCATTACAGTGCAATTGACAAAGAAATTTGGTTATTTCTGTGACATAACAAATTTTAAGATAATAACTGGAATTTTGACTGATAACATTAAACCAGGACATATTGGATTTCCAGGAATTTCACATAATTTTCTGGAACACTTATATAGCCACACAACATAAAGAAGGCTTAATATTACTTTTTACTTGATAATGCTTCCTATGTAATTTAACATAGCAAATAAGCCTATTAGTTTAGCATCTCCCTTTTTATAAGGAGAGACAACAAATCCTTTGAGATGTCCCAGGGTCCCTCTGAAACATCTCAAAGTCAATTCAAGGTCAAAAGACTGCATTTAGAATTTGATTTGGGGGAAGTTTGTCAAAAATATCAAAAGGTTTGGGGAGGAGCCAAGATGGCAGAACAGCATGAAAGTTTTTTGTGTGTCTCATGTCCATTAAATACAGCCAGACCAACACTAAACCAATCCTGCACACCTAGAAAACTGATCTGAGGATTAACACAACAATCTGCACAACCTGAACCACAGAATTCAGCAGGAATTCACCCCAAGAGAAAGAGCAGGAAGAAACGACAGCGAGGGACTTAACCAACACAGATACAAGCAAGATGTCTGAACCAGAATTTGGAATCACGATAATAAGAATACTAGCTAGAGTCGAAAATAGATTAGAATCCCTTTCTGCGGAGATAAAAGAAGTAAAAGCTAGTCAGGATGAAATAAAAAAAATGCTATAACTGAGCTGCAATCTTGAATGGATGCCGTGACGGCAAGGATGGATGAGGCAGAACAGAGAATCAGCAATATAGAGTACAAATTATGGAGAATAATGAAGCAGAAAAAAAGAGGGAGATTAAGGCAAAAGAGCATGATTTAAGAATTAGAGAAATCAGTGACTCTTCAAAAAGGAACAACATCAGAATCATAGGGGTCCCAGAAGAGGAAGAGAGAGAAATATGGGTAGAAGGGTTATGTGAGCAAATCATAGCAGAAAACTTTCCTAACCTGGGGAAAGACACAGACATCAAAATCCAGGGAGCACAGAGGACCCCCATTAGATTCAATGAAAACCAACCACCGACAAGGCGTATCATAGTCAAATGCACAAATTACTCAAGCAAGGGGAGAATCATGAAAGCAGCAAGGGAAAAAAAGTCCTTAACTTACAAGGGAAGACAGATCAGGTTTGCAGCAGACCTGTCCACAGAAACTTGGCAGGCCAGAAAGGAGTGGCAGGATATATTCAATGTGCTGAATTCAGAAAAATATGCAGCCAAGACTTCTTTATCCAGCAAGGCTGTCATTCAAAATAGAAGGAGAGGTAAAAAGCTTCCCAGACAAGCAAAAATTAAAGGAGTTCGTGACCAGTAAACCAGCCCTACAAGAAATTTTAAGGGGGACTCTTTGAGGGGAGAAAAGATGAAAATACATACATACATACCAAAAGCAACAAAGCCTAGAAAGGACCAGAGAACACCACCAGAAACCAACTCTACAAGCAACATAATGGCAATAAGTTCATATCTTTCAGTACTCACTCCAAGTGTCAGTGGACTAAATGCTCCAATCAAAAGACATAGGGTAACAGAATGGATAAGAAAACAAGATCAATCCATATGCTGTTTACAAGAGACCCATTTTAGATCTAAAGACACCTGCAGGTTGCAAGGAAGGGGATGGAGACCCATCTATCATGCTAATGGTCGCCAGAAGAAAGCTGGGGTAGCCATAGTTATATCAGACAAACTAGGTTTTAAAATAAAGACTGTAACAAGAGATGAAGAAGGGCATTATATCATAATTAAGGGGTCTATCCACCAAGAAGACCTAACAATTGTAAACATATATGCTCCAAATGTGGAGGAACCCAAATATTTAAATCACTTAATCACAATCATAAAGAAACTCATCGATAATAATACCCCACTTACAACCATGGAAAGATCATCTAATTAGAAAATCAACAAGAAACAATAGCTTGGAATGACACACTGGACCAGATGGACTTAACAGATATATTCAGAACATTTCATCCTAAAGCAGCAGAATATACATTCTTCTCCACTGCACATGGAATGTTCTCCAGAACAGACCACATACTGGGACACAAATCAGCCTCAATAAGTACAAAAAGATCGAGATCATACCGTGCATATTTTCAGACCGCAATGCTATGAAACTTGAAATCAACCACAAGAAAAAAATTGGAAAGGTAACAAATACTTGGAGACTAAAGAACATCCTACTAAGAATGAGTGGGCTAATCAAGAAGTTAAAGAGGAAATTAAAAAGTACATGGAAGCCAATGAAAATTATAACACCACAAACCAAAACCTCTGTGACACAGCAAAGGTCATCATAAGAGGAAAGCATATAGCAATCCAGGCCTTCCTAAAGAAGGAAGAGAGATCTCAGATACACAACCTAACCTTACTCCTTACAGCTCTGAAAAAGAACAGCAAATAAAACCCAAAACCAGCAGAAGACTGGAAATAATCAAGACTAGAGCAGAAATGAATGGTATCGAAACCAAAAAAGCAGTAGAACAGATCAATGAAACCAGAAGCTGATTCTTTGAAAGAATTAACAAAATTGATAAACCACTAGCCAGCTTGATCAAAAAGAAAAAGGAAAGGGCCCAAATAAATAAAATCAAGAATGAAAGAGGAAAGATCACAACAACACAGCAGAAATGAAAAAAATAATAAGAGAATATTATGAGCAATTATACACCAATAAAATGGACAATCTGGAAGAAATAGATAAATTCCTAGAAACATATACACTACCAAAACTGAAACAGGAAGAAATAGAAAATTTGAACAGACCCATAACCAGTAAAGAAATTGAATTAGTAATAAAAAATCTCCCAAAAAACCAAGAGTCCAGGGACAGATGGCTTTCCAGGGGAATTCTACCAAACATTTAAGGAAGAGTTAGCACCTTCTCTTGAAGCTGTTCCAAAAAAATAGAAATGGAAGGAAAACTTCCAAACTCTTTCTATGAGGCCAGAATTACCTTGATTCCAAAACCAGACAGAGACCCCACTAAGAAGGAGAACTATAGAACTATTTCCCTGATGAACATGGGTGCGGAAATCCTCAACAAGGTATTAGCCAACTGGATCCAAAATACATTAAAAAAATTATTCACCATGACCAAGTGGGATTTATACCTGGGATGAAGGGCTGGTTCAATATCCACCAAACAGTTAATGTGATTCATCATATCTATAAAAGAAAGGACAAGAACCATATGATCCTCTCAATAGATGGAGAGAAAGTCTGACAAAATACAGCATCCTTTCTTGATAAAAATCCTCAAGAAAGTAGGGATAGAAAGATCATACCTCAAGATCATAAAAGCCATATAGGAAAGACCCAACACTAATATCATCCTCAATGGAGAAAAACTGAGAGCTTTCCCTCTAAGGTCAGGAACAAGACAGGGATGTCCACTCTCACCACTGTTACTCAACATAGTATTGGAAGTCTTAGTCTCAGCAATCAGACAACACAAAGAAATAAAAGGCATCCAAATCGGCCAGAAGGAGGTCAAACTTTCACTCTTTGTAGATGACATGATACTCTATATGGAAAACCCAAGATTCCACCAAAAAACTGCAAGAACTGATTCATGAATTCAGCAAAGTTGTGCGATATAAAATCAATGCACAGAAATCTGTTGCACCAACAATGAAGCAATAGAGGAATCAAGGAATCGATCCCATTTACAACTGCACCAAAACCCATATAATATCTAGGAATAAATCTAACTAAAGAGGTGAAAAATCTATACACTGAAAACTATAGAAAGCTTATGAAAGAAATTGAAGAAGATGCAAAAAATGGAAGAAGACTCCATGCTTCTGGATAGGAAGAACAAATGTTGTTAAAATGTTGATACTTCCCAAAGCAATCTACATATTCAATGCAATCCCTATCAAAATAACACCAGCATTCTTCACAGAGCTTGAACAAACTATCCTAAAATTTGTATGGAACCAGAAAAGACCCCGAATAGCCAAAGCAATCTTGAAAAAGAAAATCAAAGCAGCAGGCATCACAATCCCAGACTTCAAGCTGTACTACAAAGCTGTAATCATCAAGACAGTATGGTCCTGGCACAAGAACAGACACTCAGATTAATGGAATGGAATAGAGAACCCAGAAAATGGACCCACAAACGTATGGCCAGCTAATCTTTGACAAAGCAGGAAAGAATATCCAATGGAATAAAGACAGTCTCTTCAGCAAGTGATGCTGGGAAAACTGGACTGCAACATGCAGAAGAATGAAACTGGACCGCTTCTTACACGATACACAAAAATAAACTCAAAATGGATGAAAGACCTAAATGTAAGACAGGAAGCCATCAAAATCCTTGAGGAGAAAGCAGGCAAAAACCTCTTTGATCTTGGCTGCAGCAACTTCTTATTCAACACGTCTCCGGAGGCAAGGGAAACAAAAGCAAAACTGAACTACTGGGTCCTCATGAAAATGAAAAGCTTCTGCACAGTGAAGGAAACAATCAGCAAAACTAAAAGGCAGCTGACAGGATGGGAGAAGATATTTGCAAATGACATATCAGATAAAGGGTTAGTATCCAAAATCTATAAAGAACTTATCAAACTCAACACCCAAAAAACAAATTATCCAGTGAAGAAATAGGCAAAAGACATGAACAAACACTTCTCCAAAGAAGACATCCAGATGGCCAACTGACACATGAAAAAATGCTTAACATCACTCATCATCAGGGAAATACAAATCAAAACCACAATGAGATACCACCTTACATCTGTCAGAATGGCTAACATTAACAACTCAGGCAACAACAGATGTTGAAGAGGATGCAGAGAAAGAGGATCTCTTTTGCATTGTTGGTGGGAACGCAAACAAGTGCAGCCACTCTGGAAAACAGGATTGAGGTTCCTCAAAAAATTAAAACTAGAACTACCCTATGACCTGGCAATTGCACTACTAGGTATTTATCCAAGGGATACAGGTGTGCTGTTTTGGAGGGACATATGCACCCCCATGTTTATAGCAGGACTATTAACAATAGCCAAAGTATGGAAAGAGCCCAAATGTCCATCGATGGATGAATGGATAAAGAAGTGGTATGTATATACAATGGAGTATTACTTGGCAATCAAAAAGAATGAAATCTTGCCATTTGCAGCTACATGGATGGAACTAGAGGGTATTATGCTAAGCGAAATTAATCAGAGAAAGACAAATATCATATGGCTTCACTCATATGAGGACTTTAAGAGACAATGATAAAATTATAAAAGGTAAAATGAGAATCTTTGTTTTTCTAAGCGGATTACGTTAAAAACCTTTTGTTTACAATTTGGGTTTTTTCCAATTTTTTAATGTTTGTTATTTATTTGTGAGAGAGAGAGCGCGTGCAGTGGGGGAGGTCAGAGAGAGGGAAACACAGAATCCAAAGGGGGCTCCAGGCTCTGAGCTGTCAGCACAGAGCCTGATGTGGGCCTCAAACCCACGAACCGTGAGATCATGACCTGAGCAGAAGTCCGACGCTTGTACAATTGAGCCGCCCAGGCACCCCTGTTTACAATTTCTTATTAATAGCAGACCAATAATCTGAAAAACCTTTGTCCTTTTAACAGAGAGAAAAACTAAAGTCTAATTTTATACCAGTGTACTTTTTATATTAAAACTCATTTAAAAAAATTCATTTTAATCTTAGCCAGATTCCTTTTCCACAGACCTTCTATAACTTTCTTTTTTACATTCAGATTTTGGCCTATATTTTTCCTCTTTAAATAACCAGCCTTACTTTAGGACAAAGTTACTTTCTTTTCCCTTAACAAAAATATACTTCCATTCTCCATACCTTCTTTTACCCAAACACACAGTCTCCTTTTTTTTTTTTTTTTTTGTGGGGGGGATATGGAGATGTTTCCCTTATTCTAGTTGCTTTAACCATATATATTAGAAATCTTAACCCTTAGGAATCTTAACTAAGAAGTTGACTTAGTTGTGAACTGTCAGTTGGCAAACTTAACATTTTTCTTAAGTGATTTCTTGGAATTTCTCAGTGTGGCATAAAACATGTTTACTGAGAGATCCAAACATCTTTAGTTTCACTGTAATATGAAAACAAAAGTAGGTAAACTTAGACTTGGTTAGCAATGAATATTTCAGTATTTTATCTTAATTTGGAAATGATGTGGATATTCAGTGATTTTTAAAATTTATTTAACATACTTTGACAAAACTCTAAAGTTTCAGGTTACCAAAAAGGTTTTGGAAACTTATTTTTTAGTACACATACCATAAAACATCATTTTTGCAAAAAAGTTCACCTAAAAGCTTATCTCATATCTGTTCTAAGTCATTTGCTCCCAACAATTATGTTTAGATTACCACAAAGACTTCATGAGACATTAGGCAAGATTAGCCATCATTTGTCTTGTTAATGAATTTTGTAAGTGATAAAACATGAAATGATTTTATTGGCAAACTTAGGGAGAATAAAAAGTATATTTAATATTGATAACTCTAAAGATACATCTGTTTTAATTAAAACAACAATCTTACATTAGCTTTAATACTATCTTTCCAAATCATGTGAACCTGAAAAGCATTTGGGTTCATTTCTATTATATTTCTGAGATTTAGGGATACGTAATTTATAAATGTTCATTTTAAGCCAATTAAATAGAGCTCTTTACAAATTAATTTTAGCAATACCATCTGGCAGTAGGAAATGTCACACATCTTCAACAGACATGCATAAACGTATAAACAGAGACCTTATAGGTATTGTTTTAAATTTTCTAGCCATGAGACAGGTTTGATAACACAAAATTCACTAGTACATAAAAGAACAGTGGGATGCAGATTGTTTTTCTGGCAAATGGAATAAGTTAAAGTTACCTGCTCAGATGGCTAATGTGTTTTCTACTAATACTTGTGGAGAAGACATTTAAGATTTGTCATTAATCTCCTTTTCAAATAACCATTCCCCCTTTTGTTCTACTCCTGGTAAGAATTACCTCTCTGAGGCTGGCATTTTTAGGATTTTCATCTTGAAAGGCACAGGGAAAAGAATGCAAGTTTCTCCAAGAACTTTGGTTTCCTAAGACCAATAACTTACAAACCTTTTGAGATAAATAGGGGAGATTTTAGAATTGTTAAAAATAATAGGTGAACTCTGAATTGGTAAGATAAGGACAGTGGCTTTTAATTTTTCAAAGAATTGGGTCATAGCCTGGATGTTAAAGAACTGACATATGTACCCACCTATGTTGGAATTACATTTTTTTGTTTGTTTTCCCTTGGCTGTTTAAGGGAATTGGGTAGCAGTGTATCAGAAAATCCCTCAGAGTCTTGTCAGTTCTGGAGGAGTGCATAGGCCGCCCTTCTTTGAAGGTGGATATGGGGGTATCTGTAACATCATTAACTTGGTGGACTTTGTTGCCGGTCATGTATGGGCAGTTCAGAAAGAGAATAACTAGAATGAGTATTTGAATAAAGGAAGATTAGGGAAACAGTAAGAATTACATCATTCCTACAGTTTTTGTCTTAGGGACCTCTTGTGTCTTTTTGATTTTTTTATCAGATTTTTGTAACAAAACTTCCAGTGAAGCTCTTTTTGGAATTTTGAAGCCTTTATTTTTCAGTGCACTTCTGAAATAGTCTTATCTAATTGGAACATTCCTCATAATGGCTATTGTAATTCCAGGTTGTAATTCCCCTGAGGGCTGACCACAGTTTGGTAGGATCCTAGCCACAAATGGAGTTTAACCCACATCCAGTGGCCATATCTAGCGGCACATGGGATGCAACTCACATTTCTGTCTGACCTTATTTTGCGGCCCCCAAACTGATAGTTACCAAGCCAGATTCTTCAGGACACAAAACAAGCTTAGTAAGATTTTGCCATCTTTGCTAGCTATCTGCAGCTTCCAGGACTACAGTTTTTAGACATAAAACAAGCAGGTGTGCTGGAAGGTGAGGGGCTCAACTCTTTGGATTTAAAGGATTCCATTTCTTTTTTAAGTTATCTTTTTAATCTTTTTAAAGTTTATTTATTTATTTTGAGAGAAAGAGAGAGAGAGAGAGGAAGGGAGAATGAGCTGGGGGAAGGGGCAAAGGGAGAGAGTGATGCACAGAGCCGGATATGGGGCTCAAGCCCGCGAACTTGATCATGACCTGAGCTGAAATCAAGAGTCAGACGTTTAATCGACTGAGCCACCCATGCACCCCTAAAGGATCCCATTTCTTTTAGCTACTAGGCCATCAGGTTTTCAGAACTGCACTAACATCTAAGAGGGATGTGCCATGGGGTTTGGGAATTGTGGGAGGTTTTACAGTACCTCCCACAAGGTACCTTCTGTACCTTGTTGGCACAGAAGTTTTCTTGAGGTTGGTGTCAATCTAACCCATTCTGTGACCAACTTATTTTATCAACCGGAGTCTTCAGGTGGTGAGCTCAAATAACATTTAAATGCTTGACCCGTGCCCACTAATGTTTATAGCCTTTTTTTTTTTAACTTTTGAGATTCCAATTAGCACTGGCCTTTACCTAAAATAAAGTTTTATTCACTCAAGGCTTTGCACTGGACCCAGTACAGCTTAAATTGGAATAGCCTGATCCCAGACCCAGTCCGATTCTGGACCCAGTCTCATTTTCAAGTCAGACCCAGCCTGACTCTAGCCAGTGTCTACCAAAGTTCCCTATGGGGAATCTGGGGATTCAGGAAAGGGTTGGGGTTTTCCACTCAAAATAGGGAACTGTGCGAAGCCAATTAGATCTGGAGCTCAATGCAAAGACAGCAGAGCTCAGAATTGAAAGGAACTTACCTACAGCCCATGGAAATGGCAAGAAAATGAAATTAGAGGATTCATGGGGTGCCACAGCTGTACTTCTCATCTCCAAATGCCACCGGAAGTTTACTTTGAATTCTATCCCTGCCACCAAATCTGTTAAACAACAGAATTCAAGTGAGTAAATTTGAAGATCGAATTGGCTTTCTTAATCCATCTAGCAAATAGAAAGAGCTCCATTGAGTTGCAGAAAAGGAAAGATTTTTAAAGGTAGACAGGAAGTGGAAAAAAGGAAATTATTAGCACAGAAGCCATTGCTTTAGCACAGGTTGCCCTCCCAAGGGGAATGGAAGGGGCCTCTCAGTAAATTTCTTAATGCTGACCAGGAAATTCTATGTTGACTGGTTAAAGGTTACATACCTGGGGGTGGGGAGGTGTTGAAACTGTGATTAGGTTAGGTAGTAAGTCTTGGTTTGTTGACATGGAGCCTTAACAGAAGTGACTGCATTTGGGGCCTGTAGTTTTCTTCTTAACACCACCCACCTAGCTTCTCCTTCCTCCAAGTCTTTGCTCATCTGCTAGCTTCTTGTGGAGGCTTACCCTGACCACCTGTTAATACTGCCCTCCCCATGCCACAGGTGTTCTGACCCCTCTTACCTTTTTCCCTTTTACCCTTGTTTCCTGTAGCACCTGTTACCTTCTAACATACCTTAGAGTTTATTACATCTTTCACTTTGCCTCTTCTTGCTCAGACATAAGCTCTGTATAGGAAGGGATTTTTGTAATTTTCATTCATGTGTTCCAAGTGCTTGGAATGCTGCTGGTTGCCTCTCAATTAATATGAATGAATGAATGATCTCACACCAGTGAGATCTTTCCATAGACATGCAAGAAGGCTTTACTCTGGGCAAAAGGTGGAGCACCGTATGCCTGGAGGAGCTGAGGATGCTTCCCAGGGCAATGGTGGGCTGGGTCTCTGAGGATGAATGTACATCATTTCTGAGCAGAAGTCCTGAGAGCCAGCCCCTGGCTCACCCTGTCTTGCCCTTTGCCTCATGATCCGCCACGTTGCAGGAGTGGCTACTCCATCAGCCTGTTCTGGAGGGTGGATAGCGTGACCTGAGCCACAGCAGACCCCCATGGACTAATTAGATGGATGGGAAATAAAATGTTATTGTTATAAAGTGCTAAGATTTTGGGGTCATTTGTGACTGAGTCACAGAAGCAACTGTGAGACAGTAGAGGTTCTAAAACAAGGAACATGGATCTTAGGGTGGATCTGAGAGGATGGGGCTGGTGCAGGCTTTGTTGCATTTGAGAGGCTGTTGGGTGTCCAGATGCAGATGTTGGGTGAGCACATGGTGTCATTGTCAAGCTCAGCAATGAAGCCTGGTCTGGAGGAGACTTGGGGCCATTGATGTGGAACCGGGCAGAGAGTCATCAGAGTGCATGAGCTCACCTGCTCACATGACAAGGAAAGAATCCCAAAGAATCCATCATATGAAAATGCCAGAAGAGAAACCAAGGAGGAATCATTGGAGGTGTTGGTGGAGAGTCAGGAAGCAACTAAGATAATTTGAGGGAATTCTGTGAAATGATATATGTGAATACCTGCATGGTGCCTAGTAGTAATAGTAAATCTTCAATAAATAGAACTATACAAACATAGGATTCATGCATATGTGTAAATAAATGCATATCCATCATTATTTTTTAATGCTTATTTATTTTTGAGAGAGCACAAGATGGGAGGAGTGGAGAAAGAGGGGGACAGAGGATCCAAAGCATGCTCTATACTGACAGTAGCCAGCCTGATGCGGGGCTTGAACTCATGAACTGTGAGATCATGATCTGAGCTGAAGTGAGACGCTCAACCGACTGAGCCACCCAAGCACCCCATATCCAGCATTATTTACAATGTATAGTCGCACCCATCTGCACATACAACTGTCCCTTGGTGGATAAGGTAAGATCCAGGACAGCAGTGGGCTCATAGCTGTAGAACATGTTGGCAGCATCAAATCCTACAGATTTCTGAGACTGTGTTACCTGACAAAGGACTGGTTGAGATGGGGGTTTGACTGCTTGCCATTCGAAAGCCAATACTCAAGAGACAAACATTGGTGGGAAAGGAAAGGTTGCTTTATTTAGGAAACTGGCAGCCTGGGAAGATGGAATATGAATACCCCAAAGACCATACTCCCCCTTCCAGGCTATGCAGGAGGTTTTCAAAGGAAAAGATGCAGGAAATGTTGAGGGGACTATGTGCCAGAGAAGCTGGTGTTCAGCAGTTAATCATTCATCCTTGCAAGGCTTACAGATTCCTCCGCTAGGCTAATTATCAAGGTTCCCAGGTGTCTCTCAGTAAAGGATACCACTGCAGCACCACAAGCTGCATCTTGGTAAGGCAGTCCATACTCCTCCCCCTGCAAGAATCAGGGCTCCCATGTGACTCTTAATGAGAACACCATGGTCAGTGGCGGCTCTTCTCAAGTGCAATAAGGACTTATCTTCCAGAAAGTATGGTCCTTTATTCCTCAAGACCAGCAATCTGCAGGATCTCAAGGAAAGTAGCTTAATTCTGCTATAAACTATGGAGTTTAGATCAGCAAGCAAGGAGTGCATAAGCTTGAAACAAGTTATCCCTTAAAAGAGTGGGTTGGGGGCACCTGGGTGGCTCAGTCAGTTGAGCATCTGGCTTCAGCTCAGGTCATAATCTCATGGTTCTTGTGTTCAGGCCCCGCATCCAGTTACTGCTGTCAGCATGGAGCCCACTTCAGATCCTCTGTCCTCCTCAATTTCCCCGCCCCCACACTGCTTGCACTCTCTCTCTCTCTCTCTCAAAAATAAACAAACATTAAAAAAAAAGGAGTTGGTTGGAGTGCACTGACAAATGGGCTATTGGACTGGGCAACTGGGGGGATGGTTATGAGTCACTTTAGTATATAAGATACCACCATCCATCCATGGAACTCTTTCCATCCTCCCAAACTGAAACTGTGTATACATTAAACACTAATTCTTCAGTCCCCCACCCTGCAACACCTAGCAACTACCATTCTGTCTGTGGCTATGAATTTGACTGCTCTGGGGAATCTCATATAGGCGGAATCCTACAGTATTTGTCTTTTTTATGACCAACTTATTTACTTAGAAAATGACCTCAAGGTTCATCCATGTTGTATCAGGTGTCAGGATTTCCTTCCATTTTAAGGCTGATTCCTCTGTATGTATAGACCACATTTTGCTTTCCATTCATTTGTCCAGTGGACACTTGGATCACTTCCACCTTTTGGCTGTTGTGAATCATGCTGCTATGAAGACTGGTGTAATTTAGTTCAAGTCTGTGCTTTCAGTTCTTTTGGGTACATACCTAGGAGTGGAATTTCTAGGTCCTAGGGTAATTTTATAGTTATTTTTTTTGAGTACCAAAGGGAAGCTTTGTTTTTAGGAAGGGGAGACAAACTGTTTGCTGATGGTGGAAGGACTAGGTGGAGAGACTAAAGAGACAACCTGCAGAGCTGAGCCTGAATGGAGGGGGCATGGGACGAGAGAAGGGAGAACAGTGATAGTAGTTCTGAGGCAGAGGCAGGTGGAGGGGAGATGGCAGGGGGGAACTGCTTATCATCCAGGCCTGGCATAACCCCCTAGTGAGAGGCCTGGCAGCAGGTCTGGCTGAACCTTATGGTTGGGAAATGGGGACTCACAAAATGGCAGCTGAGCTAAAGTTGAAAACTAGATACTTAGGGCAACATCAGTGTCACTGTTTTTCTCCAGCAAGACGTGGAAACTTGAGAGTGGACTTTTTCTACATGTTAATGTTGGAAATGAGGGGAGGTTGTTTAATTTTACAAATGTGGTGTTAACTCAAGGTTACTGCTGAAAATTTTTATAATTAATGCATACAGTTCCATTATAGGCAGAATAAAAAATGCTTTCTCTACATATAGTGTTTTAGGCAAAATGACATGTGTATTAGCTGGTGCTAGGCATTAAAAAAAGAAAGGGAAATTAGATCACTGCTGTAATAATTATTTGACTCCTTGTGGGGGGGGGATTTGTTCAGAAATCACTTTTAAAGAACTATAGTGTTTTATGAGTCCATTAACAGAAAGTTCAAAAACAGGTAAAATTCATCAATGGTGATGGAAATTCTAATAGGTTGCCTATAGAGGTGGGGATTCACTGGAAGAGGTACAGGAGAACTTTTTGGGATGGTGGAAATGTCCCATATCTTGACTGGGATGTTAGATAAGGTGTATGCATTTGTTAAAACTCATAGAACTGCACATTACAGCCTATGAATTTCACTGTGTGTACATTTTACCGCAAATAAAATAATTGTGGCATAAAATAATCTTGTAGAGTTATGGTACATTCTAGGGATTGACACACATCCACAGAAATGAGAATAATGATGTTTAAAAACTGTATAGTCACAAAACCTGAACTGTCTACAAGGTAAAAATTGTCTGGAAATCTCCTGACTTTGAGGTTAGTAACCTATGGCATCAAACAGGGCCTTGGAAACTAATTTCTGAGGTGAAGTGGGAAAGGGTGTTTTATGTATATATATAAAAATCAATGTACTTATGTGGTTATCCCATGTGCAATAATAAAAAGCACACATATATGGCATTATGTGGTATTATGGACTGAATTGTGTGAAAAATGTGGCACTAAATAGACTGTTAAAAGTATATTTGTTTAAAGTATGAGAACTGAAACAAGAGACAGTTGCCTTGTTTGACTTCAGCTGGAAACCTCACCTGGGAACGTGTGCCTCAAATCATTTGCCATCCTGCTCATGGGTATGTCTGTGAATGACTGCAAAAGCACCAGGAGCATTCATTCTGGGGTATGCATACGTTTTCGTGAGTGGATGAATTTGCAGATGTGGAAGCTGTGAATAACGAGGATGGTCTGTATGTATACAAACCCAGGGAGACACACATGTCTGTATTTCTGTGTTTCTCTCCCCTTCACTCAAGCTAACCCTGAGTTTGTATTGGTATCTCCAGTTCTAACCCAGCACCACTGGGTTCAGTCAAGGGTTCAATCCCCCCGCCCCCACCACCTTGCTTATTGTAACTTCTTTCTCTGGCTTCATTAAATCCTTTTTAATCTAGTAAAATTCCATTTTATTTATTTATTTATTTATTTATTTATTTATTTAATCTATTTTGAGAGAGAGAGAGACAGAGAGTGGGGGAGAGAGAGAGAGAGGAAGAGAAAGAACCTCAAGCACTCTCCGCACTCTCAGCACAGAGCCCAAAGTGGTGCTCAATCTAAGGAACCCAGAGATCATGACCTGAGGCAAACCAAGAGTCAGATGCTTAACTGACTGAGCCACTCAGGCACCCCTCACCCATTTTATTTATTTATTTTTATTTTGATGGTAATGACTCATTGAAGAGGTCATTTGTCCTGTAGAATTGTCCCACATTCTGGGTGTGTCCTATGGCTTCCTCATGGTGCTGTCTGACCTGTTTCTCTATCTCCTGGCATGCATTTCAATCCTCTGATTCCACTTTCCCTTACCAGGGAAATTGCCTCTCTGATCCTGGTAAAAGTGGCCATTGGTGGAGGCCTTGTGCCAGGGAATATGTGAGGCACTGCTCCTTAATTATATTTGTAATCTCTCCACTGCCATTGGCAGGGACTGTGGGTTACCATCTTCTTTTAAAGATGAAAACACCAAACTCAGCTTGTGATGTGCAAATCTATGCAGCTGCCCAGGGCTAGAGCCAGGATTTGGATCCAGGTCTGTTGTGTTCAGTCAAGGCTGTGCTGGTCCCAGGACTGGGGAACTTGGCTCTCCAGGACGGGGCTCAGGCAACTGTATTTTTAGTTTGCTGGCTAGGTGATTCTTTGGCTTTTAAAATTTGTATTGAATTCTTTGGACTCTTACTCCTTGTTCCTACTTAAGTAACAACACATTTTCCTACATGTTGAGGCCAGATCTAAGAGGAAGCCTAATGTTGTGGTCACTGGCTTTTAGGATTGATGTTCAGGCCTGGATGGGAGTATGAGTTCTGCCATTCAGGAAGACACTGCTTTTTTTTTCCTACTATAAAGAAACAGCATCTTCAGGGGAACTGTCTTACTTGAAAACATTCTGGGAATTCAATTCTTTGCTGCAAATACCAATGCGATTTGCATTTACTTTGGAAATTCAAGCACATTTTATCCAACCTACAAGCACTAATGAAGAGCTGATGAACCACAGAGACGCTGGTTCAAATAAATGATTACAATTGGCAAGAGAAGTATAAACATGACCCTGATGAATTATAATCAAGAGTGAGTAGAAGGAGTGAGTTTATTAATTATCCAAACTCTAAATCTAGTTTCAGAATTGTGAATAATAATAGAAATTAGAGCTGGAATATTATATAAAGTGTTCAGTCACTTTGAAAACAGGCCACTTGAAACAGAAGACTGTTTTTAGGTTCATCCTGTGGCATTTATTTATTTATTTGTGTACTTAGAACTGGATACTAATCTCCTCTTGGAATCCAAATAATCAGCTTAAGTTAGTAATTAAACATTTACTTAATTTCATATTTTATAGTTAGTTGCAAAAATATGACAATGGAGATGCTGGGAAGTTGCAGGATAAGCCAGGGATGTCTTCCTGGGCTTCAGTTTTGGATAATTAGTGAAGTAGAATGTAAAAGACAAGTTAAAATTACAGTAAGGTTTTAGTAACATTTTGTTTGTCTGGCCCCAGCTCCTGTCAGTTCGCTTTCTTTGGGCCTTATGAGTCCTTGGAAAGGAGGTTTGTAGTCATCAGGGAAAACAAAGTAAATTGAACTGAAATTTTGTCTAAAGATTAGGTGTGTACGAGGGCACCTGGGTGGCTCAATTGGCTAAGCGTCTGTATTCAGCTCAAGTCATGATCTGGCAGTTCATGGGTTTGAGCCCCTCGTTGGGCTCTGTGCTGACAGCTCAGAGCCTGGAGCCTGCTTCAGATTCTGTGTGTGTGTGTGTGTGTGTGTGTGTGTGTGTGTGTGTGTGCGTGTGTGTGTGTGTGTGTGTGTGTCTTTCTGCTCTTCCCCCACTCATGCTCTGTCTCTCAGTCTCTCAAAAGTAAATAAATGTTAAAAAAATTAAAAAAAAAAGATTAGATACGTACCAAAATAGCATGTTTTAAAATATAACACTGTTGGAAATTCCATAATGTTACAGATATATTTGAAAAATATTTTCTACTGAGTAATATTTAAACTGGTGGATAAGCTATGCATTACTTCATTTTAATGATTGAACACTGAATTCATCCATTCTCTTGAATTTTGCTTGAAGCTTCTGGATTCATTTAATTTAAGAGTCTACTAAAATTGTAAAATCAAACTCATCTGTATTCAAAATTTTCTCTAGACTGGACAACCGAAATTAAATTCAGAAGTAAATCATCTTCATAGGCAGTATCGTGACTTCGGGTGCCCTTTATAGTGCCAATTTCCAGCTTTAATGTCCTTTTGGCTGAATCTGTAATAAATATTTTAAATGTGAACTTATAAGACAAATCTCTGATAACAACACCACTTTTGTCTGTTAATTTAGGAATTTTTTGGGGGGAATAAAAGTTCTCTTAAAGTTTAAAAACTATTGACCCTAAGTTCATGTTCCCTGTAGGCTGTATTACAGGCATTTCCTCAGGAATAAAGTCCATGGCTCTTTGCACATGTAAGTGCACTTAGATAAGATCTATGGAATATTGCTGACATATAAAAGATAATTTGAGTATGTTGTAAAAGAATCAAACAAGTACATTTTTTCTCCAGGTGAATGTCAGGTGTTTTACAATGTAATTCCTATGCATGAACAGAAAGTGACAAATGGCAAAATATGTGACGTCTGAATGCCTACTGGACTGAGTGGTGGGAATTTCACATGCTCTCACCCTGTGAGTGACATGGATTGGATCCATGGGCACACGGGTTCTTCCTAGCCCAGATTCCCTATCTAGCTTTGTCGCCATTGGCCTCTCTAGTATATTGGTTGCCTAGTCAAGAGCAAAGGGTTTTATCATTCTCCCAGTAGGTACATATACTGTACTCTGCTATAATGTTGGATATAATTAGGCTGACCAACTAGAACTGAGGAGGTGCCCAGGATGTAGGACTTCCAGTTCTAAAATCCAGGAACTGCCAGGCAAACTGGGACATGACATTTTTGTAGTGACATTTACATTTTTGTATTTTCTTTTGGCAACATTATTTTGAAAGAAGCTGAGGGCTCTTATTTTTATGTCTGCTTTTCCTTTTTTCCCACAAGGCAGCTTGACCAGAAGCAAAGGACAGCTTTTAAAATTACACCACAAAGAATGCTTTGAAGACTTGGGTCGTTTTTATCATCCAATAAGAGAAAGATAATATCAATGAATGTTAAAAGTTAAATAAGCAGTAATGAAAACTTTGTCCCAAGCACCATCCAGGATGCATTTTCTTGGTAAAATAGTTCCTCATTCCCGGAGGGTATTAGGGCATGTACCCAAATCTGGGTCTGGTTCCATCTGCAAGTTGTTGAAGAGCCAGGGGCTTTCCTCCTCTGAAAT
Organism: Acinonyx jubatus; assembly: GCF_027475565.1. Lineage (NCBI taxonomy): Eukaryota > Metazoa > Chordata > Mammalia > Carnivora > Felidae > Acinonyx > Acinonyx jubatus. The sequence goes on from NC_069386.1 coordinate 20,332,381, forward strand.
TGGCATTATTTCTTTCTCTTTGCAGACTGGAAAGTCCATTTCCACCTTGGAACAATTTGAGAAGCTACAGATCTCTGAGCTCACGGTTTTGCAGGCTTATTAACACAAATGTTAATGGGATTATGGCTCCTTGTTTAATTAGATTCCATACACTCTTTTTTAAAAGGTTGCGTTCAGAGATCTTTTTTTCCCTGAAGAAGGAAGAAATCTTTGATTTTTAAGTTACTTTTATTTTTTAAATTACGGTACAGTAAAATTGCCTTTTTGGCTGTACAGTTCTGTGAATTTTAACACATGTACATCTTATATGCTTCAGAATACAGAATAGTTCTGTCACCCCAGAAAACTCCCTCAAGCTGGCCCTGTATAGACAAACCCACCCCCTACCCCTGACTGCTGGCAACCACTGATCTGCTTTCTATCACTATAATTTCATCTGTTACATATAGTCATGTAAATGGAGTCATATAGCAGGTAACCTTTTCAGACTGGATTCTTTTGCTCGGCATAATTAATACTTTAGACATCTATCCAAATTGTTATTGCATAAATACTTCTTTTCATTACTGAGTGGCATTCCATTATATGAATGTACCACTGTTTGTCCACTCATTTATTGAAGGATATTTGGGTTATTTCCAGGCTTTTGGGCAACTATGAATGGAATTGCCATATCCTGTAGTGTATACATTTTTCTGTGAATATGTTCCTATTTATCTAGACTGCATACTTAGGAGTGAGATTGCTGATAAGTATATATTACAACAAACAAATAAACAAGCAAAATGCAAATTCCAAACAAAGGCAAACTCCCCAGAAAGGAAAATGGGGGTAACACTACAAGGAAACACCTGTTTGTCAAGTAAGGCACAGTAAGTGGGAGAATACTGGAGAGTGTCTGGAAGAGGGAGAAAATGGGGAAGAAAACAACCAAGCCATTCCAGCCCCTTGACACAGGCCACAGCAAAATGGCCGCAGGAAACAAGCCTCACTGAAATGAGAGCAGTTTCTCAACCTTGCTCACATCCGAGATTCCCTAGGAGCCACAAGCTCCCATTTGAGAAACGTGGTGTTGGACTCGCATAACAGTTGGCTTATGTCTGCTGTGCTCTCTTGCTGATTCTTTTACCAGAATTCTACTTTGGAATATTCATTGGCACACAAGCCTTTTTCACAGTGTGAGACATCCTTTCTCAGACCTCAGCTTGACAATCATGGGATGAGCTGTAACATTTCCTTCCTGTGGAACTAGGGTCACTTATGCTTTAGGTTGAACCCATCAGAGCAAGACTTTTTTCTCTTTAGCTCTTTGGCAATATATGGATATATCTTGTGTTCATTTGGGCATTCTGTGATTTGTAGCACACTAGCCTTTCAGGGACACCAGATCTTATACTCCACTGTATAGCTGTGGATTAGCATGAGACACAGGTGAAGGAATGTTGATGAAAGGCAAGAATGTGCTTTTAATCCCACAAGTAATCATAAAACTTTTTACACGAATCTTGTTTTGGAAGACCAAGGAAACAATATACAGTGGGGCCCTCTGCACTAGAGAAACACATCTTTTTGTTGTTATTATTGTTAATGTTTATTTATTTTTGAGAGAGAGAGAGAGAGAGAGAGACAGAGCGAGAGCAGGGGAGCGGCAGAGAGACAGAGGGAGACACAGAATCTGAAGCAGGCTCCAGGCTCCGAGCTGTCAGCTCAGAGCCTGATATGGGGCTCAAACTCACGAGTGGTGAGATCATGACCTGAGCCGAAGTCAGACACTTAACTGACAGAGCCACCCAGGTGCCCCAGGGAAACACATCTTTTTTAAAGCCTTCATGAAGGGGTGCCTGGGTGGCTCAGTCAGTTAAGCATCTGACTCTGGATTTCAACTCAGGTCACAATCTTGCAGGTTGTGAGATTAAGCCCCACATTGGACTCTGCCCTGAAAGTATGGAGCCTGCTTGGGATTCTCTCTTTCTCCCTCCCTCTCTCTCAAAATAAATAATCATTAAAAAAAAAAAAAAAGCCTTCCTGAATACCAGACCTATCACAGATCACCAGTCTCCTCCAAAGCAGAAATAATGAAGTCCATGGACCTTCACTTGTGGATTGCTGAATTCTGTGATCAGGGAAGCCCAAATGATTGCTTTGAAAGATTGCAGGGAATTCTTGAATGCCTGAAAATCAGGACATATGCTAAAATGGCATGCTAGCTGGAACTGCAGCAATCATACAATCATTAGCTCATTCAGCACATTTTGTTGGTCATCTATTTCTAAGTTCAGATGTACAAAGCTTATAGGCTCTAGGAGAGACAGAGTAAACAGACAAACACATAAATCTGCAATGGAAAGCCTGGCCATAGTAAGTCTTATGATGACAAATACAGTAGGATGTGGGGCTAGAGTGATAGGTTGGTGGTTCTCAATCAATCATTAAGTAAATGGATTGCCTTTGGATTCTTTTTGTTGTTTTAACATTTTATTTTTTATTTTTGAGACAGAGAGAGACAGAGCATGAATGGGGGAGGGTCAGAGAGAGAGGAAGACACAGAATCTGAAACAGGCCCCGGGCTCTGAGCTGTCAGCACAGAGCCTGACGCGGGGCTCGAACTCACAGACTGTGAGATCGTGACCTGAGCTGAAGTCGGGTGCTCAACCGACTGAGCCACCCAGGCGCCCCTGCCTTTGGATTCTTTATGAAAAGGTGAGGGTGGTACAGTTTAGGTAAGAAGGATATAAAGGCCTTAGGATCAAAAGGTAGCTATAGCTTCTTCTGTGTCAAGGTCCCCAGATTTGCTTATTAAGAACTTCCTTTGGTGTCTTTGAGGTCTCCCCATGAGAAGCAGACACTGGAAGACAAGGGCTCTGGGGCAGGCTTCCCTCCTGGGAATCTCCACCAGCCACCCATGGACTGTGGGGCCAGCCTTTGAGACCTGTGATTGGGGGATTTCCTCTTGAGTTCATCAAGAGCCAAATTGGGAGAAAAGGAACTTTCTTGGAATTATTTTTATCTTGATTCAAAAGAATGCATTTTTAACTAGCTATGTTATGTGATGGGAAGTAAGATTTATACTATTAGATAAATTGGCCTTTCTTTGTGGATATGTGAATTAATATCAGCAGCCTTAAGAAAAAAAAAATGTAAACAGGGAGCCTGGGTGGCTTAGTTGGTTAAGCATCCAACTTTGGCTCAGGTCATGGTCTTATAGTTTGTGGGTTTAAGCCCTGTGTTGGGCTCTGTGCTGACAGCTCAGAGCCTGGAGCCTGCTTCGGATTCTGTGTCTCCCTCTCTCTCATCCCCCTCCCCTGCTTGTGCTCTCTCTCTCTCTCAAAATGAATAAACATTAAAAAATTAAAAAGGGGCGCCTGGGTGGCTCAGTCGGTTAAGCGTCTGACTTCGGCTCAGGTCACGATCTCGCGGTCCGTGGGTTCGAGCCCCATGTCGGGCTCTGGGCTGATGGCTCAGAGCCTGGAGCCTGCTTCCGATTCTGTGTCTCCCTCTCTCTCTGCCCCTCCCCCGTTCATGCTCTGTCTCTCTCTGTCTCAAAAATAAATAAACATTAAACAAAATTTTTTTTTAAAAAAAAAGGAAAAATGTAGGTAAATTGCCATTGGAAGTTTAGGATTTCTAACAGCCAAGGAGATTTTTGACCATTAGTTCAACAAAGAAAGGTGCATCAGAAAGGGAAAGAAAATCACATTTGTGATCCTTTCAAGGCAGGCACAGCTTTTAATTTTGTGACTAGATTCTGGTTACTCACTGTGATGAAAATGCATCCCAAAGGCTCAGTTCACTGGGGTAGGTTGGAACCTACCCTATTGAGCTAGAAACCCACCCAAATGATGTGAGGGAAGGGTACTGTCCCAGATACTGGAGCTGGGAGTGGTTCTGACAGTTCCAGTGCACAGTGTCAGAACCCTGAGGAGGGAGCATCTCAGAAGGCCCATGTGGGCACCTCAGGTTCTGAGAGGACCAGCATGGGGAGCTGTGGGTGTGGCTGAGCTTTGTTTATGCCGGGAATTCAGTCATAAATAGAACATGATCTCCATTCTTATGGAACTTCAGTCAGTGCTGAAGGATAGATGTTCCCACACCATGATAGAGGCCTGCCTGGGAGTACAATGAATGGGTGGAGACCAGGTGAATATACTTGGGTTACCCTGGGGGTGTGGGGGTGGGACAGGGATGATGCAGGAGGCAGGAGGTCAGTGCTGGACCAGCAGTCGAGTTGGCCTGATTTCAGGCCTGCAGGGATAGCAGGGGCTTGTCCCAGCAGTGTGGATCCCAGAGTCTGAGGCTGCAGCTTGGGGTAGAAGGAAGGGCTGAAAGCAAGGCCAGGATGGAGCAGGGCCCACCACACCCCTGTAGGTGTGAGCTGCTATGTTGCTTCTAGCCCATCTACAGAGGTGCCATCCTGTGTGTGACCCCCACAGTCTTGGTCATTAGCTATCCCTGGAGGCCTCCTGTGTGTACTGAGGACTCAAGAGTCCTGGCTCCAGTGGATTTTACAGTTGGGGCTGGGCTGAGATGGTCAGACTGGAGATACCTCATAAAGGTTTGAGGGAGATAATGTAACATAATGCATATGCAAAGACAATAACACTAGAGCAGTTCTTTGGGGCAGATTGTCTGGAGGAGGTGAGGTTTGAACAGAGACCAGAGCAGTGAAGACCATTCTAGGCAGGACAGATAAACCAAAATGCAAACCAAAAACATACAGGGAGTCCTGAATGATTGGTGTGCTCATAGGACAGAGGACTGGTATGGCGGGGCTAAACGCATGGGGGGAGCGGTGGAGGGAGCCAAAGCTTAGGGCTGGAGGCAGGTTTTGTTTTAATTGCAAAGCATTCCAATTGAGGTTATAAACAGGAACATACCGGAGTTACCTTGAGCTTACAGAAGTCTTTAATTTAGAATTAGAGTTGATGCGTTGAGAAAACATGTCACTAATTTCATATTTAACACGATACACTTTGCCTCCTCATTTGAAGGTAAGTGCGTTTTGCAATGATATGGCATATTATGGCCAGAGAGCCATTTTAGAGCAACAAAGGATGAAATCTTCTGCAATTTGTCATGGCTTTTCTAACTATCAAAATAGCCTGTTCACTTTGAAAGAAAATGCAAATGTGTTGGCATTCCATTATTTTCAGACTTCCTAATCATAGCGGTCTTGTGTTCATTTCATTAATTTGAAGAATAGAAAATGAGGATTTTTAGACCTGGAGTAAGAGGAAAATGGATTGATCTCGTTGCTTCCACCTCCCACCCCTTGTCCTCATAAAAATGGTATTAAAAAATTTTTTTTGTAGGAAAATAGGCTTATAAGATTTATTTTACTTTTTAATTTATTTACTGATTTTTCCCAGGCTATGCTGTCTATGTTCTGTGTCTAGAGATGCCAGGGATTATAAGATTACAATCAGGCTAATGAGTTTACCACTGCTTGGGTTTAAAAATAACTGTAACAAAAATGGTTATATATATTATCTAAATTTGGGGAGAGGCTTCCACAAGATAAATTTTACTTTGTGGGTTCCATTTTTGTTAAAAGCATGCCTGTAAGATCTCTCTGGGGGCAAGTTCTAAAATGATAGTCAGGACTAAAATGATATTGTCAGGAGAGTGATTCCAAGTATTGTCCAGCAGTTGTAAAATATTCAGAATGACACATAGGTGGACCCCTCCCCACCCCTGTAGACCTGTTTCATAAACATTTAGATTCATAAAAAAGGTAAGTAACGTGGAATTCTTTAAGTATGGACCACTAGTTCCATCACAATAAAACCATACCTGCAGGGGCCTGGAGTGGCACAGCAGGAAGGTAAGAACAATTGGCGTTTGAACAATACTTAGGTTGGGGAACCAATCCCCTGTGTAGTTGAAAATCCGTGTATAACTTCTGAAACTTAACTACTTAACAGAAACTGAACTACTTTTAGCCTACTGTTGACTGGAAGCCTTACTGATAACAGAAATAGTTGATGAACACATTCTGTATTGTATATGTATTGTATGCTGCATTGTTACAATAAACTAAGCTGGAGAAAAGAAAATTGTATTGAAAAAATAAGGAAAAGAAAATAGATTTGCAGTACTGTACCATAGTTATTGAAAAATGTCTGCATGTGCATGGACCCGTGCAGTTCAAACTTGCGCTGTTCAAAGGTCAAATGTATGTGGTGGTCCAGAACACAGGTACTAAAGCTGGATGGCCTAGGTTCACACCCTAGCTCCTCTATTGCCACCAGTGTGGCCTTGCATGAGGTTCCTGACCACTTGACCTGTTTTTCTTCTTTAGAATATCAGATCTTAACAGTACCTCCCTCTTCAGATCTTTGTGAGCATTAAACAAGTGGAGTGTGCAAACATAGATGCACATAAAGTGTGAAGAACCGTTTTGGCACATAGAATGCATCAGTAACCCTTAACTATAATTTACGCTTCTGGAATGGAGTGTATTGTGGGCCAGCAGCAGAAGCCAGTTTTGGCTAACAAGCAAAAAGGAGACTAGCAGAAGGTTGTTGGGGAGGCGGGAGCTCACAGAGCAGGGTCAGTCAGTAAGACGAAGAATGGGACAACCCTGATGCTGTCTAGCTCAGTTTCATCAGATACTGCCCATTTTGTTTTCTTATGCTCTTTTGTCAGTTCATCCAATACTCAGAGTGGGTCCTTGGCCATTTTGAGGGAGGTGGTTGTCTCTAGGAAAATTAAAGCTAGATTAGATCAGGCCTTGTGCAGGGTGATCCTTCTCTCCTTCCTTCCTCCTTCACTGCCTTCCTTCTTCTTCTCTCCCTCTCTTCCTCCCTTTTCCATCAGCCCATTCATTCAGCCATCCAGCCATCTACCCACCCATAATAGTCTGAGTTCCTGCTGTGTGCCAGGTCCCATGCTAAGAGATGGAGATATAGTTTGGATAGGACACACAAGGCCTTTGCCTGGTGAGCTTACATTCTGGAGCAGGGGGACAGGCAATAAATAAGTAAATCATTTCATATAGATGCATGTGTTGAAAAAGAAATAAAACTGCAATGCAATAGACAGGGTCAGGTCTCTGCTATGGATGGGGAACTCAGGGAAGGCCTTTCTCTAAGCAGGTGACATTTGAACTGACACCTCTGTGATGGATAGAGCCAGTCATGGGAAGAGCCTTCTATCTCAATGCAGAGAGGCAGTCATTATCTCTAACTTACCCTCTGAAAGAGAAAAAACTTCCTGCCTCTTCCTACTTTGTATGTTGCTGAAATCATATGCAAATTTAGTTCCACATTACTATTGGTTTTGCCTCATCATCTCTTGGATCTAGGGACATCAAGGGCCTTGTTGCCTGGCCTTGACCTTTGTCTCCTCCCACCTTAGCCTGGGATGACACATCCATATCTGCGAATTTCCATGGGCTCCTTGCCAACTCCTGAGCAGGCTTGGGGCTTGGGTAGAGTGGTCAGCAGAAGTTTGCACTTTCTATTTCCCAGTCCTTTCCCTCAGAGTTGATTTCTCCTTAGAGACAGTGTGTCCATGATGGTTGGGGTCTGTAACAACGGCTTCTGGGCATCAGAGAAGGTATAGGTTAAATAGAATTGGAAAGTCTGTCCAGCTTCTCCTGTGCAGGTAAGGGTTCATGGCCTTACATCAGGCATGGATGACTAAAGCAGTCCAGCTGGTTAGGGTGGACTTGTCATTTTGACTTCTTTAATTGGAGCTCCTTCCTTCACCTGTCACCTCCAATCATGGAGGTGTCCTCACTCTATCTATAGGATTGGGTATTGCTTCATCCAGTTGGCATTCTAAAGCTGATTACCTGGTTACTTCTCTGAGAGTCCTGAGAAATACAGTTTCAGATCATTGCCATCTGTAAGTTTCAACCACAAACTTACTTGTTCCTCCCACCAGATCTTGTCAAAATCAGGACAGGTGAGGAAGGACTGAAACCAACAAAGAAGGTGACATTTTTAATGGGTTATATGTGACAGAGTATACACATAAATATAAAACCCCAGCTTTAACATAGGATACCCAAATCCAGGAAAGTAAATATTAACAGTGCCGGCATAAGATAGAGAAGACCTATCATTTTGGCAGTTAATGTGAAAACAGATCTGGGTGTCTCCGTTGAGAGCAAGTTTAGTGTGAGCCAATGTGATAAGCTACCTGACAAATCCTAGAGTCTTTCAATAATCCTGGTACATCTCTGTGCAGTGAAAGTTGTTGCTTATAATTCTGATGACCCATGACTATATTTAAACCTTTTTATTTGGCAAGCATTAGGGATGACTGATAGCTCTATTTTTGTATTTCACGGTTTCTAAATGTGATGCTGTTTCTTGACATTTTCATTATACTTTTATATCAGCTGGTGAGTGTAAGCTCAGGAAACTCCCACTTTATAAAATCTGTCAATTCTGGATGCTATTTATAATAAAAATAGTGACACATTTGGAAATCTGGATGGGCATGTACTAAGAACATTGGTCATTTTAAATTCTGTTTTCTAATAATGTATTTCAACAATTCAGAAATTTTTATTTTCTTTTGGTAAAATAGCTAAAGAAAAATTGGAAAAATGAAGCTTTAAAAAATGAAAGTATATTTTTTGAGTGTATGAGAGTCTAGCTGTCCAAAAGCTTGGTGTGAAAGAACTGATAAGGAATTTATAAGGCTAGCCACAGGGGCTCTTCTTGATTTAGTTGTGGAAAGCAGACTTCTAGTGATTCCATGAATGTTCCATACCAGGTTTTTGATCTGTTATTTTACTCTACTGACTCTTCAACATGTCTGTTGTCTCATTTGATATCCCATTTAAAAATTAATTCTTATAATAAGTAGGTTGGCTATAGGTCACAATATTTAATCTTAATAAATAGCCAGGGAGTATTCTGTTTATATTATGATCAATTTCTTTATCTCTGTGTCAGTTTTGCACTTTTAAAGTAAAAAGGACTGGGGCACCTGGGTGGCTCAGTCAGTTAAGCGTCCGACTTCAGCTCAGGTCATGATCTCACAGTCAGTGAGTTCGAGCCCCACGTCGGGCTCTGTGCTGACAGCTCAGAGCCTGGAGCCTGTTTCAGATTCTGTGTCTCCCTCTCTCTCTGCCCCTCCCTGGCTCATGCTCTGTCTCTCTATGTCTCAAAAACAAATACAAACATTAAAAAATTTTTTTTAAAGTAAAAAGGACTTAGAGAAGGTCCTAATTCCAATGACTATGTGATGACCTCTAGTTTGGTATTCTCAACACATATTCTGTTAGTTCTGATTAAAAGTGCAGATTCCTGGGTGTGTAGACAGAATAATGCCTCTGCCTCCAAGATGTCCATGTCCTAATCCCCCGAACCTGTAAATGTGTTACTTTATATGGCAAAAAGGACTTTGTTGATGTGATTAATTTAAGAATTTTGAAGTGGGAGATTATCCTAGATTATCTGGGAGGGCCCAATGTCATCATAGGGGCCTTCAGAAGGGAAAGAGAGGGACAAGGGGGTCAGAGAAGGAGGTGTGAGGATGGGAGGAGAGCTCAAGAGTGATGCTGGACCACAGGCCAGGGAATTCAGGAAGTCTCTAGAAGCTGGTAGAGATAAGAGAACAGATTCTTCCCCTTGGAACCAGAAGGAATGCAGCTCTACCAATCCATTTTGGACTTCAAGCCTCCATAATTGGAAGACAGTACGTTTATGTGTTTTAAGCCACTAAATTTATAGTAATTGGTTACATCAGCCATAGACCTTCCTAAGTTGAATGGTCTGGGAGTTGAGACTGAGGTGGTTTGCCCTTCTGTCCTCCCCCCCCACCCCCATACACACTGCAGGATTCTTATGAATTGTGGATCAGGGGAAGTTATTTACTCATATTAATTTGAAAGTAGCTGCAGGGCAATGATTTAGGCCTTGGAAGATTTGAAAATAGAACCATCAGAACAACAATATTACACATAATGTTTATAAAGACACATAGATTACAACAAAAATGTCTAGTTTGCTTTAAATCTAAGCAAATAAATCACCTATAAACATGTAACCTAGGGTTAAAGAACAAAAAGAAAGTACTACTAAGGTATAAGAGTCCACTCTGACATCTTCTTGGAAACCCACATGCCTACATGTTTCTTTGGCCTTCCCTCATCATTTACTCAAATACACAATGATAAGTCAAAGCCTTCATGTTTAATCCTGATGGCACAATTCTCTTCTGCTTCTTTATATAATGCATACATACATATATGTACTGTGTGTGTGTGTGTTTATATACATATACATATATATATATATATATTCTGGAAATTTTTCTGAATCTCAATGGTTAAACAAATCAACAATAAGCATTAAATAGGAAAAAGTAGGCCTATATTCAAGGGAAAGAGAACCTGACTGATACTAGATTTTAATCCTCAAAAGTAAGTGCTAGAAGATAATGCAGCAGCATTTATGTTTCATAAAGAATAAGGTTGTTAAGTAAGATTTTGTAGGCTTTCTATATGCAAGATTTCTAAGCTCATTCATGTAAATGGGCAAATAATAGTTATCTTCAGAAATACAATGGATTTAGTGTCTGCATCCCATTTCTGAAAGAAAAAAAAATTCTTGAAGTGCATAAGCCAAATGAAAGAATTTATGAATAAAGATAAGGCAAGAAATGAGAAGCATTGGTGTAAATGATTCAGCAGTGAGCCATTGAACCCATAAAATATAAAGTAGGAGTAGTTGATCTAATGTGGTTGCTTCAGTAAAATCTGGGAGGTAGAGTGGAGTAGAAAATCTTGCCTTCTTGCATAGAGCCTGTAGGTATATATTCCATTGATATATAAATGTTAGATATGTAATTTTAAATAGATATTAAAATTTAAATAGAAAAGCTATGTATAAATTCCAAATGACCAGAAAAAGAAAATAGCAAATAGAAAAGTTGACCAAAATAAAAAAAGACGGAAAATTAGAAAAACAAAAGATCAGAAAATACAATAAACAAGCATAAACATAAGAGCAGGAAAAAAAATCAGATATGTCAGCTATCACAATAAATATAAGTTGCTTAAATTCCTCTATTAAGAGGCAGTGCTTTGGACTGAGACCAAAAGCAACAATCAGATGGATGCTATTGAGCAAAAAATGTGTTGAATGAAAAGACCCAAGGCATATACAAGGAGATACCTGGCAAGGGACAAAAAAAGAAAAGAGAGAGAGAGAGAGAGTAGGGCTATCAACAATATAAGATCAAATAGAATGTAATACAAAAAATAATTAAACAGTAAAGAGGATTTAGAACTATTAGTAAAGTGTAATCATCATCAAAGATGTTTGGGAATACATTGTCTGATGGGTTTTGATGACAGAAATAAAATGTACTAAGTCAGTAGAATTGGTAGAACATGACCTTGTTGATAAGAGCAAGATACTGATAGACACAGACATGATAAAGACTTATTTTTGTGGCTACCAGTGAGTGAGGAACTGGGAGGGATGTGGCAGGAATTTTTTCAGAACACTGCTTTCAGAAAGACTTGAGTTATAAGTAAAAGGATGTGTATTGAAACTGTGAGCTTGAGAATACCTGGGGGTGGGGGACTGCCTGACATTTAGGCTTCATGGTCATGACCAGAATAAAGAAACTGAGAGTTCACAGAACCACTGTCCTTCTTTTTCTTCCTGCTATCAGTGTTCTCATGTTGGGCTACAAGTGGTGCAGGCAGCCTGTAGCCTCTGTTTCATTCCCTTTACCTGAGAGCATAGAGCCTGTCCAGAAAGGGTAGTAGGGGGCCAACAGTGACATTAATCTCATCTTTTTTCATAACAAATTCTTGAGACAGTCTAAGTGTCTATTATAGGAGGATTGGTGTCCACAGATGTCCACAATACCTTTTTAAATGAAAAACTGTACTGTGAGCCTAGCCTTAATAAAAAAAATCAAATGAACTTAATAGAAAAAAAGCTAGATATAAATACACTCAAATATTGCCATTGGTTTATCTCTGCATGCAGTAGTATAGGTAATTTTTACTTTCTTCTCTATAATTTTTCATATTCTCTAAATTTGGCAACTTGAGTATACATTATTTATCTAGTCAGGAAAAGCTATTTCCATCTTGAAAAAAAGGTACTCTACCTTATCTTTCTCCGAATTCCCACTATAATTTCCTATGCCAACACTTCCTCTAAGGGTGCAGTGAAAGATTGCTTATACAAGATGTTAAATATGTATTTTGAATGAAAAAGAGATTCCAAGGTCACATTTGGGGAAGGCCTAGTTATTCAAGTTTGAAATGTTTTCTTTCTGTACTATGTATTAGAACTTGCAGAGTGTTTGTTATTCTGATGTGCACTGTCACTCTTCATGAAAGGGATATACTACTGTATCATGTTTTCAGACCTCATTGACTATGGAACCTTTTTTTGATATGTGTCCCTTGAGAAACTAGTACTCTGTGGGAAACACTCCAAGACACACTCATTTATCCCAAAATTATTCATTTGATCATGTATCTCAGATTCCATGCAGGCACTCCTTGGCCTTCAAGATCTGGCATTATTGACTGGGACCTGCCTGGTTGTTCTGTTCAGGATGTCCCAGGCAGTCCCCATACTTTCTTCTAATTCCCACAGATTATGTGCTCCATTCTCTGGAATCTCCATGCTCAGGGACTACTTCAGCACTGCCCTGTCTTATTCAAATTTGACAGTCAAAAAACCTTTGTGAGTTTTTGTCAGCTTCCCTCTACCCTGGTCTACCCATACAAAGGCATTTTTTTCTGAAGCATTAAAAAAAGATTACTGATGATTTTGTAGGGGAGGTGGTAGAGGGTAGCAGATTTCTCTTGCACAGTTGAGTGCCAACAACTTTCAACATGTATATATACCAAGAATTCTTTGGTCTTAACAGCCAAAAAGGATCTTTCTCTGTTATTCTTCTCTCATTTAATGTACAGATGCTGGCCATTCTCTTCCAAACTCCTGGAGTTTATCTTGTTGTCCCTTCTTTTCAAATCCAAGAATTAAACATTTCTTTTCCTGCTATAATTCAAGGGCTTTTTACTTAGCCCTGGCAGCCTCTCTGAAACTGTCCCAGGGTTGTTAAAACTTACCAAGAGGCAGAAGAGGAGATAATATGTCTGTGGGGCTCTTACGTAGGTGAGAGGTCACTTGCTCAGTGCCATTGAGCTGGCATGTCTTCTTGTGTTTCTCATGTGTTTTTCAGGCTCCCCCATGCCATCTTCAGCATCTGGAATGATGTTGGCTGCTGTCCAGTACTTAGAGCCCATTGCTCATGAAATAATAATTGAAGAAATTAACTGATCTTAATCCTTTTGGTGCTTTGTGGGCAGAAATGCCAGATTTACTTTTCCCCACAGTACCATGAAAAATAGGGCAATTTGGGAGCTTTGGTACAATTTAGGAGAGTTTCAACTCTTAAACTAAAAAAAATTAAATGTAAAACGATCAGCTGTTTTTTCACAGGTATGATAGATGTTGGCGTTATTCAGGTGGCTTGAGCATTTCAAATTTTATGTTAGTAAAAAGAAACATATTCATGTTTACCTCTTTTTAAAATTAATTTTTATGTCATCTAACAAAATAAGGACATAGTTTAAAAAGTCAAATAGCAAATAGGAATACTTAGTAGTTCTCTGCCCTAACTTGTCCAGAGACAATTACTTTTGATTCTTAGTTTTTTTCTGAGCACTTACAACATTTCTATAGTAAGATCCTGTTTTCTTTGATTAATCAGTTTTAGACACCATTTTAGACTTCTTATTATGGTAACCAGTATTTAGCTTTTTAACCTCACTGTCCCTTCTGCTTTCCTTATCTTACTCCCCATAGTGGGTGTATAAGTTAAGTCAGTATTTGGGTTTAAATTACTGCATATGTAAATATTATTTATTCCAGAGCCATGTAGTGAATTATGAATTATTGACTAATTTACCTTTTTTCCCCTCAAGTTGATACTTGCCTTCCTTTTTCATTTGCTTTATCATTCAGTACCTCCCCTTGCTGTAGCTTCTCATGCAATTTTATAGTCAGTTCCAGCAGGTAATCTTCCTGTTCCCTTTTTCTTCTTGGATACCTCATTTGCTTATCTTGGGTTGATGGCTTTCCGGGCCTGCTGTACAGCTGTCATCTTGGAATATGCTGTTATTTTTGGAATTCTCTTTACCCATTTTCTGGATCTCAAGTCTTCTTCATTCTGGCCTTGCTCCCTTGTTTTGGTGGAGTACATCCTATATTAATTTCATCTAAAAAGATGCCGCATGGTTTCAACATACCTTCTCTTAGCTCACTCTGCTGTAATGTGAGCTAGTGCTGGTCAGTCCCTACACCACAGACCTTTTGTTTTTTTTTTTTGTTCAGGGAATAGGCCTGCAGAATTCTGCTAGGAGGAATTTATGGATCTGTTTTCAATTGGCCTTCCCAATTCTTTTTCCTTGTTTTAGCTCCTCCTTCCCAATTGTTATATAAATGGCAAAGATGCTCTCACTCTGTTTTGTGTATTGGCCCCTAGGTGGTTTATTTCCTCACCACATGTTGAAACCTATTAACTTAAAAGCTTGCTGGTGCTTGGGCACCTGGGTGGCTCATTCAGTTAAGCCTTCAACTCTTGGTTTCAGTTTATGTTATAATTTCATGGTTCATGTGATTGAGTCCTATGTTGGGCTCTGCACTGACAGCACAGAGCCTGCTTGGGATTTTCTCCTTCCTTCTCTCTCTGTCCTTCCCCTGCTTGCTCATGCTCTCTGTCTCTCTCAAAATAAATACACTTAAAAAAAAAAGCTTGCTGGTGCCAAACTTGAAGTTTTAACACATCCAATCATTTTAAAGAATAGCATGAGTAAACAGATCTTTAAAAGATTTTTATTTTATTAAAAAATTTTTTTAAGCATTTAGAGCCTCCTTGCTTTGCATAATCTGAAAGACCTCCCTCAGCATCTGGTGGCTGTTGATAAGATCCAACCTTGTAGTTAAAAGCCCCATGCTGCTGCTGCCCCTTAAGCTGTCTGACCCAGAGGCTTCTCACTGTGCTGCTGAGTGACATCGCCTAGATGTATGCGCCCCTCTCTGATGCCCCTCTACCTCTACTCTAGGAGTTCCCTTGCCCTCCTTCCCTCTGGATGGTGGCCAGCTGGCCTTAGGCCCCTGGACAGTGTCATGTTATAAGGCATTTCCATTCTTATGAAACCAGGCATCACCTGATAAAGCACATTGTGGATTACTGCCTTTTTTGGCCTTTTTCCTTGATCAGCTCCTCAAACCTACATTAACTCAGCTCTGGCTCCAGGGATGTCCAGAGAGGCCCGTGCCTGAACCTTCTGGGAATTCTGAGAATTCCCAACTGGTTGTACACCTGGTTCTGTTTTCTGCTGCTTTGGAATTCATCTTTCTCAATTCTGCCAAATCAGTGCCATCTGTCTATCTTTTTCCTAGCTTCCAAAGTTTGTTTGCCATCAATATTTGTTTATCCCTTCCATCAGTCTTTATTCCTTCCTGTTTACCTGGGCTTCTCTCTGGGTCAGTGTCCTTTAGCTTTTCTTAGTGCAGCTTTGCTGGTGACAAATCCTGCTCTGATTGTCTGAAACAGTCTTTATTTCACATTTGTTTTTTGAAGGTTGTTTTCTTGGTTATAGAATTCTAGGTTTGTAGTTATTTCCTTTCAGGAAATTATAGGTGGTCTCCATGACTTTGCTTAGAAATTGACTTTCAGTTTTTTTGTTACTTCTTTAAAGGTAATGTGTGTGTGTCCAATTCACCCCTTTGCTGGAATTATTGAATAATTTGTGGTTTGTTATTTTATTTGTTTTGGAAAATTCTCAGCCATATGTCTTCCACACTCTTCTGGGGGTGTTTTGTTTTTTTGGTTGTTTGTTTTTGTTTTTTTCTCTCTGGGACTCAAATTACACGTCAGGTCTTTTCATTATGTCTTATATTGCTCTAATATTATTTTTTACTTTTTTCTCTTTATCTTTTAGTTTGGGTACTTGTTTTAATTGACCTGTCTTGTAGTTTACTAGTCCTGCTTTCTTCTGTATCTAATCTGATATTAAACCCATCCACTGAATTATAAATTTTGGGTATTTCTTTTTTTAGTCCTACACTTTTTCTCTTTGATTTTTAAAGCTTTTAATTATCAAGTGAAATTCTTCCTTTCATTTGTTTTGTCCATCTTTTGTTTTCTTGGACATAATGATTCTGAAGGTGCCCAGCTAACTTCATTATCTGGATTGTTTGACAGCCATCCCCTTATGGCAGGTGGGGACTGATGTGTCAGAGGTAGTGTGTAGTCCAGGTGAGCTGCAGTCTTGTTTTGGTAAGTCCTGGCCTTGTGGGGTTTTCAAATGGTACTCTTTTGTATTCTTCATAGACCCTCCCTCTGGGGTTTCTGAATTACAATCTTTATCTTCACTCTGCTTTTCAGTGGCTTTTTGTTAAAGATTTATGTGCTTTACCCTCAGAATTTGGAAAATATCCCAAGGGGTAAGCCAAACCTGTGCTTGCATCCCAAGTCTCTGTGTAAAGCCAAGCCAGGGTTCTCTGGCTTCTGCTTCTGCCACAAATTGGCCAATGCCTCTAGGGTAAGGAAGTTGCAGAGGTTAGCTTCACTCCAGGAGGAAAGTTTTCTCCTCAGTGCAACTGCTCTGAATTTCATTGCTTTCAGCTTCTTTCAAAGAGTTAGTTTCCAGATTTTATCTTATTTTTCCAGTTGTTCTTGATGGGAACATTGATGTGCTGTTAACTACTCCAGCCTACTTAGAAGTAGAAGACCTTAATGACTGTGAACTGCCTTTAAGAAGCATAAGTCAAGCTTCCCTTATGCATAAATAATTGCATCCCTCTAACGGCTCTGACTTATTCAGTAGGACCTTTATGTAGGTAAGACATAGCAATATAAATTTTAAGTAATGGTGCCTGGAACACTGTGTCAGGGAGGATTCTGCATGGTGTCCCCTCTGCACTTGGCCAGGAGTGGTGCTGTGATGGAGGAGTTTTGTCTCTTTTGGTTGTGGGAGGAGGTTGCCCCCTGTTTGCCTTTCCTGTTGAAGGATTCCACTTCAGTACTTGACAGACATTTGGACAGAGCTCTTAAAGAAAACGAAAGCACATTAAGTTAAATGCTGCTTTTACACTGGAGAGAGCTGGTGAGCAGGAAGTGTTTGATAAAAGCTCAGGTTTTTAGAGTGCTGTTATTAATGTTTTGATAAAATACTGTGCTCCCTGTGCATTTTTTGTTTGTGTCGTGCATAACTTAAACTTTGCAGTAGACTTCATGATAGCATGTCTTTAAAATGTGTTTGCTGTAAATTCTGAATAAATGATCCCAATCATTATTCTAAAATGTTCTAAATTGCTTCTATTCTTACAGTTGTTAGTATGCCACATATTATTCCATTCTGACTTTTTGCTGAGCAAAACATAATTGCTTTTGTGGAATATAGCTCTATTGATGGTGTAATCAGATATTAAAAATAGTATTGCAGAGTTTTGCAGAAAATACAATTAAAGAAGCAGTGAATGTGTGTGTCTTTCCACTCCTGTTCATAACTATTCTTTTCAAACTAGAGCCATTAGAGAAAATCAAATCTTGATTTGAGATTATTTATATGGAAAATAGCCATGAATTATATTTGTAATATAATACATATTTTAACCATAGGAAAGTTTCTTTTTGTACTCAGATTATTGCACATGGGACTGGGGACTTAAAACAGTCTTTCCTAAGCATGAAATTTCTTCTGTAGTATGTCTTTGCTGTTCACGAGTGTTGACTCTTTCATGGAATTGGTGAGGCTTCTCAGTGTTGACTTTGAAACTTACTAGATATGTTTCCTTCAACAGATTATTTCACATCTTGGAGACTTGGTTTCTTTGTCTGTAAGAAGGGAGACAGTGAGCCCCTCCTGAGTTGATGCATAATGAGGTACTCATTGTGATAGTCCTTGGTGAGAGTTGTTCCTTGGGTTCTACTCTTTGAAGCTAACCAAATGCTCTCCATCTCTCCACCTTTCCATGTTTCCCTGAACCACCATTTTAGGCATCCAGGCAAAGGTTTAAAAACTGTAAGGATGCCTGGGTGGCTCAGTCAGTTGAGCGTCCAACTGTTTATTTCACTTCAGGTCATGATCCCAGGATCATGGGATTGAGCCCTATGCCAGGCTCCTTGCTGAGTGTGGAGCCTGCTTAAGGTTCTTTCTCTCTCTCTCTCTCTCTCTCTCTCTCTGCCCCTTCCCTGCTCTCACTCTTTCTCTCTCTCTAAAATACATACATACATATATACATACATATATAAGTGATGATATTTTCATACAGTGGAATATCATTCAGCCATTAAGGTGATGTAAATGAATACTTACAGGATGTGATGTCATGATCATGATACATTATATGGTAATGATTATTGACAAGACTATGAGCCATTTTTTTTTAAAAATCTAGTTAAGTAGAATACAATAGGGTCCAATCTATAACAGAAGTTATGGAAGTGGTGAGAAATAAATTGTTTCCTTTTCTTCCTTTAGCTTGTAGGGCTTTCCAGAAAGCCCTATATATTTTTATATGTTGAACTTGCATTACCTTTGTTATAAAATACAGAGTAAAAGTAAGAACACTGCTGCTTAGGCTGTGCTGCCTCATTGTGGCTACAGAAGTGGACAGGTGTGCAGGTGAGGGGGATGGGTAGTCTTGGGAGGCTGAGTGTCTGCACACCAAGAGCCTTCAGGAACATCACTTATGCCCAGGCCCTTTGTTCAGTTTGGGAACTGCCCACATGAAAAAGGCATGTCCTCTGCCCCCAGGACTTGTTGCATGCCAGGAAAATGGGCACATGGATGGGGTGTGGGTCCTGGTGCCCTGGTACCATGGTTCCGTAGCTTTCTCCTGGGGGACTGCACATTCTGGTGCAGGAAGGGGGAGGCCCAAGCAATTCATTGTGGTGGAGGGACCTGGATGAGGCAGCACAGATAGGCAGGAACTCTCTGAGCCTAAAGATTTGGGACTTAACCCAAAGGCAGAAGAAGGGAAGAGTCTCAGAAGAGGAGAGGGCGTGGTCATATCTGAATGGGCATGTGATTCTGCAGAATGGAGAATAGGTTCGAGATGCAGTCAGAAGTGGGGGCAGGGAGACGTGTTGTAGAGCTGTTACTGTAGTTCTGGTGGTGAGGTGACAGCCAGGTAGCCAGTGTGGGTGGAGGGTAGAGGCATGGGCAGAAGAGGTGTATAACCAGTATGAGTTGGACAGTGTGATGTACCTGCTTTGGATAGGATGTGAGCATGAGGGGGGTGTCAGGGAGGGAAGCGGCATAACTTCAGATTTCTGAAAGGCCTCAGACCAAGGTAGGAAATGTCCTGGCTGGGGTGGAGGTGTGATGGCATGGTTGGCACTATTGAGTCAGACCTGCTGATAAGGCATCCAGCAGGTTTCCATAGGTTTGGGGATGTGCACAGGGGCCTGGAAGGCAGAGAGGCTGGGGGAAGAGGTTGGAGACACTCAATGAAGGATGCAGCAGCAGTGAGAATAAGCTGTCCCAAGACAGATCACCTATAGAGGGAAGGAGAAGGGTTGAGGAGATGGGCAGGGGATGTTTCAGGGAGGGGTGGCTGCAGGGACCAGTGGCAAGGAAAGGGGAACAGGACTGGAAAATAGCAGTGGTCCTGACCCCTGCTACCCAGCCCTTGGGGAGGCCACTACATCTATCCAGGGCCATTAGGGGGAGATCCCCTGCATGCTGCCAGCATGACACAGTTGTGCAGGTTCCCCATCCTCTGCTTGGGGGTCCTAGAAGTATCTAAGCCTGTGGGTAGATATAGACCATGAGTGAGGGGTGGGGGCCAAGGTGTCCCAGCATGAGTCCCTTCAATTGGACGGTCATCAGCAGGCATGGTCCTCACTCCCATGGGATGGTCAGCAGTATAGAAGTGCTCCTATGTCCTCTCATAGAAATCAAGTCCCCCTACCCCCTTCCCCTGTTATCCCAACCCTCTGCCTCCTCTGGGCACCTCACTAAGTTCCAGAAAGAAGACTCACTCCGCACCCAAGTCTCTTGGACAGCTGAAGAGGACCAGGGTTGGTGCAAGGACATAGGGATGCCTGGGGTGGGGGGTAGCACCTGTCCCCCCTGGACTGCAAAGAAATCCTCCAAGGGGCAGCTGTGAATGTACAGGAATTCAGGGGACCCTGCAGGATCCAGTCTATAGGCTCAAGGGATTCTGAGAAGGGAGTGTGACTTGGGACAAGTTTAACTCAGAAGACACAGGGTTTAGGAGCATAGCCTCTGGCCCTGAGAATAGGCTGCCTCTAGGAAAACCCAGGCAAAGGCACCTTTAAGGAAAAGTCCTAGATTTTGGAGTTTGCATGAAGTGTGTGGTTTCTAACATTAGTACAGTGGGCCTTTATTCATAATCATTTGGAGATGAAGGAGCAATTTGTCTACCAGGCAGGTTCACTTCCTGTTGTAATTCCAGTGGATTTAAAAGTTGATGCGGGTCTGTGAATTTGCTTACATAATTATACTCTGATAGCTTTTCATTATACTTGATGTGATTTTAATGGAATTAATGTTCTGTATCAACAAATACATTGTTTTTATTGTGCAAAGAGGAGACTTTTAAAAGGAGAGAACCAGAATGATTTGCACATGGTTTCTATAGTATTCTTTTCCAAACTGGGCAGTATACCTGCCCACTTCATATTTTCTTCCCTGTGTTGGTTGAAGGAAGTAGAAGGGCAGGAGGCTTTTACACACGTTTGGGTACTAGTTGGAATTCATCTTTGAAACTTGCATTTATGTCTTCAGTTCTTACTGTTCTTAAATTCTTCCTATTCTCCATCAAAGAATAGCAGCCATATGGAATTGCCTATGGCCACCTGCCTATGGCATCTTACCTGGCAGACCAGGCCTCCCCACACACACCTTGGATCCCTACCACCTTCTGGACCCTCATCACAGTGCTTGTGATTCTGGTTTGTTGTCTTCTTAGTAAGGCCATAAGTCTTCAGAGACCCTCAATATTTGTTCTGAAGTAAGGGGCCCTCAGTGCAAGTTGGAATTTGGCCCCATCCACCTCTCCCACCTGTGGAAGGGAGCATTAGAGGAAATTACGTCCCTCTTACCTGGGTATACCCATCCCCTTAGAAGGTAGAATCGGCTGTTGTTAGCTTGTGTTTCAGTAAAGTATTTTTTCTATTATTTATAAAACATGGGAACCTAAAAAGTACAAGGAGGAAGCCAAAGTCCCACTCTACAGAGATGATCATGGCTGTCTTTGGGATCTAGTGCTGATTTCTTTATGTATTTTGTGTGTTTGCATTTGTATTTATTTACTTAACGCAAGGGAAATTATCCTCCCTCCATACCATTTCGTAGCCTGCTCTTTCTTTTCTTCTTTTTCTTTTATGTGGTGTGAACATTTCCACACAGCACTAAATATTCTTCTACAACATGATTTAGTGTCAGCAATTGGAAAAGACCTAATAAATATAAGCAGTTCTCTGTTGCTAAACACCCAGGTCATTTCCCATTTTCAAAATTATAAAGAACACTTTAATACCTGGAATTCTTAGAAGTGGAATTACAGGTTCCAGTGGTATGCATAGTTTAAAATATTCATGATATAATGCGTGCACAGATCAAAGGTTAGTATTTCAGAAAGTTACACATTTAATAGCAAGTGTTTCTTCCCTTCCTCTCTCTTCCAGTTTCCCATTGTTAAGTTCCTTGTGAATACTTCCAGAGAGAAACGTTTATGTATGTACTAGCATCCATCCATTTCTCTGTTTATACAAATGGGATGATTCTATGCACACTGGGCTATATCTTGTTTGTAAATTATTTATGCTTGAGATTTTCCGCAGTAGCATAAACAGATCTACCTCAAATTTCATAATGCATATATTCACGCTCTATGTAAATATCAAAATTTATTTAACTAGCCCTTTATTGTTACCCACTTGTTACAGGTTTTTGCTATAAACATCCTTGTGTAAGTGACTTGCCATACCTCTGGTACTGTATCCATAGGCTGTGTTCCCAGTAGTGAAATCATTCAATATAAGTATATGCATTTCCTATTTTGAGAGATTTATGAAATTGCCATGAAATAAGACTACATCATTTTATACCAACACCAATAATATTAAAGAGGAACTTCTTTTTCCTCTGTTCTTGCCACCACTGGGTTTTATCATACTTCACCAAAAAGTTGGCAGCCTGATAAAAAGTATTTGTCGTATTGTTTTGGCTTGCTTTTAAAAAATTAGAGTAGGTTTAAGCATCCCTTTATATGTTTATCCTCCATTAAAAATGTGAACATATTTGGCCATATTTTCTATTGAGTGGTTCCCCTTTTGTAATGTTCATTTATTTAGAGAGAGAAAGAGAGAGAGAGAGAGAGAGAGAGAGAGAGAGCGAGCACACATGCACGCATGCCAGCAGGGGAGGGGCAGAGAGAGAGAGAGGAAGAGAGAGAATCCCAAGCAGGCTCCATGCTGTCAGCACAGAGCCCAATTCAGGGCTTGAGAACCATGACCTGAGCTGAAATCAAGAGGCAGTGCTTAACCAACTTAGCCACCCAGGTGTTCCCTTTCTTATTAATTTATATGAACTCTATAAATTAAGACAATCAACCTTTTGTCTGTTGTATGTATTTTAAGTATTTTTCCCATTTGGAACTGGTCTTCCATTTTATGTTCTTTTTAAACCACAAACGTTCATCGGCTCTTACCATGATAAGGCTGCATGAAGAAGCACCCCAAAACTCAGTGGTTGGCAGTATCCAGTCTTTGTTTTCTGCTCTGGTTTGCAGGTCATTGGGGTGGCCCCAATGTGTGCTATATGTCCATTCTGTGGCCCAGGCTGCATTTGATGTTGGGTGGCAGGCAACATGAGATGCCCCAGAAGCCCTGGGAGTGATGGCCACCTCCACCCTGTGTGGCCAAGCAAGTTCCATGGCCAAGCCCAGCATTGGGAGAGGATGAGTACTGTATGTACTCTCTTGGGAGGCTTCCATGTTACCTGTAAGAAGCATGGACTTATGCTTCTAATATGGCGAGGCCCTGGGATTGAGAGCAAAGATCCAGTCTACTATTACATAGGGATTCTTTTAATATAAACATTTGAAATTTACTAATCTTTTCTGTGAGGACTCTTGATTCTGTGTCATGCCTCAAAACACTGAATTCCTTTCAAGATTGTTTTTAAAAATGCTTCCATGTTCTTCTAGGTCTTTCAGGTTTTAATTTATGATTTACTCTTTGATTACTCTGGAATTTATTTTGGTATAAAGAGTAAGGTAGAAAATAAGTTTTATTTCTTTCCAAATGACTAACCCATTGTTCCAATGCTTTTTATTGAATAGATTTCCTTTTTCCCTTTATAGTATTTTAATTAGAATTTCATGGACTTTGTGCAATCTTTGGTCTTTCTATTTTAAAAAATGATTTTGGGGGGGCGGTGCCTGAGCCTGGGTGGCTCAGTCGGTTAAGCATTTGACTCTTGATTTTGGCTCAGATCATGATCTCAAGGTTCATGAGTTCATGTCCCATGTAGGACTCTGCATTGACAGTGCAGAGCCTGCTTGGGATTCTTTCTTTCCTTCTCTGTCTGCCCCTTCCCCTTCATATTCTGTCTCTCTCTTTCATAATAAATAAACTTTAAAAAAATTTAAAAATGATTTTTTTGTATCAAATATGAGGACTTTTATATTCTCAGTAGATATTTAAGATTTTGATATTGTTCTTCCTCATTTCATATTAGTCTTTGTGTTCTAAGTCATTCTGCCTTTTTCCTTGCTGTTATAAATGGAATATTTAATTTCATTCTCTTTTCTAATCAGTCTTTGCATGCATATAGGAAAGCTATTTTTTCTGTAGTTCATGAGCTTATATCCTGACACTGTAATGTGGGCGAGTACTTTAATTTTCTCATCAGTGCAGTGGGGCACAAAAATCACACATGCCTTTTAGGGTTGTCAGGACACAAAGAATTAAAGTATAAAGCCTTAGTAAGTGTATGTCATACAGTCAGTGTTCACTAAATATAAGCAGTGTCATAATTTTTAAATATATTAATTTTCTAGCCATATGATTTACTGAATTCTTCTGATTGGCCTCTTATTCTTTTTGATCAATTTGCTTCAGTGTTCTAGATGGAGAAGCATGTGATTTTCAAGTGGTAGTAATTATGCCCCCTCTTTCCATATTTATAACTTTTTGTTTGTTTGTTTTGTTTTATTAGCTGGTTGTATTAGTTTTCTATTGCTATAGAACAAATTACCACAAGCACAGTGGCTTAAAACAGCACAGGTTTAGTGAGTCTGGAGTTTCCATGGGCCCAGAGTCTGGAATATTTGGGTTTCTGTTCAGGGTCTGAAGGCTGAAATCAAAGTAAGACCAGATGCATTTTCATCCAGAGGCTTGATGAGGGAAAGATCTATTTGCACAGTCCTCAGGTTATTGTGTGGCTGTATGACTGAGTTCCTATTTTCTTGCCAAGTGTGAGCTGGAAAAGATCCAGCTGTTAAGAGCTGCTCTCAAGACACAGCAGCTTACTTCTTCAGGCAGCAGCAGAATCTCCCTCGTGTTTCAAATCTTTGATTTCACGAAGGGCCCAGACTCAGAGGGTTTGCCTGATGAGGTCAGGCCCACCCAGGAGAATCTGGGTTTTGATTAACTCAAAACCAAACTTATTTTGGACCTAAGTGTGCAGAAAAATCCTTTCACCTTTGTCAAATACTGTAACCTAACCACAGGACTGAAATTCAACATATTCACAATCCCCCCACACACTCAAAAATAGGGGATTCTATAGGAGGTGTACACCAGAAGTTAGGGATCTTGGGGACCGCCTCATAATTCTGCACACCATGCTGGTATTTTCATATTAATTTTAAATATAGGTGGCAATTGTGGGCATTTTTATTTTGTCCTATTAAACTAAGGTGTGTTTTTTTTTCATAAAAAAACAGTGATTGAATTTTATCAAATGCCATTTATACCTCTTTGGAATGATAATTTTCAGTTTTGTCATATTAATATGATTAATTTTACTACTGTGTTTCCTCTTACTGAACTATCTTTTCATTCCTGGCATGAACCCCTCGCCTTGTTCTTTATTCTTCTAACTGTATTGCTGACTTCTGTTTTACAACATTTTATTTAAAAATCTTATACCTCTATTTATAAGTAAAATTGTCTGTTTCTATTCTTGTGATGTTTTACAAGTTTGTAACTATTATGCTGACCTTTGTAAAAAGAATTTGGAAAATTACCTTGTTTTTTCCCTCTGTGCCCAGAAAAAAATTAAATAGTGTTGGAAATCTCTATACTTTAAAGCTTCTGAAGAATTTGCCTGTGGCTGTTTGACCACTTTCCCAATTTCTTGGTGTTTGTAGGTACATTTGGTGTTTTGATTTTGGGGGGACTTAATTGTAGTAATTTATATTTTCCTAGACTTGTGATCATCTATGACATCCTAGGTGCTATTGATTGAATGTTTATGTCCCCCTAAAATTCACATGTCAAATCCTTATCCCCAGTGTGATGGTATTTGGAGGTGGAGTCATTGAGAGGTGATTATGTCACAAGAGTGGAATCCTCATGAATGGGATTATTGCCCTTATAAGAGAAACTCCAGAGAGCTCCCTTGTCCCTTCTACCATGTGAGGCCATATGAGAAGATGGCTATCTATAATCCAGAAAGTGAGCCCTCACCAGATGTTG
This sequence comes from Acinonyx jubatus, assembly GCF_027475565.1. Lineage (NCBI taxonomy): Eukaryota > Metazoa > Chordata > Mammalia > Carnivora > Felidae > Acinonyx > Acinonyx jubatus. Next base: position 20,358,064 of record NC_069386.1, read on the forward strand.
AATCCACTGGCACTCTGACACTGGACAAAGGACACGATCCTGGAGGCATTGCAGGTCTCTGGGGTCCACTACCGCACCCTCAAACAAACAGCACACAATGAATCAAGGCCAGAGGGGCAGGTGGCTGGAGTCTGAGAGGCAGGGAGCAGGGTCAGAGCAGTATGTGGCTGGAGCAGGCATGTGCCCTGAGCATGACTCTGCACTCTAAGGTGAGGTGGAGTGGGGAGGGCTCAGACAATTTCCATGCTGAGCCATGAGCTGAGCCCCTTGGAGATCAGTGTTTCTAGATGCTGGATGCTTCTCGGTTACTGGCCGAAGCCTACCTCTCTTGGGGAAAATTTCTCCATTTTGGGTCCACAGAACGTCACTGATTAAGAGCAAGCAATGTGTTGACAACAAAAGACTTCCAAGCCTGCAAGCATCAAAGAAAGCAAACTGCAATAAGTGAGAGTCAACAGAAACAACAAGTGACAGACAGACTTAGATGCCTTCTTTCACTATACATCTTGGACTCTAGACATCTGCATATGAAATATTTAAAGCAGTTATGGGCAGAATCATACAGATGAGCATGCAGCCAGAAACTATCTGAAGCAAATAGTCATATTTGGGGAAAGATAAAAGCAGAACTTGTAAATACATAAAATATAAACGTTAACATTCTCTAAAGAAATGCAAATGTTCAACAGCTGATGAAACATCCTTCAGGGAAAATTGGTCATCTGGAAGGCAAACTTAAGGAACTTATTCAGAACAAAATACTGAATGACATGGGTATGGAATATGTGAAGGGCGAACTAGGAGATTTGGAGGATGGAATGTGCATGTGGCTGTTGGAGTCCCTGACAGAGAGACTGTAGGAGAGGTAATATTTGAAGATATATTGGCTATATAGCTTCCATAACTAATGAAAAATATAAAGTCAGTTTCAGGGGCACCTGGGTGGCTCACTTAGTTGAGCGTCTCTTGATTTTAGCTCCGATCATGATCCCAGGGTCATGGGATCAAGTCCCGTGTTGGGTTCTGAGCTAAGCATGGATCCTGCTTAAAATTCTCTCTCTTCTTGTGTCCCTCCCTGGCTCGTGCTCTCTGTCTAAAATAACAATAATAAAAAAAAAACCATAGTTTCAGAAGCACAGTACATCCCAAAAAGCATAAATAAAAAGAAATCTGCACCTACACATATGCAAAAATCTCAGAACACTAAAGGCAGAAAGACAGTCTTAAAAATCTTCAAAGAGTAAGGACAGCTTCACATTTCAAGGAACAACAGTTAAAAGGACTGCTAGCTTCCTGATGGCAACAGTGGAGGCTGGGGTCACCTGAGTGGCTTGGTTGGTTAAGCGTCCAACTCTTTATTTCAGCTCAGGTCATGATCTCATGGTTTGTGAGTTTGAGCCCTGCATTGGGCTGTGTGTAGACAGTGCAGAGCCTGCTTGGGATTCTTGCTCTCTCCCCCTCTCTCTCTCTGTTTCTCTCCTGCTTGTGCACTCTCTCTATCTCTCTCTCAAAATAAATAAATAAATTTAAAAGAAAAAAAACTGTGGAGGCCAAATGATGATGCAATAGTATCTTCAGACTGTTGAGAGAAGAAACTGTCAACTTAGAACCGTATATACCCAAACTACTTTCCAAGCATGCAGGTGAAGTAAGACATTTCCAGATAAACAAAAAACTGGAGTTTACCACCAAAAGGTCTGCACTAAAGGAACTTCTGAGTCAAGGGTTCATACCTTGTGGGATTGCAGTCTAGGGAAGCCTGGGGACCCCATCTCAGATTAAGGTTTTTAAATGTGTACAATGAAATAGGATTACAAAGGAAACCAATTATTTTGAAGTTTTTAAAATCAAAATATTTTAGGGGGACCTGGGTGGCTCAGTCTGTAAGTGTCTAACTCTTTGATTTCAGCTCAGGTCACGATCTCACAGTTTGTGGTTCGAACCCTGCATTGAGCTCTGTGCTGACAGCACAGAGCCTGTTTGGACTATTTTAAAAATGTGTTGTAATAATACATTTGCTACTTTATTAACTCATTAAATAACAAAATCCAGTTGCAGGTGTAGTAACTACCCTAATTTCAGAGTAAAGAGCCCTGGTGAAAGGCTGCATCTCACAAGGCATAGCCAGGACAAATGAGTTTGGTACCAACCAGTATATGAAGTAATTTGCATCAAAGAAACATTCACTGCAGAACAGACTATGTTGCATTTCACTTGGATTTCCTTTTGACTCCTGGGTTATTTAGAATATCTTAAAACATTTAACTTTTTTCTTTTTTCCTTTCATGGGGCTATCTTTCTAATCATTTATAGTTTTGCTACTATACAGTGAAAGAATGAAAGCTATAGAGTTCTTTTCTATTATGGAGGAAGTAGGCTGAGAAGGAGAGTGGCTTTCCTTGTTGACATTTTGAGTTTGATGTATTGATGCAGGCTCCAGTGGGAAGTGGCGTGGAGAAAGTCAGAACCACAGGTGAGCATGATGGTTAGGAGAGAGAATGCTGGGTTGGGAATTGTTCTGAAGGAAGGAGGAAGAAGCCATGGATATGGGGTGGATATGAAGATGTATGTTTCCGAGAAGGGAGTTGAGATGGACATCGAAGGCTGAGGGTTTGCATGCTGGAGTGAGCCATGCCATGTGGCCCTAGGGAGACTCAGACACACAAAACCACTCAGAAAAGAAAATGTTAAGTAGAATAAAGTAGGAGGTTCAGCCACTCCATGAATCAGAAGACTTTTGCATAGCACAGGTCTGACGTCTGAAAAGCTTTGAGAGACGGGGTCAGTAGACTTTTTTCATTCGGGGCAACTCAGAATATTATTTGCTCCATTTTTTTTACAACAACAGTTCTTTTGCTAACGCTGTGAACCCTGGCTTCTTAGTGGTAAATTGATACCACTGTAGCTATTAGGCACACCTGCCATATGTTTCGTGAAAGAATTTAATTGACTTTCAAGTCTGCATTCTAGAAGGACTTGCTTCCCTACCTAAAATGTTGCATTACCATTTGCCTTTGAACCAGGAATGAAGCTCCAAAGAAAATTCTTGATTTGGGGCAATGAAAGAGGACAGGATTTAAAGAGCTAATTTATTCCAGGCTTCTGTGTTCAGGCAGCAATACCAATCAAACAGGAAGACCTTTGGCTCTAAAGATGCCATTACTTCCTGGCAGTCTATTATCCCCTGTCATCACCCTCAACAGCAGGAAATTCTGTCTCATTTTTAATATTATCTCTTGCCTCTATTTAGGCTGGGTGGGAAGTGGAGAAAAAAGTGGGTTGGTGTCCTTTTAACAACTTGCAGGTGCTTGAAAAGTTAAGTCCCCCTCTCTCTCTGAACAGTATCATGCCTTTCCCTTTTTTTTTTTTTTGGTCTTTTCTTTCACAGCCACTTAATCATATGTTACTCTTCTCTGACCCTCTTAAATTTCTTCATATTCTGTGTAAACTGTGGACTTTGAATAACAATATTGGCAAATTAAATGGGACAAAGGTTTCACGAGCTGCAGTAATTTCACGGCTAACTAGCTCCATGACCCCGTTCCTCACCAGAGTGGAAAAAAATAAACCTGAGGAATTACTGAGCTGGCGGAACATGCAACGTAATTCTCACCAGTAGCTGGAATTGAGCAAAAAAATAGTTCAAACTCAGACCTGATCATTTCTGAGCAGAGGTACACTCCATTCTTCTCTGTTGCCAAGTGGACCAGGAGGCATCCTCAGGGAGGAGGCACTGTGGCACCTGGGCTTTGAAGACTCTCCTCCAAGCCATTCTCCATTCTCCTGTGCCTCCCTCCCTTGGTAGAGCGGGTACCGATGCTTCTAGGTCAGAGGAGCAGGAAGTCAGCTTCTGGTGGGGGGAGACACGGGGAAAGGGTGGACATTTGGAAACAAGAATCCAATATTGCACTCTGGTTGTATTAGTGTATTAATAAGCTTGAGCTGCCATAACAAAGTGCCATAGATTGGGCAGATTAACCAACAGTTAAGTTAACCTCACATTCTGGAGGCTAGAAGTCTGAAATCAGGGTTGAGTTCTGGTGAGGACCCCCTTCCTGTCTTGCAGACTGTCAAAACCTCACTGTGGGGGAGCTTGGGTGTCTCAGTCGGTTGGGCATCCGACTCTTGCTTTTGGCCCAGGTCATGATCTCATGGTTTGTGAGTTCAAGCCCTGCCTTGGGCTCTGTGCTGATGGCATGGAGCCTGTCTGGGATTCTGTCTCCCTGTCTCTCTCTACCCCTCCCCTGCTCGCTTTCTACCTCTCTCTCTCAAAAATAAACATTAAAAAAAAAAACTTCACTGTGTCCTCACATGGCCTTTCCATGGTGTGTGCATATGGGGAGAGAGAGAGAGGGAGAGAGATCCTTCTCGTCCTGTAAGACCACCATCCCATCATGAGGGCCCTACCCTTACAACCTAATCTAACCCTAATTCCCTGCTAAAAGTCCTACCTCCAAATACCATCACATTAGGGGTTAGGACTTCATGTGGATTTGGGGAGGACACAAACATTTAGTCCGTAGTAAGTAGTTTTCTATGTTGTGTAGCAAACTTCCACAAACTTTATAGCTTAACGCAACACCATTTAGTTTCTTAGGTCAGGAGTCTGGACATGGCTTAGCTGAGTCAACTGGTCAGGGTCTTACAAGGCTGCAGTCAAGGTGTTGCCAAGGTAGCATCATTTTAAGAGGTGCTAGATAGGATCGCAGGAGTGTAAATTATATTGATAATTACCATAATTTATCATTGATTATCATATTGATAATCAAGGCTACAGGTCATCAGGGATCATCTCAGGATTTCCATGCCCCACTGAGTCTGATGATTTTTTTCCTTTGTATAGGGGAATTGAATCCACCCTCAATTACAGTTATTAATGATTCTTAGAAATGTAGTTTTTCCCAGTAAAGCAAATTGTCCATATTTGTTGGAAATAAAATTATTTGAGGGAATTCTTAGAATGATAACTTTATGATGGAAGTAAGGAAAGTCAAGAATTCATACTGTGGCCTTAGTTAAGTGATATTCACTTCCTTTGTGTTTATAAATGCCTGCTCTTTGGAGGTTTGTGGGTTTCCAATAATATTTCTGTTACGAGTCACTTGGTCAGTATAGACATTTGATACTTTTATAAACTTCAGCTTAGGAGAGATCAAAGAGTTCTGTCTGAGCTTATTAAACATGCCTTGAGAGATCTGGTCATAGTTTAGGGATTTAGTGGGGCCCCATGTACTCATGAATTCAGAGGCCCTTCCTGAGTGAGGAGGCATTGGGCCATGTCTTAAAGAATAGGTAAAATTTTATATGGTGGAAGTGAGAAGTAGAAGGCAGAGTATAAAAGGACATTTTCTGGGAGGCATGCTTTCCCATCCTCTATCCAGGTTTTGTCTGGATGAGGCTGGTGTTGGTGTGAAGGGAAAACAGAAGACACTCTTTGGAAGTCACATCCTAAGGAGATGGCAGGGTCAGAGCCAGCTGGGCCAAACCACCTCCAGGATTTGGGTTTTAGTGACCAGGAGGAGGGATGCCACAGTGTCAGGAGAGATGACAAGAGGGAGACTGTGTTGGATACAGATGGGAAACAGAGAGGTCATAGGCATTGTGGAAGAAGAACGAGGGACTGGGCTCAACAAGACACAGGAGAACAGTAGTCAAGGGTTTCTGTACAGGTTGCAGCTGGGGGGCATCATGAAGAGAGATTTGGGAGATGGGAAAATGTTTGTAAATAATATTGTCAATATTGACTTATTTGCAGGATGCATGCATTGAAGAAAAAATATATATATGACATGCTTGGGAGCAGAGTGCCCTGTTGAGCTCTCTCTGATTCATTTGTGTGTGTGTGTGTGTGTGTGTGTGTGTGTGTGTGTGTGTGTGTCTGTGAGAATAAGGTTCACAAGTCTTTCCTATGAAAGACCAGATGTGTTCCTACGAAAGACCAGATGTCCAGATGTGTTTGGAAACCCACCTGAGGCTGGTGCAGGGTGTGAGAGAGACTGTTGGGTCTAAGACTTGGCCTCACCCACTGCAGAAGTGTTTGCCAAGGGGACCTTGGGGGTCTATTCAGCCAGATACTCTCTTCTGGGGACTGATTCAGTCCTTTTGGAATTCCAGGGGGAAATGCACCAAAGCCCTCCATCCCAGGGCCCAACTGCCTGGTCCATACCCACAGCAGAAAGTTGGGGTGATTTATCTTTACAAAAGACCTTGTAAGAAAATCCCTTACTTGTAGTGGGGCCTCCCAGCATATTTCCCTGTCAAAGGGGGAGCTGCAGCCCTCTCCTCTTTATTGTGTGTGGTTGGTTGTTGGCCTGTCTCTGGAATTTGCATCTGAGCGACCAGGAGGAGGGGTGCCATTGTGGGAGGTAGAGACGATAAGAGGGAGACTGGGTTGGGGAGGTAGAAATTGCAGGTGCATTTTTCGACATGTTGAGGTGGAGAGTGACCCCAGGAGCAGTGCCCAGCAGGCAGTGTGATTCCGCAGTCAGGGACCGACCTGCAGGAGGTGTTGGTGGATAGTGTTAGAGGATCCCCAATGACAGATGGCTCAGGCAGAGCCGGAGCCTGAGTAGAGGTCTTGGGAAGTGGGAAGGGGAGGGAGATGTGGAAGGACAGCATGGAGCAGAGGATGGCAGCCAGAGAAGGGAGAGTGTCAGGGGAGTGACACAGAGCCTAGAGGACAGTGTGCCACCCATAGGTAGATGTGGTCAGCCTCCTGTCTTCAAGCCAAGATCGCTGTACTTGTGTGTTGCACTCAGGGACCCCTTAGGTGACCTTGGGAAGTGTGTCTGCCAGTGGCAAAGGCTGAAGCTACACTGTAGTGGGGAGAGAGCGGCTGTGTCTCTGATCTGTCTGCCCTGCCTGGACCCAAGGAGACTGGGAATTTCAGGATCAGCATCCAGTGACTGCCTCAGGGAATGTGGGCTTGGAGCAGCTTGAGGGAAAGGTTGGCCAGGAGCTGAGGGGTGGTTCTTCTGAGAACAGAAGACAGGAAGGTGTTCCTGTGGTTAGGGCTACCCAGAGGGGAGGGGCCAACAGAGGGGCGTGGCTGCCAGAAGATGTTCTGGAGGAGACAGCTCTGTGGGACCTGGGGCAGCAAAGCCTGGGGGGCTGGCCTGGGAAAGAAGCGAGCAGCTCAGAGTCAGCATGTGGAAAGCCGGGACCTCATCTGGTGGCACCCCTTCCTGGTGAGGTGGGAAGCTGGCTGGGGACCAAGTGTGTGAAAGGGTAGAGGGGGGCCTGGTAGGTCTGCTGTACCCAGTACCCATGCACAGAAGGCATGCACTCAGGTGACATGCAAGGGGGGTGGCTCTGCCTTTTCCCAAAGTAGTGTTTTCAGTCCTCTCTGTGATTTTTAAGTCACAGGGCTAAATGACTCACAGGACCAGAGGGGAACAAGTGCCCGATGGAGACACTTTCAGAAAGCACATTTGTTCTTGGGCCTGTCCATAAAGAACATAAGTGACCTGTCAGGACCTCCTGGTGGTCTCAGAGGCCCGTGTGCTGCAGGCTCTGAACGTCTGGATGGACCACACGCCTCATGGTCACCCAGCTCATGTATGTGGGCCATATTCTAGAAGTCATCCTTCTTTGGGTTGATCAGCTAATACTGTGTTTTGATCATCTGTTAACGGATTCCAAAGAGTCTTACCTTCCTGCACTGTTTGTCCTTCCAGGTGCTGCTGTCAGGACTCATTGGCGTCGTCTCCTGGAAGAGGCCTCTCTCCCTCGTGGTAAGTCCGCACGCAGTCTCCATGGTGGCCTTAGAGCAGGGCCCTCCCCGTGGAGATGTGAATGCTTTAAGGGCAATGGCAAAGAATTCTGGCTCTGTGCAGAAAACAGGATGCAGACCTTCATGAAACTGGCACTTGTCAATGCAGATGGGCACGTAGTTAACAGCCACCGTGCATCTTCCTTCCGTATATCTGAGGGTAGCCCTCAGGTGTCTGTCTGAGATGCTCATGTGCCATCTTCGCGATGGTTCTCTTTGGGTGCCTTCCTCCAAGGACGTGCCAGGAACAAAGACATTGTAAGAAGTGTAGATGCAAGCGTTTCTCTAGGTGTGTGAACACGTTCGTGCATATACATATGCATGCGTATGACCACAAAGGCAGCACATATTTTATCAGAGTTCAAGACATGTTGGCTGTTTGTATGTTTTGGAGACTGAAACTTGGGAGTGTAAGAGGAGACATTTATTTGAGTAGAAGAGTGCAGGGGTACCACTTGAACCCTTTCTCTCATTGCTATGTCACTGTGTTGGGGAGGAGGGGCAGGCCTCACGGGGGATGGAAAGGAAATGATGGTTTTTCTCTCTGAAAAGTACCCCAAGCAAATTCATGTCTATTGATTTGTACGCGTGTTTTTCTCAGTGTATGCATTAATATATTTATGCGTCCGTGTCAGGACCAGACGAAGAGGTTTTCTAGGTTTTGATGGATAATGAAAAAACATGGTGTGGCCTCTTTGTCTTTTGTAGTAATCAATTATTTAAAATCCCTTCTTTAAGTGATTAGATTTGGAGATAATGACATGTACTAAATATTAATGGAAATAGAAAAAACCCACAAGTCTGCCTGTTGTAAACACCTCCTCCTCATGAGAGTTACCAGGGCGTCCTGAAGAGGCATGGGGAAGAGAAGGAGTGGCATTAATTCAGTGAGCCTCTTCTCCTATGACCCATCGAGAAATTTTCTTTGCAAAAAAAGGTGTTATTTTTTTATGTAAAAAGTTTCAAACATGCATAAAAGTAAGAGAGGCTAGTATAATAAATCCCCATGTAACCCCATCTGTCTTCCATAAAGATCAACACTGGCCTGTCTTGTTTCATCCAAGCCCCTTGCTGGAGTATTTAAAATTTTTTTTTTCAACGTTTATTTATTTTTGGGACAGAGAGAGACAGAGCATGAACGGGGGAGGGACAGAGAGAGAGGGAGACACAGAATTGGAAACAGGCTCCAGGCTCTGAGCCATCAGCCCAGAGCCTGACGCGGGGCTCGAACTCACGGACCGCGAGATCGTGACCTGGCTGAAGTCGGACGCTTAACCGACTGCACCACCCAGGCGCCCCATTGCTGGAGTATTTTAAAGCTAATGCCAGCTAATGTATCAACAAGCTGACTCTTATGCAGAGGGAAATGGTGGTGGACACACCAGCTGTGGGGCCTGATGTCCTTTGGCTGTGCTTTTGGGTGTCCTTTAGGGACATGGAGGGACAGCTTGCTCCATTCCTCCTCACCTGTCCTCACAGTGCAGGCAGAGGAAGGCCTCTGACACTGGATGCCAAACAAGAAGAAGCCACAAATCCTTTGGGTGGGTGTATGGGCAAAAAGACAAGAGGAATGGCACCCATCACTCAGCCACCCTTCACACCTGCCCCCACACCTGGCCCCAGGATGGAGATTCTCATGAGGTTGCGCATTTTATTCTGAAGGATGCTGTGCAGTTTATAGCTGACAAGAAGTCAGGACTCCTTATGGATGTGGCTCAGGTGTGTCCTGGGGAAGCCAGAGCAGTAGGGTGGGGTGTTAGGGATTCACCCTAGGAAGCAGGATAAAACACCAGACTGGGATACCATAGCAGAACTTTCAAAATGCCTGTCCACTAATCCCTGTCCGTTGGTGTAGAACCAGCTGCTCTCTGGGCAATGGTCAGCGTTTTCTCCCATTGATTTATTTCTGCCCAAGCCCCAGATAGAAGAGAAGGGGTTCCCCTAGTTTGACTGACCACTTTCCTTACTTAGGTTTGTAAGGGGGTGGCTTAGGATAACACTAGGTGCTATAATAAATCCCAGACTTTCAGTGGCTTAACATGACACAACTTTGCTTCTTGAGTGGGCATTCCAGGCAGTGGCCATTCCTCATCACGGGTGATCCAGAGACCCTGGTTGCTTTCATCTGGAGCTCTACAATTTCCTAGGCCTGTGGAGTCAGCTGCATTTCAGTGGAAGAGAAAATAGTGGAGGAGGCTCTGAAGATGACCTTCATCACTCAGCACAGAGCCTGTCACATGGCCCTGTCTGGCTGGGAAGGAAGCTGGAAAATTAGTTCCTTCCCAGGCAGGCACTTCCCAGAGGCAGCTCCATACTATGAAGAGGAGGGCAGTGATTTTGGTAGACGGTTGGTTGTCTCTACCATAAGAACGTTCTTCTACTTGTGTTTACCAGGACAATCTAGTCTTGATTCATTAGTAAATCTCATTCTCTAGACTCAGCTAGAATGGCTTGAAGTCTTGATTTAAATAATTCTTTTATCCCAAGCTCCTGCTTCTGTCTTGTACCCTAATCATAGTGTTTCCTTCCTTCTGGGGGTATAAAGCTGAAGAAGCTACCATGAGTATTCTGGTTCATTTCCAGGGGATACATCACCCTCTGCCCCCACTAACAACCTCTCTGAAAGAGGCTGTCTCCCATGGGGTGGATGGAAGAGGCAGTGCTGGGCCCTACTGCTCCAGGGCCTGCGTAGCCAATGCCTGACACCTTGCAGGGGTTGCTGGGTGAGGACAGCAATGCGTGGGCCATGCTGATGGCGGGATTTTGGTGCTGTCATTGGTTTGCTGGCAATATCTTTTCCTGTCAAGGGCTGGTGCATGTGTGCCCAACCTAATCTCTGCTGCATCTCCTTTCTTTTTCAATATGATCTTACATGACAGAATGGGATGAAGAAGGGTTTACTTCTTGCCCAGAGTGATATGCTGGAGGGAAGCCTCAGTTAGGAAAAGGGAAGGGAGAGAGGCAGCAGGCTGTCTGAGAGCAGGGGGCAGGAGACTGCCCCTTCCAGGCTGGCGAATGTGATGCCAGAGAGAGGAGGATGAAAATTTCTGCCTGGTATTTTATAAGAGCTTTTCATATGCCGAAAACTAGTGATAGCTATCTCAGTAGAGAATATGTATTTTTGCATTACTGTGGTTCTTTTTTCTTTTTTTATTGAAGCATAGTTAACATACAGCCTTTTTTTAAAGTTTGTTTATTTTGACAGATAGTAAGAGAGAGCATGTGTGCGTGCAAGCAGGGTGGGGCAGAGAAATAGAGGGAGAGAATCCCAAGCAGGCTCTGCAGTGCCAGCATGGAGGCTGATGTGTGGCTTGAACTCATGAATCTGTGAGATCGTGAGCTGAGCTGACTGAAATCAAGAGGCAGATACTTAACTGACTGAGCCACCCAGGCACCCCAACGTACAGTGTTAATACTAGTTTCAAATGTACAATATAATGATTCAACAATTCTGTACATTACTCAATGCTCATCATGATAAATGTACTCTGAATCCCCTTCACCAATTTCACCTATCCCACCCCCAACTTCCCTTCTGCAACCACCCGTTCTCTGTTTTTAAGAGTCTTGTTTTTTGTCTCTTTTTTTTCTGTGTTCATTTGTTTCTTAAATTCCATGCATGAGTGAAATCATATGATATTTGTCTTTCTCAGTCTGACTCATTTCACTTAGCATTATATGCTTTAAGTCCATCTGTATTATTGCAAATGGCAAGATCTCATCCTTTTTTTATGGCTGAGTAATAGTTCTTTGTGTGTGTGTATACCAGTTTTTCTTTATTTGTTCATTTTTTGATGGACATTTGGGTTGCTTCCATATCTTGGCTATTGTAAATAATACTGCAAAAAACATAGAGATGCATATGTTTTTCTAATTCAGTCTTTTCATTTTCTTTGAGTAAATACCCAGTAGTGGAATTACTGGATCATATGTATTTCTATTTTTAATTTTTTAAGGAACATCCATACTGTTTTCCACAGTGGCTGCACCAATTTACATTCCTACCAGCAGTGCACAAGAATTCCTTTTTCTACACATCCTCACCAACACTTGTTTTCACCTCTTTTTTAGTCTAGTCATTCTGACAGGTGTAGGGTGATATCTCATTGTGGTTTTGATTTGCGTTTCCCTGATGGTTACTGATGTTGAGAATCTTTTAATGTGGCAGTTGGCCATCTATATATCTTCTTTTGAAAAATTCTATTCAGGTCCTTTGCCCATTTTTCAATCAATTTTTTTTTGGCATTGTATATATAAGTTCTTTATATTTTGTTAATATTAACCCCTTACCAGATATACCATTTTTAAATATCTTCTCCCATTCAGTAGGTTGTCTTGTCATTTTGTTGATGATTTCCTTCACTCTGCAAAGGTTTTCATTTTGATGTAGTCCCAATAGTTTAATTTTGCTTTTATTTCTGTTGCCTGAGGACACATATCTAGAAAAATGTTTCTGTGGCTGATGTCAAAGATATTACTACCTAAGATTTCTTTTAGGAGTTTTATGGTTTCAGTTCTCACATTTAGGTCTTTAATCCATTTTGAGTTTATTTTTCTGTATGGGTAAGAAAGTGGTATAGTTTCATTCTTTTGTATGTAGCTGTTCAGTTTTCCTAGCATTATTTGTTGAAGAGACTATCTTTTCCCCATTGTATGTTCTTGCCTCTGTTGTCATAGGTTAATTGACCATATAATCATAAGTTCATTTCTGGGCTCTGTATTCTGTTCTATTGATCTGTGTGTCTGTTTTTATGTCAGTACCATACTTTTACTTTTGATTACTACAGCCTTTGTAGTGTATCTTGAAATCTGGGGTTGTGATTCCTCAGCTTTCTTCTTCATTCTCAGGATTGCTTTGGCTAGTAGGGGTCTTTTGTGGTTCTATACCAATTCTAGGATTATTTGTTCTGGTTCTGTGAAATTGTTGTTGGTATTCTGGTAGGGATTGCATTAAATCTATAGATTGCTTTGGGTAATATGGACATTTTGACAATATTGGTTTTTCCAATCCATAAGCAGGGAATATCTTTCCATTGGTTTGTGTCATCTTCAATTTCTTTCATCAGTGTTTTTTAGTTTTCGGAGTACCATTCTTTCACCTCCTTGGTTACATTAATTCCTAGGTATTTTATTTATTTATTTTTTTTGGTGCAGTTGTAAATGGGATTGTTTTCTTAATTTCCCTTTCTGCTACTTAGTTATTGGTGTATAGAAATACAACAGATTTCTGTATATTGATTTTGTATTCTGTGACTTTGCTGAATTCAGTTTTTAGTTCTAGTAGATTTTTGATGGAGTCTTTAGAGTTATCTATATATAGTATCATGTCATCTGCAAATAGTGAGATTTTTACTTCTTCCTTACTAATTTAGATGTCATTTATTTCTTTTTCTTGTCTGATCATTGCAGCTAGGACTTCTAGTCCTGAATGAAAATGGTGACAGTAGACATCCTTGTCTTGTTTCCGATCTTAGAAGGAAAGCTTTCAGTTTTTCACCATTGAGTATGATGTTAGCTATGGGTTTTTCATGTAAGGCCTTTATTACGTTGAGGTATGTTCCCTCTAAACCTACTGTATTGAGAGTTTTTAACATGAATGAGTGTTGTACTTTGTCAAGTACTTTTTCTGCATCTATTGAGGTGCCCATATGATTTTTATCCTTTCCCTTACTAATGTGATGTATCGTATCAATTGATTTGTGAATATTGATTTTTGCATTCCTGGAATAAATCTCACTTTATCATGATGAGTAATTTTTAAATGTATTGTTGGCTTCAGTTTGCTAATATTTTGTTGAGGATTTTGCATTTTTGTTCATCAGTGGTCTTGGCCTGTAGTTTTCTTGCTTTCTTGCTTTCTTGCTTTCTTTTTGTAGTCTCTTTGTCTGGTTTTGGTATCAGGTAATGCTGGCCTTGTAGAATGAATTTGGAGGCTTTTCTTCCTTTTCTATTTTTTATAATAGTTTGAGGAGTGTCTCCTATGATTGAGATAATCGTCTTTCTTACATTAAACTATGAAAGGTTCTACATTATGCTAGATTGCAATTAGGAATCAGATTATATAGCTCTGATTTAAGTAATTTTTGAAAGATTCAGTGAAATATCTTGTGATTGCTTATATATCAGTAATGGAACTAGTTTCACACATAATCACAGGCAGTATATATATTTTTTTAATTTTTGAGTGAAGTAGTACTGAGATGGCCATTATATTAATTGTGTCAACTAATACTGTTGGGAGAGTAATAAGCATGAGGCTAAAAACATTTTTTAGAATTCATTTTTATAAATAAAAAATTCCATTTATTTTGTTCAGTTTTTTTTAAAGCAAAGTAAATCTATTTTTAAAAGCACTGATTTGTAGGACTATGAGCATCATATGGATCCATTGATGTATTTAGTGCTGTTTGAATTTTGTATTATAGTTTTTGAGGAGTCTAGCTTTTTGATAGTGGTTTACTTTTGTGAAATTTTATCAACCAAGATGGGAATGTGTATCAGTGAAGGTTTAATTAAAGAAATAGAACTTCTAGGAGCCAACACCTAGCATCTCTATGAGTCATACTCTTCTAATCACTTCTTTGGCCCCACTGTCCATTACAGTAACCACACTCACCTGGTCTTTGGTGATAAAGTGCTGCCACTTGGTCCCTGCCACCCTAGAATCCAATAATCCTTATTGCATTTAGGGAACCCAGTTTGATGGTACTGACATTGACACTCGGATTTCTGACTTACAGAGAAGAGTCACCACAAAGTTCTTCAAGGATGCTGGAGTTCCTCTCACAGATTTCTTATAGTTGTGGTGAAAGATGTATTCTCTGGATCTTCTGGGGTGGGTGAGCAAGTCTTATAGGATCAATGCACTCTTATCATTCCAGTCTCCCTAAGCCTTTAGATCTCTTCCTCTTGTGGTATACTATGGAAGTCTGGCTTTTCAGCTTCATTTAGTGTAGCCCACCTTTGGATTCATATGTTAACTGAGCTTTTCTTAACTGCCGCAGCTAAACATTGAATGCCAGAATCTCTGCTTAGCTGGTAGCAATAAATCTGGCCTGATTCTACTGTATATTTCTTCTATCTTGATCCTCCACCATTAAGAGTAAGTCCTAACATTGTCCCTAGCTGTGAGACAGTTTCCAGACTGCTGCACAGGTAGGGGAAACTTGGGCAGAACCTGGTACACTTGCTGAGTTAAGGAGAAGAAGGTGAAGGTCTAGGGATCCCAAGATGGCTAGAGTTCACAGAACAAAGTACCACAGAGGAGAGACTTCCATAGACAGAGAGTTTTGTAGGTCTGCAGAGGATCTCCAATGAGTATTTAGCTGACATTCATCAGCTCTTGCATGGGAGGAAACTACCTGAGGCTAGGAAAGAATCATCTGAGCAGATTAGAGGGAACAGAGCAGGCATAAAAGCAGGGTTTTCCTACCAGGCAGCCTGGAATACCTCATGATTCACTGGGGCAGTGAGTAGAATACTCAGAAGAATCTTGCCTTGGTATGGGGATTAATTAGCTCCAGAGTACATGTTGCTCCAGTCCTTTCTGACAAATCTTAAAAGCAAGATCCAAAATAATCAAACCATTTCCAAGTAATTTAACTGTGTCCCAGAACAAAGTTCAAGAATGTTCAGTACAAAACATCCAGCACCAACAAGATAATAATCACAATGTCTGGCATCCAATCAAAGATTACTACACATGCCAAGAAACAGGAAAATACAACCTGAAATGAGGAGAAAAATAAACCAATTTAAATTGATAAAAAAAAACTTACCCACATGTTAAAAATAGCAGACCAGGACATTAAAACAGTTATTGTAACTGTATTCCAGATGTTCAAAAAGTAGAGACAGGAAGGTATAAAAAATACCCATTTGAACTCTGAGTGATCAAAATTACAAGGTAAGAGAGAAAAGATTCCCTGGATGAGATTAACGACAGATTCAATAAGAGAGAAGAAGAGTTTAGTGAACTCAAGACATTGCAATAGAAATTATACAAATGTAGAACATGGAAAAAAAAGAATTTGTGAAAAATGAAAGGAGCATTAGTGAGCTATATGGGACAATTTTAAGAAGCCTAATATATGTGAAATGGGTGTCCCTAAAGGAATGGGGATGGACATAAAAAATATTCAAAAATAAGAGAGTAGATCTTAAAAGTTCTTATCATAAGAAAAAATATTTTGTGACAAGGTGTGGTGATGAATGTTAACTAGACTTACTGTGGTGATCATTTCATAACATACATATATCGAATCAGTATGTTGTATGTCTGAAACTAATATAATGTTATATGTCAGTTGTATCTTACTTTAAAAAAAGAAATAATAGCCATGTTTTTTCCCCAAAATTGGATAAAAACTATAAACTCACAGATCTAAGAAGCTCAATGTACACATAGAACAGGAAATATGAAGAAAAACATATCAGCATATTGTGGGATTTTTAACATATGTAGAAGAAAATTTGTGAAAAAAAGAGTATAAAGATGAGGAGGGGGTATACAGTGTAAGACTCCTAAAAGATATGTGCAGAAGTATGTCACTTGAAGGCAAACTGCTATAAGCTAAAATGTATACTATAAACTCTAAAGCAACCACTGAAATAAAAAAATAAAGAGTTGGCTAATCCACCAAACACGGAAATAAAATGGAGTCATGCAAAATATCTAATTATCCCAAAGAAACCAGAAAAAAAAAGAAAAAAGAATAGAGAATAGATGAGACAGAAATAAAACAAATAGTAAGATTTTATTACCCATTTGAATTTCTTTGAATTGCTTGTTCATTTGTTTTTTCTATTGTCTGTAAGACTGTTTGCTTGGTATTCAGAATTTCTTCACACAGTAATTCTTTTCTGCTTTAAGTGGCTAATATTTTATTCTGGCTTGTGGTTTGTCTTTGTCTTTTTAGTTTTAATGAAGTGTCTTTTAAAAAAATATAGAATTTTTAGCTTTTTATCTCCCAAACTCTGTTGTTTTTGTTTTCTTATGCGGTGTTTATGCTTGCTTACTTTCAAAGATCTCTCTTGCCCCACAATTCTGAAATTACTTTCCTGTGTATTTCTAAAACACTTATAGTTTCACTTTTTTATGTTTATGTAATAGATCCCAAACTTACTTTTATATATAGTACGAAGTAAAGCTCTAACTTTATCTTTTCCAAATGGATAATCATTCCTCCAGCAGCAATTGTTGAATGTTCAATATTTCTCCTCACATGTGAAGTGTCATCGTCCTCCCACTGTTGTGGACATAGGTCTGTTAATGAATCTCTGTTCTGTTTCATGAGTCTGTTGGCCCATTTTTTTAAGTTTATTTTGAGGGAGAGAGAGAGAGCGAGCAGAGGAGGGACAGAGAGCGGGGGAAGAGAGGGCAAGAGAACGAGAGCGTGCGCGCGCGCGCCCGCGAGAGAGATGGGGGGGGTGCGGGGAGAATCCCAACAGGCTACTTGCTGTCAGCGCAGAGCCTGACACTGGGCTTGAGCTCATGAACCATGAGATCATGACCGAGCCAAAATTAGGAGTCGGATGCTTAACCGACTGAGTCACCCAGGCACCCGTGTTTAAGTCAAATACAATAATGTTTTAATTAGTCTAGCTTTATATTAAGTCACTCTTTTATTTTTTCATAATTTTCTTTGCTACTTCTGTGTGTTTTCTCCAGTAAATTTTTGAATCAGTTTGTCAGGTTTTACACTGATAATGGTTTGATTTTGGTTGTGATTACCTTGATTTTACATATTAGCTTCTGGACAAATAATATCTTTATATAGATATTATCAATTATATTTGAGAAATGGGAATAGATTTTATGTGATAATTTCCATGATTTTATGTGATAATTTTACATATTAGCTTCTGGACAAATAATATCTTTATATAGATATTCTCAATTATATTTGAGAAATGGGAATAGATTTTATGTGATAATTTCCGAAAGATATTGTGTGTTCATCTTCTGTCTGGCTGTAATACCCCATAGTGAGCTGTTGTTCTGGATTTCATTAGTTGTCTGTTGGATATTTCAAGAGAAATTTTCTCGGGAAATGTCTTCCATTAAGTTTTTGATTATATCTCTTCTCATATTTCTCTGCCTTCTTGAATTTATCCCACTTGGAGTAGGCAGGAGGATATCCTGTCTGCTAAATTGATGCCAAATAATTCTTAACATTTTTAATATTTTCCTCTTTTTTCTTACTTTTTGGGATATTTCTTCTGTTTGATTTTCTGGATCACTAATTTGGGCCCCAGCCATCTCTGTTCTACCGTTTGACTCTTCTGCTGAATGTTTCATTTTGATGGTGCATTATTTTCAGAGAACTCTCTTGTTATCTAATTTCTTCTTTTTCATAGCAGTATGCTCACAGTTCATGAAGCATTCATTGTACGGGTGCAGTCTCCTTCAGGGAAATTAATTAGAATTTTATTTATCAGGTTTCCTCGCTCCCCTGTATTCTCACCTCCCCCCATAGGTCAGTTGGTCTCTTTACTCATCTAGGGTTTTAGGAAATTTTTTTTCCTCATATGTCAGCCCCTCCTTGGTTATCTTGCTCCTATTTACAGAAGAAGGACTGTGTTGATGAGGGGAAGTTGTTGGTGTGGTTGGTCGCTTGGGGTCTTGTGTTTTCTTTTCTGGGGCAGCATGGAGCAGGACCTGCCCCAGGATGGGAAGGCTGTCTTTGGGATCTGTGAAAGTAGAGGCCCACATCGACTGGCAGGATCTACTTTAGGCCTCCTGGGAGAGGCGCCCAGCTCAGGAAGGAGCACTAGAGTTTATCTTCCACCAGGCAGAGCTGCCTTTCCAATCTCCCTTTCCAACCTCAGTGTCCATGGTGAAATTTCAGAGGTTCCTCAAGCCATGCTTGTCTGGGGCTGATGATGATGACGACGATGATGATGACAACGGTAATTACTAATAGTTATCAATCACTCTCCGTGTTCCAGACACTCTTCTAAAGACCATTCTATGAAGTGAGTACAACAAAGTTTAGTCATGCCCAGCTCATCAGTGGCAGAGCTCAGGTTTAAACCTGGGTAATATGTTTCAGAGCCCATGCTCTTAACCTCTAGGCCAGCCTTCATCCTGCCTGCACATCAGAACCACCTGAGGCACTTAAAAAGAAAAATACTAGTTTAGACACAGGGCATCATTTCCATTTAGCTTCTTTACTAACAAGCATGGATGTAAAACATACTATGTACCAGACCCTTTTCAAGTATTCTTACCATTTGATTCTTATGATACCCTGGTGGGGCACCTCCATTATCATCCCACCCAAAGGAGGAACTGAGACACAGGACAAAAGGAGGGGTCAGTAAACAGTGGGCTGGGTACCAGATCAGGACGATGGGTCCCTGTGGGCTCTGCTCCTAATCATTGCTGCCTTACTTGAGATCTTTAAATTTAGCAACAACAAAAAAAACCTCTTTCTTTAGCTTACTGAGGCATAAATTCAGCTTCCTTAGCATGTCAGGCTAAGACTTACTGCAGCACAACATCAGACTAAATAAAATGCTTTTATGTCCAATTCATTATTTCATGATTCCCTTTTCATTAGAAGCTGCCAGATAGAGGAAGGTTTTGTTGTTGTTGTTTCTTTCATATTTTCTTTTCTCAAAAAAAGGCAGCTTCCATAGTTTTGCATTCATTCCAGCAGGTGTTTGGATGGTTCTTATACTGCAGGGGGCATTCCAGCCCTGATGAGCCCAAGTGTGTGGCACCAAGAGCTGTGATTAGCTCCCCCACTATGCTGGGCACTGGCCAGAACATCTCCAGCCCTTTGGAGCTTCATTCATTAGAACTGTCCCAGGAGTGGTACCAATAGGTGTTGAATAATCACTCCCAGGTTTAGAGAAACCAGCCCCATATATTTATACCTAAGTATAAATGACTGGTTTTTATAGCGTCAGTTTTATTGGAAACCTATACACAAATGATGAAAAAAGATAGCTTTCACCACCCTTCCATCCAGCTTGGATTCTGTTATTTTTGTTTTATCTCAACTGCCGTATTTAATGAAATGTGCAAATGCCAAGGAATTGGAAGTGTATGATGAATGAACTTCAACCTGGATTAGGGTGTTTTTTTTCTCTCTTCTCATTGCTATGGCGATCATTTTCTAATATAAGAAATCTTAAAATCTTATGCGGCATCTCATGCGGCATATATATATTCACTTCTTTTTAAGAGTATCTTTGAATTTTTGTACTAACAGAAATGTTTCCTGCTGTGCCTATCAGAAATTCAGTTTTAATTTTACTACAGAGTCACATGTTTGGCCATATTTTGTGGAAAAAAAATGTATGAATCACTTTAACCTTTAATATGAGTTATAGAAAGCCTGTAGGGCTTTCTTTCAAGCCCATGAATTGAGCTCAAATATAACTTTAATACGCGATTTAAAAATATAGGTGAGCTAAAAGGTTAATATATTTAATGTAAATGTATTTGGAGTCATTATTTATTCAGAAAATTCATTATAAATCCACTTTGGGGGTTTCTTACAGTCAAGATCATGACCTCTCTTTGAGAGAATGTATTTTGCTTGATTACATTAAAGATGAAGCCTTCCTTCATTCCTTAAGTGCTGAAGAGGAGAAGGAAGAAAGATGTGCACATATTTTTACAGGTTCTTGAAACAATGCAGACTCTTACTTTGCTAATAAAGCAGCTTAAGTATCTGAAACCCTCTATCTTGTTTATGAAAATAGACTAATACACTTGTCCTTAAATTTACTAACAGTATTAAATTTCATTAGGGAAAGATAGTCTCACTAGAAAACCAAGACAGAAACAGACTAATTAAAGTAGAGCATAAGAAAATCACTCAAGGCCAAGTGAAATTAAAAATGGTCAATGGTAAAATACCCATTTTTATTAAAACATGACAGCTTTATTTTTATATTTGCTTGAGTCATTTATTTCTCAATGAAAATTCTTTTATTTTGATCCATCAGGTACATTTTTAATAGAAAATGTAATAAAACTTTTTACAAGAGACAATGAGCTTGGATAAGAAAATTACAGACAAGGTAGACAAAGACATCTATCTAGTAAGGTAGTCATATGCCTAAAAGCATAATAAATTAAATGTATTATTTTGAACTGTACCTGGAAAGAACTATAATAAGCCTTCCCCTGGTTGTTGTTTCTGAATTGCTGTTGAGAATCTTTTTAGAGAGCGGTAATTATTTCCATAGGCCAGTCTGGGGAATTTTGCTTTCTCCCACCGAGGGCAGAGAGTGATGAGTGATGAGGTCCATAGGAATAGCACCGAGGACAAGCAGGCAGTGGTCTTTGGGAGCTAAGGAGCCTTATGGAGCATACATACCTCTGTGCTACAGATGTCCAAGTGTGTGCCTCTGCATGGAGTCCTGGGCTCTTTCTCTCTCTGTATCTGTCTGTCTATGGGTTGAGTGGTTTGCTTGTAATTCATGTCCATTGGTTAATGTGCTGGGAGATGAACTGCATGTAGCTGAACCTACAGACCTTGATACGTTTCTAGGTTTTGGTAAACCCAGTTGTGGGCATCACCAAAATTTACGATGTTTCCAGAAGAGCAGAGTTTGCCCCGCTGCTGGTTACTGAGGCTTGGTTATATGTTTCCTGGTATGCTTCAGTAGATGACCTTCACATGTATAACCCTGGGTTGACTCTGACTTATAGCCAATTCTTTATTCTGTGTGTTCTGTACACATAAAGGACATGGTCAACAAGCAGTAATGCTCAGAATTATCATGTAATGAGGCTCAGAGTCTGTGGTACCACAGTAGTCCTCCAGATAACAAAATGCACTGTGCAAGGCACTGATCTGCAAGATAAGTTGGAAACCAGCATAAGGTATGGTCTTGCCTTCAAAAGTTTGGATTCTAAGTGAGGAAATTATATGATTTGGGAAAATTTAAATAGCAATAAATGTATTAAAACAGTTAATATAAGATAATAGGAAACAGTTGCAAGTTAGAACTTAACAAATCAAGAAATGTACATAATTTTTATTTAGAAAGATGAAAGGAGATGATGCCTTGCTGGTGCTTTTTGTGTATCAGCTCATAACAGCCCTACAAGACAAGTGTTCACTATTACATGTGAAGAACACATTTCTTCCAAAAGCAATATATAACTGGCCAAGGTCACAGGGATGGTAATTGCCAAAGTTTGGATAGAGAAACCTAGGTCCATCTGCTTCTAAAGGGTCTACTCTTTTCATTAGGCCTTGCTGCTTCCATGAGGGTTGGAGTGGGGAAAGACTGATTCAGACTACATCTTACAGGAAGAATGGGATTCAGTCTATATATTGGATGGCTGGAATTTGGGCAAGTGGATTGCACAGTGCAATCCTTACCAGCCATCAGAACAACATCAACAAAATCCAAGAAGCAAGAAAAGCACAGGGCCAAGGGTCCAGGAGAAATGCAACTGCAGAAACTTTGGGAAGAAAGGGATGACAATGGTTGAACCACCAGCTGGTTCTTGAATCTTCTTTCTAGCTTTCAAAGCTGTCCTCAGCCTGTGTTTGAACACTTCCGGCAATAAGACATAGGTGACTGCCCTATACCTGCCAATCTGTGGAGTTGTTTCTTAGAAGTGCTTCCTGGTGATACTTTACTAACTGGCTCCTGACCTCATAGGGCCATATGGACTCATTTTACTGCAGCACTGACCTAATCCCCCAGTGCTTATGGTATGGACATAAAGGTATGGTAAAGACAGAGTCAGCTGTCAGGTCAAGAGGAGTTCTGTCTCCTGATCTGAGTGGTTTAAGCAGGGTGTTCTGGTGGGTCATAGCTGACCAGGGAGGAGGTGAGGGGTGATCCCTCAACTGAGTAGCAGTGGCACGGGCAGTGACATACTTAATGTGTGTTTTGCTGTGCTGGCAATTTAATTCACTGTATTAATGATGAGTCTTGCAGATTTCATAGCCTTTGTTTATAGACATTCATCAAAAGTGTCTATAGTTAAAGGAAGTGGGGGATCTCCTGTACAGTCTGTTTTTGACAAGAATTGTCAGATGTCCACCTTAGAAATTCTTGCTGCCTCTAAAATGCCTCTCTGTCCTAATGCACTTCCTTTGCCCTGGGGTCTTCATGGTCTCCTAATAGAAAAAAGTCATTAAGGAAAAAAAGTCTAATATGCTGAGGTAGCTCTAATATAAGAAAAGTAATAAATGAAGTGTCACTAGATTCAAACTGCATATTCTTTCAGAAAGAAGGCAATTACTGTTATAAAGATATAGCATTAGAAAAATTATTGCAGCTGAGAAGTATGTGGTATGTCTATCTGTGGCACAGTTAATTTTAAAAGTATTACCAAGCATACAAATCATAAGACTGAAATGCTGAACCACATTAATTGAAAGTGAATTTAATATGCAATTCGAGGAACTGTCTCTACTTATCCAGCTTTAAAAAAATTGTAACTTATAGACTATTAGTTATCAGATTTTCTTTCAAATGTCCAACCTCTTTTAATGAAGAATATTACTCACGGACCTTATCTTTGATTCCTGAATAATTTTTTTGCTGTACAATAAGTAATGGTAATATTGGAACATCCATATTTTACCCTGATTTTTATGTGTATTGGGTCAAATTTCTGTAGGTTCCAATTTTTATTAAAATACAAAAATTCTGGTTAAGAATGAAAAGGAAACTCCAAGGTTTCAAATTTGATCGTTCTGCTATTCACTTTGCATGGTTCAGCTATTGATAAAAAAATTGATTGAAATTTATTTAAAATAGCACTATACATATATAGGCAGTGTTATCTAATGACTAGCAGAAGTTTCTAAAATCAGTCACACTGATTATTTGCAGGTTGACTTTAGGAAGAAGAAAGAAATTCTTTCTTATATGTGTGGTATTACTAAAAACAGGTCTTGATGCAATTTTCCCCCCACCCTATGTGAGTATTGGATATATATCCTAGAAAACCTGGAAGATGCAGGGACATAACTGAGGAAACACCTGCAAGGTTCTGCCCCCCCTGCCCCCACCCCCACCCACAGCCACTGTTAGCCTCACCTAGTCTTTTCCTCCCGCTATTTGCTCTATGATCCATATTAGTATCTTGCAGCTCTGTT
Organism: Acinonyx jubatus; assembly: GCF_027475565.1. Lineage (NCBI taxonomy): Eukaryota > Metazoa > Chordata > Mammalia > Carnivora > Felidae > Acinonyx > Acinonyx jubatus. The sequence goes on from NC_069386.1 coordinate 20,381,923, forward strand.
TTTGCCAATTTATCACTTCTGTCACTGTTTGCTCTCTTTGGATTTTTTGTTCTTAAGGATATTAGTGTTCATTATTTGTGGATTATGTCATCTGCTAATATAAAGTGGTCTTGCACAATTGAATGTTTTATTGCCTTTGAATTCTGCTTTGTCGAAAATTAGAGCATCACCCTCATTTCTCTTTTGTTCAGATTTGCCTATCTTTGCCTAGCATTTTTATTTTATTTCTCTGTGATATTTTATTTCAGTGTGTCTCTTAATACATATCAATTTGCTTAAACCTATTTATTTTAACTATTTATTGTTAAATCTCCTCTGTATGTGTGAATTATTTCAAGTTGTTCTTTCAGCTTTCTGCTTGTACATGGTTTTCATTGGTACTTGTTATTTGTATTGTTTTTTTTCTAAAAGCATTCCATTCAGTGTGCTTTACACTATACAAATGTTTATTTTTATTTTATTTTATTTTTTTAAATATGAAATTTATTGTCAAATTGGTTTCCATTCAAACATTTAAAAGGTAAGCAGCTAGCTTCTTATTCTGCTGGCAGTTACATTTTAAAATATAGTTCATCTCTTCAGTTTTAAATTGTGAAGTATTTATTAATAAAACAAAATATATGATACATACAATGGAATACATGTAAACTATGAAGCATAACCTTGAAGCAAACAATGGATACCCCCCACCAGTCAACATAAGAAATGTAAAGTACCCACACTGGGACCTGCATTATGGGCCCCTCCCCATCTCATCTCCTGCTTCTGTGCAGAGCAGGGGTTTGAGGTACATCATTCATTTACCACATGGGTACATCTCCCTAAATAATACAGTATTTTTATTTGTTTTTGAGCTTTATATAAACAGAATGGTTTTCTATTCTTCTATGACTGGCTTTTTTTTCATTTCATCATAATATTTGTGGATTCATCCATTTTGTGTGTGTAGCTCATCCATTTTATTGCTGGTATAGTATTTCATTATATGAAGATATCACAACATATTTGTCTATTCTCCTTTAGTGGACACATGGGCCATTTATATAACTTTTTTGCCACTATGAACTAAGCTACTATGAATATTTTAATACCCATCTCTTCATATACATGAGAGCTTTTCCAGTATATGCACCTAGATGTGGAATTGCTGGATCATGGGGAAAGCTTATCTTCACTTTCATGGAATAATGTCAAATCGTTTTTCCAAGGCCAACGTAGACACCTAGCAGTGTCCCACATTTTTTCTAGAACTTCATAGGGTTTGACTTGAAAAGTTTGCCAATCTGGTACATGTTATGTAGTATTTCATGGCCTCAGTTTGCATTTATTTTATTCCTGATGAAGTTGGCCAACTTTTATGTCTTTATTGGCCAATGTGTTTCCTCTTCTGTATTAGGTGAGTCTGTGCTTTACTCATACTTTACTGGTGAATACAGATGTAAATTCTCAACAAAATCTAGCAAACCAAATTCAATAGCACATTAAAAGGATTGTACACTATGAGCAAGTGGGATTTATCCCTGGGATACAAGGTGGTTCAACATAAAAAGATCAATAAATGTGATATACCACATTAACAGAATGCAAGATAAATATCATATGATCATCCCAATAGATGCAGAAGAAACATTTGAGAAAATCAATGTCTTTTCATGACAAAACCTCTCAGCCAATTTGGTATAGAAGACTGTATCTCAACATAATAAACACTTTATATGACAAGCCCACAATTAACATCATACTCAATGGTAAAAGTTTGAAAACTTTTCCTCTACAAACAGGAACAAGGCAAGAATACCCACTCTCACCACTTCTCACCACTTGTGTTAGAGCAATTACATAAGAAAAAGAAATAAAGGGCAATCAAATCAAAAAGGAAGAAGTAAAATTGTATCTGTTTGTAGATGACGTTCATATATAGAAAGTTCAAATGACTCCACCAAAATACTGTTAGAACTAATAAGTGAATCCAGTGAAGTTTCAGGATACAAAATCAACATATAAAAGTCAGTTGTGTTTGTATACACTAATGATGACCTATTTGAAAAAGAAATAAAGACAATCTCATTTACGGTAACAAAAAATAATAACATATTTAGTAGTATATTTAAGGAGGTGAAAGATATGTACACTTTGAACTATAAGATATTGATGAAAAATTGAAGTGGAAAGATATCCCATGTTCATTAGAAGAATAGATATCGTTAAAATGGCCATACTACCCAAAGCCATCTATAGATTCATTGAAATCCCTATGAAATTCCAATGGCTTGTTTCACAGATAGAAAAAGCAATCCTAAAACTTGTATGGAACCACAAAAGACCCTGAATAACCAAAGTAATCCTGAGAAAGAACAAAGCTGGAGGCCTCATACTTCCTGATTTCAAACTATATTACAAAACTATAGTAATCATAAAAGTATGGTATTATCATAAAAATAGACACATAGACCAATTGAACAGAATTAAGAGCCTGGAAATAACCCATGAATAAATGGGCAACTAATATCTGACAGAAGAACCAAAAATATTCAATAAGGAAAGGACAGTCTCTTTAATAAATGGTTTGGAAGAACTGGATATTTACATGTAGAAGAAATATATTGGACCTTTATCTTATACCTCTCAGAAAATTAACTCAAAATGTCAACACCAAAAAACAAACAATCTGATTTAAAAATGGGCAGAGGACCTGAGCACATATTTCTTCAAAGAAGACATATGAATGGCCAACAGACACTTGGAAACATGCTTAACATCACTAATCATCAGGGAAATGCAAATCAAAACTACAATGAGATATCACTCTACACCTGTCAGAATGGCTAGAATCAAACAGACAAGAGATAATAAGTGTTGGTAAGGATGTGGAGAAAAAGGAAGTCTCATGCATTGCTGGTGGGAATGCAAATTGGTGTGATTACTGTGGAAAACAGTATGGAGGTTTCTCAAAAAATTAAAAATAGAATTACCATATGATCCAATAATTTCACTGTTGTGTATTTACCTAGAGAAAATGAGAAGACTAACTCAAAAAGATATATACATCCTATGTTTATTGAGGCATTATTTATAATAGGCAAGATATGGAAGCAGCAGTGTATATATATATATATATATATATATATATATATATATACACACACACACACACACACACACAGGAATATTACTCGCCATAAAAATGAATGATCTTGCCATTTGCAACAACATGGATGGACCTATAGGGTATTATGCTAAGTGAAATAAGTCAGAATGAGAAAGACAGTAACTTATAATTTCACTTGTATGTGGAATTTAAGAAACAAAACAAAGGAACAAATAAAGAAAAAAGGAGACAAACAAAAAACCAGACTCTTAAATACAGATAAAAACTGGTCATTGCCAGAGGGGAGGGGTATGGGTGTATGGGTGAAATAAAGGGTACACTTACCTTTTTTTATAATTTAATTTAATTTTTTTAATTTAAAATTTTTAATTTTTTTTTGAGAGAGAGAGAGTACAAGTGGAGGAGGGGCAGAGAGAGAGGGAGAGATAGAATCTGAAGCAGGCGCCAGGCTCTGACCTGTCAGCACAGAGCCTGATGCGGGGTTCAAACACATGAACCATGAGATCATGACCCTCATCAGCCAAAGTCGGACTCTTAACCAACTAAGCCACCCTGGCACGCCTAATTTTCTTAATTTAAATTCTAGTTAGTTAACATACAGTGTAGTATTGGTTTCAGAAGTAGAACCCAGTAATTTATCACTTCCATATAATGCCCAGTGTTCATCATAACAAGTGCCCTCCTTAATGCCTATCACGCATTTAGCCCATTCCCCCACCCCCTTCAGCAACCTTCAGTTTGTTCTCTATATTTAAGAGTCTCGTATGGTTTTCTTCCTTCTCTGTTTTTATTTATCTTTCCTTCCCTTCCCCTATGTTCATCTGTTTTGTTTCTTAAATTCCACATTTGAGTAAAATCATGATATTTGTCTTTCTCTGACTGATTTATGTCACTTAGCGTAATACACTCTAGCTCCATCCACGTTGTTGCAAATGGCAAGATTCTTTATCCATTCATCAGCCAGTGGACATTTGGGCTCTTTCCATAATTCAGCTATTGTTGATGTACTGCTATAAACATTGGGGTACATGTGCCCCCTTCGAATCAGGATTTTTTTATCCTTTGGATAAATACCTAGTAGTACAATTGCTGGGTTGTAGGGTACTTCTATTTTTAATTTTTGAGGAACCTCCATATTGTTCTACAGAGTGGAGGCACCAGTTTGCATTCCTACTAACAGCGCAAAAGTGTTCCCCTTTCTCTGCATCCTCACTAACATCTGTTGTTTCCTGAGTTGTTCATTTTAGCCACTCTGACAGGTGTGAGGTGGTATCTCATTGTGGTTTTGATTTGTATTCTCTGATGATGAGTGATGTTGAGCATCTTTTTATGTGTCTGTTAGCCATCTGGATGTCTTCTTTGGAAAAGTATCTATTCATGTCCTCTACCCAGTTTTTCTCTGGGTTATTTGCTTTTTGGGTGTTGAGTTTGGTAAGTTCTTTATAGATTTTGGATACTAATCCTTTGCCCAATATGTCAATTGCAAGTATCTTTTCCCATTCCATTGGAAGTTGTGAGATACACACACACACACACACACACACACACACACACACACACACAATGGAATATTACCTGGCAATCAAAGAAGAGTACACTTATCTTGATGAGCACTGAGTAATGTATAGAATTGTTGAATCATTATATTGTACACCTGAAACTAATATAACACTGTATGCTAACTATACTTCAATAAAAAAAGAAAAAAATTAACTCAAAATGGATTAAAGTGTAAATAAGACCTGAAACTTTAAAACTCCTAGAATAGTTAGGAAGAAAGATTATTGGTCTTGGCAATGAGTTTTTGGATATGACACCAAAATCACAAGAAAAAAAAAGAAACCAGTGACAACATCCAACTAAAAAGCTTATGCACAGTTTTGAAAAAATTAAAAATGAAAAGATAACCTACAGAATGGGGGAAAACATTAGCAAGCCATATATCTTATACAGAGTTAATATTCAAAATATAGAAGCAACCCATATAGCTCAATATCAAAGCCAATAATATAATTAAAAACAGGCAAAGTACCTGAACACATATTTTTCAAAGAAGATACACAAATGGCTAACAGGGACATGAAAATGTTTTCAACATCACTAATCAGGCAAATGCAAACCAAAACCATAATGAGATACCACCTCATACCTGTTAGAATGGCTATTAGCAAAAAGACAAGAGATAAATATTGGTAAGGATGTGGAGAAATGGGGACCATTGTGCACTATCAGTGGGGATGTAAATTGTTGTATCCACTATAGAAAACAATATGAAAGTTCCTCAAAAAGTTAAAAATGGAACTACCATATGATCCAGCAGTACCACTTCTGGGTGTATATCCAAAGGAAATAAAATCACTCTCTTGAAGAGATTTTTCTGTATTCCCAGTTTCATTGCAGCATTATTCACAATAACCAAGACATGGAAACAATCTAAGTGTCTGTGAATGGGTGATAGCATAGAGATAGTGTGTGTGTGCATGTATATGTGTGTGTGTCTGTGTGTGTGTGCGTGTGTGGACATACACGCACACACACACTGGAACATTATGCAGCCATAAAAAGAAGGAAATCTGCATTTGTGACAACATGGCTGAATCTTGAGGGCATTGTGGTAAGTGAAATAAGTCATACAGAGAGAGACAAACACTGCATGATCTCACTTATGTGTGGAATCTACAAAAGTCAAACTCACAGAAACAATAGGTTGATAGTTGCCAAGGGCTGGGATGTGGGGTAATGCAGAGATATTGGTTAAAGAGTATGAACTTCACGAACTTCCAGTTATGAGATGAATATGTTTTGGGGAATTCATGTATAGCATTATTACCATAGTCAGCAATACTGTATTGCATATTTGAAAGTTGTTAAGAGAGTGGATCTTAAATGTTCTCAACACACACTACAAAAAAAGTAATTATGTGGGCTGATGGATGTGTTAACTAACATTATTGTGGCAATCATTTTGAAGTATATTCATGCATCAAATCATCATGTTGTATACCTTAAACTTACACAGTCTTATGTCAATTATATCTCAAGGTTGGAGGGGAAAAAAAACCTTTTCCTACCTTTAAGGTCGTATAAGTATTCTTTTTTTTTCTTAAAAATCTGAAGTTTTACTTTTCACATGTAAGCATTTATTCCACTTGCAATTGAATGTTGTGTATGCTCTGAGATAGGAGTTCTCTTTTCTTTGTCTTTTTAATGTGGATAACTGATTGTATCAGCATCATAGCTTATTCTTTACCCAGGGATCTGTAATGCCCATTTTGTCATAAATGTTTCCATGTGTGTGTGTGTGTGTGTGTGTGTGTGTGTGTGCGCACGCGCCTCTGGGAAGTCAATGCTATTCCTTTGGTTCGTTTTGTTTGTTCCTGTGTTATAACATTCCTTTAAGAAGGAAAGATCCTCTATCTTCTTTTCTCCAGGAGTATATTGACTGTTGTTGGCCCTTGTTCTTCCATGGAGATTTTAGAATCAGCTCATGAAGTTTCCTGAAAATCTTTGTTGGGATTTTTATTGGAATTTTATTGTATTTGTGTATTATCTTGGGAGAATTGACATCTTTACATATTGAATGGTCCTGACCATAAAATACTATATCCTTCCATTTGTTTAGGCCTTTTACAAAGTATTTTGAACTGGGTTTTGTGATTTTCTCTGTAGAGGACTTTGATATCTTTTTTTTTTATGTTTATTTTTTGAGAGAGAGAGACAGAGGATGTTGGGAGAGGGGCAGAGAGAGAGAGAATGAGACACAGAATCCAAAGCAGGCTCCAGGCTTTGAGCTGTCAGTAAGAGCCCAATGCAGGCTTGAACTCATGTACTGTGACCTCATAACCTGAGCTGAAGTCAGATGCTTAACGGAGTGAACCACCCAGGCGCCCCTGATACTTTGATGAACTTATCCTTGATACCTTACTTTAATGTCTATGTAAATGATACCGTTTAAAAAAATGCATTTCACCTTTTCATTTCTGGACTACTTTTTGATTTTGTGAAAGTGTCCTCAATCCTACATTTACCAAATTACCAAAATCAAAGATACAATCCTCTCTTCCTCACATAGAACAGTTTGCATTTGTTTTAAGTATAAAGTTCATTGCATTTCAAGAAAAGTAAATACCTGGGTGACCATCACCATTGTGGAACTAGAGAACATTTCATCATAGAGAAATTATACCCGAAAAGAAGTTGTATTTTAAAATCTTCTCCTTTTGGAAAACGCATGTTAGCATTTTTTATTTTGTGCATATAAAACACCCTTCACATTTTCATTTTAAATTTATACCTCAGGTTATAAATCTTTCTCTTTGTGGGACCCCCTTTATTTAACGTAGTGGTTTCACTCCCATGTTAGATGTCCAGTGACTGACTTAAGTACTACTGTATTCTGAATTTTCATTCATCTCTTTGGATTAGGTACATGAGGATATATGTTCCCCAGGCCATGTATAAACCAAAGTAGCCATCTGTTATTTTAACACAAGAGCAGTTGGGTTAGATTCAGTATTCTCGAGTAATCATTTTTTCTGGCACTAGTAATTTGAAGGAAAGTTCTGAAACCAATGTAAGTTTCATTCTGTAGTGAGAACATAATTATTTGTTTGGGATTCTTTTCGGGAATTTTATATTATTGGTCATTTTAATTTACTCTAAGTGAGAGATTTTTCTCTCTTTATTTTTATCTCTCTTTTTCTTTTTTGGCATCCTCATGAGTGCTTCTCAACGTTTTTTTTTTTTATCAGCAGTTGTTTTGGAACTACTTTTTAAAAAAGCAGTTAGAATGCTTAAAAACTCAAATTATTGTTTAGAACCAAAATTTATTAAAGAGATAAAGAGGCTGTCTTAGGGGTTGCCTGGAGCTCTGCATACTCAGTATTCTTTAGGGTCTAGCAGGGAATAGACGACATACTCAGTTTGGTAATGTAGAGTTTAATGAGAGACTATTTACAAAGGCCGGGGAGAGCTAAGGGAAGCCAGCAGGGGATGCTGAGAGCTGTGTAGCTGTGTAGGCCTGAAGGGCAGAGGGAAGAAGTGGCACCAGAGCCTGGAAAGAGCAAATTCATTGGAGAGTACCATCTGGGAAGAGATGTGGCCTTTGGTAGAAGAATGCAGGCTCTTATACAATGGTCCTGCAGAGAGGGAACAAATACCCCAGCCTTTCTCCCCTTCTCACTATAGTCTCCCCCCAGTGCCTCACATATCTGAATTCCTGGGAGAACAGGAGAGCCCAGTTCATGTGGGCCATCAAGGTCAGCCTACAGGTTGCAGTAGAAGGTGCACAGTGGATTTGGAGACAAGTAGAAAATCTAGCAAAATTTGGAAAAACATTTAAATGCTACTATATGGCAAATATTTTTTTAACAATTTTTATTTTATTGTTATTTTTGCAGTGTCTATAGCCTGCTCTTTACTGTTTCCAATGCAGAGTTTAATTTGGCATTTCTCTTTTTATGTTTTTTTTTATTGTTTTTGTTGTTCACCTTCTTCTTGTCTTGGTGTATTTCCTTCTGGTCACCAGCTATTCTTATCTCTTCCTTTTTTGTCAATGCAGCCTGTTCGTGTTCATAGAAGCAATGCCTTTTTATTGTTGGGAAACTTATAGACAATTTCTAAGAATTTCTTTGGCTTTATTAAAATATTTATTTAAAAATTAGTCCTTTGCCCCTGGTGTCTTGGAAAATGCCCTCATTCTTTTCTGATAGGAAGGCCTTATTTAAGTTGTATATTTGTGTGCATATACATATGCATGTCTGTTTATACATTCTCGAAAGGAAGGTGATCTTTTCTTCAAGGGATAGCAGTATTACGTGGTAAAGAGCACAGATTTGATTTCTTAGTCACTGTATGACTTTCAGCAAGTTTCTGAACCTCTATGTTTCAGTCTCCCCACTGATACTATTGGAATAGTAGGATTTTCTGTCTTGGTTGAATGACTCCATCTCCATGCAGGCTCAGCTCACTCAAGTGTACAAATGGGGAAAATGATAGAACCTGCCTCATGGTGAGCTCAGGGCACACAGTAACCAGTACGTATGTGGTGGCCATTGGTATTTAGATTGCAAGGTTTGTGGGAATGACCAGTTAAGTACTGCATCTGGGTGCTGGTTATGGAGGTGGTACTGGTTATGGAGGCTTCCCTGTGGGAAGCACAGCTGGCATTCACTTGCTTACATACATACATACCTACCCCCAGATATTTTCATACATATACACAATACACACATTCCCATACGTTCTTATATATACATGCATGTACAGTAGATAATTACATATACTGTGTGTGTATATATACACACACGTACATATATATTCATATCTCTATATATGTATATATGCATATATGTATATATGTACACATATGTATATATGTATATGAATATATATATATATATATATATATATATATATATCCATGCATGCATAAATACATACAAACATAAACAGTCTGTCCAGGCAGGACCCTTCAGGAGCTCCTTTCATAATTTTTCAGGTATTTGGAGCTCATGTCCAATGCACCTGTGTTCTTCTCTTTTGTAGACCATTTCTTTTTCGTAGGCAGTCCTTAGTCCCATCTTTTTTTCTGAAGAATGTACTAACAAATGCACCAATTTGAAGGAGACTAAATAGAGAATCTTTTTCAGTTCTCAGGAGAGAACATATTGCCATTTTTATATAATGAGGGGAATAAATTATATATTTTTAATACATTTTTTAAGATGCTGCTGCGTGGTATTCTGTAAAATGCTACTGAAAAATCAGATTTTCCTTCCTATAGAAGGAAAATGGGCATTTTAGTCCAGATTTCAGATGCCATAGTGAATACATGCTAATTTAAATGTCATTCTCATGCAAATTCTAAGTCGTTTTACACAGAGCAAAACCTGTATGCATTTCATCTAATAGAAATAAGAGATATAATGTAAATGTTTATCTATCTTGACTAATGGAATCTAAAAAGCTGTCAAATGACAAGGGATGGATAATATAGGATAATAAGCAAATGAACTGAATGGTTCAGGAAGAAAAAAATCTAGGAAATATTCAAAGTCAAGTTAATATGAAAAAAGGAATAAAATAATCTGACAAATGAGATAATAGCAGTTAGGAGAAAAAGTACTGGCTTGGCTGGCGGACGGTGACAGGCGGTCGGCTTGTCAGAATGAGCGGCAGCCGGGGTGTGGAGGATGAATGCGCCAAAGGACAGGCTCATAAACGGCAAAATGATGAGTGAGTTAGTAAATCTGTCAGATGATGAATGAGCTGACAGTACACATTGGACGGATGACGGAGGAGAGGCCATGTGAAAAAGGCAGTCAGCAGAGACATTAAGGGAAGGAGGAAGGCTGCATTCCTAAAACCAAAAAACTTTCACATTTAATATCATAAGCAGGAAAAAAAGTGGTGCAATTAATCACAGTACCTGATCTGTTTTGACGACTGTTAAAAACATAACAAAACTTCCATTGAAGACACTAAGACTCTATATAATGTGCTCATGGCTATTAATAATTATTTGCATTATATACCTGTCACTTGCTAGTTGTTACCCTATCCATTCCTGGGGATTTTCATCTGTGAAATGGAATAATAATAATTATAGTACCTTTCATCCTTTCATATGCAGACATTTGAGGGTTCATTTCATATGAAATACTTAGAACAGTACCTTGAACATAATAAATAATGAAGAAACTATTGTTAGTTGCCATTGATATTATTAACCATATTATTATTACTACTATTAATTTTTTATTTTTGTTTTCTTCTTGGAGTGTAAATTTCCATCTTACACATCCTTGGTGCCTAACTTAGCATATGGATCTCCCTAAAGACTCCCACATCAGTCAAATAAATAAAATACTGATGAGTTCCCTTATCTCTTATTAATAAATATTGCAAAATTTTTTTGAGAAGGAGAGGCTTCTAGGTTTTTTTTTCAGAGTTTAGTTTTCAAACTGTATAAACACCAGAGATAAATTTAAACTCCTGTTTGTAATTAATCGAAGTAAATGCATAAATCCACAAAAAGAATAATTTAAGAAGACTAGAAGGAAAGTGATGAAATTGAAACCCAAGGAATAATAAAGGCAGTCAAAAAAAACCCAAAATTCTTTGAAAAGAGTTATAAGTACACAAATCTCTTATTATAGTTTAAGATAAAAACAGAGAAGAAACATGAATAGAGAACCAAGAAAGGAACATAGCAATGTAAAGAAGGGATTTTAGACTTTATATTATAATTAGAAGCATTATGCACATATATTTGAAAATTTTAAACTAAATGGATGGTCTTCAGAAATAATATCAAGAGCCACAATTAATGTGAGAAGAGTAAAACACCCAAGCAGAGCAATAGCCATTAAAGAACTTGAATGAACTTGTTCAACTGATGGACACCTTGATGGACACCAGGCTTTGATGGTTATACAGGTGAATTTTAGCAAACTTTTAAGAAACAGTGGTAGAAAAATGAGGGGAAATTACTCAGCTTATTTTATTAATCTGTTTTAAAACAATAGCAAAACTTAGACAAGGAAAGTAGAGAAAAGAAAATTATAAGCCCGTTTCACTAATGAGCATAAGTAAAAGAGAAAAGATCGCAAATCAATTCTAGGAATTTATATTGAAATGCGGTATAACTTAAACAGCTTATTTTAGGGAAGAACGAGTGGATTAACTTTTAAAATCCACCAACTTACATAATTAAAAAATTAAATATGACAACCATATTATTTTTCTCAGTAAAAGTTGCAAAAGTGTTTAATCAAAATCTTAATGTAAAAACAGAAAACTAGGATAGACTCCTTTAATCTAATAAAGCATATATCTACCTATATGCTATATAACTCATAGAATATACCATATTAAATTTTTTAAATGTTTGAAATTAGATTGGGAGCAATACAGGAAGCTTAGTGTCATCACTGTTACTCAGTTTCGTCCTGGGAATTCTAGCCAATGCAATTAGATAAGAAAAGAATAAATCATAAGTATAGGAATAAGAATGGAAAAAACATAATTATCTTTACAGACTGTTTGATTATCTACATAGAAAATCTATAAACTATTAGAACCAATAAGAAAATTGATTCAAATTACAAAAATAAATAGCATTTATATATAATAGCATAAACCAATATGAAAATTGTAATTCAATAATTTAATTAAAAGCCATGATTAAATTTAATGAATGATACAGAAGACTGTTCTTGAGGGACACAGAATTCCTGATTTAAATGAGGAAAGGGCTTATTGTAGACAGGGAAGTTTGGTGTCCTAAAGATGACAGACCTTCTAAAATCAACCCATAAATTAAGTGCAATTCTTATCAAAATCTCAGATTTTTTTTGTGTGAAACTAAATAAACTGATCCCATAATTTATACAGAACAGTAAAGGTCCAAAAATAGCCAAGTCAATTTTGAAGTATATCTAACAAGTGGGACTCACTCTACCAGATATTTTTTTTATAAAACCATAATAACTAAAATTGTGTGGTACTGGTATAGGGATAATTGAATAGATCAGTGGAACACAATAATAAACCCAGAAACAGACCTGTGAATATTGGAATTTGATTTATCACAGAAATGATGTTATTTAAATTGACTGGACAAGGGTGGACAACTGTTCAATGAAAGCTGTCTGTACCACTGGACATCCACGTGAAAAAAGATGGGGAATGGTAGGAGACCTTGCCTTGTACAAGGTCTGAAAATAAATTCCCTATGGATTAGAGACTTAAATATGAAAAGCAAATCAAGACAAAAGCATAAAGAAAAGATAGACCATGAAGGAAAATATTAAAACTAAAAAGTTGTGTGCGTCAGAAAAATACCATAAATGTAAAAGGTGAGCCACTGGTTGGGTGAAGGTGCGTTCCAAATGTGTGATCAAGCAAGGGTTAGTGTACAGAATGTTATGAAGAGCCACAGAATAGTAAGAGGCAAAGAACTCACTAGGAAAATGGGTGACGAATCTTGTATAGGGGTGCTAACAGTGAGGTCACTTTCTTCTGCCTGTTTTTTCCCTGCCTCCACTACCTCCATTTCTCAGTGGCTGAAGTTGTTTTTTTTTTAATGAAATTTATTGTCAAATTGGTTTCCATACAACATCTAGTGCTCATCCCAACAGGTGCCCTCCTCAATACCCCTCACCTACCTTCCCTTCCCTCCCATCCCCCATCAACCCTCAGTTTATTCTGTTTTTAAGAGTCTCTTATGCTTTGGCTCCCTCCCTCTCTAACCATTTTTTTCCTTCCCCTCCCCCATGGTCTTCTTTTAAGTTTCTCAGGATCCACATAGGAGTGAAAACATATGGAATCTGTCCTTCTCTGTATGACTTATTTCACTTAGCATAACACTCTCCAGTTCCATCCATGTTGCTACAAAAGGCCATATTTCATTCTTTCTCATTACCACGTAGTATTCCATTGTGTATATAAACCACAATTTCTTTATCCATTCGTCAGTTGATGGACATTTAGGCTCTTTCCATAATTTAGCTATTGTTGAGAGTGCAGTTTTAATGATTTGATGTTAATTTTTCTGGTTGTTACATCCATGTCACCAAATAATATGACTGTATTACCATTGCTTGACTTACCTCTTGCTCATTTATCCTTGGCTTTTATTTGCCAGATGATAGACTGTCTTCTAATGTAGCTGTATGCTGTCTTTACTCTCACTGTTGGTGACATCCATAACATGAACACTATCTTTAAATCTCAATTTATGGGGCGCCTGGGTGGCGCAGTCGGTTAAGCGTCCGACTTCAGCCAGGTCATGATCTCGCGGTCCGTGAGTTCGAGCCCCGCGTCAGGCTCTGGACTGATGGCTCAGAGCCTGGAGCCTGTTTCATATTCTGTGTCTCCCTCTCTCTCTGCCCCTCCCCCGTTCATGCTCTGTCTCTCTCTGTCCCAAAAATAAATAAATGTTGAAAAAAAATTAAAAATAATAAATCTCAATTTATTAATCCATCAACCACAGACACTACATGTTCACACCTAATCTTGTAAAATGAGTAAGTTAGCTTGGTGGCTTAATTTGAAAACTTGTGTAAAATAGTAAATAATTTATCGCTTGGTTGGTAGTGTTTGTATCCCCAAACATAAGGAGGTATTAAACAGAGATGTCTCTGGTCAGGAGTAAGATGCTTTTGAGCATCTTCAGAAAATGGAAACAGTTCATAGTAATTTATTCTAGGTTGGTATGCTATTTCCTCTGTGCCTTGCTGTGAATTAATTGTGTCATCACTGTAAGTTTTTCATACTATAGGAAGCTAAAAACACTGCCTTCTTCCTGTATCTGGCAGCTTGGGATGTTTCTAATTTGTGTTATCTTTTGTATTGTTAGTTTACATTCCGGTTTGCCAGCGTGTATGTAAATAAGTCCCATGCACGAAATGTGAAAAGCCAAAATTCATGTATTCATGATTGATGCCGATTTGTATGCAATATAAGCTTGTATACTTCCCTGATTAAACTGTTCTGTGTATTTCAATGGATGTGTTAATCTGGGTTTCACAGTCCGGCTTGCATTTTGTCTTTGCAATTGTGTGGACATAAAAGTGAGTTGACTTCATTTACTATGGGGATGCATGTTAGGAATTTGGGTTTTGTGTACCCTCTGGGAAGGAGCACACCCTCTGGCATTTCCTGGTGGAAGCAGGTTTTGCAGTGCAGAGGAAGTGACGCTGACCAAATGTGAAAGCCTGATACATGTTCAGGAGGGTCTGGGAAAGCAGACGGTGCGGTCGGGGTAGCAGCCCCAGCCAGTAGGCCTGGCTCCAGGGTGGGGAACATCAGCTGTGCATGTGACAAAATGGGAAGAACTTTGAGCAGCCAGATCTGCTGTGAATTGTCCCATCACATGGGCCCTGCTACTCCAACATAAGCTCTCAAATTATGTCTAAGATGCTGAATGATCTTGTTAGCTAATGTTAAAATATTTGATCAGGGGGTGTCTGGGTGGCTCAGTTGGTTAAACATCCAACTTCAGCTCAGGTCATGATCCCACGGTTTGTGAGTTTGAGCCCCGCATTGGACTCTATGCTGACAGCTCAGAGCCTGGAGCCTGCTTCAAATTCTGTGTCTTATGCTCTCTCTGCCCCTCCCCCACTTGTACTCTGTCTCTCTCTGTCTCTCAAAAATAAATAAATGTAAAAAAATTTTTAATAAAAAATAAATAAATACTTGATTGGAAATAGATATTAGTTCACAATTATATGGAAAGAAAAAAATTGACTACTTTCATTTGCACCATTTAAATTCCAGGAGGCATTTTTTCTAGCTCATCCTTATTTTATTTTATATGTTTTTAATTTTTTTAATGTTTATTTATTTTTGAGAGAGAGAGGGAGAGAGAAAGTCAGAGCATGGGAGGGGGAGGGGCAGAGAGAGAGGGAGACACAGAATCTGAACCAGGCTCCAGGCTCTGACCTGCCAGCACAGAGTCTGACACAGGGCTTGAACTTATGAACCATGAGATCACCACCTGAGCTGAAGTTGGATGCTTAACCGACTGAGCCACCCAGGCGCTCCCGCTCTTCCTTAGTTTTATATCTAATTGTATTATTTTCCCTCCCCGGTTGTACTCCGTATCACTAAGAAGTGGGTTTATGTTTCAGGTGAGACAAGATAGGCATGCAGGGGTTTGTCTGTGTTATTCATTCACCCAACCAGTGTTTTCACTTGGAGGCGCCTCTGAGTGAGACTCAGATGTTAAGGATGTTAAGGACAAATGAGGGCTTGGAGCTAGTGGTCTGCTGGGAGAGTTAGAAAACAAGAACACCAACAGGGAAATAATCCAGGTGTCAAGAGGCCTCTGAGGCAGCCAAGTGGAGCATCATGACTCCAAGAATGCCCAGGGGCAGAGGCAAAAAAGCCCTGAGATGACAACAGCTGGTTGTGTTTTTTTAAAAAATTGCGAAAGGTGCCTCTGTGAACTTTGGTGTTTTCTGGCTGCTCTCTGCCCTGAGCTGTTCCAGGTGACAATTAGAATTTCGTGTTACCGCCACCCCCGACCTACCCTTCCTCCCAGCCTCCAGATCTTGGCTCAGTTCTCTGGTTCTTGTATTCCTTTGTCAATACCACGTCTTTCTGATGTTCTGGGTTTCAGACCTGGTTTTCTATTACTCTGACTCCCAGTGCTAATTCTCATATTTCTGTTCCTGGCCTGTAACCTAGACTTCATCTACTGATTGGCAGGCAGTTACCTTCTGGCAGATGTGTGTCACTACCCCAGCCCGTAGGTTCCAAGATGAGTTAAGTCCCAGCATCAAGCAGCTTACAGTCTGTGAGGAAAGATCAGACAGACAGACAAGTGTAATTCTAATAAGAAGTCATAAATTGCATCAAAATGGGTTTCCATGCAGGAGAGTATAAAAGTAACCCTAGTTTGAAACTTCACCGGGGCCTTTATGGATGTCCTCAACTAACTGTTCTTATAGAGTGCCATGAATATTTCTTTATCCACTTGAAAATATCCTCTTAACAGTTGCAGAACTGATGTGTTTCCAGTGATGTCTCTGACTTTGCCATGTGGTTATAAGAACTAGGATGGCTGGGGTGTGAGGGGCTGTTGCTCTTTTGCAACATAAATTTATTAGGTAGGCTTGTCAAAATGTACTCTTTGCTCAGACTTGGGGTGATGGGTTTAGACTGAGGTTCCTACACTTGCAGTTAATAGCTTCCAAAATGTCACTGTGTCATAACTGGGGCCCCTTGTGGCCCAGCCTTAGGGTGGCTCCTGCAGGAACCTTGATGAAAACTATAGAATTAGATCATAACTATGAATCTCCTTAAAGTGGCAGCCATCACATAAAGAGTATCATAAAAATCCAGTTTGGGTCTCTCTCCCAAAATTTTATGCTAATTGTAAGTGGCTGACATCGTTTCTTTCATCTGACCTCTACACCTACTAGCTGACCACCTCATGGCTCTTTGTCTCTTTTCCTTATACCTGTCCTCACCCCATGCCACACTCTCCAGGCCAGAGGGCGTGGTGTCACCTCATTCTCCCTCCTTCTGAAAGCAGGTCTGGGTCCCCAGGGAGTTACATATTTTCTCTCACTCTGACTGCTTTTTTTTCTGTGAAATCCTCAAGGAAAATTTTCTTTTTTCTTTTCTTTTCTTTTCTTTTCTTTTCTTTTCTTTTCTTTTCTTTTCTCTTCTCTTCTCTTCTCTTCTCTTCTTTTCTTTTCTCTTTTCTCTCTTCTTTCTTTCTTTCTTTCTTTCTTTCTTTCTTTCTTTCTTTCTTTTCCACCTCCTTCTGTCTCTCTCTCTCTCTCTGTCTTTCTCCCTTTCATGAGCAGGGGAAGGGCAGAGAGGGGTGGGGGGAGATAGAATCTTAAGCAGGCAGGCTCCACACCCAGCATGGAGCCCAACACAGGGCTCAGTCTCACACCCCTGTCTGTGGTCATGACCTGAGCCAAAATCAAAGGTCAGACGCGTAACTGACTGAGCCACCCAGGTGCTCTATGGAGAAAAAAATTTCAAATAAAATTTAATATTTGCATCTGAGCTGCAAAAGTTGGGTCAGGAAGCAGAACCTGAAATCAGATTTAACGTGGAAGGAAAACCATAATGCAGGAGGCTGCTTTTCCCACACTAAAGCTGTATTTGTTTCTCAAGGTGGCCATAACAAATTACCACAAACTTGTTGACTAAAATAACTGAAATTTATTCTCTCGCAGTTGTGGAGGCCAGAAGTCCAAGAGCAGAACTGGGTCCTTCAGGAGGCTCTGAGTGAGGATCCTTCCTTGCCTGTCCCCCAGCTTCTGGTAGTTGTGTGAATTCTTCTTATGTGGATTCTGCCATTTTCTATTGGGGCTGGATTTTTATCAAGATTGTAGAAAGTCACAGGTCATGTTACAGAAGCCTGTTCACTGAGCTACTCTTGTGGCCACAAGGATTCTTTCAAATCCTCTGTCAAGCCTGTCACACCCATATTGGAAACTTTCCAAGGAGTCTCCAATTCCTCAGAATAAAAGCCAGAGCTCCCCATGTCTGTGACCACCTTCCTCTCTCACTCCGGTGCCCGTCTTCTGGACTCCCCTTGCTCATTCAGCTCTGGCCACACCCTTCCTCACTGTTTCCTGAGTCTAGAACATTCTGACCCTAGATAGCTGCAGTGCTTCAGGTATTTGCACAGATGTCAATATTCAATGTGGCCAGTCCCATTCAAAATTGCTGCCCTACCTTCTTGCCCCCTCCCCTGTTTCAGGTCCCCCCCCCTTTACCACCTTTTAATACCCTATATGATTTATTTAATTCCTTGTCTCCTCCCTCCATGAAGTTTACTGATCAGTTTTATTCACGGTTGTAGCTCCATACTGACAGTAGTGGCTGGCATGGTGAAGACACACCACAGTGCTTTTGAACTGAATCAGTGAAGTCAGAATTCAGAAATTTAAAGTTGATTTTTTTGGAACCCAAGTACAAGATAGGCTGTTTATCCCCTGTAAATTTCTTTGCACTCATTTAGAGCCTATGAACCTCCCAGACCCCGATTCAGCAATATAATGATATTCTCCATTTGTCTCCAGTTGAGTTCTCTGTAAATTTGTTAAACCAGACTCCCCATGCCTCCCATTGAACACTGGTGATGGCGAACAGGAAGGTTGGTCCCCAGGTAGAATTCTTTTGTTAAGTCTCTGTACTGCAAGAGAGAATACAAAATGCAGCTGATCTGTGCCACCCACATACACTGTGTCTGCACCACCTTGGCCCAAACAGTGAAGTCTAGGCTGTTCTTATGAACTCCTCATGAGCCCCTCTAGGTGCTGACCAACTTCACGTGGAAGCCTTGTTCTAGTTATCCCTTGCCTTTTTTTTTTTTTCAGTCACCATGATACTTGTCCATCTTCTGGCACTCTCCTTTCTCTATGATTTTTCAGGTGAAGACTACTCTGTTGTAGCAGGGATGTTTTCTGTTTCTGATTCAGTTTAAGATGAAGCCCTTAGTCTCTCTCTATGTTTCCTTGTATGTGTGTAAAATAAAGTGATGTCCTCACATAGGAAAAAAAATTGATAAAGATCTAAATTTTGAAAAAATATTTATATATTTTTTTGGAGAGCACAAGCGGGGGGTGGTAGGCAGAGAGGGGGGTACAGAAGATTCAAAGCCAACTCTGCGCCAACAGGCTGACATCAGCGAACCCCATGCAGGGTTCGAACTCTCGAGTCGCGAGATCATGACCTGAGCTGAAGTCGGATGCTCAACCAACTGAGCCACCCAGGTGCCCCAGATCTAAATTTCAAAATTAAGAACCCATAAAAAAGATGAGAAATGATTCTCTCTTTAGAATTCTGAGAACAAAGGAAGGTCTGGTCCAGGTCATATTTAAATGGGGCATCTCAAGAGCATTTCAGATGGTTGTGTGTGTGAAGCCATTCTGAGATGCATCCAGACTTTTCTGTGGACTGTAAATAACTAGAGATCAGATTGTAAGCAAATCAGAAGCTATAGTTTTAATTCTTGGCCTATGACTTAAAATTTTGAGTTATGCCCAAATAAGCTGGAAAAGACTAGATTTCATCAGAACTTGCCTTTAAGATGTGACTGTCCCTTTTGAGTCTGACCTTAGCTTTCATTTGTGACCAAGAATCCTTAACATGAAAACTACCAAATTGGAACATTCTTATGAAATTTACATCATCTTTTAAGGAAAAACAAACCCTACTAAATAATAATGGCAACATAAATCTCGGTTTACACAGAAGACGATAGGCTTTCACTGAATATAATAGGAAAGTGAAATGGTGAATTTGGAAGTCAGCTGGAAAAGACTGTTTGAAGCTGAAGAAAACTGCCTTTTGTGGAGCTGTTCTGTAAAATAGCAAAGACTTTTCTCAATGCAAACATTTGACTTTAATGGGATTAATTCATGGAGAAAATGGAAACCAAAGACCCCACCCACTGACTTCTGTCCCTCTATCTGTCTGCTCTGTGAGGCACCTAGGAGAGAAAGACAACTGGCTTAGGCAGCAGAGCCCAGTCTGGACTTTGGCTCCACGCACCTTCCTAATCCCTCACGGGGCCCAGCAGGTGACGTTCTGAGACCCTCTCACTTGGAGTGTCTCATCAGGAATTGGTGACCATTCTCTGTCTTCTGCCAATTTCTTTCCTGGTCTTTGGACTGGTTTTGTTTTCCGCTTTGGGCTTCTTCCCTCCCTTTGCTGGCTGTTCTTTTCCCTCTCGATTTCTATGTGCCTGGGTCCCCCAAAGCTCTCCTCTTGGTATTCCTCATGTGGGATAGCTTCTGCTAAAGAACACAAACCCTGGAGCTTACCTGTCCAAATTCGATCCTAGGCTTGGCTGCTTATGAGCTGGGTAACCATGGAAACTGAGTTACTTTCTCTGTGCCTCCATTTCCCCATTTGAGAATTAAAATGGTTAATAAGGTGCTTGGATCAATGTCTGGCAAGTAATCAGTGTCAATTATCACCGTTAATTTGCCTTACTAGGGAATGTGTTTTATAGGCCATGGTCTCAACTGAAGGATTTGGACAGGAGGTGGACATACTAACCACGCATGCCTGGGCATAGGTGTGACTGAGGCCTCAAGTCCTTGGTATCTTCTTGGATTGCAAAGAACTCTCCACGCTTGAGTTGTTTTTAGGTTACCCTAAAGCAGAGCCCAAGCAAGGAAGCAGGCCTGAGGAGCTGGGAGAGTGAGTGGATGGGAGGAAGGATCTCTATCAGGATGCAGCAGCAAGGTTGTCACTGTGGGCAGTTGGGACTGGATTGCCCAGGATGACCCCAGAACTGACACCACTGAGTGTTATGCCTGGGAGCGTTGACTCTCCTGTATTTGAGGAGGACACATGTGCTTCCATGGTTGAGGGGGGTCCTGTTGCAGAAAGCAGAGACACACTGTGGTGACCTGAGATGGGCTGCTGTCACTCTGGGCAACCCTGTCTACCCTACCCCAAATGCAGTTCTTTCCCAACCTCATGTTCTTCTCTCAGATTCTAGAATATTATATATTTTTAAATACAATATATAGTATTATGTTAAAAATTATATCTTGGTGCTTTTAAAAAGTGCCTTCTTCCTCAGGAATACATCTTCTGAATAAAACTGGATAATTCCCTTTTTTGTGTCTTAAATGAATACAAAGCAAATAACATGTATCCCTTCATTTATACGGCATTTGTTTTAGTTTGTATCTAAAAGTTGATTTTGTCCTAAACTTCACTTTCTATTTTGAATAGGTAATATATTTATATAGTTTAGAGTTTCTTAACATAACAAAATCTAAGTTGAGCATTCCTATTTCCATCCTATGCTAGCCACCTTTCTCTTATCTCTCCTATGCCCAATTATTTCATTCCTTGTGGAAACCTGCCTGTGTTCCTGTATGAGTCAGGGTTCTCTGGAAAAACAATCCAGTGTGTGTGTGTGTGTGTGTGTGTGCGCGCATATACATATATGTGTGTGTGTGTGTGTATGTGCGCGTGTGTGTGTGTAGAAAGAGGGAGGGAGAGAGATTTATTTTAAGAAGTTGGCTTATGCAGGAGCGTCTGGGTGGCTCAGTAGGTTGAGCATCCAACTTTGGCTCAGGTCGTGATCTCATGGTTCATGGGTTCAAGCCCTGCATCAGGTTCTGCACTGACAGTTTGGAGCCTGGAGCCTGTTTCAGATTCTGTGCCTCCCTCTTTCTCTGCCCCTCCCCTGCTTACACTCTGTGTCTGTCTTTCTCTCAAAGATGAATAAACATTAAGAAAAAATAAAAAGAAAAAAGAAGTTGGTTTATGCAATTATAGGGGCTGGCAAGTCTGAAATCTGTAAGACAAGCCAGCAGTCTAGAGATTCAGCTAAATGATGATGTTGCAGTCTTGAGACCAAATCAGTTAGGGCAACAGGCTGGAAACTGAGTCAGGGTTTCCATGTTACAGTCTTAAGAAGATTTCTTTCTACTTCAACAAACCTCTGTCTTTGTGTGGAAGGCCTTCAACTGATTGCATGGGGCCTAACCACATTAGCTTTACTCAAAGACTGCTGATTTAAGTGTTAACCACATCAGGGCTCCTGGGTGGCTCAGTCTGTTAAGTGTCCAACTTTGGCTCAGGTCATGATCTCGTGGTTAGTGAGTTCGAGCCCCATGTTGGGTTTTGTGCTGACAGCTCCAAGCCTGGAGCCTGTTTCGGATTCTGTGTCTCCCCCACCCGCCCCTTCCCCCAGCTTGTGCTCTGTCTCTGTCTCTCTCTGTCACTCCCTGTCTCTCTCAAAAATGAACAAACATTAAAAAAAAATTTTAAATGTTAATCACATCTAAATAATACCTTCACAGCACCAGTTAGACTGGTGTTTGGCCAAACAATGGGGCACCATAGTCTAACCAAGCTGACACATAAAATTGATCATCACAATTCCCTTGATGAAAATATAAGCAAGTAGAAACATAGATTCCCACTTTCTCTTCTTTCTGACACAAAAAGAAGCATACTCTATACTCATTTGCTGTTCCCATTTAGCATTACATTTAGATTAACATTACATTTAGATCTTTCTAAATCTGGGCCAAATAGCTTCCCCATTCCTTTTTTACCAGCTCCAAATAGTGTTCTTTGCAGCTATAAAATTTTGTAAATGTGACTGTTGTAAATTTAAAATGTAAATGTGACTACATAAAAGCACAAAGCTTTTGCATGGCAAAATAATTAATGAGTTAAAAAAGCAATTGGAAAAATGTCTCTTCAGGTCCTCTGCCCATTTTTAAAACAGATTGTTTACTTTTTGGTGTTGAGTTGTATAAATCTTATATATTTTGGATATTAACCTGTTATCAGGTATGTCATTTGCAAATGACTTCTGCCATTGGGTAGGTTGTCCTTTTGTTTTGTTGATGGTTTCCTTTGCTGAGCAGAAACTTTTTTTGTTGTTGTTGTAGTCTCAATTGTTTTTGAGTTTGTTTTTCTTGCCTCAGGAGAAATATCTAGAAAAATGTTCTTATGGTCAACATCAGAGAAGTTACTGACTATGCTCACTTCGATGGATATTTATGGTTTCAAGTCTCCCAGTTAGGTCTGTAATCCATTTTGAGTTTATTTTTGTGTGTGGTGTGAGAAAGCAGTCTGGTTTCATTCTTTTGCATGTAGCTGTCTAGTTTTCCCAACACCATTTATTTAAAAAACTATGTTTTTCCCATTTGCAAATTTTTGCCTCCTTTGTCAAAGATTCATTGACTATATAATCGTGCATTTATTTCTGGGCTCTCTATTCTCTATTCTCTGTTGATCTGTGTGTCTCTTTTTGTGCCAGCACCATACTGTTTTGATTACTACAGCTTTGCAATATAACTTGAAGTTCAGAATTGTCATACCTCGAGCTCTGTTCTTCTTTCTCAGGAATCCTTTGGCTAGAGGGGTCTTTTGTGGTTCAATACAAATTTTAGGATTATTTGTTCTAGTTCTGTGACAAATGCTGTTGGTATTTTGATAGGGATTGCATAAATCTGTAGATTGCTTTGGGCACTATTGATATTTTAACAATATTTGTTCTTCCAATCCAAGAATATGGAATAAATTTCCGTTTTTTGTGTCATCTCCCATTTCTTTCAATAATGTTTTATAGTTTTCAGAGTATAGGTCTTTCACTTATTTAATCAAGTTTATTCTTAGATACATAGTTGGCCAACAGACACATGAAAAGATGCTCAACATCACTAACCATCAGGAAAATCCAAATCAAAACCACAATGAATATCACCTCACACCTCTTAGAATGGCTGAAATCAAGAAGACAAGAAATAACAAATGTTGGTGAGGATGTAGAGAAAAAGGAATGCTCATATACTGTTGGTGGGAATGTAAACTTGTACAGCCACTGTGTAAAACAGTATGGAGATTTCTCAAAAAATTAAAAATATAAATACCACATGATTCAACAGTTTCACGGGTATTTACCCAAAGTGAACAAAGCATAGTGTATCAACTTGTCAAATAACTAAGTTGTATGCATGAAACTAATATAATATTGCATGTCAACTATATTAAAAATAAATAAATTAAAATTAAAAAGCAACTACATTCAAAAGCAAAATATCACGCTGGGAGAAAAATATTTCCAACTTCAATCACAAACAGTTCCCACTTTGTGGAAGTTGATAAGATAAAGACCAGACATATCCAAGAGAAAAATGGACATGGAGAGAGAGTTCATAGAAAAAGAGAATCAAATGGACTTAACCTTATGAAAATACTGTGACTGTCACTGGTGGTAACAGAAAATCTAATTAAAACAACATGTTTCACCTTTCAGATTGGACAGAAACCCACAATTTGGATGACAGAATCTTCTGATGAGGCTGTGGGGAAATTGGTCCTCTCCTCTTTTGCCAAGAGGAGTGTACAATGGTACGGCCCCCAGAAGGATTACTTGGCTGTATTAAACCAAATAGAGGTGAATTAACTGTGTCAGGAATCCCAGCAAATCCCAGGGATTTGATCCTGTGGGTAGACTTGCACATCCCTGAAGTGATGCCTCAGGGCAACATTGTCTGTTATGCAAAAGACTGAAAACAACCAGGAGTCCATCCACAGGGGAGCAGGTTGATAAACTATTGCATGTGCACAATGAAAAACCTGCAGCGTGAAGCATTTCTACAGAACTGAAAGCTTGCACTGGGGCCTTAAAAATAGTATATAAAAGATACGAGGCATACTTAACAATCTGTTTCTCTCACTGTCCTACACAAATGCATATTCAGTCCTGCCAGGTTTTCCTTCAAAAGCTATCTGCCATCCATTCTCTAATCTTGGTCTTTATAGCCACCTCTTTTGTTCCAGGTACCATCTCCTGTCACCAATCCCCTAATTTATGCAGCAGCCAGAATCAAGGAACCTTCTGCTCTACACAAGGGCCCTGGCCAAGAGGTGAAGGCTGGAATCTGCTACATCACCTAGAGGGAGTGGGGCAGCTTTTTCTACTTAGAAAACACCCCTATGGGCTCGGGGGTCTGATCAGTATGCTTCTTTAAAGATACACATAGGAACCAGTCAGTGGCTCTTCTGAAACTCTCCAGTGGCCTTTTATCACATGTAGGAAAAAAAAATCAAACTTTTCCCCTTGGCCTGAAGCGCTCTGCCCAGGCTGCTGACTGTATCCAATGATGCCCTGTGCACCAGCCCCTCTGGCCTCCTGACAGTTTCTAGAACACCCCAGCTTTTTCTTTATGTTTGGAATATTCTTCTCCTGGCTCCTTTCGTGTAGGCTCTGGGCCAACACGTCACCACCTACTCCACAGAAAGCCCCCAGGACTCCCAGCATGTCACCTGCTTAATTTCTTCCCGAACACTCATCACAAGATGCAGTGTCTTTGCTTCCTGCCTCTCTGCCTCCTGACCGTGACCTCTAAGAGGGCAGGCATAGGGTCTGTGTAGTGCCTGGTGCATGTCAGCTTGCATTGCATATTGTGGAAGTGAGAACTCCTGCTCATTCTCTGGTTCTTTCGGGGTCACTTCTGAGAAGCCTTCACTGAGCCCTCCAGCCTCATTCAGCCTTCCTTCACCAGCAGATGCACCCATGTTTGACTCAGTGCAGCACCCATAAGCCTGGTATGATTTCTCATACCCCAGTACCTCTCAGCTGGACAGGAGGCCCACATCTTCAGTGCCTGCTCTGTGTATATTTGATGGATGAATAACTGGCTGAACGTTGAAAAGATGAATGGACAAGGGAACAAACGTACAAATGAATGAACAAAGGAACACACAAAAAAATGAATGAGCACGGTGAATGTGGTAGAAAAAGTGCTAGGCTGGAAATGAGGAAGTCTAGATTTTAGTTGCAGCCCCACAGCTAGGGAGGTGTGCTTGAGCAAGATATGTCTACCACCTGGGCCTCGAAAGGCATCTTGACCTCTCCTTGGGAGTGTTTCTCACAACTGTACTTGAAAACCAGATGTGCGGGCACTCGACTGTCTGCTTCACGGGAACGGCAGCCCCAGGTGCGGAAGCTGGTTCTGGCTAGTTCATTGCTGTGTACCTGCACCACACCAGCACGGTGCCTGACATGTTTGAGTAATGAATAAATGAAGCATTAAATTGGAAAGGAAAAAATAGAGTGGAAACAAAACTCAGGGGCATGTAGAGAAATAGGAGTAGACAGTCCATGGCTCTGACACCGTGGAAATCTTGGAATGGGGCTGATGATTCTTGCAGGGGTTTTAGACTTTTCTATCACCGGATCCCTCACACATGTGATTTCCTCAGCCATACTGCCAGATCGTCATTGTTACTTTTATATTTCTATTTTTTAAATCAAATTAGCAACATTCTAGTCAACAAACGTGGGGTGGGAAACAGTAGAAGCTTCCCAGGGTAATAACTAGTTTTCTGTTAAAAAGAAAAATTTTAGAACTGTCAGAAATTGTAAAGATGTCTGTGTGTGGTGTTGCCTTCACAGTCCCAGTTATGCTTAGCTTTATTGGAATGACTCTTGTCCCAGTTGGTTTTGGGTGAACTGATCTGACTCCGCTTTCCCAGTGAGGATGCAAACACATTTAACCAGAAAACATAGTGTTCTTCTAAGTATCTCTCCCCATCACTGGCCTTCTGACCACCCCTGCCTGGCTCCAGATCCATCCTGCTCACTATCGAAGATCTAGTTATTTGCTACCCTGCTCAGTGGCCTCCTGTGCCCCACTCCACACCGTGTCTGTAGAGGAAAATGCCAAATTTATTAGCAAACAGACACCTGACCAGACACCTGACAGTCTCCTGTGATGTTTTTGTCTCAAGGTTCCATGCATTGTACATGCTAACGTCCTCCTGAAATGCTTTCTTAGAGCCAGTGCAGCTGGAAAACTCCTGTTTATCCCACAGAACCCACCTGAAGCCTCGTTCCTGACCCTCCAGGCTGACTTCATGGAGTATTTCTTCATGCTACCACAAAATCTGGTGTATGAACTGAATTGGATGCAGCATGAGTCTACCTTAATTTGGGGCAAGGTTGAAGAATTATGGATATTTTACCGTCTTTTTCTGGCCACCATGATTGCATCTGACTGACAGACTTCATAATAATTTCATCTTGCAATAACTTTGAAACAACCCTTAAGAAAAACTGTTAAACACCAGTTGTTAAAGAGAATCTTAAATCTCCTACCCTAATACAAATTCTAATTCAGACCTAGACCAAGCTAGAAAACCAGGATATAAGAACATGAAATAAAAAAGAATCTCTTATGGCAAAAATACTCATCGTCTGGCTATATCTAAAGGTAAGGGATGTCCATGGTCAATGACATTGGGGAGCACTGAGCAGACATTGTGCATCACCTTTTCTATCACGTCCCACTTTGGGGGGAATACCAGGACCATGTTTTACATAGCCACTTTATTAAACGGTAACATTTTCGTATGTTAATGAATGGCTTTGTAGTGATGAGATTACATGCCTTACAGTGACAGTTCTTTATATTTGAAAATCTTCCTAATTAGGCATCTTTCTCTGCAAGTCAAAAGATGTAATTTATCTTGAAGTTATGCATAAATTGGAGCACTGCTGGGTGCTGCTGCTGTTGTCATTAAAACATTATTTGGTAAATTAAATCTGTATTTAGTTCAGATCTAATGATTGAAATATTATTATGACATATGGTAGAGGAAGGGCCAAGCATGTTACAGTGTGCAAATCCCCTTTATGCCTTCACTTCAGAGATTGCCCCACATCACAAAGCCACAGGCAGACCTGTCCCAGCACAGCACCTATCCTTGGAGGGGCTCCTGTCATTCCTGGTCTGTCCCTATTAAGTCCTGTTTACTTTTTTCATCTCCACTTCCTTAGGCATTAGAAACCATTCTTGTTTTTCCTTCTGGTTTTCCCTTTACTTTTCCCCTCTGCCCTCACCAGGCTCAGAACATCAGTGGAATAATTTGGAAATGCAGCACTGGTCACAGATTCCTGCAGGTGCTGGACTCACGTTAGAGCCGGTGAATCAGGAATTGGCCCAGTCCTGCTGAGATTGGCAGTATTCTTGAGGACACAGAAGGCTGTGTTCCTGCAGTCCCAAATGTGGAGGACAGGGCCAGACATGGGGTCCGAGGCGCAGTGAAAGCTAAAAATTTGAAACTGAGTGGGAGAGCATTGTTTGCTGGGAATCAGTAATTCATTTTATGATGTATGTTTTAAGCATTTATGATGCCTCACACAGTTATTTGGGAAGGGGCATTTAAAAAAAAAAACTTATTTGACAATTATAGACAAGAGCATAACATTTTTTTCTTAAAAGTAGTTTAATCCTGTTGCTCTGCATAAGTGTTGAACAGGTATTAAAGGATGTCATCAGTTGGAGCATTTAGGACAAATGCTCAATAGGGAGCTGGGCTATGAGTCAGCCAGGTCTCATGGATGGCTAATGAGACAGAGGAATATCTTCCTGCCGAAGCTACACGAAGAAACAGTCCCTATTTGTGCTCTTTGTCCTGACTGGGAGCCAGGTGGCCATGTCCCTGGTCAATTTCTGCCAGCCAAGTTTCTTGGCCTTGTTTCTTGTTCTAAGCACCATCCCACCTCATAACCCCTTCCTCTGCACTCTTTAGATCCACAGGGGCTATGACAGTCAGGCTTCTGTCTCTCTGAACAGTTCCATGCCATTGGCTTTGGTGTCTCTTTGTCACAGCCAGCAGTGCTGGCCCCATCCCTGTGAGATTCAAGCTGCACTGAGGGTAGTAAGGGCCACAAACATGGCAGCAACAGTGTCACCGGTTCTGCAGTACCTCCCCTGTTCAAGCACCTGGCAAGATGCTTTACTTTTGTATATATAACACGTTAGTGTGTCCTTCAGAGAGGTGGGTATTAACATCCTCACTTGACAGATAAGGAAAATGACCCTCAAAGGCATTGAATGATTTACTACAAGTCAACACAACCATTAAGTACCACAACATTATTGGAAGTGCAGGGTGGGCTGCCTGGGTCAGAATCCCAGCTCTACCATTGACTTAGGATCTAAGGACAATTACTCTCTGTGCCTCAGTTTCTCATCTATAACATGGGATAGCATTAGGGTTTACTCATGGGGTGTTTGCGAAAATTGAATGACAACTCACAACAAACAGTTCTGGGAAAACTGCATATCCATATGCAACAGAATGAATTTATACCAAATACAGAACTTAATTTAAAATCGTTGAAGGACCTAAATGTAAGACCTAAAACAATGTAAAACTCTTAGAAGAAAGCATAAGACAAAGGCTTTACCACATTGGATGTAACAATGATTTCTTAGATATAACACATGTAACAAAAGAAAAATAGACAAATTGGACTCCAAGAAAATTTTAAAATTTTGTACATCAAAGGTACTACCCACACAGTGAAAAGGCAACAGGATGGAAGAAAATATTTGCAAATAATATATCTGAGAATGGATTAATAGAAAGAATATATAGAGAACTCTTACAACTCAACAACAACAACAAAACAAGCAATCTGATTCAAAAATAGGCAAAATAGTTGAATAGATATTTCTTCAAAGAAGATATGCAAATGGCCAATAAGCACATGAAAAGATGCTGAATATCATTAATCATTTGGGAAAGCAAATCAAAACTGCAGTGAGATACTACCTCAGACCCATTAGGATGGCTACTATATAAAAAAAAAAAAAAAAAAAACACCAGAAAACAGTAAGTGTTTGTTCAGGACGTGGAGACATTGGAACCCTTGTACACTGTTGGTGGGAATGTAAAATGGTGCAACTCTTATAGAAAACAGTACAGAGGCTC
The DNA here is from genome assembly GCF_027475565.1 of Acinonyx jubatus. Taxonomy (NCBI): domain Eukaryota; kingdom Metazoa; phylum Chordata; class Mammalia; order Carnivora; family Felidae; genus Acinonyx; species Acinonyx jubatus. The sequence goes on from NC_069386.1 coordinate 20,411,777, forward strand.
TGCAACAAAATTAAACATAGAATTACCACAGGACCTGACAATCTCACTTCTGGGTATATACACAAAAGAATTGAAAGTGGTGTCTGAAAGAGGTATTTATACACCTGTGTTCACAACAGCATTATTCACAAAAGCTAAAACATGGAAGCAATCCAAACGTCTGTCTATGGATGAATGGGGAAGCAAAATCTGGTCTATACATACAATGGAATACTATTCAGCCCTAAAAAGGAAAGAAATTCTGACACTTGCTACAACATGGATGAACCTGAAGAACCTTATGCTGAGTAAAATAAACCGGTCACAAAATGTCAAATACCATATGATTCCACTTATGTAAGGTACCTAGAGTAGTCAAAAACATAAAGATAGAAAGCAAAATGATGGTTTCTAGGGACTGGGGGAGGCAAAATGAAGAGTTCGTGTTAACAGGTACAGAATTCAGTTTTAGAAGATTTGAAAAGAGTTATGGGGATGGATGGTAGAGATGGTTGCACAACAATGTGAATGTATTTACACCACTTAACTGTACACTTAAAAATGGCCAAGGCAGTAAATTTTAGAAGAAAAACACAGAATGGCAGTGCATGTAAAGAGTGCAACCAAGGCCCTCAATGATATAAACTATTACTGGCCTCTGATTTTAAATTACTCTCCCCTTGGGTCGATCTCAAAATCTGCATATTCAGCCACAGGTAATGTAATGCTATCTGTCCTCTTTAGCTGCATGCTGTACATAGATATTTATTTCTCTTCAATTTCTGCCTTACGCCCCAGAATTACAAGCACAATACAGTCTCATTGTGACCAGCTAAACAGTAGAGGAATGTCTATAGAAGGAGGGAGGCACACCCCCTTGCTCTGACCCACTCTCACTTGCTAACCTAAGTTGGATGTTTGTGAGTCTCCACCCACACCATTCTGCTCCGTCCTACACACAGATATACACAGAGGGTTTTCTGTTCCTTGATTTTATTTGAATAGGAAATGGACTTACATGATACACAGTCTCCATCAGCTTTATACTTTTCACTTAGCATTTGCACATTCCTTCAGGTCAATAAATCAGACCTAGCCAATTTGCTTTCACCAGCTACTCAATACCCTCTTGGAAGGCTGCAGGAAATTTGTAATCTAAAATTAATTTTGCTTGCCTCACATAATTTAAAACACCTAACAACAGGGTAACTGAAAGCTAACAGCCCTTTAAACAAAAAACCTCAGAGCTGAGAATTCTGGCCATTTTGCCCTGGGATCTGTGGAGGAGATCTCTAGGATGCCCAACCAGATGCTGCGGGCGGAGTTGGAATGAGAAATGTTTAGATGTGTGTAGCGCATACGGGAGGACCTGAGCATTGCTGGAGGGGGTGGCATTAGGTTGGCGTGACCCAGACCTTTTCCTTGAAGGCTCTGGCATCTGGTAGACCTGGATTTGAATAATGCTCCACTCGGGACTGGCTGTGGAACCTGGGAGAGCTGCATATAACATCTCTGTGAAAACGGGGCTGGCACAGGCTTGACCTGAGGCCCGAGGAGATGGTGTAGCTGTGTCTATGAGAACAGTACTCCTCAAAGTGCAGGCAGATTCCGGTTGCTATTAACATTGGATTGTTTGATTTTCATTTTATTTTTAATATTTTAATGTTTTTATTATTTATTTTTATTTTAAAGAGGAGAGAGAGAGAGAGAGAGAGCGTGCGCACAAGCATGAGTAGGGGAGGCACAGAGGGCGAGAGAATCCTAAGCAAGTTCTGCACTGACAATGCAGAGCCTGACACAGGACTTGATCTCACGAACCTTGAGATGATGACCTGGGCCAAAATCAAGAGTTGGGTGTTTAACTGACTGAACCACCCAGCTGCCCCTTACTTTTCATTTCAAAACAATGTTTTCGTTGTCCACTTGAAAATCATTTGGTGCAGGTTGTCTATAAAGCAGATACTACACATCCAATTATCATTGGTTGTAAAGTCAAGTTTAGAAAAATGTGGCAATAGGATTTACATTGTACCAGCAAGGAATATTTTTATGAGACCTGAGGAAGTTGTTTTGCCTCTAAAGCCAGGGCCACCAGCAAAGGTTGGGGTTATATCTCTGAAGAGACACAATGGGGAGCCATCTCTCCAGTCATGTGGGGCTATCTGTCTGGAGGTGATGCCTGGGTGTGTGACCTCTGGCCAGATGCATGACCTGTGGCCTTGTTGAGTAAGAGGAACCCATGTTTCTATAATCGTCCGCCACATTATCTTTGGAATGTCTGATGCCTTCTTGAAATGAGAGCTGTGAAGCCCATAAATGGCCAGTTAAATTCACTTTTACTGAGTTGAATCACACTTTGCTTCTAAGCATTGTGGTAACACTCTTCTAATATCCTGTCTTGGTCTCCATTTTAGTTGGGCAGCTATTAGAGAGTATAAACCTGTGATACATATTTTACTGGGTAAGTTCACTGTGTAAGCTATGGTTTGACAAAGACAGTGCACTCCTTTATAATGGGAAGATGAATTTGTCTCGCTAGTTTGTTAAAGAGCATCTTTAATGGAATTTCAATTACGCTGTAGCCTCCAGACAAACCCACCTAACTCAGAACTAGAAAGAAAAAAAATACTTCATAGAAAGGCTGTTCCAGTTATCCATATTGCTGCGTGAGAAACCACCTTGAAACTTAGCAGCATTAAACAACCATCTTTTTATTATGTTCATGATTTGGGGAGTGAGGAATTTACGCAGGGCACAGTGGAACTGTCTTACCAATGACTAGAACCTTACTGTGGCTGGGATGTCTGTACTGGGGCCATATGTCTGGGGACTAGGTTCTGGCTATCAGCCAGCTTGCCTGATTCTTTTTCATGCCCTGTCTGCTGGAACTGGAATATCTAAAAGGCTCCTTCACTCACATGAATGTGCGGTGCCTGGGCTGGGATGGCTGGAGCATCAGGGGCTAGCCTGACACCCTGTCTTTTCATGATGTCTCCATGTGGCTTTTTGGGCTTTTTTAGAGCATGGTGATCTTATGGTAATTGTACTGATTACACGGTGGCTGGCTTTTCCCAGAGTAAGCATTCTAGGAGACTCAGTTGGAAACTGCCAGGCTTCTTATGACTCAGGCTCCTGTGTCCCAGAGTGTTGCTTTTGTCACATTTCTTGATCAAGGAAGTCACCAAGTCTGGCCCATATGCAAGCAGACCAGAATTACACTCTACTTTTCAGTGGAAGAAGAAGCCATCTGAATTTCAACATTGAAGCACTTTATTATTTTTTAAAATTTTTTTATTTACTTTTGAGAGACAGAGAGAGAGCATGATCAGGGGAGGAGCAGAGAGAGGAGAGAAAGAAAGAGAGAGAGAGAATCCCAAGCAGGCTCCACACTGTCAGCACAGAGCCTGATGCAGGGCTTGAAGTCATGAACCATGAGACCATGACCTGAGCTGAAATCAGGAGTTGGGTTCTTAACCGACTAAGCCACCCAGGTGCTGAAACACTGAAGCATTTTAATAAATTAAGTTGAGATTCAACTTAAAGTCCTATTTTAATATCTAATATTTTATTCAAACGCTTAACCATAATAGCAGAAACGATATGATCAGAGGATTCCTCTGATGGTGAAAACATGCCTCTTAGAATTGATTGATGTGAGAAAGGAAACTGCTGTAAAATTCTTATCTTCTTGAAAAACTCAGCTGTGCATTCAAGATCAAGCATTGTGTCTGCAGTGGGCAGTGCACATCTCTGAGCTTGTTAGTAGGGTCATTAAGCTTCCGGTTGAAGGCCTGAGGGCCTCCCATGAGTCATGTGCAAGCCCCTTGAAGTGTGACAATGACAGCATCTCCCCAGGGCCTTCTTCCCTTGTTTTCTGGGTTATCATATCCCAGGGAAGTTGTGGGAACATCTGTGTAAGCTTATGTGACGGGCTGTTTTGGTTTGCTGGGTAGGGCTCCTGTAGCAAAGTCCCACAAGGCTTAGCAGAAATGTAGTGTCTCATAGCTCCAGAGGCCAGAAGCCCACATCAGGATGTCAGCAAGGTTGATGTCTTCTGAGGGCCCTGAGGAAAAATGTGTTCCAGGCCTCTCTCCTAACTGCTGGTGGTTTCCTGACCGTCTTTGGCATTCCTCAGTTTGCAGACACATCACCGCGATGTCTGCTTGCGTGTTCACATGACATTGTCCCTGTGTCTCCGTGTTTCCAAATCGCCCCTTTTCATAAGAACAGCATTTCTACTGGGTTAGGGCCCACCCTACTTTAGTGTCCCTCATCTTAGTTCACAACATATGCCAAGACCCTACTTCCAAACAAGGTCACATTCTGAGGGACTGAGGGTTAGGATGTCAACAAGAATTTCAGGGGGATGCAATTCAACCTGTAACATAAGACAACCTCGAAAACTAATAATTTTGATTATATGTCCTTGGGAATAAGAGAAAACAGTTGAAGCTTTGGGGAAAATGTTATCACTAAAAAGTAATAGAAATCAGTAATAGACATCACTGCTAGGAGTGGGGCATATGTGCCTGTTGGCTGCACCTGTGCCTTGGCCCTGCCCCCACCCCCCCAACACTGGTGCCCTGAATGTCCACGTGGTGTCAGCACAGAAAGTGAGGTGTTCTTTCTTTTCTTTCAATTTATTACCGCAGTATAATTGACATACAATGTTAGTTTCAGGTATACAACATACTGATTTGATAATTATATATATTAGTGCTCTGGACCACAGTGAGTGTGGTCACCATATGTCACCATACAACATTATTACAATATTATTGACTATGTTCCATGGGCTGTACTTTTCATCCCTATCACTTACTTATTTTATAATTGGAAGGTTGTACCTCTTGGTGCCCTTCACCTATTTCACACATTCCCCATCCCCCTGTGTTCTGGAAAACATAGATTATTCTCTGTGTCTTGGAGTGTATTTCTGTTTTTCTTTCTTTGTTTGTTTTGAAATTTTTAATGTTTATTTTTGAGAGAGAGAGAGAGAGAGCGTGAATAGGGGAGGGGCAGAGAAAGAAGGAGGCACAGAATCCAAAGCAGGCTCCAGGCTCTGAGCTGTCAGCACAGAGCCCGACGTGGGGCTCAAACTCACAAACTGTGAGATCATGACCTGAGCCAAAGTCGGACACTTAACCAACTAAGCCACCCAGGCGCCCCTGGTTTTGTTGTTGTTGTTGTTGTTGTTGTTGTTGTTGTTAGATTCCACGTAGGACCTAAAGGGTATTATGCTGAGTGAAATAAGTCAGACAGAGAAAGGCAAATACCATAGGACTTCTCTCATATGTGGAGTGAGATGTCCTTTAAGGAGGCAGTTCACCCTGACAGGCCCCCTGCATATCTCATCAGGCTGACTGCTTATTGGGGTCATTTTCTGAGAGGGGCATTTTTGGAACTTCTTCCCCATTTCCAGCAGTGAAACCTACCTCCCCGTGTGCACTATTAGAATGCATTTTGCGAAGACTCATGCTTAAAATCCAAGTATTAAGTGTTTAGGAAAATGTGGCACACTTAGTTTCCTGAAGATGGAAGGTGAGGGCAGTATTATCGTGTGCATTTCGGCTGCTGGCAGTCTCGCTTCTTGTCACCGCTATTTATTTATCACAACATTCATAGGTGGAAAGGGAATGTGAGAGACCACCTAACACTGTCTTCGCTTAAGGAAAAACTCTCTCAAAGCTCTTCAGCCAAATGAGAATTTATTCCTTGTTTTTTTTTCCTACTTAAAAATATTCAATATTGACTTCCATTAGAAGCTACCCATAAATAACCAGTATAAATAATTGAGTGTCAGTGATCTAGAGGTTACCACAGATTTTGCACTTTAAATTCAGCATTTACATGTAAAATTATGGCTATAGAATTACATCAGAGTCCTGATTTCATGTTTCATTCTCTGAATTTTTATGCCACCTTCCTTTTACCATTTCCTGTTAATTTTCAGTAATTTCTTCAAGGATGGTGTGAGAAATCTGAAAGCTTTCTATGACCTCTTACATTTGCCGGTAGTAGTACAAATTTTATTAGGCACTTTTTTTTTTTCAGTCAGAAGTTTTGCCCTCATGAGAAGTGCACTTCATCTCATTGTATATCTAAGTTATTGACATATATGATTGATGCTTTCATGATCAGATATGAATGGTATATATTTATGTTTATAGTAGATAGTTCCAAAATGCAATTTAGGTTTTTATATTAACTTAATCATTACAGAAGAACAGAGATGACAGTGTTGGAGAAGTTCTTCAAGAACATTTGATTGTGGTTTTGGGGGTTGAACAGAGCCTCTAGTCTTAGACTTTCCCCAGGGAAAAGACCTCAGTGGCACAGGTAAATGAATGCCACTGGTGTGATGCCTGGGGAAGCCAGATTCTTGGGTGGGCCCCTACCTATCTCCTGAGGATCCTGAACTGTCAGCCATGGGGGCCTCAAAGTTTTAGCGCTTTTGTTTTCTTTGCTTGTGTAGAGTTGCTTGTGAGGGAGAGTGGAGCTTATAAAGCTTGTCTGGCTTGTCTGGTGGATCAGCTTACATTCTTGCCACATTAGCAGTCATGCAATTGCTCAATGTAGGTACCCAGGGTTTCTATTAAGTGTGCTTGCTTCATGGGACATCCTGAAATGTCACAAGGGAACCCTCTGACTATGGCAGTTGTATGCAAGGAGATGAGACTCTCCCTTTTTAAAAAAAATTTTTTTTAAGTTTATTTATTTTGAGAGAGAGAGACAGAGAGCACAAGCAGGCTCCACACTGTCAGTGCAGAGTCCAATGTGGGGCTCAAACTCACAAACTGTGAGATCATGACCTGAGTCGAAATCAAGAGTCAGCAGCTTAATTGACAGAGCCACCCAGAAGCCCCGAGACTCTCCCTTGTGAAGCTGCATTTGGAGAGTCTGCTTCCAGAAATGTGAATGAAATGGCGTAGAAGACCCTCATCTTGAGCCCTGGCACCAGTGACACCTGTGCTTCCTAGTGACTCTTGACAGGAACCCAGGCAGCTTTCCTGACTCAAATCCCAGGCTCCTGCTACATTGCGCTGTGGCCTTCATGACAAGGCAGCATGAGGGACAATGCCAGCCCATCTGGCTGTCTTCAGACATCTCTCTCCTGTGTATCCATGTGATTTTCTCGGCTCCCGGAGTCCCTGTTTTCTGGCACATAGGGGTGGGCTGCTACCTGCTGCTAATTGAAAAGCCCTCTCTGGCCCTTCTGAAAATCATGCTCTAAGATTGTTTGTGTCTACATCAAACAAGCAAGAGTTAAACCCCCCCTTTCAACAGTCTAAAACAGTCTAAACCACATGTAAATTAATTTGATTCGGGGATGGACTCCAGGGCCAATAGCTCACTGGCGGGCCCTGTGTGTTGTGAGGACACAGTCCCTGAGCCCAGCCCTTGGGGATTCTGCAGCAACCAGCCTCTGTTTGTTTGCAAAAGCAACCTGCAGTGAAGTGGATGTGGCTGACTGAGATCTCAGATCTTTGCGCTGCATGATTGCTGTTTGGATTTTTTAGAATAAACTTCATCTTTTAGAACAGGCTTAGATTTACAGAAAAATTGCAAAGGTTGTATAAAGAATTCCCATAGTTTTCCATTAGTAACCTCTGACATTAGTAGCACACATTTTTTTTTATGATTAATGAGCCAATATTACCGTATTATTATGAAAGCCCACAGTTTATTCAGATTTCCTTCCTTTTTATATAATGTCTTTTTTCTTCTCCAGGATCCCATTCAGGACACCATATAACATTGTCATTGTGTCTCCTTAGATGCCTCTTGGCTCTGACAGCTTCTCAGTCTTGCCTGGTTTTTAATGGTCTTGACAGTTTTGAGGTGTACAGGTCAGGTGTTTTGTAGGATGACCTTCCATTGGGATTTGTCTGATGTTTTTTCTCATGATTAGACTGGGGTTATGGATTTTGGAGAGGAAGCCCGCAGAGGGAGAATACCATGCTCAGTGCATCCTCTCAAGGGCACATTCTGTCAACGTGACTCATCATTGTTGGTGTTGACCTTGATCACCTGGCTGAGGGAATGATTGTCAGGTTTCTCCACCATAAAGTGATCCATTTTTGTACTGTCTTTTTGGAAGGACATCAGAATGCATGGCCCACATTGGAGGAGGGGGTAGTTTTATTCCTCTTCTTTGAGGGCAGGCTGTCTACATACATTATTTGGAATTCTTCCACAGAGATTTGTCTTTTTTCTCCCATGTATTTATTTATTTGATTTTTTACTTGTATCAGTGTGAACTCAGAGATTTTATTTTATGCTTTGAGATATAGGCCAACGGTAGTTTATTCTGTTCCTAAAACTGTTCCATTGGTACACACACTATATGTATATGTGTGTGTATGTATGTGTACATATTCTGTATGTATGTATATTCTTACTTCCTGGCACTACAAAAATCCTCCAGGCTTATCTTACATATTTATTGCCCCAGTCCTAGAATCAGCTATTTCTCCAAGGAGACCTGGTTCCTTTTATTGGAGGATGGTCTTAGAAACCAAAATTAGGGTGTAAAGTGTGCTCACTGCTCCTGAGAGTCTTTGTGTCTAGGTCCTCTCAGCCAACAAAACCCAAAATATACATACATATTCTAACGCCTGTGTATATTCATACTATAAATATTTCTGTATGTGAAGGAATACTCTTCTGTTTCTCTCCACTCCACTCTCAATATTTCACTTCTGGTCACTAAATGTGTGTGGGGTTTTCCCATACCAACCAATTCTCTGGCAGTCCAGGCACCACTGGGTATCCTATACTTCAGTTCAATTCTAACATTATCTGAGGTTAGTGCAGACCTTACAGGGTAAGGACTCAGTCCCACAAGACTGCCCCACCCACAGCTCACCCCACTTCAGATGCCAATTGCAAGTAATGAGTCTTAAGGTTACCCACAACTTATGCCTGATTGGGCTACAAACCAGGGCTTCTGTGACCCCCTCCTCAGGTTTGGTAATTTGCTAGAATGCCCTACAAAACTCTAGAAAATAGTTTCACCTATTAGTTTACTAGTTTAACATAAAAAGATATAACTCAGGAACTCTCTTCCATCTGATGCATAGGGCAAGATGATGCATGGGGCAAGGTGATAAGGGCACTCTGTGTCCTCTCCAGGCACACCACCCTCCCAGCGCTTCTGTATATCCATCAACCTGGAAGCCCTCTAAACCCTTTTGGTTAAGAATTTTTATGAAGGCTTCATTACTTAAATATGACTGATTAAATCATTGGCTATTGGTGATTAATTAGACCTCCAGGCCCCTCTCCATTCCCTAGAGGTCATGGGGTGGGGCTGAAAGTTCCAACCCTTTAATCACAAGGTCTCTTGCCCTGGCAGCCAGCCCCTATACTTAGGGGCTTTCCAAAAATTACCTCATTTACAACAACTCAGGTGTGTTGCAAGAGGATTGGTATGAATAGTAAAAAATGCCACATTCACCCTTATGTTGTACAGCTATTTCAGGAACTGGGGACAGAAACCAAATGTTACATCAAAAGATGCTCCTGTCACTCTAATCACTTAGGAAATTACAAGGGTCCTAGGCGCTCTGTGCCAGGAACTGGATGTAGATATAATATATATTACTATATTATAATATGTAACCATTGGTGTCTATATTAAACTAAATGTGAGGGCATAGTGATGTCTCCAACTTTAATCCAGTACCAGTGGATCCTTCTGTTACTGGATAAGTGTCCATTGCCCAGTGTGCAGTGAACTTAACACAGACACAGGCTTTTGCAGAGAAAATGGTTTTTATTGCAGGGTGCCAAGCATGGAGACAGAAGGGCATTTCTCGTATCCTCCTCCCAGAGGAAATGGGAGCTGAATATTTATGGGACTTTACTGGGAAGGGTGGTTCTTAAGGTGGTTGTAGTGATTGGAAGTTGGAAATAAGTGAGGCAAGGGGTAAGGGATCACTGCTTCTCTGCAGGCGCCATCCAGTGACATACTTGTACATATGTCATATGTACACAAAAATTGGCAGCATTGGCATGATGAATATGGGGGAGGGAGGTAGATGTTAGGGGTGTCATCACAGAACTTACTTTCTTTCACTTTTGGTCCCTTTTGCACGACTGCAAGAATTCTTCCCAGTTTGCTCCTGTCTTAGCTGGTCTTATTGGTGGTTGGTCTGCTTTTGCAAAACAGATTTATAAATAAGTCAGGTTAGCAGAGTTTTCTTAGGGTACACCAGTCATACATTTGTTAACTTAATATGATGGTTTCACTTCTAGTCTCCCCTTTGCCCCCACTCCAGCAGTGAGAAGCTTGCCACTCGCTATCTACCATTTATTTACTTATTTGTTTACTTCCACTATACTTGCCTAGTGGTATCAGAACTGTTAACCAGTACCCCCATGAAAAACAGTTCTGTCAGCTAGAGTTCAATGCTGACATACAGTTTCTTTTGCCTTTAGTTTTACAGACTCTACTCATTTCCAGAGTTAATTGGGCTAGTCCCCTTCCCCCCACCCCTTTCAGTGAGATTGTTTCATGTTTTTGTAAAACAGATTGTTTTGCTACATTCTGCGTTCTGTCTTTGAATCATCCAGCTTCCTAAAGACTACTTTTTAAATTGCAAACATAACTTAAAAAAAAAAAGAAGAAGAAGAAGAAAAACTTAAGCCTGACTGGCTCAGTTGATAGAGTGTGCAGCTCTTGATCTCAGGGTTGTGGGTTTGAGCCCCACAGAGGGTGTAGAGATTACTTAAAAAAAATCTAAAATTGCATACATTGTACTGTACGATTCCATGGACTCTGACAAGTGTGTATAATTGTATCTGTAATTATAGTATCATAAGAATAGTTTCACTACCCTAAAAAACTCCCTATGCTTCACGTATTCAATCCTCTCTGCTCCTTCTAACTCCTGACAATTGCTCATTTTTTCACTGTTGCTATAGCTTTGCCTTTTCCAGAATGTCATGTAATTTGAACCATACAGTGTCTTAGTATTTTCAAGCCGCTATAACAAAATATCACAGACCGGGTAGTTTAATTTATTTCTCACAGGCCAGAAGTCTGAGATCTTGGTGTGGGGATAGTCTGGTGGAGGCTCTCTAGGTCACAGACTTCTTATATTCTCACCTGGCCAAAATGCCAGGGATCTGTCTAGAGCCTCTTTCATGAGATACCAATCCCATTCATGAGGGCTCCACTTTCATGATGTAAGCACCTCCCAGAGGCCCCACCTACTGATACCATCACTTTTAGGGGTTAGGATTTCAACATAGGAATTTGCAGGGAAACAAACATTCAGACCTTAGTGTATAGTAAGTAACTTTTTCACACTGGCTTCTTTCACTTAGCAATATGCATCTAAGATTCACTCATATTCTTTTTTGTGGTTCGAGTGTTCATTTATTTTGTTGCCAAATAATATTCCATTGTGTAGAGGTACCATAGATTCTTTATCCATTCACCTATTGGAAGATATCTTGGTTGCTGCCAGTTTGGGGCAATTATGAATAAACCTGCTATCAACATTCATGTGAAGATATTTTCAAATAAGTGGGGTATGTATCTAGGAGTGTGATTGCTGATCATATGGTAAGACTATGTCTAGGCTTGTGAGAAGCTTCAAAACTGCCCTCCCAAGTGGCCATACCATTTTGCATTCCCACCAGTAATGGATGAGAGGAAGCTTCTGTTGGTCTGCATCTTCAGTAGAAATTCATATTGTCAGTTTTTGGATTTTAACCATTGTTATAGGTGGGTGGTGCTATCTTATTGTTATTTTAATTTGCAATTCCCTAATGACAAACGATGTTAAGCATTATTTCAAATGATTATCTGCTGTGTCTGCATCTTCTTTGGTGATGTATTTGTTCAGATATTTGCCCATTTTAAAACTTGGGGTAGTTTTTTGTTTTCTCATTGTTACATTGTAAATTTCTTTATACATTTTGGACACAGCCTTTTGTGAGACATGTGTTTTGTAAATATTTTTCTTTCAGTCTGTGGCTTGTCTTTTCCTTCTCTTAACAGTGTCTTTTGCAGAGCAGAATTTTTTAATTTTACTAAAGTTCAACTTAGCATTTTTTTATGAAGATCATGCTTTTGGATGTTCTATCTAAAAACTCATCCTCAAAACCAGGATTTCCTTGATATTGTCCTATGTATTCTTAAAGGAGTCTTGTAGTTTTGCATTTCTCATTTAGGTCTATAATCCATTTTGATTTAATTTTTGTGTAAGGTGTAAGTTCTGTGTCTAGGTTCTTTGTTCTGCATATGGATGTCCAGCTTTTCCAACACCATTTGCTAAAAAAAACTGTTGTTTTTCTATTGAATTGATTTTGCTTGTTTTAAAAAATCAGTTGACCATATTTGTGTGGGTCTATTTCTGGGTTCTCAGTTACATTAAATTCATTTATTTGTCTGTTCTCTTGCCAATGCCAATGCCATGTGACTTGATTATAGTATCTTTACTGTAAGTCTGTAACTTGGGCAATGTGAGTCCTCCAACTTCTTTCTTTTATCCTCCTCAGTATTATGTTGGCTATTCTAGGTCTTTTGCCTCAAAATAAACTTTAGTATTAGTTTGTCAATATCTAAAAAATAGTTTTCTGGGATTTTAATCGAGATTGCATTGAATTTATATATATAGTTGGAAAGAATTGACATCTTAATATTGTCTTCAAGTCTGAACACAAAATATCTTTGTAGAGCATCTTTGAACTTCCTTCATCAGAGTTTTCTAGTTTTCTGCTTTTAGTTCATATACATCTTTTGTTAGATTTATACTGAAGTGTTTCATTTTTGGTGCTATAGTAAATGATAGTTTTTAAATTTTCAAATTCTAGTTGTTCGTTGTTGGTACGTAGGAAAGCAGATGATTTGTATATTAACATTGCATCCTGCAACCTTGCTATATTCACTTATTAGTTCAGGAACTTTTTTGTTAATTCTTTGGGATTTTCTGCAGAGATAATCACATTGTCTATGAATAAAGACCTTCCTTCCTAATCTTTGTTTTGCATTATTGCACTAGCCTGTGTATAATGTTGAATAGGAGTGGTGAAAGAAGACATCCTAGCTGTGTTTATTCTTAGGAGGAGAGTGTCTAGTCTCCTCACTAGACTCATCACTCTCATGATGTTAGCTGTAGATTTTTTGTAGATGCTATTTATCAAGTTCAGGAAGTTTATCTCTGTTCCTAGTTTGTACAGAATTTTTTTTAATGAGTAGGTGTTAAATTTTGTCAAATGCATTTTCTGCATCAATTGATATGATGATATGACTTTTCATCATTAGTCTATTGATGTGAAACATTACATTGATGTTCAAATATTGTACCAGCATCCTATACCTGAAATAAATACCCCTAGTTAAAATATAAAATTCTTTTTATACATTGTTGAATTCAATTTGCTAATATTGTGTTGAGAATTTTTGCACTGAGGTTCATAAGAGATGGGAGAGTGACCTTTTTCTTTCTTTACTGTTTATATGATGTTGTCATTAGGATAATAGTGGTCTCTAGAATTCTCAGAGAATCTGAAAGGAAGTGTTTTCTCTGCTTCTGTTTTGTAGAAGTGATTATGGAAAATTAATATAATTTCTTTCTTAAATGTTTGGTGGGATTCACCAGTGCAATCATCTGAGTCTGGTGCTTTTTTTTTTCTTTCTTTTTTTTTTTTTTTGATAAGATTATTGATTCAATTTCTTTAGTAGATACAGGCCTACTCAGATTGGTGTATATGTTCTTGTGTCAGTTTTGGTAATTTGTGTTTTTAAAGTAATTGGTCAATTTCATCTATGTTGTCAAATTTGTAAGTATACACTTATTCATAGTGTTCCTTTAATTATTGTTTTAATGTTCTTGGGATCAATAATGATGACCCTAATTTTCTGATATTAGTAATTTTTGTCTTCCCTCTTTTTTTCAGTCAGCCTATTTTCTCTATTGTTTTTCCTGTTTCAATTCTATTGATTTATACCCTAATTTTTATTATTTCTTTTCTTCTGTGTGCTTTAGGCTTGAATTGCTCTTTTCTACAGTTTCTTTTTTATTTTTTTTTAACATTTATTTATTATTGAGAGACAGAGAGACACAGAGCATGAGCAGGGGAGGAGCCAAGAGATGGAGAGACACAGAATCTGAAGCAGGCTTCAGGCTCTGAGCTGTCAGCACAGAGCCCAACATGGGGCTTGAACTCACAAACCGTGAGATCATGACCTGAGCCGGAGTCAGACACTCAACCAACTAAGCCACCCAGGCACCCCTCTTTTCTCCAGTTTCTTAAGGTGCAAGCTTAGAGTATTGATTTTAGATCTTACTTCTTTTCTGATATAGTCACTTAATACTATAAATTACCCTTAAACACTGCTTTAACTGCACATGACAAATTTTGGTATGTTGTATTTTCATTTTTGTTTGTTTCAAAATACACTTTCATTTCAATTGAGGCTTTTTATTGTAGATGACATAGAATGTCTTCTTAGTTTCAGGTATACACCATACTGATTCAATAGTTCTGAACATTACAAAATGCTCACCATGGAAAGTGTAGTTACCATCTGTCACCATATAATGTTATTACAATATTATTGACTATGTTCCCTATGCTGTTCATCCCTCTGACTTGTTTATTTTATACCTGGAAGTTTGTAGCTCTTAATCCCCTTCACTTGTTTCACTTATCCCTCCATCCCCCTCTCTTCTGACAACTACCAGTCTGTTCTTTGTATTTATGAGTTGGTTTCTATTGTTTTATTTGTTCATTTTTTTTAGGTTCTACATGTAAGTGAAACCATGTGGTATTTGTCTTTTTCTGTCTGATGTATTTCACTAAGCATAATACCCTCTAGATTCTTCCATGTTGTTACAAATGACAGGATTTGAGACTTCTTTAAACCATATATTTAGAATTATGTTTTTAAATATCTGTATATTTGATACATTTTCAGATTTTTATTGTTATTGATTTCTAGTTCAATTCCATTGTGATCTGGGAACAGACTTTATATGATTTCTATACTTAATTAAATATGTCAAGGTGTGTCCTTTTTTAAAAATTTTTTTTAAAGTTTTTATTTATTTTTGACAGAGAGAGAGAGAGAGCTAGCGTGAGCTGGGGAGGGGCAGAGAGAGAGGGAGACACAGAATCTTAAGCAGGCTCCAGGCTCCGAGCTGTCAGCACAGAGCCCAATGTGGGGCTCGAACTCACGAATCATGAGATCATGACCTGGGCTGAAGTCGGATGCTTAACACACTGAGCCACCCAGGCGCCTCATCAAGGTGTGTTCTTTAGCCAAGAGTGTGGTTTTCTTGATGAATATTCCGTGTGAGCTTAAAAAGAATGTGTATTTTGCTGTCATTGGGTGAAGTAGTCTGTAGAGGTCAATTAGATCAATTGATTGTTAGTGCTGTTCAGTAGTACCCTTACTGATTTTCTGCTGGCTTGATTTATCAATTACTAAAAGAAAGTGTTGATGTCTTCAACTACAGTAGTGGGTTTGTCTATTTTTCCTCTCAGTTCTATTAGTTTTGCCTCATATATTGTGACACTGTGTTGTTAGGTGAAGACACATTAAAGATGGCAAAGTCTTCTTAGAGAATCCACCTTTAGTTCATTATGTAATGCCCCTCCTTTTCCCTGATAATCTTCCTTGTTCCAAAGTCTTTTTTGTTAGAAATTGTTATTGACACTCTAGCTTCCTTTTTAATTACCATAGCATGATATAAGTTTCTCCATCCTTTTTCTTTTAACCTATCTTTTAACCTTTCTTGTAACCTAAGTCTTTACATTTAAAGTGAGTTTCTTCTAAGGGTGGATGGGAGGGCAGGGGAGAGGGAAAATGGGTGATGGGTATTGAGGAGGGCACTTGTTGGGATGAGCACTGGGTGTTGTATGTCAGCCAATTTGACAATAAATTATATTAATAAAAAAATAAAGTGAGTTTCTTGTAGACAACATATAGCTGACTCTTTTTTATTCACTCTGATGGTTTTTGTCTTTTAATTGGGGCATTTGAGTCATTCACATTTAAAGTGATTACTGATATAATTGGATTAATATAGTTAAATACATATCTGACACAAGACATATCTAGCACATTGGTAGATTTTTCTAGTTTTGTTTGCTCTGTGTTTTTTTTTTCTTATCTTTTCACGCATTCTGTGGTTTCAGTTGAGTATGTTTTTATGGTTCTATTTTATCTCCTCTTTTAGCACATCGTTTATACTTCTTTTACAGTTTTGTTCTGATGATTGTCCTAGGGTTTTCAATATATATTTTTAACTAATCTGTACCTACCTCCAAATAACACTGTACTGATTCACATGTAGTACAAGTATCTTGTAAGAGTGTTCCCAATTTCTCCCTCCTGTCCTTTAGGACATTGCTGTCAGCCATTGCATTTATGCATGTACTATAATCACCCAACAGATTGTTACTATTACTTAAGCATTTACCTTTTTGATCAATGAAAAATAAAAGAATTTATTTTACCTCCTTTATTCCTCCTTTAGTGTTCGTCTGTTCTTTATGTAAATTTGAGTTTCTGACCTATTTCATTTTCATTCTCCCCAAAGAACTTCTTTTAACGTTTTTTAGGGCAGGTCTGCAGGTTAAATTTTCTCCATTTTTGTTTCTCAGAGAAAGTCTTTATTTCTTCTTCAATTTTGAAGGATAATTTTGTTGGTTGTAGAATTCTAGGATGGTGTTTTGGTTTTGGCTTTTTGGGGTTTTTTTTTACCACTTAATTCTTTTTAATGTTTGTTTGTTTTAATGTTTGCATTATTTTGGGGAGAGAGACAGAATGCCAGTGGGGGAGGGGAAGAGAGAGAGGGAGACACAGAATCCGAAGCAGGCTGCAGGCTATGAGCTATCAGCACAGAACCTGATGTGGGGCTCAAACTCACGAACTCAACTGATGCTCGACTGAGCCACCCAGGTGCCCCCCCCTTCTTTTTTAAACCATTGTAAATATTCATTCTGTTTATGCTTGATGTCTTGATGGGAAAGCGCTGAAATTCTTCTTTGTTCCTCATTAAGTATAGTGTTATTTTTTTCTCTGACTGCTTTCAAATTTTTCTCTTAGTTTGTGGTTTTCTGAAGTTTCACTATGATATCCCTAAGTATAGATTTTTTTTCATACTTACCCTGCTTTAGTGTTCTCTGAGCTTTATTTGTGGTTTGGGGTCTGTCATTAAATTTGAAAGTTCTCAGTCATTATTACTTTAGGCAATTTTGATGTTTCTTTCTCTCTTCTCCTTTTGGTATTCTGCATTTATTATACCCTTTGAAATTGTCCCATGGTTCTTGGATTTTCTGTTTTCTGTTTTGTTATTGTTGTTTGTTGTTTGGGGTGGGGGGCAGGGGTTGTTTTGTTTTTTCACTTCAGTTTGGGTCATTTCTATTGACCTGTCTTCAAGCTCACTAATTTTTTCCTCAGCTGGGTCCAGACTACTAACAAGTCCATCAAAGGCCTTCTCCATTCCTGTTGCAGTATTCTTGGTTTCTAGTACTTTCTTTGATTCCTTCTCAGAGTTTCCATCTCTCTGCTTACATTACCCATCCGTTCTTGCATGTTGTCCAATTTTTCCACCAGAGCCCCTTAGTATATTAATCATAGTTATTTTAAATACCTCATGTAATAATTGAAAATATCTTCCATTTCTGGGTCTAGTTCTGTTATTTTCTCTGTCTCTTCAGACTGTGTTTTTCCTTACCTTTTAAACATGCTGTGTAATTTTTTGTTGGAAGCTCAGCATATCATATTGGATAATAAAAACTGAAGAAGTTAGGGGCGCCTGGGTGGCTCAGTTGGTTAAGCGGCCGACTTCGGCTCAGGTCATGATCTCACGGTCCGTGAGTTCGAGCCCTGCGTCGGGCTCTGTGCTGACAGCTCAGAGCCTGGAACCTGTTTCAGATTCTGTCTCCCTCTCTCTGACCCTCCCCTGTTCATGCTCTGTCTCTCTCTGTCTCAAAAATAAATAAACGTTAAAAAAAATTTTTTTTAAATAAAAAAAATAAAAAATAAAAACTGAAGTGAATTGCCCTTAAGTGTGAAGTTTTATCTTTCTATGGCTGGGACTTGGGCCCTGTTAATGTTTGCTCTTCCTGGAGGTCTCAGAGGCCTCAGATTCACTTATTTTCCTTTGTTTGTGTCATCTGCTTTCTTTAGACTTTCCTAAAAGCTGCTCTTCGTGTCTTGCAGCTCTTTTAGCTGTAATCTGCTGCCATTATACTGGGGCCCTGTTCATATGGTGGGAAGTTTTATGTGTGAGGAAACCATTCAATAATTGCAGTGTCCTAGGAGGCCAGTGTCCCTGTATTGTGTCCTTCCTAAGTGTTTCTTAGACTTTTAATCATTCTTTAGGTGAAAGCTAGAGGGACACAGAGTCAGGAACTGCCCTTTCCACAAGTGGAACAAGACTTGGTAAGGGATTTTTACCCGCAAAAGTAGGCCTTTCTTGTAGAGAAGCTTTTGTTCACATCCCACTATGATTACTCTTCCTCCCCCTGCCACTGCCATCAAGCAATCTTTCTAGGCTCTTTACCATGAGAATCTGGTGGTGTTCTTAAAGGTAAAACATACTATAATATGAGGATCTCCCAGAGACTGTGGCCCCATGCTCAGGCTAGCTCATACTCAGTTTCCAGCAGTTTGTCATACTTGACATGGTAAGTGTTCCTACCCCTTTGTGGCTCCAGCAGCTTCTCCAGGTGAGCAGACCTCCTCTGTGACTCTAGTTCCAACTTTACCTTCAGATTTCTAGGTTGCAGTTTGTTCTGAAAACTTTGTTCCCCAAGGAACCTGAGAAAAGTTGTTGATCTTCATTTTGTTATGTGTTTTTTTTCTGGTTGTGAGGATGGGAGTGATGACTTTCAGGCTTTTTCCATGTCAGAGCTGAAATTGGATATCTCTGTTTAGATAATTAAAGAGAACTTTGTTACTCCTTATGAATTCCTTGTTTGTAGATACACGTGAATTAGTGCAGGAATATTCATGTTTGGCTGTCAAATGGATGGCAGTAATTAGTTTGGATAGTTGGGGATTCAGAGAGTTTTTCCATAATTGGCAGTCTTAATAGTTCATCTGATCTAAATGTCCTCATGTTACCGCAGAGGCTCAGAAACTCAGGCTGTCTGAGCTTCTTGTTCAAAATAACTAGTTAGTCTTTAAATTTCTGGTCTGGCTCAGGCTTTCTCTGACTCTCTTTTACTAGTCTGTAATGAAAAAAAACCTGCAACTTAATGGAACTTATAAGACCTGTGCAATATAATAAATACATGCATTTGTTCTTTGTTTCTGATTCCTGGCACTAAGTGCCTAAGACCTTTTCAATCTCCTGAGTGACAAGAGTAGCTGTATCCTGCTGGGATGACTCTTGGCCCAGAGCCTATAGATAGTTTCAGGAGTGGAAGGTCTCCAGAAAGACCAACTTTTTATTAGAGGATTGAAACTTTCAGCAACCCCTCCATCCTCCTGGGGCAGCAGAAGGGTTAGGGAGGTTAGGTTTGATCACCAGCGACCAATGATTGAATCAAGTGTGACTTCATTAGAAACCCCTAAATAATGAGGTTTGGAAAGCTTTTAGGTTGGTGGACACATTGAAGTTCTGGGAAGGTGGTATGCCTGGAGAAGGCATGGACACTCCTGCTGGCACTCCCCCCAAACTTTTCCCTATGTATTTCTTCCATTTAGCTGTTCTGAGTTTCATCCTTTATAATAAAGCGGTAAACATATCTAAAGTGTCTTCCTGGTTCTGTGAGCCATCCTAAAAAATTATTGAATCTGTAGAGGGGATTTGGGGAACCTCTGATTTGTAGCCAGCTGGCCAGAAGTGCAGGTGGTCCCAGGACTTGTGACTAGCTTCTGAAGTGGGGGCAGTGGTGTGGGACTGAGTCCTTAATCTGTAGGGCCTGTATTGTGGCTAGTTAGTGTCAGAATTGACTTGAACACCCTGTTGGTGTCTGAGAATTGCAGAAAACCTCACACCACCTCATGGTTCCATTCATATTGAAATGAAAGAACAGGTAGGCTGCTCTTACTGTATTCTAATGCCTCCGGTATCCATGGAAGCAATGCCATGCTTTCTGGCACCTCCTCGCAGAGCTACCGCTTGGCTTGAGAATATAACACAGATGTGGAAAGGAGGTAGTCTTACTTTCCATAGCTTTTTTTTTAATTGAATAGGTACGTTAGGTGGCATACAGTTAAATTTTAGGATTTAGCTTTATGTGTGGTTTTTAGCAAGTTGGCTTCTCTTTGGTAACAGCTTTATAGAGGAAAAGGCTGTGTGACGGTAGATGTTCCTGGCAAACAAGAGCATTCCACATGCAGACAGTGGTTTCCACCAACTCTTTACCACTTTGCCTCCATTTTACTAAGCCAATTGATAGGAAAACAAGCTTGTGTGTGGTTGAGAATTTGCCATCAACGTACGAACAACTGTCTGGAAACAAGAAACACTTATACCTCAAATCAGGAGTTGTTTGTTAACTTTGAGGGCCAAGTTTGGGTGGGCCTTCAGTAAACCCAGCCAGCACTCTTTTTCAAAGGAAGCCAGCTGCGAAGTGAATTCACACGGTTTCAGTATGGATTTGCACCTACCAGTGAAGAAGCCGCACCCAAGGCATCATCATTAGAGTCTGTCTGGTTTGGTCACTGGTTTATTCCTTTGACCTCAGCCCCCCTTATTTTCTGTGGATCTGTGCTGAAAATTCTCTCCATCCCACGTATGTCTTTTCTGGGCTCCTGTGTAGCTTTTCTGGACTTTCCTTCAGTAACACTTTCTGTCTTTTTTGAGTGGGTTGGCCTCTAAAGCAGTAAGACAAATATTGTCGGAGTCTGTAGCATTTCTCATTGCTTTATGGTCAAACCCCATGTTTTCTGGGTTAGTACAGAGGCATTACTGGAATTACACAATACTGAATTTTCCTCTGGCATATCTAATACACTTGAGTGTTTTAACAAACCAGCGGTTATGATCATTTTAATGGGAGATTCGTGTTCCATTTTGCATACGTGATGAATTTAAATTTGATTGAGTCTTTGAATGTAAGTCCCTAGAGTACACAGATCTAGTTCCTTAATGCTTTGAGGTCTGTCCCTGCCTATTTTTATTAAAATATTTCCTCATTTTAAATTATTGTATTTACCAGAGTATTTTAAAAGGAGCAGTATTTTGCCTGTGGCTTTATAATTAACCTAATCTGATTACTGTGTGTGTGTATGTGTGTTTTAATGGGACAGTAGGCATACTATGTCAGCGAGGTTTTAGGAACAGTAGGCTTAGCATAGCATCTGTGGTCCCACACATTATATATTATTTATGGCAATAGCCTATGCAGTTTTATGGACTAGTTACTTAGAATAACTTCATTGCACATACCTGGGATTTGAGTTTTGCAACATTGAGCTATACATTCAGGCACCAGTTTGGTTCTATTCTAAAAAACAAGGCTTTTTTTTGCATAATTATCAAACTGAAACAGCTTAATTCTTTATTTCTTTTTCAAAGGTTCTTTTGCAAAACCAATTTGATTTTGTGTTTAACAAAATACTTTATTTTTTTATTTTTTTTTCAATATATGAAATTTATTGTCAATTGGTTTCTATTTGGTTCCCAGTGCTCATCCCAAAAGGTGCCCTCCTCAATACCCATCACCCACCCTCCCCTCCCTCCCACCCCCCCATCAACCCTCAGTTTGTTCTCAGTTTTTAAGAGTCTCTCATGCTTTGGCTCTCTCCCACTCTAACCTCTTTTTTTTTTTTCCAAATTACTTTAAAAATTTGGCAGAGTTACATATTTATTTGTTTTATATTTAGGTAAATATAAAAAAACAACTAGACTTTGTCCAGTTTTGCTACACAACTGACCCTTTATTATATCATTAATTTGCCTTATGACTTAGGTTTATGTGTCCTCTTTTCAAAATGTAGGAACTGAGGTTTCCCAAACATAGGGAGATTTTAAAATCTGGCTACATGACAAGGAGCTAAGGTCTGAACCGATATCTTTCCATCTCTCATCTTTATTTTTCTTTTAACTGTGGGTAATTTCAAATATATACAAAGGAAAGAATGCAGTATATTGGGCTTCAAGCACCTGTCAATCAGCTGTAACACCCCTTGGCCATTCTTGTTTCACTGATATCATTTGTCCCACTTAGTTTTTTTTTTTTAATGTTTGTTTTTTTGTTTTAATGTTTATATTATTTTTGAGACAGAGACAGAATGCGAGTGGGGAGGGGCAGAGAGAGAGGGAGACACAGAATCTGAAGCAGGCTCCAGGCTCTGAGCTGTCAGCACAGAGCCTGATGCAGGGCTCAAACCCACAAACCCTGAGATCATGACCTGAGCCAAAGTCGGTCGCTTAACCCACTGAGCCACCCAGGCGCTCCTTCCCTGGATTATAAAAGCAAGTCTGAGACATCTTATCATTTCATTTCAAAATCCTGAGTATGCTATCTGTAAAGGAAAAGGATTCCTTTTACAAAATGATAAAGTCACAAAGCCATTACCACACCTAATGAATACCAGTAAATTTGTTTTATCATAAAATATCTCATGTTCAGATTTCTCAAACTATATCTATCTGTGTCTCTTAAGTCTCTTTCTCTTTTGTTTGTTTTGTTTTGTTTTTCCTGGACCTGATGAGGGGCTGCTAGAGCCCACACAGCCCTTGTTACCCTTTGGACATATACCACTAGAGAGATAGAGTGAAATTACTTATTTTAAGGTTACCTTAAAACTACTCTCTGTGGTTGAGCCACCAACCTAGATACTAATATGTCATTTTGCTTTTGATTTTAGGGATTTATTTTTCAAGTTTTGATTTAATTTTGTGTCATGATCATATAGAACATTTACTGTTACAAAGTCAGATCTATACAAGAAAGGATTTTTGGAGGCTTCTGGTTGTCATCCTGTCCCCTTTATCCTGTTTCTATTTCTGTCTTCCTCCTGTCCCCACTACCTCACCTCCACCCCCATAGCAACCAGTCTTATGGGTTTTTGCTTTATACTTTCATCTAAAAATTATAAATCTATGTGTGTACTCTATACATACTGCATGCACATTTGCATACTAGACACACCGTCTTTGCTCTTGGTTTGTAATTTAATGATCTATCCTGGGGACGAGTCTATAGTATTATATAGAGATGTTTCTCCTGCTTTTTACAGCTGCACATGTGAGGAGTATTAATCCTTGTCTATGATACAAGTCACACACTCTGCCCTAATTTATCATTGCCTTTTTTATTTACTTCCGGTGGGTTTTTTTAATATGTAAAGATTCTAATTTTTACATACATAAGTTTCCTATTCTTTTTCCTTATTGCTTTGGATTTTGAGTAATTGGAAGTATTTCTCAAATTATAGGTTATAGAGGAACTCCCTATTTTCTTCTAATACTTAAATGGAATCTCTCTCCATCTTCTCTCTCTCTTTACTTTTCCACTTACATTTCTGATCAATTTAGAATAATCCTGATATAATTTGCATGAAACAAACCTATCTTTTCCCTTTTCCACATGACTATCTGGTTCTATCAATACCACTTATTTGAAAGTCCATTTTCCCCCCAGTGGTTTTAAACAACACTGTTTTCATATTCTAGAGTCCCATAGACAAATATGTCTATTTCTGGATATTTCAGTTCTATTCCACTGGTCAATTTGTACACCAATATTATGCTGTTTTGATAATAAAGGCTTTATAATATACTTTAATATCTGGTAGGTTAGCCTTCTTTGTTGTTACTCGTTTCTAAGATTTCTTAGTGATTCTTGCTTCGGTTTTCTTCCAAATGAACTGCATAATCAATTTACCTGGCTTTTAGGAAACAGTGATGGGATGTTTTTATTGATATGGTATTAAATTTATAGATTACCTTTGGGAAGAATGGTATCTCTAATGTTGACTCATGTCTAAGAACATGGTGCATGATTTCATTTATTTAAACCACTTTTTTCTTTTTTGAGTGTTTTGCAGTTTTCTTTATGTAGGCTTCAGATTTCTTGTCACGTTGAAAGTAATGGTACTTATTTATCTGTTTTATTATTGTAAATGTGGTCTTTTTCTCTATTACATTTTCTATTTGCTGTGAATGAACACTGTTTTGTATACTAAGTTTTCTTTTTGTGTTTGGGTGTACTAGTTTTGCATGGATTCTTTTGTTTTACAAATATATAATCACATGCTCTGCAAATAAAGATATTTTTACCTCTTCTTTCACAAACTTTATGGGTCCAGTTTATTTTTCTTGTCCAACTCATGAGTGAATCACTTGAACTCAGTGTTTAAAAGTAGTTCACATTGTGGGTACCCTCTTCTTGTTACACACTTTAGCAGAAAAGCCTCTAATTATCTGTTGGCTTTTGCGGTGATATATAAGTTGTATATGTATATATTTTCTATTATGTTGTGTTGTGACTTTATTATTTCCCTTTAATTCCCGTTTTTTTGAGTGCTTTTCATATGAACGGATGCTGAGTTGTTTACATATCTTTGCTGTATCCTAGAGATGATCATATGATTTTTCTCCTTAGCTCTATTAATATGAGGAATGTATTTCCTAATGTTAAATCACTCTTGCATTTCTGGAATGAAATGCATTTGGATTAATCTTTGTCTTCTTGAATCTGCAGCCTTCCTTGATTGTATCTGCAGCTGGACAAGATCTTAGTCTGGTTTGTATCTTCAATGTCTAAAAATGCTGTGTGTGTGTGTGTGTGTGTGTGTGTGTGTGTGTGTTTATCTAAGGAATGTTGAATGGATTTTTTCCTTTTATAATAATGATTATATGTGTGTGTAAATATATATATATATATTTTAGAGAGAGAGAGAGTGACATAGAGGGGCAGAGGGAGAGGAAGAGAGAATTTTAAGAATTTTAAGCCTCCACGCTTAGCTTAGCCCTAATGCGGGGCTCGATCCCATGACCCTGGAATCATGACCAAACTCAAGAGTCAGATGCTTAACTGACTAAGTCACCTAGGCACTCCAGTAATGATTATATTTTTAAAAACAAAAACAATGCATATTTCTACTAAAATAAGCAACATAGAAAAGTAACAACAGCAGAAGCAATAAATTAACGGAATTACACCATCCAGAAATGATCTATTTTTTTTATTTTTTTTAATGTTTGTTTATTTTCAAGACAGAGAGAGAGTGTGAGCAGGGGAGGGGCAGAGAGAGAGGGAGGCACAGAATCTGAAGCAGGCTCCAGGCTCTGAACTGTCAGCACAGAGCCTGACGTGGGGCTTGCAACTCACAAACCCACGAGATCATGACCTGAGCCAGAGTCAGACACTTAACCAACTGAGCCACTCAGTTGCCCCAATCTATTTTTTCATATAGGTGGCCATAAATTCAGAAGTCTCTAAATGGATATAGTGATAAAAGAAGAGAGTACAAGGGAATAACACTGTGTGTGTTTTAAACAATCATTTTTATTTGAAATTAACAGAAGAAGCACTGAGGTGAAATTAAAGTTAATTCTAAACTTCAGATTGGTGTTCCTTTATGGTAAGACACATTCATTTCTAGAGTTAATGGAAAAAAAATACCTCCCAGCTGCCATTCAGATCCCCTTCATTGTAATTAATCACATATCACTTTCCACCTCCACGAAATTACTGTGGCGATCTCATGCTTTCCCCCATGCCAGTACTGTGATTTTCACTCTTGTCTACTACGTTCTTCACTGTTTTCAAATTATTTATTAGATGTGCAATGGTGAGGGTTTAATTCTCACTTTGTAATTGGTTTCCTGAGTTCTGTCCCTAGTGTCCTGTAAGAGCACTGTCTCCGTTTATCACCTTGAGTGCTTCTGGTGTTGCATTTAAATTCTTATTAGGATCTTAGGTTCCATGAAGCACTTGTGGGGAGCTTCTGTTTCTTGGTTTATGTTTTCTTCCTCGTTGTCAAGCTCTGTTTTCACAGCCCTTCTGCCTCTGTTTGTTTACTTGCTTGCTGTAGCAGTGGATGTTTGTACACGCACCTGCCAACACTCTGTCTCACTCATGTGCAGTGCCACTGGCTCTGTCCTTGTGTTCCTTGGCTCCCATCTGTGTGACTCCTCTCCTATAGCCCTTACCCGGCTTATTATCCCCTGTCAGGGACAGATGTTACCTGTCAGCCTTTTTTTCTAGCCTCCGGGAGAGGATGGGGATAGCCATGCAGGCTGAGCACTGCCCTTGCAAAGGCCCTGGGGTCTTGCTTTTCCTTTGGAAACCCCACAAAATGATCCCTTGGTGGAGCCCTGGTGGGTCTCACTCCTGTGAGTACTGGCTCATCCCTTCAATCTTCGCCCTTTCTTCCTCTGTTGAGCCATGAGATACACTGTATGGGCTTCTATTCCAAAGGGATTTTAAAACAAAATTTCCTAGAGCCAGCTACCCCCAACTCTGCTCATATTGTTACTGGACAGAGAACTGATTCTGAACTCAGGTTTGACCGCTCCCTCTGAGAGACAAGGATGTTGGGAAAGGAAAGGTTGCTTTATTCAGGGAGGCCGGCAACCTGGGAAGATGGTGGATTAACGTCTCAAAGACCATCTTCCTCATATGGGGGAAGCTGCAGGTTTTTAAAGGTGAAGGCATGAGAGAACAGAGGGTTGGGGAGCTGTAGGCAGGAGAAACAGGTGCCCTGGCAGTTAGTCCTCTGTCGACACAACCCTGAGCAGATTTGCTGGCATCGGTGGCAGCTGTTTTCAAATGTAGTCAGGGCCTTATCTTCTGGAAAGTGTGGTCCTTCGCTCCTCAAGACCAGTGGTCTGCAAATCTCCAGGAAAGCAACTTAGTTCTGCTACAGATCAAGGGACTTAGGTCAGCCAGAAAGAGTGCATAAGTTTGAAGCAAGTTCACCCTTCAGACCAGCTGGAGTGCTGTTACAAGGTCACTTCAGACTTGCAGGTATTACTGGGAACTCTCAGGACTCTATTTACCTTCTGTGCTCACAGTGACTTTCGAAGGGGAGGGTGGGTAAGGAATCATATGCTCCTCTTTCTTCACTTATTTCTGTACCCAGTGTCCCTCTCCAGTTCAGATATTGTGCCTTTCTCTTCCTTTTTCTTTTTTTTTTTTTTTATTGTGCTGGTGAATTTCTTAAAATGTTTTCCTGTGTTTTTCATGAAGAGCCGGAAGAGGGCCCTGTGGTCTTGCCTCATACGGGTATTTAGGTGAGTTCCCAGGCCCTGTGTTTCCTTCCCACCTTCCGTTACATACTGAGGCCAGTGTGGACACTTTTTGAGGGACACTGAGTGCTGGGAGTTCTGATGGGCTCAGCATGTATCACTGTCTTAATCTTTCCAATTGTGTTTTGGGATAGGGATTACTATTAAAAGTGTTTACAGACAAGGAAACTGAAGCGCAGAGAAGTCAAGCAACATTGACTTGATTTGAACCCAGAGAACCCTGATGTAGAACCTGAAGTGTTTTGTGCGATGTTGCCTCTGGGTGAAAACACATGAAGGAATCTCGTGGAAGCCAGTTACTGACACAGTGATGGCAGTCCCCCAACGTGCGAGCAGGCGTTGGTATCATAAGAACTGAAAATGTTTTTTAAGGAAACTACCCTGGGAGCTGTCAGTATTACCACTCTCAGATTAATGACTTCTGAGTGTATTTCTTCTGTCATAATTCAGTCATTCTACAAATAGCTTTCTGTTAGGTGCCAGGAACTGCCTAGGGTGCTTTATGAATATGAATCTTTCACCCTTCCCCCTTCCCACTGACCTGCAGGAGGCTCTGATTTTTGTGTTACTGACAGAGAAAGTGGAGGTCAGAGTGAAATGAGGGGATTCCCCAGGTCACCTGGCTAGTGAGGGGTGTAGTAGCTGGATTCAAGTCCAGGTTCACGTGGTCGCTGAAGTGAAGCTCTTTGAATGATGCTCCCCTGCCGGGGGTTAGGTCATCGAACTTTTGTCAGTGAGTTTTGAAGAGCTCTCTGCTTTGCCTGTGACCAATCTTTACCATCCTTTTTTTTTTAAGAGAGTGAGAGAGAGAGCATGCACATGCACAAATGGGAGTGGGGGACAGAGGGGAAGAGACAGAGAATCTCAAGCAGGCTCTGTGCTCAGCATGGAGCCCAATGTGGGGTTCCATCCCACAATCCTGGCATCATGACTTGAGCTGAAATCAATAGTTGGATGCCCAGTGAACTGCGCCACCTAGGGGCCCCTAATTTTTACCATGTTTAACGAAAGTGTCAAAGAGAGTCCTCACCCTTTTAAACAAGCATCAGAAGGGAAATTGTTGGGGCAGCAGTGTATGAAAGAAGTGATCTGTAGGCAGGAATCTTGGGGGAAGATATTGACTTAATTTTCAACTGTCTCCCAGAAAAAAATAATAGAAGTATATGAAAACATTATTACTTATTAGTTAACATTTAATCCAACATATTGTTTTCTCTTCTAAAGTAAAAAATAGAAGTAAAATCTTCCTCATAGGTATCTTAGCTTGGACTACCATAACAAAATACCATAGACTGGGTAGCTTAAAACCTGAAATCTATTATCTCTAAGCCCTGATTCGGTTCTGATGAGATTCTGCATCCTGACTTGTAGATGGCTGCCTTCTTGCTGTGTCCCTACATGCTTATTCCTTGGTGTACACATGGGGAAAAAGAGTGATCTGTCTTTTTTCCTATAAAGGCTACCAGTCGTATCAGATTAGAACCCTGCCCTTGTGGCTCATCAAACCTTAATGATCTCCTTAAAAGCCTCCCTCCAGAAGCAGTCACATTAGGGGTTAGAACTTCAGCATATGAGTTTTGGGAGGACATGATTCAGTCTATAGCAATAGACACAATAGAGAAGATGTTTTCATTTCTCTCTTTTATTTTTTTTTTGCTGTATTTATATTTTATCCAATTTTTCAGCTGGATTATAAACACCAGTGGGAAGGATGTGTCTCTAAATGTCTGATTTACAAACCACCCAGCATATTGTTCTTTTTTAAAATTTTTCGTTAAGTTTATTTATATACTATGAGACAGAGAGAGAGAGAGAGAGAGAGAGCATGTGCACTAGTGGGGGAGGGGCAGAGAGAAGGAGAGACAGAATCCCAAGAGGCTCCATACCATCAGCACAGAGCTGGATGAGGGGCTCGAACTCACAAACCATGAGATCATGACCTGAGCTGAGATCAAGAGTCAGATACTTAACCAACTACACCACCCAGGCGCCTCTGTTCTTAATTTCTTCCCGTCAGGTGATAATTATCATAGAAGGTAATGAGGGTGATCAGTGTTTGAGTAAAACTTTGAATATTTTATATGGTAGTTGAAAAATAACATTCAATCAACTTTTAAAAGGTGTGTCCATCCAGAAGAGGCTGTAAAGCAACTAAAGTATTTATTTGTGATTATGGTCCCAGAGACACAAAGTCTAGTGACATGGAAAGTTTGCTCCAAATTTGCTAGCAGGAAGGGTAGATTTGCAAAAGCAAAACCCAGGTTACATAACTTGTTTTGAAAGAGTTAAGATTGGTGTTGGCAGAGTTTAAACTAACAGGTGGTACATTATCTCTAGGTCGGTCCAAAGTAGAAGGATGTGTTCCAAGAAGTGGTGGAGTTGCAACTGATTCAAGGGAAAAGTTCATGGTGTTCCGGAAACTGAAACAGGAGAGGTGCATGGGGTCTACTTCCCCAATCTCTTTTCAACTCTATTTTGAGTGACTCTCTTCACAATGCTTATTTTATCTTGAAACTCCTTCCACAGGTGGCTGTGCATATTTTCATTCTACCGGATCAGGTAGACATCCTGTATGTTTTATATAAGAGAAAGGATAGGGTGCTCTGTATGGTTTTAGTGGAGAGATACATTTGGAATTTAATGCTCTCATTTAGTTACAGAAAACTAGAGAGAACCACTGCTTTAAACAGTTGGGTTCTTGGCAGATGAACTTACAAAAGAATATTGCCAGTTTTTTTTTTCCCTGTGGGTCGTAGGTGCCTTGATATAACTAGCTCTTAGGGGAAAAAATATATATGAGGCAAGTATAAAATGTGGCTCAGTGTGATTAGAAAGGAAAGTCTGTCTTTTTAAAAATGTGTTGAACTCTGAAAGTTTTAATTAAAACTCAGACATTGTCACATGATATTCTAAACTTGTACTTAGCTTTTTCCTTGAAAAGAGATACCTCTTTCTTCTCTGTAAATGTACTATCCTGGTGTCTTAAATCTTCCAGCTATATAGGATCACCATGTCCCTTAAGATTCACGTGAACCTGTTCACACCCCAGTGTCCTGCATTTGGGAAACCCAGCATGCTCTGTCCCTCTTCTCCTTCCCCAAGGATGGCTGTACCTGGCCCTGGAGATTTTCCTGGTCACCCTGACTACAGTTTCCTGCCTCTGCTGAATGTTCAGGCTCCCCTGAGCACTGGGTCTCCCATGACCAGCCTGTACCTATTCCACATGCTTCAGGCTGGGCACTGCTCCCCATCTCAAAGGACCTAACACAGATGACAGCAACCCATGGGGTACGAGCCATACTGCCGGGCAGTTCTGGAACACTTCCTGCATTCGTGTTGTGAGTCCAGTGGTCATCTTTGGCTCATCTATTTTTCCATGTGCTTTCTAGAGCAGTAGAGTCTCACCAGTCTCCCCTATATCACGGGCTGCCCCCTCTCAGCCTCTCTGGTGCCTCTTTCTCCTGAAAGGAGAAAAGGGAGAGCCAAGTCCATGCTCTCTTGCTATGGTGGCTTCAGCTAGACCCGTGGCCTGAAATAGTAGCTCTAGTTCAACTTCTTTCTTGGACTCCTGCAGACTCATGTGTCCCACTGCCCAGTCACCATCTTTATATGGATGTCTGGTAGGCATCCCAAATGGAATACATCCAAAGCAGAAGTCTTCATTTCCCGCTCAAGTCTGTTCCTCTTAGCCCTTTTCCACACAAGTAACTGATACTTCCATTTACCCTGTTGCCCAGACCAAGCATTTAGCAGTCTTCCTTGACTGCTTTCTCTTTCTCTGCAGGTCCATCAGCAAGACCCATTAGCTCTCCCTCCGTGATATACCCAGAATCTGACTCCTTCTCACTCTAGTCGAAGCCACTATAACCCCTTGCTGCACTAATGCAGCCTCAGTACTATCTACCTAATTCCATTCTGGCCTCTAAGTCTGTGAGCCACACAGGTGCCTTGGTGGTCATTTAAAAACTTAAGTCACATGACGTCACTCCCTAGTTCAAAATCCTCATGGATGCTAGTCTCACCCAGAATATTAATCTGAACTCCTCATCATTCCCTGCAAGGCCCTGTATGATTTGCCCCTTGCCCACCTCCTGGACCCTCCCCTTCTGCACTAGCCACCTTCACCTTCCTGCTTTTCCTTGGGCACCCACATGCTTGCCTTTCTTAGGGTCCATGTGCATGCTGTTCTTTCCCCTGCCATGCTCTTCCATGAGATCTTACTCTGGCTTTCTCCTTCGCTTCTGTCAGGCTACTACCCAAGTGACAGCTCTACACAAAGGCCATCCCTGACCACATTACTAAAATACTGTCCTTGCCCCATATAATTTTTATGCAACAAATTCTGGTTCTCACTCTCCTTTGCTTCCTTCTTCCAAAATGAGTACAGTTGATGAGTGGAAATGGAGAGGAGAATTAGGAATGGAGGGACTCTGTTTTCTAGTGTTGAACACTAGATAAAACCATTGATTTTCTTAAACAAGGAACCAATTCCTTGAGATTAGCTTCCCTAATACCTGAGGACAGCTGAAATTATAAAGCTAAATTTTAAAAGCTAAAATATTAAAAATTTAGATTTTTTTTCCTTCTGGCTACATAACAAATGGAAAGAAATATTGTTATATTGGTATTCCTACTGTGCTATCCAGATAATACACAGTTCTAGAATGCTTGTCAGATATTGTGGGTCCTGTATCTCAGGGTTAGCGGGGATTTTCATATTTATGGCAGAGTGAATTTTAAATATTTTAAAAATTTACATACAGTAAAATTCACTTCTTTTTGACATGCAGTTCCATGAGTTTTAACATATATACAGATCAGTATAACCACCTTCATCACAAACCCCCCCCAAATATTCTCTTATATTGCCCCTTCATAGTCAAACTTTGACCCTACTATTAATCCTTGGAAACAAATGATGTGTTCTCCATCCATCCCTAAGGTTTTTCTGCTTCCAGGATATCATCTAAGTGCACTCATGCAATATGTGCCCTAAGAGACTGGCTTCATTTACATTTGAGGCTCATCCGTGCCTTTGTATATATAAATAATTTTGTTTCTTTTTATTATTAGGCACTATTCATTCATATCAATGTAATACAGCTTCTTTATCCCTTAACCCATTAGAACACCACATTATTTCTACTTTTTGGTGATAGTGAACAAAGCTTCCATAAACATTTGTTTATAGGTTTCTATATGGACATACATTTTTGTTTTCAATAAAAATAGGTGGAGTCAGGATGGCTGGGTCATATGCAGAGGGACCCTCAACTTTGTAAGACATAGCCACACTGTTTTATCAGGGTGGCGGTACCATTTTCATTTCCTCGAGCTTGTATGACAGTCTGGTTGCTGTGCGTTGTCACCAACCTACTTTGTTTCCTTTGCTCTGCCATTTAATAGGTGTGCACATAGTAGTATGTTACTATGGTTTTCATTTGCATTTCCCAACAACCAGTGATGTCCAGTGTCTTTCCATATGCTTATTTGCCCTCCGTGTATCTTTTCACATAGGAATATCTGTCAGCTCTTTTTCCATTTTTATAGGAGGTGTTTGTTTGGAGATTCTTTACATATTCTAGATGTTGTTTGTCAGCCATATGATTTGAAAGTGTTTCCTCCAAATCTGCGGCTTCTCTTTCATTTTCTTAACAGTGTCTTCCTCCAAGTAAAAGCTTTTCATCAATTATTTCTCTTCCAGTTAATCAATATATTTTTTTCTTTTAGGGATCATGCATTTGGTGTTATAGCTAAGGATCTCTGGCTAAGCCAAGGTTCTGATGATGTCCTTCTATGTTTTCTTCTAAGACTTTTTTTTAGTTTGATACATTACCTTTAAGTCTACCATACATTTTGAGTTAGTTTTTGTATATGATGTGAGGTGTACCTTGAAGTTTATATCTTTTGGCATCCAGGTACTAAATTGTCCCAGCACCGCTTTTGGAAAAGACTACCGCTTCTCCACTAAATTGCCATTGCACCTTTTTCAGAGTACATTTGGCCACATTTGTGTGAAAAGATGTTCTGGGCTCTCTGTTCTGCTCCGGTGATCTGTGTATCTACCCTTCGCCAGTCCCATACTATATCAATTACTGTAGCTTTATGGTAAGACTTTAGATCATGTACTGTGAGCTCTACAACACTGTTCTTTTTCAAAAGCTGTTTGAGTTTTCTCCTGCTTCCAAGAGGCACCTTTTATCAGTGATCTGACTATAAAATGTAGGGTTTTGCATTCCCCCACTCTCATGTACTTCCCATTACTGCATTTGCCTCAGAGCAGAGTGTGAGAGGAAAGAACCTGGTTGGGGGGTCAGTGTGGCCACCCTCCTCCCACCCCAGCCCACCTCCCACCACCCCAGCACCAGCTTCTGTCACTGTAGCTTCCACTGCAGGCTCTCCTCAGGAGGGCCAGGAGAATCCAAATAACTCGGTCTAACAGTTGCCCCTCCTTGTCCCTTTCCAGAGGACTCTGAACAAATAGAATGAGTTTTTTCTTGGAACTTTTATGTCTGTATGAACGTCTAAGAATCTAAGCCAGAGGATACTGGTGGGAGAAAACAAAACTAAAAACAAACAAAAAGTAGGGAATCCATCATCATATGATTCTTTGAGGTTCAGTTTCCTTACTCAGTCTACCTACTCTTATTAACTTTTCAGACTCTTAAGATCATTGTTTTGTACACTCTGCCCAGGGTTTTGAGTTGTAAACAGTTGGCGAGAGAGGGTGGAATGTGCTTGTCCCATCTTAACTGGAACCAAAAACTCTGACCAAGAAATCTAGTAAGAAATGCATCTTTGTATTTTATAAGTCATTTGTTCATTCATTCATTCATTCATTCATTATTCATTATTCATTCATTCAACAGCTATTATCACCTTCTAACTACTCGCACTATTCTGAGCATGTAAGATATATCAGTGAACAGATCAGAGAGCTGATATCTTAATGATGGTGTTGAGTAATAAAAGAAGAATGTTGTATGTTTGAAAGTGATATGTGCTAGGGAAAAAGGAACAGGTGGAATATAGTACAGATATACTATACTCTCTGAGAGATATACTATACTCTGAGAGAGAGAGTGATTAGGGGAGAGGTTGCTATTTTAAATATGGTGGTGACAGCAGGACTCATTGAGCAGGCTATACTTGGACCAAGTGAAGGAATGAGGAAGTAAAAGAATTAGCCATGTGGATATCTGAGACAGAAGGAATAGTCAGTGCAAAGGCCTTGAGTGGGAGTGATGGGTTCTAAAAACATCCAGGAGGCCATTGTGGTGAGAGGCAAGTGAGCATGGGAGGAAGTAGAAGATGAGGCCGTAGGGGAAAGGAGCAGAAAAGAAAATGTAGCTCCTTTTAGGTAACCTGAAGGACTTTGACTTTGTGTAAAACAGGGAGCCACTGGAGAATGTTAAGCAGGTAGTGACATGGTCTGATTTAACTTTTCAAAGGATCATCTGACTGCTGAGTAGAGATGAAATGCAGGGGAGCCATGCAAGAAGGAAACCAGTGAGGAGGCCATAACGGTGTGATGGCTAATTTATGTGTCAACTTGGCTGGGCCAAAGGTATCCAGATGTTTGGTCAAACATTTTTCTGAATGTTTCTGTGAAAGATTTTTGGATGAGAGTAACATTTAAATTGATGGACTTTGACTAAAGCAAATTCCCCTCCATAATGTGGTGGGACTCATCCAATCAGTTGATGGCCTTAATAGAACAAAGATTGACCTCCCTTGAGCAGTAAAGAGTTCTGTCAGCAGACTGCCTTTGGACTTGAACTGCAACTCTTTCTCAGGTCTCCAGCCTGCTGGCCTGTCCGATTTTGGACTTGCCAAGCCTCAATGATCATGTGATCCTGTTCTTCAAGACAGTATCCCCCTGCTCCCCTCCTCTCTCTCTCTCCCCTACCCCCACCCTGTGTGTGTTTGTGTGTGCGTGTGTGTGTGTGTGTGTACACACAAATGTCTCTCTCTGTGTACACACACACACACACACATCCTGTTGGTTCAGTTTCTCTGGATAACTGATTAATACAAATAGTAACCCAGATAAGAGATGGTGGTAGCTTGAATCACATGGGGGATAGCAGTGGGGCTAATGAGAAATGATTTCATTTAGGGTAATCTGCATAACTTCCTGAAAGTTTGGACATGGGATTCAGAAAAAGAGAAAGGTTAAAGATGATTCAGAGGTTTTGTACAATTTCAACAGAATGACAAATGTGAGAATGCTAGAAATCAGGGTGGTACTTAATTTAAAAAGCAAACTCCTTTAGGTACCTGGGTGGCTCAGTTGGTTAAGCGTCCAACTTCAGCTCAGGTCATGATCTCACAGTTTGTGGGTTCCAGCCCCACATGGGGGGGGTGATCTACCTTAGCCCCCACTATGAGTGCAGAGCCTGCTTGGGATTCTGTCTCTCTCTGCCCCTCCCCTACTTGTGCTCTCCCTCTCTCTCTCTCTCTGTCTCTCTCTCAAAATAAATAAATAAACTTAAAAAAGAAAACAAAACTCCTTAGAACATATACTGGAAAAGGAGATCCTTTTTTTAAGTTTTATTTATTTATTTTGAGAAAGAGAGAGAGAGAGAGAATGAGCAGGAGAGGGTCATAGAGAGGAAGAGAGAAGAATCCGAAATAGGCTTCACACCATCAGCACGGAACTTGACACAGGGCTCAATCTCATAAACTGTGAGATCACGACCTGAGCTGAAATCAAGAGTCGGAAGCTTAACTGACTGAGCCACCAGGTGCCCTGAAAAGGAGATCCTTTTAAAAAATATTTGCAAAACTGTAAAATACCTAGTCCTAAAATTAACAAGAAATATTAATAACCTATAGGAAAATAAAAACTCTGGAAATCTACAGAAAATCATAAAACGTATTTTTTAAAACATAAATAATAGATAAATACTCAATGTATTCAATACTATGAAGATGTCAGTGTTCACTGAGATGACATATAGATGTAATGAATCCCATTTAAAGTAACAACTGCATTGGAATAGGTATTGGTTTCCTAGGGCTGCTGTAACAAAGTACCGCAAATTGGGTGGCTTAACACTACAGCATTCATTAGTAGAGAATTGGCCAAATAAGAATTTACCGGCTGGTATGCTTTGGAACACTGATGTCCCATAAATGAACCTGTTATAGGTGTTTTCGGGTGGCTTGGTGGATTCCCATATCTCAGATTCCTTGAAGGGTGCCCCAAAAGAAGCTGGTTCTGAAAGGACATGCCATGGTCTCTGCAGGGAACAACATCGAGCACTCCCTCTACCATCACGATACTCTGAAACTGTGCTGCTCATGGAGGGCTCAGGGCCCATGGAGCTGATGAAGGAGTTTGTATTCCATCTGTCCCAAGGTTGTGGGTGGTTGGGGTTTCAGAAAGGCCAAGTTCCTGGAGGGTGTAGCTATAGTTGGTGGCATCAAAATTCTGTCTTCATCTGTATCAGATACTTCTGGTTGTCTGAGCTAATGTGTCCTTTCAGTGCTGTCTCTACTAACCACAGGGCAAATAATCCCACAGGGCAAGCAGATTCTGCAAATTACAGTACCATGATCCTGTGGAAATATGAATAATTCTGAACAGATTTGAAATCCATTTGCATTATTAAAAGACATTTCACTATTACATTTATCAAGAAAAGCAAAAACAAAAGCAGTTTCCTATTCTGTAAGTATAATTTCATTTGTAAAGGTGTGTGGCTGGAAACACTGTTTTTAAAATTTTATCATCTACCTGTATATATCTCACAAATAAGACTATCAAGGGGCACCTGGGTGGCTCAGTTGGTTAAGCACCCGACTTCCACTCAGGTCATAATCTCACGGTTTGTGAATTCGAGCCCTGCGTCAGACTCTGTGCTGACAGCTCGGAGCCTGGAGCCTGCTTCCGATTCTGTGTCTTCTTCTCTCTCTGCCCCTCCCCCACTTGTGCTCTGTCTCTCTGTATCCAAAATAAATAAATGTAAAAAAAAATTTATAAAAACAAACAAATAAGACTATCAAAAATTTAAGGAACTCGTTATTTTAAAAGCCTTCTCAGAGACTTCTGCTGCCCACCATGGTGAGGTAACTGGAATTGAATTCATCCTCCCACTATGAACAGTTATAACACTGGACAAAATAAATGAGGTGATTGTTTTCTGATATTAGATAATAAGTGGTGCAAAACTACAATCCTTCAGAAAGGAGAAATTCATAAGTGAGTTCTATAGTCATCCTAGTTTTCTGCCTTAAGGCACTTTCCACGCTACAATGGAAGGAAATGGAGCCTAAGCAGAGCACAGTTGTCTCACTGAGGTTGGGAGACTGAGACCAGAGTATTGAGCTGCTAAAGTAAAAGGAGTTTGTAGGGAAGCATATTGGAGAGAAGAGAGCTGTACACAGAAGGAGCTCCCGAAGTCTTCATAAGAGTCCCCAGTTATTTAGCCAAATAATTTAGCTGTACATATGCAGGGTGAGATTCTGCAGGGCCTGAGAGAGAATAACTGCTAGAGGGCAATGAGCCGAACAGATTCCAGAAGTTGCACAATAAGGCAAGGAGTGCCAACCATGAGCAGACATCACTGAACAGCCTGAGCACTGAGCTCACAGCCCAGAAAGATCATGGCTTCAGAGTAGATCTACCTTAGCTCTAGAGTAAGGATTACTCTAGACCGTGGTTTGGCAATCTATGGTTCATGGGCCAAATATAGTATGTTTGCCTGTTGTTTAACCCATGAGCTAAGAATTATTTTTACATTTTTAAAGTGTTATATTTTTTAAAATAATAATGAAGAAAAATATTCAACAGAGAAAATACATGACCCACAACATGTAAAATATTTACTGTAGAGGAAAAGTTTGCCAATCCCTGCTCTAAACCCATCATAATAAATCTTAAAAAGACGCTCAAAAGGATTGAGCTTATCCACCACTAAATCAACTACTTGCTAGAATTAAATTCACTCTCTGAAGGAAGAAACTAAAATCCAGATTCTAACAGTATCATATCCACAATTTCCAGCATACAATCAAAACTTACTAGATGAATTCATTAGAGAACAAATTTCAAACAACCAAAATGACCTGAGACATTGACAAAAGACAATTGGAAAGCTTTTACTGGCCAAAATTGGGACAATATGTTCATCAAAAGGAATAAAATTGCAGAGGAGTGAAACATATTAAATGTATTTTGATCTATGAGTTCATAATGATCTTTACAAAAAGTGGATTTCTACTCCTAGATGATGCTAGAGAACCAATTTATTCTCTTGAAGACTAAATAAAGAGAAAGATTTAATCACAGTAGATAAATAGTTCCATCTCCATATGAAAGAATTCAGACTAATAAATGAGGAAGAAATAATATAATTAGAGTATCATTACTTTGCAACCTCCAGTATATTAATGAATCTGGGCATTGGCAGCCAAATTTGACAAGATTTCTTGTGATTGAATACAGTATGACCTGTCATCTTACCAAAGAGAAAGAACCTGAGTCCAATCAGGCCTCTAAATCCTGTCGCTTATTTTTTGTTGTTGTTATTGCTTATTTATAAGAAATTCATCTGAGAAATACACATTTTGAACTGCACCAAAAGTAGACAATTAGTGAATCCATACAGGAGACTACAGATGAAATGCGTGAGGTCCTTCAACAGATAAAGTATAAGGAAGAGGGAAGGATTGAGAGTAAAAGAGACAAAAAGTCATAACAATTTTTAAAATGAACAGATGAAACTTCAGTGTCTTGGGATGCACATTTAGTGTTGAAACAATAAAAGAATGCAGCAGCAGAATGCACATGGTTCCTAGAACATTTATAAAAATTGGCCATATGCAGGGCGATAAAGCAAGCTTCACCAAATGTCAAAGGTTTGAAACAGAAGAGAGTGTGGTCTCTGAAAACAGTATAATTGAGCTAGAACTACATAACCAAAAGCTAACTAGGAAAGCTGTGTATATGGGGCACCTGGGTGACTCAGTTGGGTGTCCGACTTTGGCTTAGGTCATGATCTTGCAGTTCGTGGGTTCGAGCCCTGTGTTGGGCTCTGTGCTGACAGCTTGGAGCCTGGAATCTGCTTCAGATTCTGCTCCCTGTCTGTCTGTCCCTCCCCATCATACTCTATCTCTCTCTTTCTCAAAAATAAATAAACATTAAAAAAAGGAAAGCTGTGTATGCTTGGAAATTAAGTACTATACTTCTAAATAGCCTATGGATCAAAGAAGAAATAATAATCAATATTAGAAAATATTTTGAACTGAATGATCAAAACTAATGAGATACATGGTAATGCTGTGTTTAGAGGGAATTTATAGCCTTGGAAGTATATATGAGAGAAGAAACAAAGCTGAAAATTAATGACCTATTCCTCTCAAGAATTTAGGAAAAGAACTTAAAATTAAATGGAAATTTAATAAGGAAGAAATAATAAAGAGTAAAGATAAGTACAGAAAGTAACCAAATAAAATTTCAACATACAATAAAAAGGATGAATAAAGGCCAAAGAAGGTTTGTTGCTAACTCGTAAAATTGATAAATCCATGGCAAGACTGTTGAAGAAACCAAACCAAAGGGATAAATTACTAATATCAGAAATGAAAAGGAAATATCACTTAAGATCCTGCAGACATTACAAAGACAATGAAAGA
Source organism: Acinonyx jubatus (assembly GCF_027475565.1). NCBI lineage: Eukaryota > Metazoa > Chordata > Mammalia > Carnivora > Felidae > Acinonyx > Acinonyx jubatus. The sequence goes on from NC_069386.1 coordinate 20,451,583, forward strand.
TATTGTCAACAAATTCATGACAATGCATTTGAAAATTTACATAAGATGAGGAATGCATAGAAAAACACAAGCTACCAAAACTGACACAAGAAGAAATAAAAAATTTGAATTAACGGTTAAAGAAATTGAATTCATAATTAAATTCCTTCCCCATAATTAAATACCTCAGGCCTAGAGGACTTCACTGGCAAATTCTACTAAACACTTAAGGATGAAATTGTGTACATTGTACATGAATTCTTCCAGAGAATAGAAAAAGAGGGATTATTTTCCATTGTTTTTATTTTATTTTATTTTATTTTATTTTATTTTATTTTATTTTATTTTATTTTATTTTATTTTATGTCTTATTATTTACTTTTTTTGAGAGAGAAAGAGAGGGGAGGCAAAGGAAGGGGTGGAGAGAGAGGAAGTGAGAGAACATAAGCAGGGTCAGCATGGAGCCCAACATGGGATTCAAACTCACAAACCACGAGATCATGACTTGAGCTGAAATCAAGAGTCTGATGCTTAACCAGCTGAGCCACCCACATGCCCCTCCCATTGCATTTATGACGGCAGCATAACTTTAGTACCAAAGCTAACAAGGGCCTTATGATAAAGGGAAATTATAGGGCCATATCTATCTTGAATATAGATCCAAAATTCCTTTAAAATTTTTAATAAACGTGACTCTAAAATGAAGGGGAAAAATCAAAGGAAATATGTATAGACATAAAATTGGCGGTGTTTTCTGGAAGGAGTCAAAAGATACCAATGGAAGTATGAAGACTGGAATTCAGGTGATACTGGAGATCTTACCTTCTCATTTAGTCTTTCTCTTCACAGTTTGAATTTTCTAACCATGCTATTCATATTTTTGCTTCAAAACATCAGAAGGGGTTTTCTTGGTGGCAAAGGAGTTTTTCTTTGCAGTGCTCATTGCTAAAATAATAATTGCTATAAAATAAAAAAATAAAGGTAATTTCATTTAACAAAATTCATGAAAAGCATTGCTAATCTTTAGGGACTTCCTTGAAGTACGGAGAGGTCTTGATGCATCAAATAAACATTAGTTGGCACTCAGTATTTTCTATTTGCTAAGGCTGAAAACTTTTACTTGTGTCCTTAAGGTATTCTTCAACAAAAATTTCAGGTCATCAGAGTGCTCTGTTCCCTATACTGTCTGCTCTTCTGTAATTTTATTCTAATTCATAGTAGATTGACAGGCTATTAGCATATGGGTAAAGTTTTAAAATTTTTATACTAAGTTTTATGTCTGAGTCTGTGGCTCCGGATGTTGCCCTTGACTCCATGGTTATCAATTAAATTATAGCTCCCTGGAGTTCTCCAGGAAAGCAGGACTTTTGAAGCCCTGGGATCTTTGTCCAACTTTGTGTAGTTAAGCTATAAACCGATGTCCATTTTCTCTGTGCTTTTTCACTTTTGATGTTTGCTCAGTTTGTAGCATGTTTTCATTGTTCATCCTCACTACAAATATCTGATGTAATACAGCATTTTCTGGAGGCTCCTTTTCTAGTAAAATCCCATGAGGAGAATGAAAGACAAATATGTTTTTTGGAAAATTAAAGTCATTTTAAGAAATGTATATGATTACCAAGACCCACAAAAACGATTTCATTTATCATGATTACCTTTTCATCTATCTTTTCATCATAGGATGTGAAATGTAAGGTCCCCATTTACTGACTTTTTTTTTAAGTAGGGTGATGCTGGCTCAGAGAAGTGCAGACTCCAGTGTTTTAACGGGCCTATGCAGCTCACTTACACTGACGGCAGATAAGAATTAATTCTACTGGAACTTGATAAAGTTTAAGTCCATCAGCAGCCACACTACTTTATATTAGATTTTCAAATGAATGAAAAATTAATGAAGAGCTCTCACAATAGCTTAATAATGGGCATATTTATAACCTTATCCTGCTTGCCAAAAATAATTATATCCCATTTTTTTCCTGCCAACCACTTTAACGCCTTTCACAGAAAATGGGAAAAGGGAGTTGCTGCAAGTAGGGTGTTTCCTACAAGAAAGAAGAAAGGTTTTGGAATCTTTGAGCAACTTGTAAGTCTTTTCAATTCTGGAACACTCTGTTTTGGAATGTTTCCTATATTTATGTTTATTTGTTTACATATCATTTATCCTTCAAGTCAATTACACATCATTTGTTTCCAAATTCCATAATTATGAAAGTCTGGCACTACGATAGAAGTTGCTTCTTATGGTGCATCAATTGTCTGCTGAGGATCCTGGATGTGTTTTAGGAGCTGAGGCTGAGCTCAGTGACCCCAGCTGACCTGATTCTGGGTTACCCCAGGGAGGAGCACACCAGTCTGACCAAACTTGGTGGGGAGAGAGGGAGAAGGGGGGACTTGCTTCTACCTAGACCCATCTTGTCCCCACTCCACCCTAAGCCTCTGAGGGATTTCCTAACCTACCCAGCCCTCTTCCTAGGGGCTGCACAGTCTTGTCCACCCCTTGGAGTATGAGCCTTTGGCACCTGATATTTCCTTCTCAGTCCTGGGGGGGAAGCCACTGAAAAGGAGACAAAAGGATCCATTTTTTAACATTATATGTTTTAGTATTATCGCTGCACCTTTAGTTCATAGCTGGGTGCATTTATTTCCCTTTTTAGATTTGTATTATACACTCTGAACAAGTTATGCTTGTTTCTTTTCTTTTTTTTTTTTTTTTTGGTCAGTGCCATCAAATTTACAGAAATGTGTAATGTATGATCAAAACAGTTTTTATTTTGACTCTAGAGTCTTAGAGAGTTTTTTCAGGTGGATCTTGGGCATTCTTAAATTAAGAAAATATGTCTAAGTGAACATAGCTTTAAAATGAGAGTTGAATTAATAAAGTTAGAATTAATTTAAAAAATGAACTACCCTTTTTAGAAAAAAAATGTTAAGTAATCATAAAAGTAAAAAGTGAGAATGGGCAGAACAGAGGCAGGGATCACTGGACAGAGCACAGAGAAGAGATGAATTTTATGCTTTGTATGTAAATTCCTTTTAAGAAAGTTATGATTTCTTAGCATGGTGATCGAGTCAGGGAAATTAGAGAATATGAATCATGATATCACTTAGAAAAATGATTATATACAACCTGGAACAAACAATATATATCTGCATTTTGTTTTCTAAGTATAATTACATACATTAGCGACACAAATTTTGAAGTATAATTTTAATAAAACCAGATTACTGTTGCAAAAAACCAGAAGGAGCTCTAGCTTTAGACCCATTCATTGGCTCATTTGTTGCTATAGAAGAAACAGTGTATCCTTCATATTTGAGAGGTATATATTCTTCTCATGATATTTCCTTATTCAAAACCTCTTGCATTGAATACAGATTACACCATTACAGTCATCAAAGAAATAATGCAGTTGTTAATTAAAAAACAACTTCCTCCAATTTTATTGAGATATAATTGACCTATAACATTGTGCTGTTCCCAGGTGTACAGCATAATGATTTGATGTATGTATATATCACAAGACGATTACCACAGTTTAGTTAACATCCATCACCTCACACCATTAAAAATATTTTTTTCTTATGATGAGAACTTTTAAGATTTACTCTCTTAGCAAATTGCAAATATACATCACCGTATTGTTAACTAGAGTCACCATGCTGTATGTTACATCCCTGGGACTTCTCTTATAATTGGAAGTTTGTACCTTTTGACCACCTTTACCCATTTTGCCCACCTCTGATAACCATCAATATGTTCTCCATATGTATGAATTTGTACTTTTTAGATTCCACATATATTTGTGGGTTTTTTTTTAGATTCTACAAAGAGTTGTCTTTTTCTGACTTACTTAGCATAATACTCTAGGGGTCTGTCCATGTTGTTCCAAATGGCAGTTTCCTCCTTTTTTACACCTGAATAATATTCCACTATATATACGCATGTATATTACATATACATTCATACATATGCAATTTCTTTATCCATTCATTCCTCAGTGGGCACTTAGGTTCACTTATCTCGGCTATTTAGAATATATAAATATTCTATATTTATTTAGATATTAAGAAAATATATTTAGAAAATATAAATATATAAACTGCAGTGAGTGCAGGAGGGCAGATATCTTTTCAAGATAGTGGCTTTGTTTCCTTTGGATATATGTCTCTTCTTAACATTTTTTAAACTCAGGTGATTTCTGGTTCTGTACCTCTTCCTGCACAGTGGACCTCCCCATCAGCCTTTGTTTCTCCCACCTGGAGATGCCGTGGCTGCTAGCTGTTTCACTGCTGCCTAAGTGGCTCTGGGTGGGCTGCAGGGAGCCTCTTTCCTCTCTCAGGGCTATGGCCCTTGGTGGTCCAATTCTTTACCCTTGTACTCAACACCTTCCAAGGACACCGGGTGAGAGAGGGTTGCAGGCTTCTGCCACTTCAGGGGGACCTTACCCCCCTGACCTCTTCCCAGTCTTGGGGAATGCAGCTCTCCATGGGGCCATGCAACTTTTCCCTGTGCCATCCCAGCAGCCCCTGCTCCCTATTGTCCTTGTGAGACTCCAGTTCAGCACTCTGAGGATCTGACATTTCAGGCAAGGTAGAGGCTGGACTGTTCTTGGTTTTCCAGTGCTTTGGGAATGAGATCTAAATCTGAGGATCTTCATGTACTGGCCTTGTCATCTTGTCCCTCTTCTTTCCCTTCTGGTAGTTTGGTTCTCAGTGCCTGGGGGACGAGTGCACCACCCCTTCCAATGTGGCGGGGATCATGCATTCCTCCACTTCTAGTGGAGGAGCTTCTAGGTTCCAGAGCTGCAGGAAGGCTGGCTGCAGCATTGCTAAGGACTTCCTCTCCCACAGATGAGAAATTATCCCTCAGCCAACTGTGACCTGTGCCCCAAGAACAGGAAGGTCCTGCCACTTTTGTTGTTTTCTGAGTAATTGTAAATAAGACACATTCAGTCTCCTTGGGGGAAAAAAAGCATGATGTTTTACATCAATCACTTCATTGGAACTCTTCAAAAACTCACATTATATAATTATATATAAAAAGTGTATATATATTATATATTAAAAAGTCACATATAATTATAATTAAAATAAATATATTATTTTAATATAATTTTGTACTTATGGAACTTTTATTACTGAGATCTGGCCCTTATCTTTTATATGTGCTTGTTCAGTTTCCCGGGTAATAAATAATAGTGACTGGATCTGCGTCTAGGAAATGTTCTGTGAAAGTCTCCGTATTTGTCAACCAAACCTTTAAGGTACTGCGAACTTGGTCTACATATCAGAAGAGGCACATGTTCTTCTCATTTCCTCACCAAGGGTGCTGAGGGCAGATTCCTTCCCCACCACTGACCTGTATAGCTGCAGCAGGACAGGTGCAGTTACGTGCCTGGGCTTCCGTCCCACCCCCCACCCCACCCCCACCCCACCCCCACCCCCACCTCAGTGTACTTGTAGTTTACTAGCAGGGTGGGGGTGTGGCTGAAGGCAGACTTGGTTCATTCTTGGTGCTAGCCTCTAAATGTTAGGCTCTGCTCCTGCATTCCACATGCGTTGAACTTCCAGAACCCTGGCGATAACGTGTTTCCAGGATTTGCCAGTCCTGCTTTGCCCTTCCTGATTCCACCTGTTTCTTCATTCCTGGTCTTCCATCCTCGCTTCCTAGGCTCTGAGCTCTGGTTTCCTTGGGTGGACTGTTCCACCAGAGGGCTCTCATTCTGATGTGATTCAGTATGTCCTCTTTGGCTCTGGGCACCTGGCCTATAGGTTAGAGGCTTTTGTGCCGGCCTTAGGCTGCAGGACTCCCTGGTGACCACATGAGGGGGGTGAGGAGTGGAGGTCAGGCTGCAAGGAACAGTAGGATCATAGGCCCAGCATCTCTTTGCTGTTTTGCAGTTGCTGCAAGGCCCCCTGTGAGGACAAGATGAGTGTATTAATTTGGATATAGCAACTAGCGCACAGTAGGCTAAAGAGTTCTGCTCCTCAGGATATCTGGACTTAAATCAGGGTGTCCCACAGTCAGTGTGTCTCCATTGGCAGAGTTTGAAATGTGCTGCTCAGTGCCACCTACTTTTGTGCTCCCTGTGTGTGACAAAAGCCGTGCTCCAGGGAGAGAGCAACGCCAAGGACAGAGAGATGGATTTCTATCACAACCCAAACCTACGTACCTAGTACATATGCCCACCTCCGTGTTCTGTCCTCTGCAATAATGTTTGCCCCCCAGGAGGATTTTAATCCAGACAGGATGTCATGATAAGCAATGGCTGTCATGCTGTGAATCATACAGATCCATCCTGCTGGTGTGTTTCTGTGACAGCATCATTGACACAGGGTCTGTCAAACAGATTCTGTGTGCATTGCTGCAGAAGAGAGAGGGTCATCACTGTATTTTAATACTAAGTAGTATTGAGAAGCAGGAAGCTTTGCTTTTTATCTTGTTTTCCATGGCAAATTTATTTGACCTGCATCGGCATTTTTTAGAATCACATATTCTAGATACGTAAGACTAGAAAAGAAGTGAGAAATGAAAGAAGCATTATCCTCCCCTGCTCTGTTCCTTTTTAAACGAAGATATGCAGTGGTGAACCTCTGTATTTTCCAATCCCAAAATATATCTCCCCATTATATTATTGTACATTTTTGTGTTTTGTGACCTAATCCTATTAAAATTCATATATGAAATTATGGAACCAAAGCCTGTGATGGTTGGTATTCATATATTGGTGAAATAACTTGTTAAGGTCCTGAAAGTATTGGCAAAAATTACAATCAGGCCTCAGCTAGGTATCCTTTGAGTGATACAGGTGAATTTTATTGAAGGTGGGAAAATGGGATATAAAATATAGCACTCAAGGCAGTGTCTGGTAGTAGAAAATCAGAAAAACATGAGATGGGAGCTTAGATTGTGTCCCACTGTTTAGGTGGTAGACAGTTTCTAAGCTCTCACGGGGCTTCACTCTGTGTAGTTTTAAAAAGATAGCAATAATATTTCCTTTTGTTCTTTTAGCTTGACATTTTAAATGGACATTGAACTACTTGGTATTAAGTGAGGGTCTGGAGAAGGGTGAGGCTGCATCTCCATCTGCCATCTCAGCCTCCCTTTTTGCAACTCCCAGAGTGCTGACTGCTGGTCTGAACCATCCTCAGGCTGAAGCACGAGACTTCCCTTCCATAGAAATCCACTGTCCAAGGGGAGAAAAAGTCACAGGTTCAGAGAGGTAGGGGACCCCCCAGTGAGGCCTGCACTGGTAGATAAGCTCCTCCTAAGGATAGAGAGCATCAGTCATTTTAGGACCTTTTATGTGGTCGCTCTTAAACAGGATTTTATTGAGCACCTTCTGTGTGCCAGGAAATTTTCTGGATGCTGACAATATAGTGATGAAAAAAATAGACAAAATTCCCATTCTCATGAAGCTTTATTTTAGGTAGGGGAGATGGAAAAACATAGATAAATCCTATGTCACATGCAGGTGTTAGAGTGAAAAAGGAAAACCAGGAAGCAGATAGGGAGTGTGAGGACTGGGGAGCTATTTAATAGAGTGCTAAGAGGTGCTCTCCTGTTGCTGGAGACCTAAGGAAGTGAGGGGGGGGGTGGTGGGGAGAACTTTCCAGGCAGAGGGACTAGCCAGTGTAGAGGCCTCCACATGTGGGCATGCTTGGCACACTCCAGGAACAGCAAGGAGAGGTGTGGCTGGAGGGGAGTGTGTGAAGGGAAAGTTAGAGGCACACCAAGGGCTACCTTGTGTGGAGACTGGTGGATGATTTAAAGGACTTTGCCTTTTTACTCCAAGTAAGGCTAGGACCACTGTAATGGTGAGGAGAGGAGGGGCTTTTAAGAGGGTCCCTCTGGTATCTTTGTCTTGGCAGGGCAGGGCAGAATCCACAAAAGCAATGAAGAAGGAATGAGATTAATTCATGTTGCATTTAGATGTGGTGCCTTAATTCTCCCTGCTGTGTTGTATTCCATTGTGTGTATGTCCCATATTTTATTTATGTATTTTATTGTGGATGGACAGTTGGATTATTTCAATTTGGTGACTATTGCAAATAATGCTGCTATGAACACTGACTTACATATCATTTTGTGCACCACTTAGGAGTGAAATTCTGGGTGCATGGATTCAATTTTAGTAGATAATGCCAAATAATTTTCTAAAGTAGTTGTTCCATTTACATTTTCTCCATTATCACCAATACTTGGTATTGCCACTTATTTTCCTTTGAGCCATATGGTGGGTGAGTCATGGTAACTCACTATAGTTTTATTCTGCATCTCCTTGATTATTAATTACACTGAATGCCTTTTCACATGTTTATTTGACATTTGGATCCCCTCGTTTGTGAAGTACCTATAAAAGGTCTTGCCCATTTTCCATTGTGTTGTATGTGCTTATTTGTTTTAAAGAGCTCTTTATATATGCTGGAGATAAGCCCTTTGTTCAGTTATTTGTAATTTGTCAGCTGTGTCTATATACACACATAATTATCTTCTTGCATTCAGGGGCTTGCCTTTTCATCTCACAATGATCTTTTTGGTGTCTTGATTGAAATAAAGATTTCCTACCTCAAGGTTAAAAAGATTTTTGTCTTGTGTTATCTTTAAATAGTTTTATTACTTTTCCTTTTGCATTGGAAACTATAATTTACTGAGAGTTGATTTGATTTTTTTTATAATCAAAAAATATAGTTTCACTTTTCCATATGAATATCCAGTTGACCTAGGTCCATTTATTCAAAAGACAGCCCTTTTCCTCACTGCTATGAAATATCATCTTTGTGATGTGGAAGTGTTCTTATATCCATGGGTCACCTCCTGGATTCTCTGATCTTTTGGTCTATTTGTCCATACCATACATTGTCTTAAATAACTGAAACTTTATAAGTAAATCTTGGTATCCAATAAAGTAAGCACTTTTTTTGTTCAGTGTTGTTTGGTTATTCATGTCCTTTGCATTCTTGTATAAATTTTGTAGTCAGCTTGTCAAATTCTACAAAGAAACTCTGCTAGAATTTTTGATGGGTTATAGTGGATCTGTAAATCAATATAAAGACAGTGACATCTTTACCATAGTGTGTTTTCCATCCTATGAGCATTTATTTAGATCATCTTTAATTTCTCTCAATATTTTGTTTTATAATTTTCTGAGTAGAGACATTGCATAGCTTTCAAGAGCTATAAATCCTACCTGTATTTATTTATTTATTTATTTATTTATTTATTTATTTATTTATTTAATTTATTTAGTGTTCAGTTATCTATTGCTATGCCACAAGCCACCTCAAAATATCACGGCTTAGGTATCTATAGTTTATTATCCCTGATGGTTCTATGGGTATTATGTCTGCTTGTCTTGCCTGAAGTCCCTCCTGTGATGGTGTTCAAATTATGGCTGGAAGATGCCTGATGGTCCCAATGGCCTCACTTATATGTATTTGGAACTTTGATGCCACTGAAGTTGGGCCTCTCCTGTCATCATTCAGTAATCTAGGTGGGGCATCTGTCCATGACAAAGAGAGCTCTGTGAACAGGAGTGTCCCAAGAGGTCAAAAGCAGAAGATACAGGCCTCTTCAGTCCTGGGCTCCAAAATCCACATGATGTAACTTCTGCCACACTCTGTTGTTCAGGGCAAGCCATGAAGTCAGTCCACACATGAAGGGGTGAAACGATTTTCCCCACCTCTTGATGGGAGAAGCAGCCACTCACATTACCGTACAAAAGCACATATGGGATCCATCTCTGGGAAAATGTATCACATATGGCATATATTTTTCATTCCATTTTCTGTTTGCCATTGAAAAATGGAAATGAAACTGATTGATGCTTATTGACCTTATACCCAACTACTTTGATAACTTACTAGTTCTAATGGCTGATCTGTACATTCTTTTCAATTTTCTACATATAGAATCATGTCATTGGAAAAAGAAAAGACAATTTTGTTTCTTTCCAATCTTCATAATTAAAAAAAATTTTTTTAGCATTTATTCATTTTTGAAAGGCAGAGAGAGACAGAGAGTGAATGGGGAAGGGGCAGAGAGAGAGGGAGACACAGAAACAGAAGCAGGCTCCAGGCTTCAAGCTGTCAGCACGGAGCTGGACACAGGACTTGAACTCACAGACTGCCAGATCATGACCTGAGCCGAACTCAGCTGCTTAACGAACTGAGCCACCCAGGCACCCCAGTCTTCATAATTTTTATTCCTTATCTCAGAGGGAACATTTTCAACATTTCACAATAAAGAGCGATGTTTACTGCATATTGTTTGTAGTGATCAGTTAAGTTCCCTTCTATTTCAAGATTGTTAAGTTTCTTATTTTGTTAGTATTTAAAAAAATTTTTTTTAATGTTTATTTATTTTTGAGACAGAGAAACAGAGCATGAGCAGGGGAGGGTGAGGGGTAAAGAGAGGGAGACACAGAATCTGAAGCAGGCTCTGGGCTCTGAGTTGTCAGGACAGAGCCCCATGCAGGGCTCGAACTCACAAACTATGAGATCATGACCTGAGCTGAAGTCATTCACTTAACCAACTGAGCCACCAAGGTACCCCTGTTTTTTTTAAGACCATGAGTGGATACTGAATTTTCTCCTATGACTTTTCTTTCTTTTTTGAGATGACCATAGGAAAGTTCTTTATTCTGTAATATAGTGAATCACGAATCACCTTGATTGATTTTTGAATGTTCGCTTTCCTAGATTGAACTCTGCTTTCTCATGCTGAATCTCTTGATTTTGTCAATGTTTTGTTCAGGGCTTTTGATTATGTGTTTGTGAGGGAGACTGGCCTTTTATTCACACTTTTCAAAATGTCCTTGTCAGGGTCTTGTATACGTTTTATTTGGTTATGTTTTTCTAGGAATTTGCCCATTTCATCTGTTTTCAAATGTATTGGCAAACATTGTAATTAATATTCTGTTATCCTTCTAATATATATAGGGACGTCCCTTGCTGTTGTTCATACCTGTGTGAGAGCACAAGAAAGCTGTTTCTGGGAGTGTTGAAAGAAGTTGGAACCAATTGCTGCTGTCAGGGCAGAGGTATTGCTAAGACCTTACTGGCAGGAAGAACAAGCAAACAGGAAGAAGAAGTCCTACACCTTACCCCACTTTTCAGGCTACTCCATTGCCCCCTGTTAGAAGACTGCAACATGAAACCACCTAACAGAAGAAAAACATAGCTTACAGAGACCCAACCCCAGTATTAGAGAGCAGTGGAGGGGCGCCTGGGTGGCTCAGTTGGTTGAGCGTCCAACTTCAGCTTAGGTTATGATCCCACGGTTCGTGAGTTCTGGCCCCGCATCGGGCTCTGTGATGACAGCTCAGAGCCTGGAGCCTGCTTCAGATTCTGTGTCTCTCTCTCTCTCTCTGCCCCTCCCCAACATGCGCTCTCTCTCTGCCTCTCAAAAATAAAGAAAACTAATAAAAAATTTTAAAAAAATAGAGCAGTGGATTTGGACTGAGAGATCATAGCTTAATAAACAGCACACTCTCACACTAAAATATTTTCAGTACCCTCTTGACCTCACCCCACCTGGAGAAGACTCTTAGAGTCATTTTTCTTTCTGTTCCATCTCCCCACTCTTCTCCTTTTTCCTGGGGTATTCAGAGATCGTTTGGGTCCGGGTTCTTACCAAAATCTTCCTTCTTCTATTTCAAGAATCCTTATGAGCAACTGTAGTACAATTTACATTCACATTATCATTGTCCATTAAGATTTTAAAATAAGTATTACAAGATTTGTTCTCACTATTGCTTACTAAACTCTGTCTTCACCTCCCACGGGTGCTTGTTTGATTTGGTTCTTTGGCAAGACTGTACTGGAGTGTTCTCAGAGAGGACACCTGAGACCGCTGCTTCCCACTGTGCACCTCCCATAATCTGCTCCTTGGTACTCATATAATAATATGTTGCCTGGGTTGAGAATTTTTGGATTACAAGTGAAAAATGTGATGTTAAACTGATTGTTTCTAGAAACAACTTACTCATTTTCTCTGGAAGCTGATAGGATTGTTATTGAAATTTTAGCAGGATGGATCTAAATTCTGCCTTTTCAGAACCCTATCAAATCCAAAGCCTTGAGTTGTTTTTCCTTTGATATAGTTTCTTTGCTCATTCTGTCATATGTTTTGTTTTCTCCCCCAACTTCTGTGATTTACGTATTATGCCTTTTGTTTCTGCCCTTCATATCTTGATATTTCACTTATTATTTTTATTTCATTAACTTTTGTCGTGTATCTTTCATTAGAGCCTTCTAAAATAGTAATTTGGCTTTCAGCAGGGACCATTCTCTTATACAGTACCTCTACTAGAATTTTACATTTAAAAATCAAGAATTACTCTGTTCCAGAAGTATCTTATTGTGCTCTAATAATATCTCCTTGTGTGTCCTCATTATGTTTTGATAGTCTTATTCTGTTTCTTCTATTGGTTGCACTCCATAGTAGCCATCTGTTCTGGAATTTGGCTGTCTCCTTCCTTAAAACCACCGTACTTAGGTGTATGTATGAGTTTACTTTGCCTGATCATTTTGCTTGGAGTTTCCCCAATGCTGGTTTGGGCTCAGCAGGTGGCCATGACAGGATCCCCTTAAGGCCATGGTAAATAGGAAGAGATGGAAGCAGATAGCGGAAGTATTTTCCCTCTGTGGGGAAGGGAAGGGGTAACTGGGTCTGGCAAACTACATTGTCTTGCTTTAGATATGGCAGGGGGAGGGGGGAGGAAAGGGATAGTGTCTGTTTTCAGAATCAAATAGGGTTAGCTTATCTTCAGGCCCACCTTGCAACCTTTTTTTTTTTTTTTTTTGTAAACATTTATTGTTGAGAGACAGAGAAAGAGCGTGAGCAGGGGAGAGACAGAGAGAGAGGGAGACCCAGAATCTGAAGCAGGCTCCAGGCTCTGAGCTGCCAGCACAGAGCCTGATGGGGGGCCCAAACCCATGAACAACGAGATCATGACCTGAGCCAAAGTCGTATCCTTAACCCACTGAGCCACCCAGGTACCCTGCAACTTGTCTTTCAACAGGACAGTGGAGTGACACCTCAGGCAAGCCTTACAGGCTCCCTCTCTGCTCAGAAGACCCCCTGGATCATTCCACTGTGGCTTAGAATGGCAGTTTCTCACTCTGAGCTCTTCCAGAAGATGCAGCCTTTCTCCATACTACCTGACCTTTGGCCTATAGAGTTTTACTGATTTGGGCTTCCTGTGCTGAGCATGCACCTCTACCATAGGCCAGCCATGGGGTGCAACTGTGAGTCAGCCTGTGGGCACATGTTACGCATCATCAGTAGCCACAGGATATAGGAGAACATGTGGCTAGCTGGCCAGCCTGGGGCTGTCAGAGCTCAACTGTACCCTGGTCATCATATTAGGAACACTTCTAGGCAGGAAACAGGGCTAGACTTGGGGGTGCTGCATGAGTCACTTGGGGGTGCTGCAAGGACACACTGGAACTCCTGAAAACCTCCAGAGCCTCAGGTTATAACTTCCTGTCTTCTCTTTCCAAGAAAACTGAGGACCAAGTTTGTAGCATAGAGTAAGGTCTTAGGGGTCAGGGACCAGCTATAGGCCAAGTGGCAGTGAACGAAAGACTCAGTCCCCTGCAGGATGGCCTGGAGAAGCTAAAATTCCAAGTCCATCAGGTGGATAGAGAAATGATGACTTGCTGGAAAGTAAGAGCTGTGGGGAGTTTGCAGTATCCCCTTGTTCTAGTGTATGGCCGGAGTAAACTCCTCAGTAGGTACTCACAGGGAACCAATGGCTGAGGATGGGAATCACTGAGGCTAGGGTGAAGTTCCTGAAAATGAGGATGCATCTTCAGTACTTCCAAGCAAATTCTGCCTTTCCAACTTACAGACTGTAAATATCTGGGCAAACCATAGATCCTCCCTGTTCCCAGATAACATCTGAATGTCTTTTTGCACAGAGAGGGAGGCTGACAGCCAACTTGTGGGCTTGTACCACTACCTTCAGCAGTGCTTCAAGCTGATGTTCAAATGTCTATAGATCTCAGAGCTAGGTGGAGGGGTTGGCACATGGCTAGTGACTGGGAGCCTTGGCTTCACTAGGTGAAATCTGAACAACCAACTGATGTATTCCCTTTGTTGGGATTCTCTCATCCACAGAAATCAGTTGGGATGCTTTGGGCTACAAGTGATATAAAGCCCAACTCACAAAAGCTTCAATGCCAAAGGAAGTAAATTATCTCAAATAACAAGTTCAGAGGTGGGCTGCTCCAGAGTTAGTTGGTTCAGCAGCCTAGAGAAGTCATCCGGGATTCAGATTCTTTCCAGCTCTTCATTCTGCCAGTTTCAATATTTTCATGTGTTGGCTTAGCTCTACTCATGGTCACAAGATGATTGCCACTGCTTGAGGCATTACACACAGATGTAAAATGTGTAGAAGAGGATTTTTTTTCCTGTGAACCTCTTTTTGAGAGCAAGTAGACATTTCTCAGACTCCCCCCCACCCCCCCACCCCACACACACAGTACCAAAATATTCCTCACATCTCACTGGCCAGAACTGGGCCACATGTCAACTCTTAAACCAGTCACTTGTTATTTTGGTTGTATAATTTATTTATAAATTTAAAAAATACTGCCCTTGAATAAGATTAATCAAGTGAACATGTGAATGGATGTTGATATTAAGTGGCAATAAGTTGGGCTAAATTTCTGTAATTTGCACCTAATAATCACACCTGGACACAAAGGATTAGCCATAAGCATAACAGATATATCCGCATTAATCATTGTGTGAAATTTCTCAATATACAGTTTTTAAACGTCCAAAGTAATAACCACACTGAATTAGGTAATTTGCTTAGAGGTGCATATGAAAGGAAAAGAAAACATGCATGAGTAGTATGAACCACTTGGATAATTACAAACAACTGAACAGCTCAAGAAAATTTCATAAGCACATTTTTAATGACTGATTGGATCCTAGGAAGCAGTTAATTAGCTAACATTTGCTTTTCCCATGCCACCTCTCTCAAACCTGTGGGATTAATAAAATCTGAATTAAAAAAAAAAACAAACACCTCTTGTTTCTCGTGAAAGAAAGATGCCCTGCTTTATCCAGCCAGATGAAGGGATGTTGTTGCCAGCTTCAGGAGGCAGGGATCCTTCAGGAAACCGAGCTCCTTGGCCTCTTGTGCATTTATGGCTGGCTTTCCCACAGTGGCTTCCTGGTTGCTGGATGCAGCACTGAGGCCAAGCCAGCTGGGCGGGCACATAAGTAGGCAGCAGGTTCCCCTCTGCGCTTTCTTCCTTCCCTGATGCATGTGATTCTCACCCGATGTGCAGGGCTTTCTCTCTTCCCTGAATCACTTTCTCACGCACAGCACTGGTACGTTTGCTGTCCAACATGTTTGTATTTATAAGGTTGCTACTTTCCCCTGGTGTTACAGGGTGTGTTCTGTTTTACCTATTCTGTTTCTTCCTTCTCCAGGCTTTGTGCCTCCTTTTGTCCAATTGAGGTCAAACTTGTTTATTCCCTGGAATGCCATTCTTTCTTATTTTCTCTGTTCACGGCTTCTGAAAGCTCCACAGAGCTGCCAAAACATCTCATGCACATGCAAGGAAAGCACTTAGAGGATCCGGGACTGAAGTTTCCTTTAGTATTGAGCTTCTGAGGGTATCTTCTGAGAGAACTAGGGACGAGTTGGTCAAATTCTCTTCTTAGCAGGGTCGTCACATATGCCCTATATGATTTACAAGTTTTCATGGAATTAGAGTAGCAATTGGTCTTTTAATGCTCTAAGACAAGTGGATAGAAGTGAGAGTTCTGGTTGAGCATAGGTTTTACTTATTTGAATGGTTTTCATACTAAGAAAGGCAATGATCATCATACCTTTTTGTCCAGGTGAGAGAGAGAAAGTCCAGGTAAGAGAAAGCGTTGCCCATGTACAAAGGACAGAGTATCTGACTTTCTTATTCCCTCCAGGGAGAAAGATACTTTACATCAATTCTTAATTTCTGAAAATATTTTTTGGGGGAAGTATCACACCGCACTATATGAACTGAAAAAAACTATTGTTGCTGTTCTTCTCCTTCTTCTTCTTTTACAGTTAAGATTTTCTTTTGTCTACCAGATGGGCAGCTTCCAGAAGGTACACATGGAAATCTGGTCAGCCAAATTAGTGAGTGGACTGAACCCCATGGTCAATGAGGTGACATGTCTCACCTGAATCACTCTCACATTTCTAGATTTTTTTTCTCTAAATTTTATTGTTTCACGATCCTTGTATAGTTCTTGTATATAATCTCATTGTTCCCGGTTGTCGTATTTAAGAAACTGTAGGAGCTAAATTCAATTCAGTATAGTGTAGTAAAGATATGACATCAGGGTAAGGGAGACTATGTCAAAGTTTGGGCTAGATCAATAAGCAAGTTATGTATGTCTTCCTTATTAATCCATTGCATGTGTCTGAAAGGCTACTTTGGGGGTGGGGGTGGGTGTTGCCTTATTTTTTATTGTAGATCTTGTCTTCAGTGTTGTATATGGAAATGAAAAATGAGCCTGTGAAGCAAGGGAGAACTTAAAATCACATACCATAAAATACTTATACTTTTGTAGATGTTAACTTATTTTGCATTTTTTTGTGAATATCCTGCATTGAGTTATACATACTGCACTATGATTAACTCAGAGGCAATTTTCACAGTATAGGTTGATATGTTTTGATATGGTAGATCTCTTTGAGAGAACAGGTACTTGTTCTTGCTCGTGAGTGGGAAGATACAGTTTTGAAACCACTGGATCACAATGCATGCACAATTGACTTTATTACCTATTTTTGATTTTGCCCTTCTCTCAAAAATATTTGAGGGCCAAGGCTATTTATGCAGCCCCCAAAGCCTACCTTTGTCTGATGTCTCTGGTACAGGAAGCCAGGAAGCAGCAGGAACAACCAAAGCCCCCATTTCCTCAAGATATTTTGCTGCTGTTAAAGATTCATTCAACATTAGAGTGGTTTTTAAATGGAGACCTCCACTTGTCCTAGAAGTCACAGAATTGTGTCACTTAAAGAAAAAGAGAGCCAAGTTAGGAAATTTGTTGTCTTATGAGCAGATGCTCTGGGAAACTCAGGATGCTCCAGTATATGGACATCTAATAAATGAGGAACCAGGTATTTCTTTACATGTTACTTTCAGGATGGGCTTTCTATTTTCCTTCCAATATGTGTGTATGATTTATGGTTTAGAATTCTTTCATATATTAATCATATTTTATAGCTGAAAGTTTGCCTAACTCAGCCCTGCCTTTCTGCAGGTGAAGAGGCTGAGGCCTAACCAGTGAGAAGTCTTCCAGGACCCAGAGGAAAGAAATTGGTGGCAGAGGAAGGATGAAATTGTGTTCCATAAACCATATAGCATAAGGATGTTCATTAATCACCTAAAATATAAACAAAAATCTTTGTGACAGTGGAGAAATCATTATTTCAACAGTAGACTCTCCTCCACTTTAGTTTAACTTTTTAATTAAAAAAAATCTTTCTGTTGGGGCGCCTGGGTGGCTCAGTCGGTTAAGTGTCCAACTTTGGCTCAGGTCATGATCTCACGGTTTGTGTGTAAGCCCCATGTCAGGCACTGTGCTGACAGCTCAGAGCTTGGAACCTGCTTTGGTTTCTATGTCTCCCTCTCTCTCTGCCCCTCCCTGCTCACGCTCTCTCTCTCTTTCAAAAATAAACATTAAACAATTTTTTTTTAATTCTTTCTGTTGCTATTGATCCAGAAAGTCTGGGTGCCCTAACTGCATCTACTTGATGGTTCTCATTACTGTTTTCTTAGTCTTCTTTTCTGATTTCATCTCATTACACTTCAGAAGGAACATCTTATTAAAGATTCTTCAGCTTGACCTTCTTCAGGTTCTTTTTTAAACAGGTTTATAAAGACATAATTAACATATCATAAAATTCACTTGTTTAAAGTATACAATGTCTTCTTAGCATACTTCAGGGTTATGCAGCCATCATTATCTAATTTTATCACATTTAATCACCCCAAAAAGAAATCATATACCCTTTAGCAGTCACTCCCCATACCCCACCTTCCCCACAACAAAACTGTGTTCCACAGAAGCTGTAGCGTGTTGCGGTCCCACCAGCAACATATGAGGCTTCTCTGCATCCTTGCCAAACTTGATATTATCTGCCTTTTTGTTTAAAGCTATTCTGGTGAATGTGAAGTAGTATATATGGTTTTGATTTTGCATTTCCCTAATGACCAATTGTGATGAACATCTTTTCATGTGATTAACCATTCTTACATCCTTGGAGACATGTCTACTTAAATCCCTTGCCCAGTTTTACAATTGGATTTGTGTCTTCTTATTGAGTTGCAAGCGTTGTTTATATGTTCTGTATATATGTCCCTTATCAGATACATGATTATTTGCAAATAATTTCCCCCAGACTGCATAGATTGCCTTTTCACTTTCTTGAGTCTCCTTGAACACACACAAATTTTTAATTTTTATGAAATCCAACTTCTGAACCTTCTTGTTTATCACCTGGGATTTTAGTGTCTTATCTAAGAAATCATTGACAAATGGAAGGTCATGAAAATTTGTTCCAATGTTTCATTCTAAGAGTTTTTGAATTTTAATTCTTACATTTGGGTCTATGATCCCCTTTGAGTTAATTTTGTATGTGGTGTAAGGTCAGGGTCCAGTTCATTCGTTTGAATGAGGATATCCATTATCCCAACACCATTTGTTGTTATTCTGCTGAATTATCTTGGTCCCTTTTTTGAAAATCTGTTAACCATAGATGCATGGATTTGCTTTTGCACTCTCACTTCTACTGTACTGCTCTGTATGTGTATCAGTTTACTAGAGTTGCCATAACAAAATACACAGACTGGGTGGCTTAAACAACAGAAATTTCCTCACAATCTGGAGGCTAGAAATCCAAGACCAAAGTATTAGCAATAGTGTAGATTCCCCTGAGCCTCTCTTCTTGACTTGCAGACAGCTGCCTTTCCACTGTGCCCTCAAATGGCCTTCTTTCTGTGTGCACATATCCCTGGTGTTTCCTCCAAGGATGAAGAAGGATGATGTCCTTATGAGGGCATTAGTCTTATTGGATTAGCAACCCACCCTAATGGCCTCATTTTAACTTAATCCATTTAAAGACCTTATTTCCAAAATCAGTCACATTCTGAGGTAGAAGGAATTGGGACTTAAACTTATGAATTTGAGGAGGAGGAAGACACAATTCAGCCCATAACAATATGTCTTATGTTTGTGCCAATACCTCACAGCTTTGATTACAATAGTGTTGTTCTGACATTATTGTGGAAGTATGAGGAAGTGGGACTCCTTCAACTTTGTAATTTTTAAAGAGTGTTTTGGCTATTCTGGGTCCCTGGAATATCCTTATGAATTTTAGGATCAGCATGTCAATTTCTATTTAAAAAAATGGAGCTGCGATTTTGATAAGTAGTGTCTTCAATCTTTTATATATATATATATATACATATTATATATACATATTACATATATATTATATATACATATATACATATTACATATATAATATGTATTATATATACATATTATATATATAATATATATTATATATGTATACACATTTGGTTTGCTACTATTTTGATAAGGATTTTTGCATCTGTATTTGTAAGAAATGTTGGTTTGTAGTTTTCTAATAATGTCTTTGGCTGGTTTTGGTATCAAGACAGTACTGGACTCAGAATGAGCTGGGAATCAGTTCTTCATTTTCTGGAAAAGTTTGTAAAGTGTCTTAATTCTTTTGTAAAGAATTTTGGTAGAATTCACCAATGAAACCATCTGGACCTGGATTTTCTTTATGGGAAGTTTTTAAACTAAGTCAATCTTTGTTTCTTTATATTTTCTATTTCTTCTTGAAATGTGTGTTTCTAGGAACTTTTCCATTTCACCAAATTTACCTCATTTGTTGGTATACAGTTGTTTATTGCTCATAGCATCCCCTTATAAACTTTTTTTTTCCTTTTTAAGATTGGTAGTGATATATCCCCCTTCATTCCTGATTTTTTTGAATTTTATTTATTTTGAGAGAGAGAGCATGCAAGTGGGGCAGAGAGAGAGAAAGAGAGAGAGAGAGAGAGAGAGAGAGAGAGAGAGAGAGAGAGAGAGAGAGAATCCCAAGCAGGCTCCGCACTTTCAGCACAGAGCCCGACATGGGGCTCAATCTCACAAACTGTGAGTTCATGACCTGAACCAAAATAAAGAGTCAGATGCTTAACCTACTGAGACACCCAGGTGCCCACATTCCTCATTTTTTTTAATCAATGTGGGCGTTCTTTCTTGGTCAGTGTAGCTGTCAATTTTATTACTTCTTCAAATTCTTGGATCATCGTTGATGAGTTTTCTTATTTCACCTGTGCCAGGTTTGCACTTATTTCTTTCCTCTGCAGATCATGCTTTTGGGAGTTGCTGGTAAGGTATTAGGCTGGAACAAGTGGTGAGAGGCCCAGAAGTTTCTGGCACAGCTGACTTTGCTTTTATAAGCCATTGTGAATCAAAGAATACACTGTTTACGTGTCTCCTGAGGCACCATGAAGCAGCCTCTAGGAGCCCAGGCTTAAAAGGGAGCAAAACTGCTCAAGGCCTGTAGCATTTGACCTGCCTCTAAGGCGTCTACTGTGGGCAATTAGTCAGCAGCCTGGGGCAGGTTTTTGGAGAACTAGCCTCAGAAAGAAGACAGCTGTAGGCTCTCAGAAGGGAGACATGGGTTTCTGATGGCTGAATATCCACAAGTAAATGATCCTGGGTCTTCCCAGGCCTTGGAAAGGGGCAAGCCTTCTCCTTATCAGGTACCTAAGTTCTCATTTTCATCTCAGGGAGGAAGCAGCTCTGTACTAACTCTCTTCTCTGCAGACTTTGAAGAACCCATGGTCTTTGTGTACTCTCCAGCCTTGAAAGCATGCCTGCTTCAGTTAATTTAACTCAAAGGAGGGAACCAGGAAGAAGAGGGAATGAGAAACAGAGAACCTGTGCAAAATTATCATTTCTCCAGGATTCCTACAGCCACCTCTAAAGTACCTCGGAATATTATTTCTGGTTTTCTGTTTATAATTGTTGTCTCCTTCAGGACCACCAGTTATGCATAGGTGGGATCTTTCTTGTCTGCCTTCATTATTTCTGTATTTCGTTCCAATTCCCTTCTTTTATTCTTAACCCATTTCAATTTGCTCAGTTTTCTCAAAACTTACCTGTCGTATCCCTCTCTGGGTATTAGTTTTGTCCATTCTCCTTCTTGGTTCCCTTGCCCTGTGAGTTACCTCTGTTATAGGCTAAAGTGAAATCTAGAAGAAAAGAATGAGGCTTCTGTCATCTTGAACGGTGTGGCCTGTAGGGAAATGCTTTGGGTTAAATAGAACACAGCTACTCTAGAATAGCAAATGTTTTCAAATATGTTCTAAGTCATCTGAAACTTCTTTCTGCAGAGGTAAATCACCAGATTAGCTCACATGTACATTCTATATGGAAAAACAGTCTTTCCTGATTTTTACTTTGGCCTTATTGCCAGCAATTAAAATCATAAGTGCATTTCTCAACCACAGAATATGCCAAGAAACAATAAAAATATCAAATTATATTCAGATAACATCTGATTACATTCAGTAACCTTACAGGTAATATTAACTTTGTCTAGCCCCCTCCTTTTGAAACAAAGTCTCATTCCCTAATACCCTCTTTTCTCCTGCTTCATTGGGTTTGGATATTGCTTGGCCAGAATTTTTTCAGTTCAAGTGAGGAGAACCAACTGGAAGCAGATAAAGCAAAAGGACATCTGACTTGCTTTAGTAAGTAGTTATCCCTAGTTTGACCTTGAACTCAGGATCCAGGAGTTGGCAGCATTAGGATTTCTCCATCTCTTAGATCTCCTTTGAGCTGGCTTCACCATGAAGCAGGTTATGCCCAAGCAAAGGCAAAGGAGGCTAGGCTTCCATCACTGTTTAGCTTGTTAGCTCAGGGAAAGAGAACCTATGTGAGCCTCTGAAAGGATGCTGAATAGACTTCCGAACCAGTCTCTGTGGCTGCCCTGAATCATGTGCACTCAGGAAAAAAAGGTGGAGCCTTACTAAGGTCTCCTAGAGATGGGAAGCAGTTCCTAAAGGGAAAAGATGCAGAACAAGTGGCAAAAACAAGCAAACAAAAAATTTTTGGCCACCACTGAGAGACCTTGTGTATTTGCAATTTTATAACTTAACAGACCTTAATGATTTTCATAAGTAAAAGGCTCCAGGTAACTGGAAGGTTTATATTTCTTGAAAAGAGTCTGAGAAGGTGCTTCTGGGCCAACTGGCTGCAATGCTTGGAAAGAGCTATCTCATCAAACTGCACCTCTCCACCACCACCCCCCACCCCCGCCTCTTCCACCAGTCAAGGAAAGCTCTCTTGCCACTTAAAAGTATCCTTTCAAGAGAGATAAAGTGTTTTCATGTAGTCCTGCTGTGTGATTTAACCCGTATGGATCTTTGTTATGAATGGACACAAGGGATTTTATTACAACCATTAAAATATCTGGAATCATTTTCCTCCTGTCTACTCACCAAAATAGTATCTGCCTCCCCCGCTCCAACTCCTTTGCTCACATACTGCATACGGTCCCACTTTCTTTCACTGGAAAAGGCAGTGAAGCTACTCATATATGATGGCTGCATGCTTTTATCATTGCTTTTCTCCCCCAAAAGCCCTTACCTGCTTTTTGCACTAGGTTGCTGGCAGAAAATTTTAAATCTTTGTCTGTTTCTGCAAGAAATACCAGGGAGTGAAGAGGAGAACCTAGTAAATAAAGATGATTAGAGATTGCTGGCAGTCATTTTGCTACCAAGGAGATGAAATAAAGCAATTAATTACTCAGACATCTAAAGAGCAAGTGATAGTAGGCATTTCTTTGTTCAATGCATTTGAAATCTCAGCTAGCTTCATTTTTGCCTCAAGGAATTTTTACTTTTTTGTCTAGTAATAAAAATATTAAGATCATTACCATAAACCATTTGAAAATGTTCTTCTTTTTAAACCACTTGTCTTTATTACTTCACTGGCTGAACAAAAAGTCATAAATGTCGTATTCAAGTCACACTGAATTTGCTGAAAATTTGAATGTGTATAACTGCTACGGCATGGTGTCACCATGAAGTCAAAATCATTGAGAATGTATTTCTCATTTATCTCCCAAGCAACACAATCAACATTAATTTCATTTTTAAAATAATTTTAATAGCACCTTAATATGTTTTTTCCATACTTTTTTCTGATTTTTGTATGTACTTGTGTTTCACTGCAGTAAACATCTTTCTATATACAGCTTTGTAAAGTCCTCAGACACTTTCCTTAACATACACCCTCTGGAAAGAAGCAATCTATTATCAACTACCCTGTCCCACCTTTTGCGAGGTACTTGGCAAACCTCTCATCAGTTCCCTAATGCCTGGATTATTATAGTAGTCCCCCCACTTATCTGTGGTTTCACTTCCCACTGTTTCAATTACTCTTGGTCAACTGTGGTCTGCAAGCAGATGATCCTCTTTCTGACATAATCTCAGAAGGTCAATAGCCTAATGCTACATCACGATGCCTGCGTTATCCCCCTCACTTCATCTTATCACGTAGGCATTTTATCATCCCATATCAGAAGGGTGGCATTTTGAGGGAGACTACATTTACATAACTTTAATTACAGTATATTGTTGTAATTGTGCTATTTTATTATTATTATTTTCAATCTCCTACTGTGACTAATTTATCAACTTTGTCATAGGTATATATATGTATGTATAGGAGAAAACATAGTATATATAAGATTCAGTACTGTCTGCAATTTTAGGCATCCTTTGAGGGTCTTGGAATGTGTTCCACGTGGATCAGGGGAGACTACAGTAATCTCATTTCATTGATTTGGAAACAGAAAGGAGTGCCGGTAGCTGCCTTGATATCACAGAGGTTCCTAATCTAGGTCCATATGGCTCCATAACTTTGCTTTTTTAAGGACACTATGTTTATGTTCTGTCTGCTTTAACATATGGTTAAGGGGAGTCTCTGAAGGTGCACTGTCTTAATTCAGAGCCGCCACTTACTTTCTATAGGGCAGTTAATATTTTCTCTGTGCCTGTTTCTTCCTTTGTGAGAAGAGAAACATAATAAACACACAGGCCTCACAGGGTTGTTGTAGTGACTGAAGTAATATATGTACACCACTTAGAATAGTCTGACCCTTTGCAATAATCATTAGCTGTTGTTTGTATGTATTATTATTAATGTTTGTGTCATTATCATCACAAGTTTTTCTTCAAACATCCATGGCTTCCCATGTCAATCTAAAATGGAGTGTGGGTCTGGGTGACTTCTCCATGTGACACCTAAACTTCATTCTAGTATTATTATATGTCTGTCTTTTCTCATGTGCTTTCTCCTGGACACAGTGTAGGGAGGTGTTTTAACTGAAATCTTTTCTGACTTTGAGTATGACAATCTGCTGAGTACAGATGCTGCTGAAGGACACTGCAGATTTACAATGAAAATGCAGCCTAATTGTTGACAGTGGCTTTCATCTCATTTTGCACTTCTCTGTTATCTGTTGGTTGCTGATTCTTCCTCCCTTCTTTCTTTCATCTTTTTTTTTTTTTTAATTCACGTTACAGCTGATTCTATTGGAGGGGACTTTTGCAGAATTTTTTATTGCAGGAGGTTTAACATGAAGCCCAAATTTGTAAGGAAAATGGAGATGAATTTTCTCATTGTAAAAAAAAAAAATGAGTGCCTTGATGATATATTTGTTTTTCTTAGTAGGCTTCTGTCATTAAGACAGATGCTTGAGGATATATTGTTAGATCTTGCGTGGAACAGTGTTATTACTCATAGCTCAGTAGATTTTAGCATACTTGCATCACAACATGGAGTATCATTTTACATTTAGTATTGCAGTTCCAATGCCATTATCAGATTGCATTTTCATATTGAATTACAAACAAAAATTTTATGTTACTAACACTTAATGAAATTTTAATAAGGTTGTGTTTTGATGCTATTATTCAAATAATGTGTTTTGAATTGCTTTCCATTGAATATATTTGCATTAAAGAGGAACTCAGTTTGATTTGGTTCTTTGAAGAGTTTTCCCACTTTCTGGGCGCTGCTTTCAAGAAGATAAAGCAGGAAATTCAGTTTCTTCTCTGCAAGTCAGTAAATAGAAAAGGAACACATTTGCTAAGATCTGTAGAAGTAATGGCAGCAGACTGCAGATGGTTTGAGCTAATGAAATGACTCATGTTGGCTATTAGGGTTGCACATGATACCCCTGGGTTCTCTTTTCTTTGAGCCCTAAGGCTAATATATTAAAAATTAAGAAATTTAAGAGATTCGCATTATTGCAGTTCTTGATCAGTGATGCCCAAAATTAACTGAGAATCTCTTGAGAGAGCACGTTTCTGTTTGTAGCATTCTTACTCATTTCTGCTAAAATTGTGGTTGTGGGCCCAACGCAATTTACGTGAGCAAGTGCTTTCCAAGAGAAATAAGCAAGAACACTTGATTGTAACGTGCTTTGTGTGCTGGTTTGTCCTGGTTGTCTAGCAGGGGGAGTTTAATGCATAATTATAAATACTGCAATAGCAAAAACATGGTTAAGAGTCCTGTTTACAAGGCAAGCCTGTCTTTATCAAACATTCGTTTTTAATAAACTCTTCAAGGCATTAGAGAAAAGTAACTGGTGGTAAATGTTTAGGCCGGTTTGAACCTGCACCGAGGGTTGGGGGTGGCAAAGGCAAAGCAAATTAAGAGTCATCTGGGTCTTTCATTTTTTCAACGTCGCTGTATGTAGAGAGAAATGCTTTTACTTCACTTTCACACTCTTACCTTCCTCCTCCCCTTACTTTTCTCCCACATTCGTTCTTTGAGTTCCCTCCATCTGAAAATACTCGCGATTTTAAAACTCGTAATACTTCAGTATTTGCCGGAGTTCGTGTGGTCCTAAAACGAGCCGCACACTTGCTTAGGAGTTTTGGTTCCTGTCCTCTATTTGGGGGGCTTGGTAAGGACAACACTTTTAATTACAACAAAAGCCACTGCTGTGACTCGAGGTGAAGCACAGACACCACCCGCTTCCTTCGGCCGACGCGCAGCGGCAAGGCAAACGCCCCTGACGCAACGCGCAGCCCTTGTGACGCAACACGCAGTCTCCGCCATGCAACGCCCCCCCCCCCCGGCCCCGCCCAAGGTCGTCCAGACGTGCCGTACGCCCACCCACAATTCCCGCTGCGTGCTGCTGTCCCGCCGCCGCCTCTGCCGCCGCCCGTTACGGCTCCCGCCGCTGGGGACATGTTGCAGAAACCGAGGAACCGGGGCCGCCCTAACACCCAGGCCGAGAGGGAGAGGGACTGGGCCCGTGGCGCCGCGGAGGAGGCCCCGAGCACCTCCCGCGGGGCGGGAGGCTCCCAGGAGGCCCGGGGCACGTCGTCGCAGGGCGGCCGCCGGGCCGAGGCCTCCCCCGAGGTGGGGCCCAGGTCCCAGCAGCAGCTGGAGCTGAAGGTGGCCGAGCTAGTGCAGTTCTTGCTGATTAAGGACCAGAAGAAGATCCCGATCAAGCGCACTGACATAGTGAAGCACGTTATCGGGGACTACAAGGACATCTTCCCTGATCTCCTTAAACTGGCTGCCGAGCGCCTCGAGTATGTCTTCGGGTACAAGCTGGTGGAACTGGAACCCAAAAGCAATACGTACATCCTGATCAACACTCTGGAACCGGTGGAGGAGGATGCTGAGGTGAGAGGCGATCAGGGCACGCCCACCACCGGCCTCCTGATGATTGTTTTAGGTCTCATCTTTATGAAGGGCAATACCATCAAGGAAACGGAGGTCTGGGACTTCCTGCGTCGCTTGGGGGTGTACCCCACAAAGAAGCATTTAGTTTTTGGGGACCCAAAGAAACTTATTACCGAAGAATTTGTGCGACAGCGTTACCTGGAGTACCGGCGGATACCCCACACTGATCCTGTAGACTATGAATTCCAGTGGGGTCCCCGAACCAACCTGGAAACCAGCAAGATGAAAGTTCTTAAGTTTGTGGCCAAAGTCCATAATCAAGATCCCAAGGACTGGCCAGCACAGTACTGTGAGGCTTTGGCAGATGAGGAGGCCAGGGCCAGACCTGAGACAGGTGGCCCCACTCCCTCCTCTTGAAGTCTGAGAGAGATTTGAGCTCCAGAGGAGGTGTGAAAGGCACTGGGTGATGGGGTAGGGGGGTGGGAGGGAGCATATTTCTGTAACACTCAAATGTGTGTGGCTTTAGGATGTGTTTGCAAACTTCTGTTCTCTTTTAATGTTGTAAGTTATTTGGTTCCAGCTTTTCACTTATAAAAATATTAGGAGAGGATTTTTTGTTTTAACTTGTGTTATTGTCTGTGTATTTTGGCATAAAAATTTTGCTAGCTTTATGCAAGTAATTGGAAAACATTGCACCATGATCTGGAACAGGTGTTTAAGAAAGAACACATTGGTCAATTGCTTTGGCGCCAAGAAAGTAAAAGCAAAGTGACTACTATCTGGTGTCTTAACTACCCAGTTTGTAAGTTAAAATAAAAGCCTTTATAAATTAAAAATAAAAATGTAATTGCTTATACTTTTTTTTTACCTTAAGACGGCTATTATATATTTATATATTTTCTATGTATATAAGCATTACGCATCATCTAAGCAATGTGCATATTGTATTTTCTCCGAATAACAATTTTTTATATTCATAATTCTTACCTCTGTGGCCAACCATTTAGTTCCATTTAGGTTTTTTTTCCTGCTATAGTTGTAATAAATACAGTATCTTTGAAGCAGTTAAGCACTGTGCATTTTTCAATCGTGATTCATGAGATTAATTTCTTGACTCAAAACCAGCATCTTAAAAACAGGTTTTTTTCTTGCTACAGATTATTAAGGTAAAAGCGTTTTGTAGAAGTTGCTTTACTTTTGTGTGTGTATGTGCATATTGCATCACAATCTAAAATACATTTCCTACTGGATATAAAAAAGTTGATAAAACTGTTAGTGATTAACCATACTTAGGAATCTGACTACCTGGGTTTAGATACTGGTTTCACATAACTAGCTATATGAGCATGTTACTTATATACAGGTGTTTTCTCACCTGTAAAACAAGCTCACGATGCCCATGTTATGTGTGGTAATGTGGTAATTTGATATTGGAAGTGTATGTCAAGTTCTTGGCACAATGCCCGGTGTGGAGGATTTTAGTTGTTAACTTTGTTCCTTAATTTTTTAAATTTGTTTTTTGTTGCTTATTTATTTATTTTGAGAGAGAGCAGGGGTGAGGCAGAGAGAGAGAGAGAGAGAATATCCCAATTAGTCTCTGCACTGTCAGCGCAGAGCCTGACCAGGGCAGGGCTCGAACTCATGAACCTTGAGATCATGACCTGACCCGAAACCAAGAGTCAGAGGCTTAACCTGACTGAGCCACCCAGGCACCCTAATATTTTAATCTTCTTGGTTTGGAGCAGTTAAATTTTTTTTTCAGGTTTTCTTTCATTATCTTCTAAATCATAGAATAGGAGTTACTGGTTCAAAAGTTACGACAATATTCTTCTAGCCTGATTCTATTGTGTGGTTTCGTGGGAAAACATAACTCATGGTATATTGTGAGTATAGCCCACATAAAGTAAAACAGGACAGTTAGACCTAAGATCTCCCCTGGGCTTGAGAGCTAATTTTTTAGTGGAAAGGATATGGGTTTTGAGGTTGTCTGACAAATGGAATTTGAATTCTGGCTCATACTATGTCAGCATGGTGACTTGGGGTCGATTTTAAGTTTTCTGAATTTCAATTTATCTGTAAGATCAGAAAAACAGTAACTATATTATAGTTTGTTATATGTATTAAATGAATATGAAGAAAAGAGCTCAGTCTCCTCTCATTCCTCCATAGCTTCTGGCAAAATGTTGTTTATATTCAGAGATTCAACAAATAATTATTCAGTGAGTGAGTAAATTTAATTGTTTGGGGGTAAGGTACTACAAATTAACCCCAAAATGAGATAAGTACTTCAGTTCAAAAAAATGTGGATTTGATCAACACTGGACTGCCATCTAGAAGCGTCTATGGTGGGTTTGTAGTGGTATGACAGAATGTGATAGGCTAATTGTTTTTTTTGTTTTTTTTTTTCATTCTGTTAAATTGGAATTTGCATTTATTTCATCAGTTAGAATATAATTGGTGCTTGAAGGCATTTCTCCTTGGTTTGCATTTTATTTCAGTGTATAAATTACCTCGCGACTAAGCATCCTGCTTACTGGTCCCTCACCTCACTGACTGCTTTCCCCTCTGGAGTGTTTTAACACTGGCATTTTCCTCCGTATGTGAAAATTATCATTACCCAGCACCCACTGTCGGTTATGTCTGAGGCAGATATCTTCTCCCAACACTTTTCTATAGAGATGTTAGCCATTTACCTTTAATGAGTTACCGTTTTGTTTCAGATTTTATTTTTTAAAGTTTTTGTTTATTTATTTATTTTAAGCAATCTCTACAGCCAACATGGGGCTCAAACTCTCGATGGGATCAAGAGTTGAATGCTTCCAACTGAGTCAGCCAGACACCCCCATTGTAAAATATAAAACATTACAGACCAGATCAAGCCCTTAGAGGTTATACCCTTCCCGGAGGTGTCTAAAGTTTGTGGGTATCATTCCATTGTATGATTTAACACTTTTACCATGTATGTGTATATACATGAACAATATATAGTAGTATTTTGTAAGCTTTGATGACTTATATATGGGGTATCATACTGTACCCTTTTGCAACTTGGTGTTACAACTTACCCTGTTTTTGACATTTAGCTACAAAGATCTGATTTATTCATTTTAGTTGTTCTTTCATGTGGAAAAAAAGTAACTGTTTACTCATTTCCTAATGGTTAGACCAGTTCTTTCCAATTTTTTGCTATTTGCCTGCAGTATATAGTGCTTCCTTGTACATGTGAGTTTCTCTAGCCAGAAATAAATTGAGCAATCATGGGGCATTGCCAAATTGCTCTTGAACTTGTATTAAGTTACAATCCACTAACATTTTATAGTTCTTTTTCACTGACCCACCCTCCTACTTCATATGAAAATTTGTCCCTTCCAGCTGTATAGTGGGTATGTAGTGATAGTTTATTGTACTATTAACTTGCACCTCTTGTTTACTAGTGACGTTAAGTATCTTTTGTTTGGGGTTTTTTTGCCATATTATTTTGTTTTTTTATCTGTTAGACCTGTTTTTTAATGATTTGTAAGATTTCTTTATATGTTCTGTGTATATTACTCCATTGTCATATCGTGCAAATAGCATGTCACTTTTCATTTTTTCTTTTGTCATGCAGATGATTTCATTTTATTGTGTCGAAATCATCAATGTAGTGCTTTGAAAAAAAGTCTCCCTAATCCTGATAAGTGTTAAAATTAATAAGTTAAAATTAATAAGTTAAAATTTTTGACTTACATACACATTTTTTTTTTAAGTTTATTTATTTTGAGCAAGAGATAGAGTGCACGCACTGAGTCAGGAAGGGGCAGAGAGGAGAGAGAGAATCGTAAGCAGGCTCTGTGGTGTCAGTGCAGAGCCCTTTGTGGGGCTTGATTTCATGAACTGTGAGATCCTGACCTGGGCTGAAATCAGGAGTCAGAGGCTCAACAGAGTCACCCAGTCACCTCACATTTATGTTTTTAATCTTTTTTTGTATCATGATTTGAGGTATGGATATAGTTTTCATATTTTTTCCTATACAGATTGCCTAGCATCAATTTCTCATAGTTTATCCTTTCCACACTGATTGATAACATGTTCTCTTATTATAAAGCCATAACTCATATAAATAAATTTATGTCTAGGACCAAATTGATTTATTTGCTATCTCTTTGCCAATGCCATGCTATTATAATTCTATAGCATCATAACAAGGGTTTTTTTTCTCCTTTTCCACTTCTTATACCTTTTATTTTAGTCTTTTTTGCAGTGGCTGGAACTGCAATATGTTTTTGAAAAGAAGTGGCAACGTAGACTTTAAGAATGTTCCTGATTCCTTGTTCCTGATTTTAAAGGGAATCATATTTAAAGTTGTACATTAACTAGGTTTGCTTTTAATTTTTTCCCCAACAAATATCTTTAATTGTGTTTTTATATTCCCCCTTTCTAGCTTGCCTAAAGATGTTTAAAAAACTTATGCATAGCTTTTTAAATTTGTATCATGCTCTTTATTAATCTGCTAATGTGATTAAATTTTTATTTTTACTCTCTAAGTTCAGTATACTTTTTGATAACAGTTTAGTGTAACAACACTGATAGGTTTTTCTGATATCTGACCATCCTGCAAATCTTCTTGTGAGTGATACATATAAAAGATAGTTTTTTTATTTGCTAAAAATTTCTAAATTTTATGTCTTTGGTCGTAAGGGGAATTAGCCTGTAATTTTCCTATATTTTATTGTCATTATTGGCTTTGAGATTACACTTATTTATTTTAATTTTTTAATGCCCATACTTACAGAAAAGTTGCAAGTACAGAGCAAGGAATTCCACCACCCCCCCCCAACTATTTGAATGCGTTAGTTATCATGTTTCTTTAGTCTCTTTCAATTTGCAAACAGTTCCTTAATCCTTCCTTGACTTCCATGATCTTGACATTTGAGGACTACAGGCCGTTATTTTGTGGAACATCTGCAATTAGGGTTTGTCTGCTATGCTTTGTGATCAGATTCAAGTTATGTATCTCTGGCAGGAATACCACAGAAGTGATGGCAGTGTTTTCTTTTCGGATCCTATCAGTGGCACAAAATATTAATTTGTCCTATTATAATCTTGATCACTTTGGTTGAAGAGATTTTGTTTTTTGGGGTTTTTGTTACTGTTTTGTTTGTTGTTTTTTTCATCATTCCTCTCTACTGTGAAATTGTTTTGTTTCTCTCTATAATAAATCAGTAAGTTGTGTGGAGATACTTTGAGACTTTGTAAAATTGTATTCCTCACCAAATTTTCAGTTTATTCGTTGTCTATGTTTATCTGTATCTGTGTAGACTCATGGGTGATAATCTTGTACTATCATTATTTGATACACAAATCATCCCTGATTTGGCCAGTAATAACCTTTTTCAGCTGGCTTATGTGTCTTCAGCCCACCCCCATCATTCTGAGACTTCCTAACTTTCTGGATCTGTCCACTATCTACTGAAAACTGTGGGATTACATTAATAATATCATTTCCACTCTAACACCACAGTGTTTATTCTAGCTTTTCCCCTCTCTGTCTTTGTATTTATCTTGTCCAACAATGAGCAACTTAGATCCTGTTATTCTTATAATGCTTATTTGATCAATCCCCCTATAAATAACAAGTCTCCTGTTGTGGCTGCCATACCCTCCCACATGGGGATGCCCTTTGCCCCCCAGTGCTGAGCTGACATCCTGCAGGAACTACCCTTCTGGGCATGCACCCTCCTCACAATGTTTGAGCTCTGGCTCCCTCCTGGGGCTTTTGCCTTTCTTCTCCCATATATGTATCTTGCACTGTTACGCTTCATGGCTTTAGCACCGAATTGCCCAGGAAATAGGAAATATTATTCTGTTCTCATAAATGAGTTGGGCTGCTTTTCTTTTGCCATATTATATAAGGATTACATGTTTTTTAAGGTTTTGAAGAAATCCACCTGTAAAATTCTCTGGGCCTGGTGTTTTTGCTGGGTAGATTTTTAACTACTGCTTTTATTTCATTAATAGGATGTTCAAGTTTTCTCTTCAGATTACTTCTGGTCACTTGTATTTTCTAGAAAGTGTTTTCATCAGTTTTCTGATGTATTAATATAGAGTTCTTAGTATTTTCCTTTCATTTAAAAATAATTTTATTACATCTTCACTTAATATCCACTTTTGCATTCTCAGAATTATTTTTGCTTTCACTCTTCTTTTCTCCACCCCCCCCCCCCCCCCCCCCCCCCCCGCCCAGCCAAAGCCAGTTTTGCCAGGAGTTTTGGTTATCTGGGGTCCATTGAGATTTCATATGAATTCTAGTAAGGGTTTTTTATGTTGATTTATTTTTCAGAGAGAGAGAGAGAGAATGGGTGTGTGAGCATGAGTGTGGGAGAGGCAGAGAGAGAGGTAGAGAATCCCAAGCAGGCTCCACACTGTGAGTGCAGAGCCTGACATGGGGGCTTGAACTCACAAACCGTGAGATCATGACCTGAGCCGAAACCAAGGGTCAGATGCTTAACCAACTGAGCCACGCAGGTGCCCCGATTTTAGTGTTTTTGAAAGAACATAAATTCTTGGTTTATGTCAGCACATGGCTTTACTTTTAGCATGTAAATAAAACATTTTCATTTATTCCATAACTATATAGAGAATTGTCAAGTGTTCTAAGGATCCTATTATTATGAATATGTGATGAGAAAACTAGGATTTTTAATTATTTCCTTTCCATTTAGTGAACAGAACATGTATTGAATTGGCCATCTTGTGGCTCCATTGTAGTTTATCCAGCCTCGGGATACTCCAGAGTTCCTGAATGTCAAAATCATGTTCTCTGGTTATAAATTGACAAGTCCTAAGGGTAGTCAGGGGGAATACAGTGGGCTTCCATACACATTTGTTTTCTTTGTTCTGATTTATATGGGTGGAAGCAGATTTGAAAAAGTTTAAGTGTTATACCATATGAATAAATGACATAGAAACTTCTATAGAGTTACTGTAATGACACAGCTGATATCTAAAGATGAATTGGAAGTGAAATTTAAAGGAAAAAGATGGTCTTTTAGGGTAACAGAACAGCACAGTGACTTCATTGGCAAATCATTTTTCATGGTAGTTACTTCATTTTGTACATTTGTGAGCTTTTCTTGTTTTCTCACTGGGAAATAGCAAGCTTACACAAGTACCCTATAAAACTTAAAAATGCATTTTCCGTATTTGGCAAATTAGATTCTCATTTTAGCCATTTTTTTTAAAGTAACAAATGTGTCATTGTTTCTTGCCCTTATATAGGAGATGTTATAGTTAAAGTAATCAGCCATGTTATGGGCTTTGTGGAGGTAGCACTAATTCCTAATTACTGGGCTGTAATTCTTAAGAGAAATTACTGAGTTTATGACAACTGTAGTCATCATTTGTTGGATTTTTCCCCATGTGCTGCCCTGCATTTGCATTTAGCCCATTACATACTCAGACCCACTTACCTATCTCGTTTACTAATACGTGATGCATTTTGTTTCATAAGTTATGCTTTAAAGGACTAATTAGCTCTTATAGTTTCAAAAAAATGTCATTGTTAGATCAATAATCTGCCTGAATACTCAGATCCCTGTTAACAACTTAATTTTTCCGTCTTGGTCTCAGATATTCAAAATTGTTTTCCTATTCTAGGGCCAAAGTTCATGGAATCAAAGTGGAATTTTAAATTATTCTGCCACAAAGTATCCATAGCTCTGTGGTCACGAAAATGTGTGTTCATTGCTTGCTTGAGATTGGACTGAAAGTTTTGAAAATCTAAGTAGAAGAGTTTTATATGGACTAGAATTATATCTTGATATCCATGTTTAAAAACTAATTTGGTTCTGTACTAAAGCTTGGAATTGGGTCTAGGAGAGCCACTGCAGCAGTACTGATCTTTGAACATGTAAAGGTAAAGACAAAGAACCTTTCCCAGGTCAAAGACATTCCCTAAAAAATTCCAGATTGTGGGCAGAGTCTGGGTGATTTAATTGGATCTTGACTAGAGAGGAGAATGTGCATCTATCCATTTTGGCATCCACACCACTTTTTACAGCTTCTGGCCCCTGGTGGAGGCTCAAAATATGCTGAATCAGTTAATGAATGAATGGTCCATTAGTCCTTACTTGTGTAGTCATATTAATAACAGCTGACATTTAGTAATCTTGTTCTCTGCTTGGCACTTACGCAATAAGTGTTTGATGAACTGTCAAGCTGATCCTCAGTGACATTGTTTTCTCCTCCTTACTTTTTGCAGATACTTGTTTTCATTTTGATCATTGTGCAGGAGCTGCTTATGTATTTCCTCACCATAACCTTTCTTGTACTTATTCGGTAAATATTTTTCAATACCTCCTGTGTATCAGTCACTGAGAATGCAGTTGTGGGCAGGATACACACAATCTCTGCTTCTGTAAATCCAGCCTCATCTACAGGGATCAATGAAGGCTTCTCAGAAGAGGTCAATATCATATGATGGCTGAGGGATGAGTAAGAATCAAGTGAAGGAACCAAAAGGGTAAAATAGCATGTTTTGGGAAAAGAAAATAACATGAACAGAAACTTAAAGAATTCCTGGAATTAAAAGACCCTCACTATGGCTAGATGGTAGAGAATGTGGCAGGGACAGCTGGAGACAGGGTGAGGAAATAGGCAAAGGCCAGGTCAGCCATTTATAAGGTTTGTCAAGTTTTGGAAATCCAATCCAAGGAGTTTTATTAAGGCAAGGAGATGCTACTGAAGAGTTTTAAGTAGAGGAGTGATGTCATTCATTCATTCACTTATCCAACAAATATATATTAAATGCCTAGCTGGGCTCTTGGGCTAACCAGTAAATAAAAGACATCCCTGCTCTTGATAATCCATTTATATTTTAGTAAGATAATGCCAGTCCCAGACTCAAGGAAGTCAAGACTGGAGGCAGGAAGAACAAAGAAAAGTCATCCATGGAGAAGATGGTGATCATTGAAATTATAGAGTGGCACCAGTAGGGGTGGAGAGAAATTTCTTATGTAGATTTAGTAGGACTTGCTGATTTATTAGATGTGGTCAAAGTAAGGGAGGGTGAGTGGAAAATGTCTCATGGCTCTAATGTGGGAAATTAAAGAGGATGGTGATGCTAGCAGTTGAACAGCATTTCAGGAAGATCTTCCTGGGTTTGATTTTCTATGCTAAGTGAGTATGAGGAGCCTCTGAGGTACACAGGTAGAATGTTGAACAGACAATTATGTATATAATTGTACAATAGGTCTGGGAGGGAGACAAAAATAAGAACCATACATCATGTTCTTAGATAAAGTAACAGAGGGGATGTACAGTATAAGAACAATATATGGATGTTGTGGTTATTGGGGATGTTCACAAATAAGTTATTTCCTTTCAGGGCATTTGGTAGGACTGTATTTCTCCATCCCATTGGATGTTGAGTGTGGCCATGTGGCTTTTTTGGCCACTGAAATGTGAACAGATCTTGCATGTGACACCTCCAGGCAAGAACTTTAAGTTCTATAGCTGAAATGATTGTAGGAACATCACTGAACTGAAGCCTTCACTGACTTGAGTGCCTGGGTGAATTTGGGGCAAAACCCACTTGACCTGTTTTGGCCATATAATGCGAGCAAAAAACACACTTCTGTTGTGTTAGGCCACTGAGATTTTAGAGTTATTTTTAACCTATCCTATCCTGATTGATCCAGAAATCGATCCAGAAATCCCACCCTGATACAGAGGAGATTGGAAAATGACCATACACGTTATATAATGGAAAAACATTTGATAAAAGTGACTTTTGTGGCAACTTGAAGAAGCAGGCCATGCACCTAATGAACATATAACTCTAAAATTAAAGAAGAGAACCCTGGAATGAACATATACCTCTAAAATTAGAGAACAGAACCCTGGAAGTGTGAACGTTGGTGCCTGTGACTGCATCTAGAAAAACTGTCAGGAAAGAGATGAAATTGGAAAACACTTGGTTGGTATGTATTCAGTGATAAATAGAATAGAGAGAATCCAGAAGTATATAGATATGCAAGTGCTTCTGAATCCCCAACCAATAAAAAATAAAAATGAGAGACAACGGCGAATTAAACCACATTCTTGAGGCAAAGATCAAATACATGGTATAGTTGTCCTTCCCATTGTCAAAATATGGGAATGTATTAAAGTGGTTTAGGATAAAGGCTTAACTATGAGTTGGATGTCCAATATTTTAAAAAGAACAAGATGAGAGAAAATAATTTAAATGTGGTCTGTCTACCAAAAGCATGAAGACCGGAAGTACACAATCAAGTAGAGAGAGAAAGAGGAACATGATGGGAGTGTATATATATACATACACATACATATATATATATGTACATATATATATACATATATATATACATATATATACATATATATGTGTGTGTGTGTATCAAATAATATTTCATATATTTTGATATATATCAAAAATATATATAGCAATACATTATACACACACACACACATACACACACACACATATGCATGCAAATCTAAAATGTATGCCTAATGCCTAGAAAAGAAGTACACAGGTATGGCTATTGGCACATGGCACCAAATAAAATCAAATTGTATTTAGAGATTTGACCTGTCAAAGAAACCCTAGCCTGAATTTGCAAAAGTTGATGACTGTTTGAGGCTTAAAATAACCCTTAGATCCCCACCTTTTGTGAGCCAACGCCTATAGTCCATGTGGCCCAGAAGGGTACTGGAAAAGATAGAACCCCAGAGTGGAGTCAAGGTATACAGTTTCAAAATAAATGTCATTACTTTATTTACATAAAAATGATTAAAATCTTATTTTTTTCACCATGGCCAAGTGGGATTTATTCCTAAAATGCAAGGATGATTAAACACATGAAAAGCAGTGTAATATG
The DNA here is from genome assembly GCF_027475565.1 of Acinonyx jubatus. Lineage (NCBI taxonomy): Eukaryota > Metazoa > Chordata > Mammalia > Carnivora > Felidae > Acinonyx > Acinonyx jubatus. The sequence continues at coordinate 20,489,215 of NC_069386.1, forward strand.
CCACATTAACAGAATGATTTGAAGAAAACCAAAGCTTGGGGACGCCTGGGTAGCTCAGTCAGTTAAGCGTCCAACTTTGGCTCAGGTCATGATCTCGCATTTTGTGAATTTGAATCCTGCGTCGGGCTCTGTGCTGACAGCTCAGAGCCTGGAGCCTGCTTCAGATTCTGTGTCTCCCTCTCTCTCTCTGGCCCTCCCTCACTCACACTCTGTCTCTCTCTGTCTCAAAAATAAACATTAAAAAAATGTGAAAAAAGTTAAACAAAAAACAAAGATTGATCATCTTAGTTGATAGAGAAAAAACATTTGAAAATTCAACAACCTTTCACTATAAAAACACTTAAAAAACTAGAAATAGAAGAAAACCTTTTTAGCATAATAAAGCCAGTATAAAAAAAAAAAAAAAACCACCCACAGGTGACCTCACACTTTATGGTGAAACACTGAAAGCTTGCCAAGATCAGTAATAAGACAAGGATAACCACATTCACCACTATGATTGAGCACAGTATTGGAAATTCTAGCCAGTTAGGCAAGAAAATGAAATAAAATATATTCACACTGAGAAGCAATAAGTAAAATCATCTCTGTTACAGACGTAGATGTATCTTATATGTAGAATTGTAAAGGTTCCACTAAAAAACTCTTTGAATAAATGAATTCAGCACAGTTGCAGGATGCAAAATCAAAGTGCAACAATTGGTTGCAATTTTATACAACAGTTAACAATCTAAAAGGGGAGTTAGAATAACAATTTCATTTACAATAACACACAAAAAAGTACTTTAACCAAGTGCATGGAAGACTGCAGACTAAAGATGATAAATTTTTGTTGAAAGAAATTAAGGGATACATAAATACATGGAAAGACATCCCATGTTCATGGATTAGAAGACTAAATATTTTGAGATGTCAGTGGTGCCAGAAGTAATCTGTGGATCCTATGTCACCCATATCAAAATCCCAACATGTTTTTCAGAAATAGAAAAACTCATCCTAATATTCATATGGAATCTTAAGCAATCCCCCCAATAACCAAAACATCCTTAAAAAGAGCAAAGGTGGAGGATTCACCCTTCTTGATTTCAAAGCTTTTGAAGCAATGTTAATCAAAACTGCATGGTACTGGCATTAATGACAGACATGTAGACCGATGGAATAGAATACAAAGCCAAGAAATAAACCCTCACATATATGGTCAAATGATTTTGGACAAGGGTGCCAACCATTCAATGGGAAAAAGACAGCCTTTGCAACAAATGGTGCCAGAAAACTGTATATCCACATGGAAAAGAATGAAGTTGGATCCTTACCTTACACTGTATATAAAAAATAGCTTACAGTGGATTAGAGACCCAAACATAAGCACTAATAATATATAACTCTTAGAATAAAACATAGAAATCTTTATGACATTGGATTTGGCAATGATTTTTTGGATATGGCAAGCAACAAAGCAAAAATAAATAAATGGGACTTTATTAAAATTTAAAACTTTTGTGCATCAAAGGAAAATCAACAGAGTGAAAAAGCCCTCAGAATGAGAGAAAATTTTTGAAAATCACATATATGATAGAGGATTAATATCTAAAATGTATAAAATTAGTATTCAGAATATATAAAGAACTCTCACAACTCAATAACCCCACATAAATCACCCCAAGTAACCCAGCTGCAACAATGGACAAAGGACCTGAATGTATACCTCCAAAGACTTCCAAAGAAGATATGCAAATGACAAGCACCTGAAAAGATGCTCAATATCACTAATCAATTAGGAAGATGTAAACCAAACCACATAAGATACCATTTCATATCTATTTGAATGACTTTTATTAAAAAACAGAAAATACAAGTGTTGATGAGAATGTGGGGGAAAAGCAGAACCTCTGCACATTGTGCATTGGAATGTAAAATGGTTGTAGCCATTCTGGAAAACAGTATGGTGTTCTCTCAAAAAATTAAACATATAATTACCATATATGATCTAGCACTTCCACATCTGGGTATATATCCAAAAGAACTGAAAGCAGTCACTTGAACAGATATTTGTACACCTATATTTATAGTAGCATCATTTACAATAGCCAAAAGTGGAAGTAACCCAATTGTCCTATGGCAGATGAAAAGGTAAAGGAAATGTGGTATATGCATAGAAAATAATGTTGCTCAGCCTTAAAAATAGAAGGAGGGGTGCCTGGGTGGCTCAGTTGGTTGAGTGACCGATTGCAGCTCATCATGATCTCACCATTTGTGAGCTCGAGCCCTGCATCAGGCTCTCTGCCGTCAGCGTGAAACCTGCTTCAGATCTTGTCTCCCTCTCTCTCTGCCCCTCCCTTACTCATGGGCAGGTGCTCTGCTCTCTCTTTTTCAAAAATAAATAAACATTAAAAACAAAAAAGGAAATTCTGACATGTGCTACCATGTGGATGAAACTTGAAGACGTTATGCTAAGTGAAATAAGCAAACACAAAAGAAAAAATTCTGTATGATCCCACTTATATGAGATCCCTAGAGTGGTCACATTCATAAAGATAGAATGCAAAACAATGGTTGCCAGGTTCTGAGAGGAAGAGTGAATGAGGAGTTATTGTTTAACGAGTATGGAGTTTCAGTCTGGGAAGATGAAAAAGATCTGGAGATGGACGGTGGTGATGGCTGCACAACGATATGAACTTAATGCCACTGAACTGTATGCCAAAAAATCATTAAAATGGTACATTTCATGTTACGTACACTTAATCACAATAAAATAAATAATTAAAGCATGGTAAATTTTTTTGGTATGTGTTTTACTGCCATTTTTTAAAAGAGTAAACATGAAAAAAAATCTGTTTTTTTGTTTTTTTTTTTTTTTACTTCCTAGCATCATCTATATAGTTGAGCACTTCCTGTGTCTCAAAATAGCCTCTTTTCTTGGCTTCTGTGTAGATTGCTGTCCCAATGTTTTCAATAATAATTTTTGAGCTCAATTTTGAAACTTTTCAGGCCAGTTTATGTATAAATGATTTGAATGATATTATGGTACTGTTGTGACATCTAATATAGAAAATTAATGCTGACCTATTCTGTGAAGTTAAACCTTCCCAGGGGTTGCTGTAAGAATCCATAGCTACTAGAATCATTGCAGAAATATTATTAACATGAACTTGAAATATTTCCTAAATTAACAAAACATCCTCTTTTTTTTCTATCCTGTCTGTGTATTTTAAAGGAAAAATAGGGGTGCCTGGATGGCTCAGTCGGTTTGGCGACCGACTTCGGCTCAGGTCATGATCTCATGACTTGTGAGTTCAAGCCCCGTGTCGGGCTCTGTGCTGAGAGGTCAGAGCCTGGAGCCTGCTTCAGATTCTGTGTCTTCCTCTCTCCTCTCCTCCTCCCACCTTGTGTTCTATCAAAAATAAATAAACATTAAAAACAATTTTTTTAAGGAAAAATAAATTTTGCTACATTTGGTGGAAATACACTACATTTATGGGTAATGAATGGCAATAATGATTTTTTTCTATATTTAATTTAGCCAAAACTTTTTAGGTACTAATAAAATATTAAGACTTTTCACTTTTATATATTGCTGGTAGGGATGAAAAATGGTACCACTTCTGTGTTGGAGAATTTGGCAGTGTCTAGCAAAATTAAATATTTATCTTTTGATGCAACAATCCTACTTCTAAGAATATATCCCAAAGTCATACTGCAATCATTTAAAAGACGTATGAATATGGCTGTTTATTGCAACACTATAGTAAAAAATAAAAGACCAAACAACTCAAATGTTCATCAATAGGAACCTGGTTGAATAAACTGTGGTATATCTGAGCAATGAAGTACTGAACAACTATAAGAAGGAATAAGTATTCCTATGTATGCCTATTAAGTGTTCTTCACTGTACTGGGTCAAAAAAAAAGTAGATAGAGAAAATATTTATAGTATGCTATTATTTATTTACCTTTACTAAAAACCAAATAATGGAAGGATTAAATTTAAAAATAAATGGTTACCTATAGAAGAAAGGAGGGGGAACATAATGGAGATGATAGAATAAAAACTAGACTTTTTTGAGACTTCTTTTATGGATATGACTTCGGAATCCCTTTATACAATTCCAAACAAAGCTAAACTTAAAAAAAATCCCTAACAATAAAAAATGAAACCAATGAATCTGGGTTCCCAGTCAGTAGCATAACCACACATAAAAGAACCATGGTGACTCTATCACACCATAATTTGACTATTTTTTCTTGGTACAACCTACTCTAAGGATAGAAAGAAAAATCTTAAACTGTTTTCAATAATCATGTTTTTGGTGCTAGTATTAGCATTGTTATTTTTAGACTGTTGTGTGGATATCACGAGATTAAATCAGATGGATAATTGTAATGAGAAATAAGGTTTTTGTCATGGCTGAAAGGAAATAGAGATATCAGGTTGATAGAATTAAGAAAAAACCCCGTAGTTTTGAATTTGAATCAGAGGCATTAGTATGATCTTATAATATATTGTATCTAACAACTGAAAATATTTAAAACTATGACCAAGTGGCAAGGACACTTCTGGCATGAACTTCTGGCATGAAGAGTGTGGTATCTAAATACCATTCTCAATGAAAGGAAACAAGACCTACTGAAGAAATTGCTGATTCCAGGTCTGGGGCAGGGGATATGTATGATGATTCTGGAACATCTTGTCATAGCTTTCTTGAAAGCAGGAAAACTTTCAAAGTCTACTAGAATTGTGTCAACTTGAATTGACTCTATCTTGTTAATGACTCCAGTGAATTAAATGTATCAAATTTGTTTGTTTTGGGCTCATAACAAATCAAACACACACAACCCCTAAACAAACAGTACCTTTGGAGGATGCCAAGGACCGAACTAATTTTTTTTAATAAACATATATCAAAGATTATATTTGACTCATTATTTAATGAGGGAACCAGTAAAACTAACAACCAGTTCCAAGGAGAATTCAAGCTATGTGCACACATAGGCCATCAGCAATGCTGAAATAAATTTACAAATAGATGTGAAAATGGTCAGCACCCATGGGATGGCGATCATTGCATTCTACCAGACGAAATTCATTTATATTTATATTATCAAAAATAATTTACATTACTAGTCTTATTCTGTAATTTAGAGTTGTAAAATAGCTTAAAGACAATGAAAGGCACAAATAACTCAAAAGAGTGTACTAGACGGGATATCCAGTATTTTTTTTCCCATTTCAAAGTCTTTAACAAGTTTTCGTGACACTCTCTCCCCTCTTGATCATATTAATATTAAAGATTATTCTTGATTATAAGAATAATTTTGTTTAAAGTTTTGTTTCATTAGAGTTAGCCTGATTATTTACATAGGTGCATCAAGAATATTAACTAACCATTATAGGCCCAAGTTTATTTAGTAAATATAGCACCATATCAACTAATTATTTTGAAATCTGGAAAATAAAGAATTGAACATGCATCCTGGTTTTCCTATGTGAACTGTACTCTAGAGTGACAAAACAATTGATGAGGAAAAGTATTCTATATACTGATCTCTGGGAATAAAGAAGAAATGATGGCATTATAGATAGCGTTTTGGAAACACTAACAATTTAATGATCTAAGCAATCATTAAGAATGGCTGCCAACATCATAGAGAGACACATTATTTGCCTTCTATTAGTCTGAATGTTATTAAATCTCTGTGTGTAACCACCAAATTACAAGATATCCAGAGGATATGGAAATTTTAACTAATAGGAGGAGACAATCAGCAAAGTTAGGCTGTAGAAAACTCTATGGGACAAATAAACTGGTTTCTTCAATAACTTTCTTGGAAGAAAAAAAATACAATGGAGGGGAAAACCCATAAATTAAAAAAAATATCTTAAGATTTAGAACAATTAGTTTCACTATATGGAACTCCTTGTATCCTGTGTAAACTGATTCAAAATAAGATAATTAAGGAAACTTGAACTGTGAACATTTGATATTAATGAATGATTAATTTTTCTAGAGGTGATGACATTATTTTGGTTATGTTTTCAAAACCAATCTTATTTTAGAAATATTCGCTGCCATATTTAAGGATGAAATCATACAGTGTCTGATATTTACTGCAAAGTAATCTAGAGTGGAGAGGGTATAAATGAAATGCAACAGACCATTTGGTTAGTTGTTGAGTCTGGGTGATAGGTATGTGGGACTTGATTAAACTGTCTTCTCTGGTTTTGCATCAGTGGGAAGTTTTCCACAAAGAAGTTAAAAGAAATAAATTTAAAGGCCTTCTAATAAACAAACTCCTTCCATTGGTTTTCTTTAGTAATTTCTAACTTGTTATTTTCAAGACTGTATAAAACTATTTTGTAGTTTTATAGTATTTTCAAGTTTAGCCTCTAAGATATTTTACAGTGTAATTCAAATTAAAAAATAATACTGCCCTTTAAAAAATATAACTGTTATTCATACAGTTTTTTGATCAACTGAAAGCTTTTTTAAAGCCAAATCACTTTTCCTTCAAACTTCTCCAAGTGAATAATCAATTTTTTGTTTGGTTTGTTTCCAGATAACCTTTTTCATGCTGCTCTCTGCAGTGTGCGTAATGCTGAATTTGGCTGGTTCAATTCTCTCCTGTCAGAATGCTCAGCTAGTCAACTCCCTAGAAGGCTGTCAGTTGGTGAGTAATGAAATGCAAACCTTTTGATAAAGGTCATAGGCTTTGATTTTACCTGAAAGTAATTTTAAAGATAAATTTTGTTATATCCTTGGATTTATTGTGATATTTTATAATTGTGTAAGGAATTAAGTTGACTCATTTCTAAAAACTACCTTAAATTAAAAGCTGTCCTCCTTGTAAATCAGTTACGAATAGGATTTTTAAGGATCACAGTGTAATGCTGTTTTAGAACAAGTGTCTTTAGTAATGATTATATTTTGGCATTTGTTGCATTGATTTTTATCTCCACTGAATTTTTAAAAAATCAATTTTACAAGTCAATCTTAAGTGCTAAGATACATGTAAGCTTGATAATGGGTGCTAGTTCACAGTTTTTTCAATTAAAAAAGTGGATTATCTTTTAGGAATAGATCTAGGAAACTTGTAGACAGTGTGCTGTGTACATTGTAGGGGATCAATAGGTGGTTTGTTAGCTAAAACCTTCATTCCGTATCATGAGTTAGCTCCTGGTATGGTAATATGTGCTTCTGGGTGGGGCAGAAATCGAAGTGTGTCCAGTCACATTCAGTAAGGGTATAGTTTGACTCCCGATGTGACCATGGCTGCTGGATGCGAACCATTGGTATTTGTTTATTTACCTTGGAGACAACACAGGGCTACCTTTTAGAGCCATTCTCCTCCACAGCTGCCTGTGTACGTACTGGGCCCATGGTGATTATTTCTGGGAGGTCAGGAGCTATACTGAATTACCTAAAGTTTTTCTGTAGCAAGCCCGTGCTTACTTTTCCTGTGGCCATGCTGTTTGTGTTCGAAGGAACAGCTGTTGCGAAGTGCTGCTCTCTACAGTTCTTAGCAGCAAAGCTAGAAGGACTAGTGTAAGTTGGCACAGTTTCGATACAGAGGCACCTACTGAGTTCCCAAAACTAACTGTGAGAGCTTCATCTTGCTATTTTCTGTTCGGTATGGCCTAGACCACCTTGATCAGATTTCACCCCAATATGATGTACAGAGTATCCCTTGGTATGATGCAGTATTGCTTGTGACTAAGAAATGATAAAACCTGAAGTGCCTCCATCATCAGAAAGGGTCTCTTGCCAGCTTGCATCCATAACTGGGTCAGCCTCTTTATTCCTAAATACAGGGTGCTGTGAATATGATAACATCTGGCAACTGACAAGAGACTGCCCATTTTTCCTCTGATCCCCATTTTTCAATGCAAGGCCTTGTGTTTGGGAGACAGTGTTTGGGGTGATGAGACGTGCATGGAAGTCTATATCAAGCAGAAGGCCCACACCTAGTGTCCCATCTCAAAAGGCTGACTCCTGTGGGTCTTAATCCCAGACCCCATTTTCCTACATCACAAGCAGCATGAAAGGATAGAACAGGTAGATTTGGTTTCCTTTATTCCTTTCTGTCTTCAGTACCCCCCTGAATGAATTTAATGGACATCATGTACACTCATGTACTTTCACATACATCTTGGTTATAGAGCACTGTGGAATCATCAATATTTATCTGACTTTAGAGCTTAATCCTAAGCATCGCTCTGCCTTGGCTCATACATGGCAGGTAATTCCTGAATGAGATCAGTGTACCTGCTTACTGAAATGCAGTGTGTATAGTGGAGAGAGTAGTGGATTTGGAATCAGCAAACCAGGATCAGTCATGGCTTCATAACTGACTACTTATATGACTTAGGACAAATCACTTTCCCTGTATCAGCTTTACTTGTCTTTCCTGTTATGTGTGGGTATTACCTGAGCTTTTCATGAGATATTTAATAAAATAGAATGTATAAAACACATAAAAAGTATACTTATTAAAAATGTATAATTATAATATATAATTACTATATATAAAATATATAATTATAATATATAATTACAATAGAAAATTAATAATAACTATAGAAAACTTAGAAAAACAAAATACACTTGTCACCCTACAATCCAGTCTTTCCAGTCTTTTCTGTGCATATGTGTGTATGTGTATGTATTGTGCATATGTACTTGTATACATATGTGTGTGTATTTAATGTACATTTAAATGTGCTGTACTCTTCATGGAGCTTCATGATTTGGTTTTTTATTGATTGTGAACATTATTTCATGCTTTAAATTTTTCCTACAACTTTACTTGTAGTGGCTGCTCGGTATGAATGAATATAGCATTATTTATTTAACCAGTCTCTCTCTGCTTTTCTCATGTATGAAGGTTGCCATTATCTTTAAAGCTTTTGTTACATATTGACCTGCTGCCTTCTAAAAGAGTTTACCAATTTATAATCCCAATTTATGAGAATGCTTTTCTTCCCACACCCTTCCCAGCCCTGAAAATTGTTACTTTTTAAAATTTATGCTAATTTGAAATGACATAATTGCTTTAATTTGAATTCCTTTAATAAGATTGACCTTTATTTATAATTATATATATATAAGTTTATATATGTACATGCATATATGCAATTATATATGTGTGTATACACACCATTTATATTTCTTGTTCAGTGAGTCGACTGTGACCTTTACCCATTTTTAGAAGTATTTATATTAGTGATTTGTAAGAACTCTTTATATATGTAATTGTATAATTCATTTATTTTATAACCATACATACATATATATATGTGTGCATGTACCTATATGTAATTTTATATGTATATAATTTATATTTCCTCTATGAATTGACTGGGGCCTTTACCCATTTTTAGATTTAACTATCTTATTGATTTTTAAGAGAGTCTTACATTTTGAGTCCTACAGCTTGTATTGGTCAAATGTATTTCCTGGATTGTTAGTTGCCTTTTATGTTTAGTGTATTTAAATCTATGAATGTTTTCCTTTGTGATCTTATCTTGGAACCAATAAAAAGACATTCTTCCCAATATCATGTACCACCCCCCCCCTTTTTAAATATAGTTAACTCTTTTATATTCTGGAATTTGTTTAATGAATTTAGCTATTTTCCCCAAATGAGTAGCTAACTTTCCTAAAATGATTCCCTGAGTAATCTAATAATTTCCTGATTATTTGAAATGCCACCTAAATTCTAAGAGTCCTTTGGTGGCAAGCTACAAAAACTGACAAAGCCATAGGCTACTTATTGCAAAGACGATAGAGCCTATAACCAAGAGAATTAAAGATTAGGCTTGGGAACTGGCTGGTTCCAGGGAAGCTTCTGTGGATGCAGAAGCCTGTCCCAGACCGGCTACAGACACCCGGGGTTTTGTTCTGCACAAGTGAACAATTCCAGTGCTTTATAATCTCTGTCCCATTTACTCTAGAGTCAGAACCCAGAGAGAGAAAGCATTTGATAGGCATTTCTGTCAAGACAGAAATCTATGAAACTGTTCCACTAAACTGAATCCAAGGCAATTTAAGAGGTAATTCCCAAAAATGAATTTAGGTGCTATTAGGAAGGGTAGGGAGTAGGAGGAGGCAAGAAATGTATGGTAGGTGGTCAAAAAACAGCCAATATCTATTCTACCAGCATTATCATATATATGTACACATACACGTAGATACTAGTGTCTATTTGCGTATGATTGAATTTTTCATTCTCATCTCCTCCTATGTCCATTTATTTATATTCCAAACAATATTACTTTAATTACACACACACACACACACACACACACACACACACACACACACACACACACAAGAACTTGTAGGGCAAGCCCTACCCCCACTGGCCTTCCAGACTTTAACCTGCTTCTTAAAAAATATTCTTACCTATTCTTAAAAGTTTAGTCTTCCAGATGAGTTTAAATTTTTTTTGGTCAAGACTCAAAAGGAATATATTTAAGAGTTGAATTGGAATCACATTAAAATCATAGATTGTCTTGGGGTAGAATTCACATGTTAACATACCATGTTTTCCCATTCAGGAACATTGTGTGTGTTATGGTTTATCCAAATTGTTTCAAAAATCCTCTACTGCAGTTTTTGTTTTCCTTTAGGATATCTAGTATATTTCCATATCTGTATGTGTGTTTGTCTTTTTCCTCTGCATAATTAAAAATTAACTCATTTTCTCTGCATATATATAATAAAATAAAATATAAATATAGAATAGAAATATATATATTTATATATTCTAAATTTCTTTTCTATTCCAAACTCCCACCTCCTTCCAGAAAGTTTTTGGTAGCCAGACATTTTGTATGCTTGTTTTGTATATTATCATTTTTACACACATGCAAAGTCTATTCTATAAATCATTATTCACACTGCTTTTGTCAGCCAGCCATGTAACTTGGCAACACATTGTATAACAGCACTTGGAGATCTTCCCAGCTGTTAAATAGAGAGCAGCAGAGAATTCCACTGGATAGATGGATGCAGGATGACTTATTCAACCGCCACTTAATGAAGGACAGGTTAGGGGTGTTTCTAATGTTTTGCTAAAACAAACATGGCAGAGATCACCCTTTGTGCACATTCCTTACTCAACAAATAGAAAGTGGTTATTATCGATGCTGTGGGGACCAGACTAGAGTAAAGGGTACCATGGCCAACCAGAGAGGGATATGCAAGTAGATCTCGAGAAGAAATTACTAAGAGTGTCCTTTCAGACAAAGTATAAGAACTCACTTTAAATTTAGAATGTTATTCCTACTTTAACCTCCAAAGATGGGACACTGGACTCTTGCCAACAGTATATGACTGTGCCTGATTATCCAGATGCATGCAAACTTCTGTGTGTCATCAGAGATTTTTTAGTCTTTGCCAATCTGACAAAAATGTAAGATCTTAATCTGTAATTTGGATCTCTTTAATTAAAAGCAAAGTTGAGCATCTTTTACGTTTGTTTAGAAGTTATTTCTTTAGGGGCACCTGGGTGGCTCAGTTAAGTGTCCACTCTTGATTTTGACTCAGGTCATGATCTCACAGTTGGTGAGATCAAGCCCCATATTGGGCTCTGTGCTGACAGTGTGGAGCCTGCTTGGGATTCTCTCCCTCTCTCTCTGCTCCTCTCCTGCTCTCTCTCTCTCAAATAAATAGACTTTTTAAAAAAGTTATTTCTTTATTTGCTAACTGCAGTTCATTTTTATTGTCTATTCTACTGTCACGTTGTTGCTGTTCACAATTGATTTGTAAGTGCACTTTCTATATTAAGGAAACTGCCCATTTTTATATGTGTTGCAGGTATATATTTTTCATAGTTTTTTAATTCATTTCTTGACTTTTTTTGGTATTCTTGTGTGGAAATTTCATACACTCAAATTTCTTTTATTCGTTTATATATTTTTACCCTTAATGACTTCTGGTTTATATGTTTTCCCTAGAAAAGCTCCAAAATTATAAAATTATAAACAGTTTTTCCATTTTCCTTCCAGAATTTTAGGGTTTCATTTTTAAAATATTTATATGTTTCATTAATCTTAGATTTATTTTGCTATAAATATCATTATAAAATATTATTTAAAAATAATATCATTAAAAAAACACATGTGGACGTTCCATATTTCCTTAAAATTTTAGTGCTAGATATTTTAAATACCTTGTTGCTCTGGTGGGTGCATTTTTAAAATTTATTGTTTCATATTAAAAGAAGACCCTAGTGGTGTATAAGACTTTCAGTGATTTTTTTATTATTTACATTTAATGGTATGTGACACTGAATGTACAATTGAGTCTTTGATCCATAGTTTGTCAGAAGAAATAATTATAATATTGTCTCTGCTTTCCAGCGTTTTACTTGTTTTTTTGTCCTGTCTACTTATTTTGTTTAAAATTATCAAAATAACATTAGATATTAATGGTGATTCATCATTTACTTTTTGTTCCTGAATATAATGATTCACTGTCAAACATGGTACTGAGCTATAGTTTCAGGTAGCTTTTTTGTAATGTTAAGGTGATAAAATTCTATTCATATTTTACTGAGAGTCTTTTAAAAATAAAATGGAGGTTAAATTTTATAAAGTTCTTTTGACATCTGTTAAGATGATATATTTTTTATTTTGATCCATTGGCGTGGTAGATTACATTAATACTCTCAAGATTAAGCTACATGGAACATAATTGGAATGAAATCCCCATAGTCTTTTAAAATATTATTGGATTCTGTCTGCTGATATTTTATTATGATTTTTCATTTGTATTCATAAATGTAATTAATTTGTAGTTCTCATTTGTCTCCTACCCTTCCATATTTTGTTTCCTGATTATAAGTAATTTTTTATAAAAATTAGTTGAATAAATGAAATCTAAGGAATTTTCTGTTCCTTGATGAATATTGATACTCAAATGTATAATTCTCTGGGTCCAGCACTGTTTCATAAAATAATTATTTAAATGTAATTTTCTTTCTCAACGTTTATTTATTTTTGGGACAGAGAGAGACAGAGCATGAACGGGGGAGGGGCAGAGAGAGAGGGAGACACAGAATCGGAAACAGGCTCCAGGCTCTGAGCCATCAGCCCAGAGCCCGACGCGGGGCTCGAACTCACGGACCGCGAGATCGTGACCTGGCTGAAGTCGGACGCTTAACCGACTGCGCCACCCAGGCGCCCCTTAAATGTAATTTTCTATTCCACCCTTTTTTTCTATTTCTTTCTAAGCTTTTGACAGTGTCTGTATTATTAACATTTTTTCATTATGTTGGACTTTCCATATTTATTAATATGAAGTAATGCAGCGAATTGTCTCAAAAATATCTCTTGTAACATTATGTTCTTATTCCTTTTATGTGTATTCATTCTGCTGTAAATTTTCTATTTCTCTTCCATTCATGTTATATTTTTCCAGAAATGTATCTATTTTATTTATTTGATGATTCAAACTACCAAAGAAATGAAATTTTGAAAAATTTCAAAACTACAGAAGTATAAAAAGTCCTCTTTAATACCTCTTTAATGCCCTCCATAACAGCATGTACCCTTATGGAAGTTTCTATATGTAAAATCGAGAAATAGCCTCAGATCCAGTCCTTCTTTTTGACTCCTGCATTAGGTTCAATGGTTGCAAGTTGTACCAGGCCCTAACCTACAAGGCACTTAAATGGTCTCTAACTTCTAATGTCATAAATAATCCTGGAGTTCATTGTCTTATAAATAACTCTGTGGACAAGTCTGTATGTATTCATGTAGGACATTTCCTAAAAGTTGGATTGATGGCCTAAAAAGTAAATGTATTAAAATTTTTGACTGGTAATGCCTTCCAGAAAGGGTTGCATTCATACACACTTCCATCTGCAGTCTGTGGGAATGAGTGTGCCCCACTCCTGTGCCAAAGTTACATACTACCAATGTTGAAAACGTTTGCCAGTCTGAAGCATGAAGAAAGAGGTCTCCTTATTTTAATTTGCATACCCTGGTCATTAGGGAGGTTGAGCTTTTTTTTTTTTTTTTTCAGAAGCAGAATTGAATGTACATTGGGAAAGATTCTCTCTTGTTTTCAGGTCTTTCATGCCTTGAGGAAAGTCTTACACCTTTGTCAAGTGCTTAAACATTTTGTATCAACTTTATTCCTAGTTTGTTTGCAGTTTTTGATGCTAATGTCAAGGGTATTTTTCATCATTTTTTAAATAAATGATTATTGCTGTAATATAGGAAAGCTATTGATTTTTTTAAATTAAAACTTTCATTTTGAGATAATAATGGATTTGTGAAAAGTTGCAAGAAATTATGCAGACAAATCTTGTAGATTTTCCCAGTTTCCTGCATTGGTAACATCTTACAGGGTTACTGACATTGATATAGTCAAGATGCAGAACATTTCTACCACTATGAAGTTCCCTGATGTTGCTTTTTTATAGATATACTCACTTCCCTTCTACCCCTTCTCCCTCCTTAACCCTTGGCAGCCACTAGTCCACTAGAATACTCCATTTCTTTCTTTCTTTATTTTAGAGAAAGAGTGCATGAGTGAGGTAGAGGGTGGGAGAGAGAGAGAGAGAGAGAGAGAGAAAGAAAGAGGGAATCTCAAGTAAGCTCCATTCTCAGCACAGAGCCCAACTTGGGGCTTGATCCCACGACCCTGGGATCATGATCTGAGCCGAAATCAAGAGTCAGTCACTTAAATGACTGAGCCACCCAGGTGCCCCTCTGTTTTGTTTTTTTTTTTAATTTTCAAAACGTTATGTAAGTGGAATCATACAATATTTAACCTTTAGAATTGGGTCTTTTTATTCAGCATAATCCTCTGGAGATTCACTCAGGTTCCTGCACAGCCTAATAGTTTTTTCCAGTTTACTCCATAGAGCAGTATTCCACTACATGGATATGCCATCGTTTGTTTGACCATTTACCTGTGGAAGGACATCTGGACTAATTCCACTCTATTACAAATAAAGCTGCTATGAACATTCATGTAAAGTTTTTTGCATGAACATAATTTTTCATTTCTCTGAGATAGATACCCAGGAATTGCTGGGTTGTGTATGGCAGGAGCATGCTTCTTCGTCTTCTTTTTTTTTTTTTTTTTTTTTTTTGAGACACTGCCAAGCTGTTTTCCAGATTGCCAATATCATTTTACATTCCCACCAGCAGCGTACAAGAAGAGATCTAGTTTCTCTGCATCCTTGCTAGCATTGGTGTTGTCATTTTTTTTTTTTAACTTCAGCCATTCTCATGGTATGGAGTGATGTCTCATGGTGCTTTTCATTTGTATTTCCCTGATGAATAATGATGATAAACAGCTCTTCCTGTGTTTCACTACCATCTGTATATCCTCTTTGGTGTAGCATCTGGTCATATTTCATATCTTTTCCCCAATTTTTTTAATACTATTGAGTTTTGAGAATTCTTTGTATTCTAGATCTAGTCATTTGTCAAAGATGTGCTTTGTGAGTTGTTTATCCCTATTTCATCCTCTTAATAGGGTCTTTGACAGAGCGAAAGTTTTTGATTTTGATGAAGTCTGATTTATCTATTTTTGCTTTTATGGAGCATGCTTTGGGTGTCAAGTGTAAGAATTCTTGACTTACCCCTAGATCTTACTAATTTTCTTATAAGCAGGGGCAGGAACTGCATTTCCCCGGTAGGCCTCTAATTATACCTGCCTGGCTGGGAAGAGTGGGGGTGCCTCACGACTGCTCCCCAGATGGCTTATACTGACAGGGGGTGGGAGAGGGCCTCATTATTACTGTGGGGTAGAAGCCCAAGCTCTCTGTGTCGTTTCCCTCAACACTGTGGGTGGAGGGGAGCTTAGCCTTCATCTCCACATATGGGATATATGAGGCAAAAAGAAAACCCAGGAAACTCATCGCTGTTCCCTTCCCTGGGTCCTGAGGTCCCTAACCAGTCTATGCTTTTCAGAGTGTTTTAATGTACATTTTATATATAACATAGGGGTTTTGGGTTGTGTTTACAGAAATAAGAAAAGGTATATCTCTTATTTTCCAGAAGTAGAAATGCTATTGATTTTTCTTTTCTAGAACTTTTTTATTCACTCTAATAGTTTTTCCAATATATCTTTTTCATTTCCAGGTGGACTACCATATTTCTGTGAAAATAAGGGAAGGGTGTTGTCCATTTATTATGAATATTTATGTCCATATATTTTTTCTTGGCTTTTCACATTGATTGACATGGGTTTAAGTTGGCATTCAGTACCCTGCAACATAATATGCTTTTAATCTAACCACTGAGCATCATAGACACAGGGTAGGAGACATGGCAGAAAGAAGGGAGAGAGCATCTTCACACCATTAGGAGGTCCAACAGCTTAACTTGTTCATTAGCTACAAAGCTGTTTACTGCTCTCACAGAAGAGGTTCAAGTATGCACAGGCTACTTGACTCAGAGAAGCCACAGCCTCTTTCCAGCAATTGATTTTTTGTTTGTTTGTTTTGTCTAACATTTTTCATTTTTGACAGCCAGAGACAGAGCATAAGAGCAGGAGGGACAGAGAGAGGGAGACACAGAATCCAAAGCAGGCTCCAGGCTCTGAGCTGTCAACACAGAACCCAATGTGGGACTTGAATCCACAAACCATGAGATCCTGACCTAAGCCAAAGTCAGAAGCTTAACTGACTGAGCCACCCAGGTGCCCCTCCAGCAGTTGTTTTTAATCACACGTTTGTAGTCACAGAGCCCCAAGGCCTGCCTGCCAGAGTTCTCCTGATCAGGTGTCTCCCGAAGGGCAAATGAGGCAGACAGAGCATTTCCACATTGGTCTGTGGTGTCCAAGAAAGCAGTGACACCGGAAGTCAGAACTTTCAGGTTACTTTTCTCCAAGTTAATCTGGATCAGCCCAAACCCTATGTCACCTCCTACTCATGATGAGGATTTACAAGGGAAAAAGTTTGACTAATAAGAGACCTTTTTTATACCATGTTTTATTCCTGACTTTCACAGGTTTGAAAGTGAAAAGGGTTGACCTGAGAGGTCACCCTTTAGTGTAATGTTTGCTGTCAGCTTACGAGAAAGGTGCCCTTGATAACTTAACGGCACTTCTGTCTAGCCTGGCTGGCTAAGATTTTTATTTTAATCAAGAATGCATGTAAATTTTATCACCATCTTTCAACATCTGTGAAGCTGATCATACGACTTTCCTCTTTTAGCTTATTAATGTAGTGATTTGAATTAATAGGTTTTCTAATGCTGAACCAGCTTCCCATTATGGAAATAGGCCCTCCTTGATCCGGGTGCTTTTAAGGCATACATATTATTCTGCATTCAAATTGCTAATATTTTATTTAAGAGCTGTATGCCTAAATTCATACATGGGATTGGCTTACAGTTTACCTTCGGTCATAGACTTGTCCAGTTTTTGTATTGGAATTAAGTATTGGATTGGAATGCTGTACTTGGAGGCATTTGGTTCGATCTGTGTTCTGAAATGGTTTAAATAACCAAGGAATTATTCAAGTTTGTTACATCTTGGGGAGTTGATTTGGCTGCTTTTAAATTTTTTAATAGGGTCATTGTGTTATTTACATTTTCTTGGTAATTTTTGTTAATACATATCTTTCTAAAATTGTGTATTTCATCTGTTTTCTGATGTATTCTTATAAAACTATGGGTAATGTTCTTTTATAATTAAAACAGAACTGTTTAGCAAATCTATAGACATAGAAAGTAGAATGATAGTTGCCTAGGACTGGGGCCTTAAAGGAAAGTAGGGAGTTTGGGCAGAGCTTAAGGTTTATTTTTGAAGAGATAAAAATGTCCTAGAATGGATTGTGGCTGCACAACTCTGTCAAGATATTAAACACCAATGAATTGTAAACTTTTCTTGAATTGTATGTGATTTGTCCCTCAATAAGGCTGTTATAATTCTAAAAGTCTTTTGGTTGATATGTTTTCTCTGATTTCTTTTTTTTATAATGTTTATTTATTGAGAGAGAGAGAGAGAGAGAGAGAGAGAGAGAGAGAGAGAGAGAGAATGAGCAGGGGAGGAGCAGAGAGAGAGAGATAGATTCCTAAGCAGGCTCCATGTTCAGTGCAGAGCCCAATGTGGGGCTCGATCTCACCACCTTGAGATTATGACCTGAGCCAAAATCAAGAGTCAGACACTTAACTGACTGAGCCACCCAGGGACTCCTATTTTCTCTGATTTCTAATGCCAAATTATATTTCCTCTCCCTTGATTTAAGGCTTTTTTTTTTTAATGCTTATTTATCTATTTTGAGAGCATGCATGTGCACACCCCAGCATGGGACAGAGAGACAATTCCAAGCAGGCTCCAGTCCACACTTCCAGCACAGAGCCTGAAATGGGGATCAAACCCACAAACTGTAAGATCATGACCTGAGACAAAACCAATAGTCAAAGCTTAACCAACTGAGCCATCCAGTTGCTCCAAGTTTATCTTTTTTTTTTTTAGTTGTTTTTCCTCAAAGACCCAGCTGCTAGTTTTGTTAATCAAGATGTGTTGTTTTGTTGACTGTGCTTTTTTTTAAGTATTAGCATTTTTTTTTTTTTGAGTGAGAGAGAGAGAGAGAGCAAGATGGAGGGAGAAAGAGAATCCCAGGCACACTCCACACTCAGCACAGAGCCTGATGTGGGCTCTATCCCACGATGCTGGGATCATGACATTAGCCAAAATCATGACTTGGACTCTCAGTTGACTGAGCCACCAGGTGCCCCTACCATCTTTATTTTGTTAACCCCCTTCTGCTTTCCCAAGGAATATTATGTTTATTTTCTACCTTTTATACTTAAGTGCCAGGGGTACTACTGATAACCCAGTGCTCTCACTGAGTTTCACTGAATTACACTGAAATTGTAATTTCATTTTTGCTTTGCTATTTAAGCATTACTTAAATTTATGTTCTTAAGTTCTAGGTAGCTAGAGTTTCTTTCTTTCTTTTTTCTTTTTTTTTTTTTTTTGCTGTTTTTTTTTACTGTTGATTTCCAATACTATTGCATGAGAACATGTGTTTTCTGAACATATATATGTATGTATGTATTTTCTCAGTGTGTAGGATTCAAAATTCATTCACACATTTTTGTGTGGAGAGCCTCTTAAGATATAAATTCAATCACGTGCTTTCCATCACACATAGGATGCTGTGCAGAGAGCCCTCCTTGTGGCCTGTGAGCTCTTTGATGTGACCCCTCCTGCTTCCTATTCCTTTGGAGCCCTCCTGGCCCACTCCTCCTCCATGGAGCCTCTAGTGATGCCAACCCCCCAGCTTCCCAGTCTTCCCCTAGGCCTCCCGCATGTCTCCATACTCCTACAGCCTCCTGTGGTGGTCCTTAACATCCCCTCACCCTCCCTTACAGCTAACCCTGGTACAACCCCCCCTCACTATATTTCCCCCCAAACTTCCCATGCTGTCCCTGGGCTTCCCCCACTCCTCACCCCAGCTTTCCCAGGATGCCCTTCGGTCCCCCCACTGCACCCTGGGCCCAGCAGAGGGAGTCCTGGGCTCTTGCTCACCTGGGCTGCTCTTAGTGCTGCACTCTCTGCATGGGCTGTTCTTCCTCCAAAGTGGCCAGTGGGAGGTTCCTTTTTATGCTCTAGATTCCAGAATAAGCCGTATATCCCCTGAAGGGCCTTCCTGGACCACCCTATCCCAGAGGTTCCCCACCTGTGTTATTCTTTCCCTAGGGCATTCCGTTTTCCTCTAGAGACTGGCCTTCCCCCCCCCCCCCCCCATCATTTCCTACATGGCAAAGCAACAGAGGGGAAACAGCCACAGCTGTGTTGTGCCTTGTCCTACATCCAGGGCCTGGTGCCGTGCCTGGCCCAGAGCGCCTGTGAGTGAGTCAATCAGTGAATGTCTCCCGGCTGCTATTTTCCTAAGAGCCCGGGGGGAAGATAAAAAATCATTTTGGGATTTTAAGTAAACATGCTGTTTTAGGTTAATTACAACAAAAAGCATTGTTGGTTTCAAAAGCCTTTTAAAATGCCTCATCACGTTTTGTTTCATTGGAGGCTGTTCATACAATGAAATATTACAGAATCAAACATTTGCTTAAAGATCTTTTTCTAGGCCTTTTTTTTTTTTTTTTGGTTCATTCTGCAAAAGTTTTGGATTTAGTTTCACACTTTTCTTGCTCTTTTTAAAAATGTATTTTTGGGGCCTCTGGGTGGCTCAGTCAGTTAAGCATTCAACTTCGGCTCAGGCCATGATCTCACAGTTCACGAGTTCAAGCCCCGTGTCTGTCTCCATGCTGTCAGCTCAGAGCCTGGAGCCTCCTTCACATTCTGTGTCTCCTTCTCTCTCTGCCCCTCCCCCTCTCCCGCTCTGTCTCTCTTTTTCCCTCAAAAATAAATAAACATTTAAAAAAATAAATAAAAATGTATTTTTCATTGAAGTATAGTTGACATACAATGTTGCATTAGTTTCAAGTGTAAAACAGTGATTGACAGCCCTGTGTGTTCTTACATTGCTTTTAAATGAAAGCATAACAGAATGCTCTTCAAATGCAGATCAGTACAACATAATGCATTATGTGTGTTGGTAAGTATTTCGTCTTAAATGAGAAGACACTGTTTGCCTTTTTTAATATGAAATAAAACATTAATAGATTCTTGTTATAAAAGATGCAAGCAATACATAAATTAGAATAAAAATGAAAGTTCCTCCCTCACTCTCTGCCTCCCACTCCCTGCCACACTGGGTAATTACTTTATGAGGCATCTAACTCTCTTTTTGTGCATTCATATTTATGTGCATCTCTGTGTACATGTATGTGCACAAACATACAGTTTTTCTCACATAGTTTTTTTTTTAACGTTTATTTATTTTTGAGACAGAGAGAGACAGAGAGAGACAGAGCATGAACGGGGGAGGGTCAGAGAGAGAGGGAGACACAGAATCTGAAACAGGCTCCAGGCTCTGAGCAGTCAGCACAGAGCCCGACGCGGGGCTCGAACTCACGGACCGCGAGATCATGACCTGAGCTGAAGTCGGATGCTTAACCGACTGAGCCACCCAGATGCCCCAGTTTTTTCACAGAGTTTTAAAAAATAAACTTACATACTTAAAAATTTTTTTAATGTTTATTTATTTTTGAGAGAGGGAGACAGAGTGTGAGCAAGGGAGGGGCAGAGAGAGAGGGAGACACAGAATCCAAAGCAGGCTCAAGGCTCTGAGCTGTCAGCACAGAGCCTGAAACGGGACTCAAACTCAGGAACCGTGAGATCATGACCTGAGCCAAAGTCGGACACTTAACTGACTGAACCACCTGAGAGCCCCTAAACTTACATACTTTTGCCTCATTTCCCTCCTTGGTAATATTTAGACATTTTCCCTGCTCAATGATATTATTTCAGACATTTGGGTGGAAGTACATAATTGACCCTTGAACATCATGGGTTCATTTATACAAGGGTTTTATTCACTAGATACAGTACAGTACTGTAAATGTACTCTTCCTCTTCCTCATGATTTTCTTAATAACATTTTCTTTTCTCTAGCTTACTTGAGTATAAGAATACAATATATAATTCATATAACATACAAAATATGTGTTAATCAATGGTTTCTATTATTGGTAAGGCTTCTGGTCAACAGCAGGCTACTGGTAAAGTTTTGGCAAACTTAAAAGTTTCATGTGAATTTTGGACCATGAAGGGTGGGTGTTGGCAGCCCAACCCCCCTGTTGGTCAAGGGCCAACAGTATAAAGGGAGTTCCTCATTCTTTTAAAGGCAGCTGTGTGCACTTCCCATAATGCACCATATTTACCTGTGCTGAGAGGCAGTTAATTCATGCCCACTGTTTTGCTATCACAGACATGACCAGAGTAAACATGCATTTTTCTCCTTGTTTTTGATAAATTTAAATATAGTCAGGTACTAACTTTATTAAGAAGAAAATAGGAGTGTTAGTTGGCTCAGTCAGTTAAATGTCTGACTTCAGCTCAGCTCATGAATTCAAGCCCTGTGCTGACAGCTCAGAGCCCAGAGCCTACTTCGAATCCTGTATCTCTCGCTTCTCTGCCCCTCCCCCGCTTGTGCTCTGTCTCTCTCTCTCTCTCTCTCTCTCAAAAATAAACATTAAAAATTGTTTTAAAAAAGAAAAACGTAATCTCCATCACTGTAGTACAGAGTGGATTAAAATATTTTTCCTACTTAGAATTGCCACAGGAACTAGACATTTAAGTGGAAAATTTCATAAAAGATCTATATTTAACTCATTTTAATAGATGTTTAGATATAATCTTAAAATGTGCTCTTTGTTATTTTTATACAAAACGAGGACTGATTGCTATGTGATGATAGCAATGGAGGTGATCACTGAGTTTCTTGAGCACTTGTTATGTTGAAGGCACTCCTCTGAGCACATTATATATGTTTCATTCACTTATTCCTGACAGCTAGGAATAGGGGACAGGTACTATTTTATCTCCACTTTACAGGTAGGGATATTGAGACCTTGGGAGTTAGATCATAGAGGTAGCTGGTGCTGGCTTCAGTCATCCAAAGCCCATAACCACTGGCAAATCATTACATTTCTGTTTTACATAACATTTTTGCTTTAGACTGATACTAACAGCTAAAAAAGGAGGAGAGGATGAGAAGCACCAGAAAGTGGAGGTAAAGCTTATGTCTTATTTATTTTTGGTCAAGTAAATCATTGACTACATGGGAAATACTTTCCTATATAGACAAGAATTTCAAGGAACCTAAAGCATAGTTTATATGTCACAAGAAAGAGAAGTGAAAACTGCACACTTTTATAAGAACTGTGAGCTCTCCTCCAGCCACATCAAGCATGTAACTGGGAGAAGTATCTTTCCCTGTAAGTAAACAGTAACATGAGTTGTGTTGTGTTTATCCATGATCACACCACTGTTTTTCTGACCCTAGGTCCTTTTTAATTAGATCCATCACACTGCAGGGACAGTGGGATATATTCTTGTCAGCTGGAAAGCCTGGCTATCCCTGATCCTGCTGTGCGTGTTATCTGCACACTAACTGGACATCTCTCATCTCTGCCCTGTTATGTACCTGTAACGCCAAGAACAAAATAAAAGGTGGCCTCAGGAGATATGACACCTGGGCAAGTGTTTTGATAGGAAGCAGATCTCTACCTTCTTATTTCTTGTTTGTTGGCATTTCTGTTTGGAGAGCTTGATTTCAGCCTCTCCCCTGTGAATGCCTCCCAGGTATGATGAATGATTTCTGGTAGGTGAAGCCAGAGTACATCCTCTGTTCCTAAAAGTAATGAGCAAAGAATATTTCATAGAACCCAGGAGAACAGGTGATAAAAGAAAAAGCATTTGATAATGAAGGAAGAAGTCATGATATACTTGGGAATTATAATTTCCATCTTATCCTTATTTACAAGTCTACCTAAGAGATGTGGAAGGGATTATGATTTTGTTAAGAGACTGTTTCCTGCATTTGTGTGCAGAAAGGATGTGCTGGAGTAGGCTTGTATTGACTTGGGAGAATGGTTTATTAAATTACCAGATTTTGTGATCTGGTTATAGCCATTATTAAAACTTATATTACATAAATTACAATTAATTGCTTTCTATTAAAAACAAAGATAATATATAGGTATATTCAAAATTCACCATTTTTTTAATAAATACACTTTTCTGCATTCATGATCTTAAGGTTATTTACATCTATTATATCCTTATGCTAGAAATACTGTAGAATGTGTTATATTAATAAGGTTCTCCAGAGAAACAGAACCAGTAGGAGATATGCAGCTGACTCTCAAACAATACAGGTTTGAACTGCTTGGGTCTACTTATATGTAGATTTTTTTTTCATACAGTACAGTACTGTAAATGTATTTTCTCTTCCTTAAAACTTTCATAGTAACATTTTCTTTTTTCTGTCTTACTTTATTACAAGAAATAATAAAATTAGCAAGAACTGAGGGGCTCATGGGTGGCTCAGTCAGTTAAGCATTCAACTTCAGCTCAGGTCATGATCTCACAGTTTGTGAGTTTGAGCCCTGCATTGGGCTTTGTGCTGACAGCCCAGAGCCTGGAGCCTGCTTCAGATTCTGTGTCTCCCTCTCTCTCTGCCCCTCGCGCTCTCTCTCTCTCTTTCTCAAAGATAAACATTAAAAAAATTAACAAGAACTTAGACTGATATTCTTTCTGTATCTGATAAACTATAAATAATTATGACTTTAAAACTATAATAGAAAAAGTTAAAACACATGGATGTTTAATATTCAAAATAAGAGTTCTAAGAAAGAATTCAGTGTCTTGAATATAATACATATGACATACAAAATATGTGTTAATTGACTACTCATGTCATTGGTACGGCTTTTACTCAACAGTAGGCTATTAGTAGTAAAGCTTTTGGGGAGTCAGAAGTTACATGCAGATTTCCAACTGTGCAGGGGGCTGGCACCTGTAACCCCTGCATTGTTCAAGGGTCAACACATATATACCTGCATATGTAAACATAGATTCATTCAGTCATATGTGAAATTTATTATATACGAAGAGGTCTGTTATGAAGAATTGGCTCACATGATTGTGGAGGCTGAGAGGTCCCATGATCTGCTGTCTGTAAGCCGGAGACGAAGGAAAGCCAATGGCATAATTCAGTCTGAGTCCAAAATCCTGAGAAGCAGGGGAGCCTACAATGTAAATCCCAGGTGAAGGGCCAGAGAAGGTGAGGTGAGATGTACCAGCTCAAAAATGAGTAGGAAAACAGGGAGTGAATTCCTCCTTATTCCACCTTCTGTTCCATTCAGGCCTTCAGTGGATTGGATCATGCCTATACACTTTGGGGAGAGCAGTCTACTGAGTCACCGATTCAAATGCTACTCTTATCCAGAAATACCCTACAGACACACCCAGAAACAATGTTTAATCTAGGCACCTGGAGTTGACGTGTGAAATTCATCATCACATGTGGGCTTCTCCTGCTTCTCCTCACAACACTTTCACCAATGTCCTGCTGGTAGCTTAAAACTGGCCATGGTGGGAGTAGATATATTTTTTAATCATGTTGCTTTTACTAAGACATTGGATTCTCTTTCTTAGAACTCTTATTTAGAATGTTAAACATCCATGTGTTTAAACTTTTTCTATTATAGTTTTTTTTTAATTTTTTTTTAACATTTATTTATTTTTGAGACAGAGAGAGACAGAGCATGAACGAGGGAGGGGCAGAGAGAGAGGGAGACACAGAATCGGAAGCAGGCTCCAGGCTCTGAGCCATCAGCCCAGAGCCCGACGCGGGGCTCGAACTCACGGACCGCGAGATCGTGACCTGAGCTGAAGTCGGACGCTCAACCGACTGAGCCACCCAGGCGCCCCTCTATTATAGTTTTAAAGTCATAATTATTTATAGTTTATCAGATACAGAAAGAATATCAGTCTATCTCAGTTCTTGCTAACATTTTAGCACTTCAGTGTTAATTTGACTAAGATGCATCTTGGAAATCAGCAAAGACCAAAAATCAGGGGTTTATTTATTATCTTGCTCATTGTCCATGTCAGGTATAGATTTTCTTCTCCCCCTCCCCCTCCTCCCCCTCCTCCTTCCTCTCCTTCTTTTTTTGGAAAGGCCAAGTAGTAAATATTTCAGACTGCAGGACAGGTGGTGTCTACTGCAACTATTCAACTCTAACATTGTAGCACAAAATCAGTCACAGACTATAATTCAATGAATGGGCATGGCTCTGTTTTGATAAAACTTTATTAAACCAGGCAATGGACTGGATTTGGCCCATGGATGACAGTTTGCCAACTCTGGGTATAGATTTAAGAAAGTAGTGGAAAAAATATTAATAATGCAGATTAAACATTTAGGTGTGTTGTGTCTATAGGCATTACACTAAATATAGCACAAAAAGTTGAGGGTATACTCTTCCATTATCCAAAAGTGATATGATTCAGCAAAGAAGTTTCTCATTTCAGGTAAATTTCCAAAAGTCTTTTTTATTTCACTTTTACCATTTTGGTTAACGTATACAAAAAAAAATTACCCATCAAGCATTTATTCATAAACTGATTTATTCGAATAATAAAAATGGATAATGAATTTTATAAGAAACAGCAAGTCAAAAAGTTGCTACAGATAAGAGGGCCAAATCATAATGATTAAAATGTCTAGACAACAGGAAGATATGGCAATTGTAAACATATATGTTCCAAATAAGAGAACACTAAAATATATGAAGCAAAAACTGACAGAGTCACCTGGGTGGCTCAGTTGAGGGGTGGCTCAGTTGAGTGAGCATCCGACTCTGGAGTTCAGCTCAGGTCATGATCCCAGGGTCATAGGATTGAGCACCGAGCACCGTGTCAGGCTTCGTGCTGAGCATGGAGCCTACTTGGGATTCTCTCTTTCTCCTTTTCTTTCTCTCTCTCCCTTCCCCGCCTCTCTCCCCTGCTTGTGCTCTGTCTCTAAAACAAACAAACAAATGAAATATCTGACACAATGAAGGGAGAAACAGTTGATTCCACAGTAATAGTTGGAAGCTTCAATACTACCATTTCAGTGATGGATAGGACAACTGGACAGAAGATCAAAAAGAAAGTAGAAGATTTGAACCACACTATAGACCTGACAAACATTTATAGTACACTCCACCTAACAACAATGTACTCTATATTCTGTTCATTTGCACATGGAATATTTTCCAGGATAGACCATATGTTAGACCATAGAGTTCACTGACTACAGTGAAATAGTCAAGAAATAGCAAGTCAAATTGAAGTTATGGTTGTATAAATCATAGTTATGTATGTAGAATATACTTATGTATGGTATATAGATTTTTGTATTTTTATTATTATAAATTGCTTGTTACAAATTCTTTGTGCTATTAAAATTTATAATTAGTTCATATATGTATACAGTTTTGTTCAGAAGAATCTATTGTTAAACATTTATTAGCACATCTCTGTACTGGAGTTTTCTCCTTTGATTCATTTTCTTCTTGCTCCTTTCATTAATACATAATTTCTTCTTTACCTGAACAACTTTTTTTTTCTTTTCCCCACCTTGCTTACTACATTCCATTCCAACCTGGATGTTTTATTTACCCTTTTGTTCATGTTTCCTTTGTTCCAAATTCTGGCACTGAGAAGAGAAAGAAAAGAAAGAGGAAAGAAGGGAGGGAAGGAGGAAAAAAAATAGTTAATGAATTAATGATGAAAATAAAGCACATCTTGTCTTCCATGTATAAATACCAAAGTGTACTACACCTTACTCAGACATTATCTCTGGAGTCAGAACAAAAGTATTAGGCAAGAGCTTCATCATCCACTATCCCAAGGATGTTATATCATAGACTTGTTTTGTATTTGATGCTACTTGACAATGAGTGTTATCACAGTGGTTCTGCCTTTCTTTGTATATGCATCTGCCTCTATGTTGTTATTGCTCATGTATTTTAGGGCACTTGGTAAAATCATCTAGACCCTTTATTTAAGCTCTTTAGTTATTCTCTCAGCTCTTAACTGTTAGTGGCTAACTTAAGGAAGCAGCGATGTAGTTAATTCAATACAATATGTCAGTCCCAAATTTACTTACTTTGGACAACAAATCAGTTTTACAGTTTATAATTGAGTGTGGCATCCACTGTTTTTGTAGGAATTTTTAATTCAAAAAGGATCATGCATTTATTCATATTTTCATTCCATTCCTAACCCCAATCATCTCATAAGTTGTTACAAAGCAGTTTTTCAGGAATAAGAAAAGAAATGAAATGTTTTGGTTTAAAGTGTGGCTAAATCTGGTTGTTAAGGACTTTAAAATGCATCCAGACATTTAAAGAAGAGTTAGTACCTATTCTTCTCAAACTGTTCCAAAAAATAGAAATAGAAGGAATGCTTCCCAACTTATTCTGTGAAGCCAGAATTACCTTGATTCTAAAACCAGACAAAGACCACTTTGGTGTTCTACACAACAAAGGAGAGTTACAGGAAAATATCCCTGATGAACCTGGAAGCAAAAATTCTCATCAAGATACTAGCAAATTGAATCCAACAGGACATGAAAAGAATTATTAACCATGGTCAAGTGGGATTTATTCCTGGGCTGCAGGGCTGGCTCAGTATTCACAAATCAGTCAATGGGATACACCACATTAATAAAAGAAAGGATAAGAACCATATGATCATTTCAATAGATACAGAAAAAGCATTTGACAAAATACAGCATCCTTTCGTGATAAAAATGCTCAAAAAAGTAAGCATAGAAGGAACATACCTGAACATCATAAAGGCCATATATGAAAGGCCCCCAGCTAATATCACCCTCAATGGGGAAAAACTGAGAGCTTTCCTCCTAAGGTCAGCAATACCACAGGGATGTCCACTCCCATCACTGTTATTCAACATAATAACTGGAAGTCCCAGCCTCAGCAATCAGACAAAAAGAAAGAAAGAAAGAAAGGAAGGAAGGAAGGAAGGAAGGAAGGAAGGAAGGAAGGAAGGAAGAAAGAAAGAAAGAAAGAAAGAAAGAAAGAAAGAAAGAAAAGAAAGAAAGGAAAGAAAGAAAGGAAGGAAGGGAGGAAGGAAGAAAGAAAAGTCATACAGATTGGCAAAGAAGTCAAACTTTTACTCTTCACAGATGACACGATAACTCTATATTTAAAACCTGAAGATTCCACCAAAGAAAAAAAAATACCTGCTAGAACTGATACATGAATTCAGCAAAGTCTCGGGATATAATATCAATGTACAGAAACAGTTGTATTTCTATACACCAATAATGAAGCAGCAGAAAGAGAAATCAAGAATTTTATTCCATTTATAATTGCATCAAAAACGATAAGATACCTAGGAATAAACCCAACCAAAAAGGTAAAAGATCTGTATACTGAAAACTATAGAAAGCTTATGAAAGAAATTGAAGAAAACATAAATAAGTGGAAAAACATTCCATGCTCATGGATTGGAAGAAGAAGTATTGTTAAAATATGTATACTACCCAAAGCAATCTACATATTCAATACAATCCCTATCAAAATAATACCAGCATTCTTCACAGAGCTAGAACAAACAATCCTAGAATTTTCTTGGAACCAGAAAAGACCCTGAATAACCAAAGTTTGTTTAAAAAGAAAACCAAAGCTGGAGGCATCACAATCCTGGATTTCAAGATGTATTACAAAGGTGTATTCATCAAGACAGTATGGTACTGGTACAAAAACAGACATATAGATCAATGGAACAGATTAGAGAATCCAGAAATGGACCCACAAATGTATGGCCAACTAATCTTTGAAAAAGTAGGAAAGAATATCCAATGGAAAAAAGAGTCTCTTCAGCAAATGGTGCTGGGAAAACTGGATAGTGACATGCAGAAGAATGAACCTGGACCACTTTCTTACACCATATACAAAAATAAACTCAAAATAGTTGAAAGACCTAAATGTGAGACAGGAAACCAGGAGAAAACAGGCAGCAACCTCTTTGACCTGGGCTGCAGAAACTTCTTACTAGACATGTCTCCAGAGGCAAGGGAAATAAAAACAAAAATGAACAATTGGGATCTCATCAATATAAAAAGCTTCTGCACAGAGAAGGAAACAATCAGCAAAACTAAAAGGCAACTGATGGAATGGGAAAAGATATTTGCAAATGACATATAAGATAAAGGGTTTGTATCTAAAATCTATAAAGAACTCATCAAACTCAACACCCAAAAAACAAATAATCCAGTGAAGAAATGGGCAAAAGACATGAATAGACACTTCTCCAAAGAAGACATCCAGATGGCCAACTGACACATGAAAAAATGCTCAACATCACTCATCATCAGGGAAATATAAATCAAAACCACAATGAGATACCACCTCACACCTGTCAGAATGGCTAACATTAACACCTCAGGCAACAACAGATGTTGGCAAGGATGTAGAGAAAGAGGATCTCTTTTGCATTGTTGGTGGGAATGCAAGCTGGTGCAGCCACTCTGGAAAACAGTATGGAGGTTCCTCAAAAACAGAACTACCCTACGACCCAGCAATTGCACTACTAGGTATTTATCCACGGGATACAGGTGTGGTGATTCGAAGGGACACATGCACCCCAATGTTTATAGCAGCACTATCAACAATAGCCAAAGTATGGAAAGAGCCCAATGTCCATCAATGCATGAATGGATAAAGAAGATGTGGCATATATATATATATATATATATATATATATATATATATATATATATATGATACTCGGCGATCAAAAACAATGAAATCTTGCCATTGGCAACAACATAGATGGAACTAGAGAATATTATGCTAAGTAAAACAAGTCAGAGAAAGACAAATGTAATATGATTTCATTCATATGTGGAATTTAAGAAACACAACAGGTGAGCATAGGGGAAGGAAAGGAAAAATAAGATAAAAACAGAGGTAAACCATAAGTGACTCTTAAATGCAGAGAACAAACTGAGAGTTGCTGGAGGGGAGGTAGGTGGGGGGATGGTCTAAATCAGTGATGGGCATTAAGGAAGGCACTTGTTGGCATGAGCACTGGGTGTTTTATGCTGGTGATGAATCACTGGGTTCTATTTCTGAAACCAATAGTACACTGTATGTGAACTAACTTAAATTTAAATAAATAAATTTTAAAAAATGCATTCAGACTTAGAGCAAAATAATACATGCTAGTGTGGAGAAAGAAGCAAATTACGAATCAACTTCCTCTTTTTTCTTTTTCTAAATTAATACTTTTCATATAAACAAGTAAATTGGAAATTGGAGGAGAATGAATACAGATATAGAGCAAGAGTGAAATTTAGAAATTATTTATGGTTAATCCTCTCATTTTAGAAATGAGCAAGGTGAATAGTTCTATATATATCGATCAGATAACTTATGTAAAATTAGAATAACTATAAATCCCCCTGTTTTTACTCCCTATAGATACTGGATCTGAAAAATCTCAAGAACCCTGTGAAAATAGGTACAAAGACTTGTTTTGTATTTAATGCTACTCTACAATGAGCATCTATAGAATTGTCACCTACAAATGCTTTGTTTCTAGAATGGAAACAGAGGAGGGTTAGGATTGTTAATATATAATTTAAATTTTTTCCATTGAAATTTTTACTAAGAAATTTGTAGATTCACATGAAGTTGTTAAAAATAACAGAGATCAACTGTATTCCTTTTCCAGTTTCCCCCAATGGCAACAATATCACAACCACAGTATTGACATTGATACAGTCAATTCATCTTATTCACATTTCCCCATTTTTGCTTGTATTCATTTTTCTGTCTGTATGGGTGTTATAGAGTATGTGTATGAAGTTTCATGCAATTTTGTCACCTGTGGACGTTCATATATCCACACCACGGTCGAGATACTGAACCACATATTTCAATACCACAATACAAGTATTCCTCATACTAGTCTTTTTATAATGATACCCACATCCTTTCCACCTCATCCTAGGAACCACTAATCTGTCCACCATTTTGAAAATAATGTCACTTCCAAAATGTTACATAAATGAAATAATACAGTATGTAACTATGTGGAATTGGCTTTTTTCATTCAGCACAATTCCATGGAGATTCATCTAAGTTGTTGTGTATATCAGTAGTCTGTTTCTTTTAATTGTTGTGTAGTATTCCATAGTACATATATATGACTATTGAACCATTTATCTGTTGAAGGACATCTGGGCCAACTCCAGTTTTTGGCAATTATGAATAGGATGCAATGAACTTTCATGTACTGATTTTTGTGTTATCATAAGTTTTCATTTCTCGGGCATGAATATCTGAGAATGCAATTGCTGTATCATATAATAATTATCTGTTCAGTTTTATAAGAAACTACCAAACTGTTTTCAATATGGCTGTATCATTTTACATTTCTATCAAAAATGTATGAGTGATCCAGTTTCTCCATATCTTCATCAGCACTTAGTGTTGTCAATATTTTTTTTTGTTTTTAAGCATGTAGTGATATGATTGTGGTCTTATTTTTCATTTCCTTGGTGGCTAATAATGTTGAACATCTTTTTATGTGCTTCACTGACATCTCTGTATATGGTTTAGTGAAATAAATGTTCACATGTCTTGTCCATTTTCTAATTTACTTATTATTTTTATTAAAATTTGTATTTTACCATTGAATTTTGAGAGTTCCTCACATAATCTAGAAATGTCTTGTGTCAAATATATGGCTTGCAAATATTTTCTCCAAGTCCATAATTTGACTCTTCAAACTCTTCTGAGAACAAAAGGTTTTGATTTTAATAAGGCCCAATTTGTTAATTTTTTCCTTTCCTAAATGATGATTTTGGTGTCAAGACTAAGAACTAGTCTGACAATTTTTCTCTGATGTCTTTCCTAAAGGATTTTTAAATTTAAATTTAAATTTAAGTCCCAATTGAATCAGTTTTTGTGTAGGGTATGATGTTTAGGTCAAGGTTCATTATTTTGCCTGTGATTACCTGATTGCTCCAGACCATTTATTGAAAAGGCTATCCTTCCTCCACCAAATTGCTTTTGCACCTATGTGAAAATACCAGTTGAGAATATTTGTCTGGGTTTATTTCTCTGTTTTCTGTTCTGTTTCATTGATCTATGTGAAACTGGGAGCACTGTCTGCCAATACTACATTGTCTTGGTAGAGTGATTCTTCCTCCTTTATTCTTTTTTTCAAGATTGTTTTAGCTATTGTACAGGCTGTGACTTACATGTAAATTTTAGAATGTGCTATCTCTGTCTTCAGAAAGTATTGCTGAGATTTTAATAGGAATTATATTAATTTTATATAGCAGTTTGGAGAGAATTGACATCTTCCTGTGTTGAATCTTCCAATCCATGAATATGGTATATCTCTCCATTTATTTACATCTTTTTAATTTTTTCAACAGCATTTCATAATTTTTACCATACAGATCCTCTACATATTTCTTAAATGTATATTTAAATATTTTGTTCTCTTTGGATTGATGGTAAATGACATTTGTTTTTAATTTTAGTTCTCTGTGTTTATTGTTACTATATGGAAATGTGAATGATTTTTATGTGTTGATTTTGTATTCTGTGACCTTGCTGAATTCATTTTTTAGTTCTAGGAATTTTTTTGATAGATTTCCTGGGATTTGCTTCCAATATGTGTGCATTTTATTTTTCTTTCTTTCCTGTTTGTAATGACTAGAATTTCTAGTATTATGTTGTATAAATGTGGTGAGAATGGACATGTTTGCTTTGTTTGTAATCTTAAAGGGAAAGCATTCAACATTCCACCATTAATGTAATGTTAGCTACAGGATTTTTTTATACACTGTGTGTGTGTGTGTGTGTGTGTGTGTGTGTGTGTGTGTGTACGTGTTTCAGAATGAGATCATTTCCTTCTATTCCTAACTTGCTGAGAGATTTTTAAATGAATAAATTTTGTCAAGTGTCTTTTGTTATTAATATGATCACATTATTTTTTCTTATTTGGTTTACCAATGTGGTGGATTATATGGATTGATTTCTAATGGTAACAAGTTATATATATCTAGAATAAATATTTCTTGGGCATGGTGTACAATCATTCTCATACATTTTTTGGACTTAGTCTGCTAGGGTTTTGTTGAGGATATTTTGCATCTAAGTTCATGAGAGATGTTGTGTTTTGTTTTGTTTTGTTTTGTTTTGTTTTTTTAATTGTCTTTATCTGGTTTTGGTATCAGGGTAATAATGGCCTCATAAAATGAATTACAAAGTTTTCCCTTCTCTTTTCTGGAAGAGATTGTGTAGAATTGGTGTTAATTTTTCTTGAAGTGTTTGATAGAATTTTTTAATGAGTCCATCTAGACCTAGAGGTTTCTTTTTGGAAGGTTTAAAATTATGAATTTAACTCCCTTAATAGTTATAAAACTATTAAAATTATTTATTTCATATTGGTTGAGTTGTGGTAGTTTGTGTTTTTCAAAGGAGTTGATTCATTTCATTTAAATAGTGAAATTTATATAGAGAGAGTTCATATTACTCTATTATCATTATTGTAATGTCTTCAGAGTATAGCGATATCTCCATTTTCATTTCTGATATTGTCATATGTATGTGCCTTTTATTTTTTTCCTTGTTAGAGATTTTTCAGTTTTCTTGCTCTTGTCAAAGAACTAGTTCATCAAACTAAAAATGGTGGTATTGAAGATAATTATTTGTCAATTTTTGTATTTTTTCATATTTGTGATTAATTTCGGCTTTGAGTCATTTTTTAAGTCATGAATATAAAGTTTATAATATTCTTTTATAAATATTTTATAATTTTTTGTATATTTTTATATCTCGTGTTCCTCTGTATGCAAGATTTTATCATATCATTGCTAATTTCTGCATCTTTTTTTCTTCTTCATTGTGTTTAAGTGTTAATAATTAAATGGTATATTAATCTGCTTATAAAGGCAAGAGTCTTTTTTCTCCTTTTTTTTTCATTATGGTAAAATACACATAACATAAAATTTACCATTTTAACCATTTTTAGTTATATAATTCAGTGGCATTAAGTGCATTCACATTGCTGTGTAACCATCACCACTAGCCATTTCCAGAACTTTTTCATCCTCCTGAACTGAAACTCTGTGCCCATTAAATAGTAACTTCCCGCAGCCTCTGGCAGCCACAATTTTTTCTGTCTCTGTAATTTTGTCTACTCTAGGTACCTCATATTAAATCATACAATATTTCTCTTTTTGTTTCTGGCTTATTTCACTTAGCATAATATTTTCAAGGTTGCTTTTTTTTTCTTTTAACTGGTAAGTTTAGCCTATTTATGAGAGTTTGGGTGTAATTCCTATTGACTTATATGTGATGTGTTTAAATTTTCACAATATGCCTCAGAACTGCAGAAATGCAATCCTCGTTTTCTGTAATGCACCTTGACTTGGCATGTGTCCACTGATTTGGGAAAAATAAATTTTGATTCTCATCACTTCCCGGTGATTTAGTCTCTATCAGTTTAAAACAGTCTCTCCTCCAAAATTAACTCTATCTTTTTTCAGAAGGTATTCAGCCCTTCAGCACTTCTTCCCTCTTCATCTTCTTCTTTTCTGTCCCTGGTGTTAATCTGGGTTTGGGAGACGCAGATTTCGCATCACAGCAGTGAGGGTGGGCAACATGTCACCTGTTCTGTCTGTCCTCCGAGCCCTTTCTGGCCTGCGCGGATGATGACCTATGGCCCACCCAGCTGGATGGTCTGTCCTGGCATCTTCTAGGGATGTTTGAGGCCCTTAGCATGGTCTGCATGCAAGACCTACCTGCTTGGGATTCTCCTGTCTCTCCTTAGGACCGCCTAGGGCACAAAGGAATTCTGGGACCCCCTCACGTTCTACATGTCCCTTATGAATGTAGATATGAGGGCAACATCTCAGACCCTCTCACCCTAAATATGTGACTTCTTTACTTTTACTTCCTTGCAGCTGTCCCAGGTTAGCTCCAAACAAAGGACACTGACCCACAGATGCACACCAACATGTTTAGGGTTTCTGCAGGCTCGTAACCCTTCTCCCTTTTTCTCAGCCTGATGTCAGAGGCATGAGCGTTCTGGGCCTCTAAGAAGGGACCCTGGGTGAATTCTGACCTTCCAGTTCTTTTCCTGGCTGGTCAAGGCATTGCTGTCTTTCTTTTTGGAAACTCTACCCTTAGGCCACATCCTTGGTCATCTTTCCTCTAGCCAGTCCTCCACACTGCTGCTCCCCGAAACTCCTCCTTCTCTTGGGATCCAGCACAAGGCTGTGACAGGAGCTCAGGAAACATTTGCTGAGTGCTGGTCTGAGCAGGATCTTCACAGGAAACCTCACATCCTGTGTGTGACAATCCAATTCACTTAGCCAAAATAATCAAATTAATAGTTTCTTGATTCAGTCTGTTACTGTTTTTAAAAAGTCGTCTATAATTTTTATGAACCAGTTTTTTTCTATCACTGGGGTTTCTCAGGACCCTAGGTTGAGACCCTCAATGGCCCTTAATTTTGTGACAATCTCATTCTTTCCAAAGCCTGTTAGAATTTTTTCTTGAGGCTCCTAGCTGCATTTATTACCACCACTCCAATCTCAGAATTGAAAGCATCCAGTAACCAAGCCAACACCAATTATGTAGCCACAGCCCTCAGAAGATCCCCACAGTAACCAGGGCAACCCTGATTTAGCTTCATCGTGATGAATAATAAATTACGAGAGGACAGGGCCATAGGCTGGGGCTGTTGGAAATGCCTGGCTTTAAAGATGAAGGGAAAGTTGGCAGAAAGTACACAGCGCCTCACGAGGTCTTATGGGCCTGAGCTCCTTCATAATTTACCCTATTGCCAAGGGGCGTAGCTTTTATTCTACTAATCAGGGGTCAAGAAGAGTCATGGTGTTGTGGCCTCTCTTGGCTTCACAAGAAATTTAGCATTTGACTGCTCTTTGTGGTTTGTCGTGATGACACAGAATCTTTCCCCATGTAGCAATGTAATTCTGTTTTAACTCATCTTCATGTGAGTGTGCCATTATCCTGGCTAAAGCTGCAATTTGAAAGTTGATTCCAAACCCCAAAGTTTTCTAGCAAAGAACACATTCTCGGCAAAATAAAAACTGATATGTTTAAAGTAGGCCAACAGTGCAGTTCCATACAAATATTTATCTGCCCTGTGTACATTCCTTTACTCTTTAATTCATTGGGTCAGAGGCAGAGCCGTGTATCTGGACAGACAGGTCCTGGCTCTGTGCCCTCCATGCGTGCAGCTCTCCTTCTAAGATGAGGAGTGAATGACAAACAAAGGAGACCATTTCCAACAACTGGAAGCACTACAAGGAAAGAGGCAGGGAAGGGGCACCTGAGTGGCTCAGTCAGTTAAGCATCAGACTTCGGCTCAGGTCATGATCTCACAGTTTGTGAGTTTGAGCCCTGCATTGACTCTGTGCTGACAGCTCAGAGCCTGGCACCTGCTTCAGAGTCTGTGTCTTCCTTTCTCTCTGCCTATCCCCTGTTTGTGCTCTTTCTCTCTCTCTCTCAAAAAGAAATAAACATCAAAAAAAAATTTTTTTTAAGAGAAAGAGGCAGGGAAGTGTTAGAAGGAAGCCCTGTGCTTCTCTGAGCATGTTACTTGTGACCTGGGGCCTGAGCAACTGAGGAGCAGAGAGGAGGATTTCAGGAGTGGGCGCAGCATGGAGGAGGCCTTGAGGCTAACTGGATGAGTTTGAAGAACATGAAGGAGGCCATGCAACTGGAGCCCTGTAGGTGGAGAGAGGCACAGGGACTGAGGCTCCCAGAACTTACACCTTAGCCCTTGCTCTATGTCCTTCTGTGTGTCCCATGTACTCAAGCCCTAAGACTTCTATCCACTGAGATCACTGGTGGTTTGTGACTTCTTGGCTGGGGCAC
This sequence comes from Acinonyx jubatus, assembly GCF_027475565.1. Taxonomy (NCBI): domain Eukaryota; kingdom Metazoa; phylum Chordata; class Mammalia; order Carnivora; family Felidae; genus Acinonyx; species Acinonyx jubatus. Next base: position 20,526,542 of record NC_069386.1, read on the forward strand.
TTTGTGACCTTGTAACTCTGTCTTTCCAGTGTCCTGCCACCTGCTAGGTGATGCTTCCTCATCCCTGTATGGAGATATGTGTAAGCTGTGGGTGGGACTGTTTCATTGCCCAGACTCCTACAGTTCATGGAAATGTGAGAAGAACTTGAAGGTGAACCATTGTCTGTCCCAACAATGTGGACTCCAACAGAACATCTAGCACTCTTTAGGAGACCCCCAAATGTCAACATGTGTAGGTGTTTCCTCTTGGGCATGGCCCCCTCTGGTTCTCTGAGCATACAGTGGGGCTACCTGTGTTTGAGGACAAAGCAGGAAGGGAGCTCGGAATGGGCAGCTTCAGACTTGACTTAATCCTTTTTGGGACTTTTCCAGCCTCCCAGCCCTCTGTCAGCTGTGGCTTCTCTGGAGGAGGGTCTTCATTCTCCTGAGATGTCCAGGGTATGGAGGGATGAGGCCACCTTGCAGGGGCTGGAGATGGAGCTGGAGGTCTGGGTGCTCCAGGACCAGCTTCTCAGGTGATTTTTCTGTCCCCTCCGCCTCCTGGCCCATGGGTCTAGCGTTGTATTTATCAGGCCTTTAATATCTGCTTGAAGCATGGTCTCTACAGGGAAAAAATAGTAATTAAAACCAGCTTATTCTCAAGGTAGCTGACTCACGGACTGCTGAGGGAGAAGCCAGGTACAGACTCAATCCAGCCTGCAGCCTTGCCTTGAGGAAGCAGCTCCCACCAAAGACCTAGTGAGCCTGAAAATGGAAACTTTTCAAGAAAAGCTAGAAATTTTATGTGAAGTTCCTCAGTTTTACTCTCAAAATTTTTTATGTGAAGTTCCCCAGTTTCACTCTCAAACGCTAGGTGAGTTCCCCCAAGAATAAAAGAAAGTTAAAAAAAATCACTGTCCAGTGCCCTGAGGGTGACTAGTCCACAGCCTTGCCTACATTCTTCCTCTCTTGGTTCTTCCACAATACTGTTGGAAGATTTTTTTTTTACCTCATCAATACCCAGGATTCCATCTCACTGCTTCAAAGACTGAAGAGGTGGACACAGAATAAAATAAGCAGCAGGCAAAAGTTTATTAGAGTATAAGATCATAAAGGAAGAATAGTTTGAAAAGTCTCTTTACAGAGAGGGGACATTCAAAAATAAATGCCCATGACTATAGGCAAGGAACTTTATTTTATAGGGTTTTGGTTGGCCCCTTCCCTCCCCCGCCTTGTTCCTTCTCAGGTCCTACCCTTATTTTTGTGTAAGTAACTCTAAATGCCTGGTCATGCCTTTTTGATTCCCTCCTTTCCATTGGATAAGGGGTGGTCTATGGCCATACAGTTCCTTGTGGGTCATAAGTTTTATGGTCTAACTATTTTTAGTCAGGTTTTTGTCAATTTCCTAAGGGACACCTGAGGAGGAGTAGGTGGTCTCTGTTACATTTCTTAAGAGGAACTTTATGCCTGAGGGAGTTTGCTAATGGTTGGATGCTCCCAGCATTGTTTTAAAATATGTTTTCCCCACTCAGGGACCTCAGGTCCTAACCTTTCCCTCTCTGCCTATTTTATCCTATATTTCCCTATCATAATGCCCTCTCCCCTTGCTGGATATGCTCACACCACTGAAATTGATGAGCAGATGGTCATTTGTTAAGGGCCAATTAGAGGTCTAGTTCTGTAGTAGTAGCAGTTTTGGTTTTACCTAGAAACATACCACAACACTGTGAGCAGTGCATTTTTGTGTATGACTCTAAAAGTTGTGAGAATATCACATTCTATTAGGTGAGAGACCAGAAGGAATTTAAAACTAATAAAAATGCTCTTCTTTACTGGTTAATATTTATGTTATGTTCTAGGAATGAACAGATACTAGCTGACAGGCATTTGCGTCTTCTAAATCCTGATTCCAAGTGGGAAGAGCAGGAAGGAGTTGTCAGCCCTGAACTTGCCCCGCTAAAGCAAGGGGTATGGAGGGTAAAGGAGGCCCCCAGCTGCCCCTGAGCATGAGTTGCTGAGATGTGAATGGATGTTCTTTTTTCTTATTTATGTTTAGTTATTTATTTTGAGAGAGAGAGAGAGCATGCCAGCATGCGGAAAGGCAGAGAGAGAGAATCCCAAGCAGGCTCCATGCTGTTAGTGCAGAGCCCATCCCGAGCCTCTATCCCACCAACCGTGAGATCATGACCTGAGCCGAAATCCAGAGTCAGATGCTTAACCAACTGAGCCACCCAGCCACCCCTGAATGGATGCTCTTTTAAAAAGAACGACCAAGAGGGACTACACGCCCTAGATTAGTAAAACTCTGAGAAGCCATGCATAGAGGGAGCCCCCTTTAATTCTTTAACACACTATTCTGCAAGTTAATTTGACCACAGAACCTCATTTAGCTTCTTTCCAATTTTTCTGTTATTCCAAACACGGCTGCTGCAAATACTTGTTTGGGCCTTTCTGGAAGAAAAGCATTAAATGCTTCTCATTTTCCTGTTAACCAACACCATTGTTCCAGCCTTTTCTCCCTTTCTGCCAGCCACGTGGAGCTCTGCTTTGATTACAGTGCTAACTAATGAAATTTCAGTCTGGACTGAAAATGCAAGTCTATGTATGTAATTAACCAAACGCGTCTCAGAAGGCGATGAAGGCATGGCCCCTCCCCTGCGGGTCCAGAAGAGAAATCTCTGTGTTCAACTAGTTCCACGCTTCTCCAGTGATGAGAACATCTCAGGAAGAGCGGTCTCGTTTTTATGTGCATAGGGAGGCTGGTGTGAAATATTCATAGCTTTCCAACTTACGCTGTCCTTGAAAGTATCATTTGAACAAACAGGTCTTGTAAAAATTCCCAAGACTGTGGAAATCATTGCCATGTCCTGTGAAGATAACCTTCAAAGAGGGCTGGGAGTCTGGGTTAGTGTTCTCATTTGACCACTGCTGTCTGGCAGGAATGTTGCAAATGGCACCTTCAAATTTCCACACTCCCAAGATTCTCTCTCTTATCAGGATGGCAAACACATGATGAAAATTTTGAATAGGCAGAGTATAACTACACAAAGACAAATAAAAATAAAATAGCTGATGACAAGGAGGTATTTTTTTTTCTCCTAAAAGATCAGGGAAAGTTATAAGTCTTAATTCCATGATTTTATACACACACACACACACACACACACACACACACACACATAGTTATACATATATATGGCATATATATAGTATATAGTTTTATATATATATATATATATATATATATATATATATATATAGTTTTTTAACAAAGAAAGCAGAAACTTTCTTTTTAAAATTTTTTTAATATTTCTTATTTTGAGAGAGAGAGAGAGACAGAGAAAGAGCACAAGTGGGGGAGGGGCAGAGAGAGAGGGAGACGCAGAATTGGAAGCAGTCTCCAGGCTCTGAGCTGAGTGCACAGAGCCCAACACAGGGTTCAAACTCACAGACCGTGGGCCCATGACATGAGATGAAGTCTGATGCTTAATCCACTGAGCCACCTGGGCGCCCCTGGTTTATATTGTTAAAAAACAAAGTCTACTGAGTGCATATGAAGATCTAATTGGTGTTATTACATGATTCTTGAATCAGGCCGCACCCCTTCTGGCAAGTAGAGGGAGCCCTGAGGAGTTGTGCAAAACTTGGGAAGTTTTCCAAAGGAAGGAGGGTGAGGCAAAGAGTCAATAGGAAAAGAAGAGAAAGGACTGTTCCAGGTGTGGTCACTTTCTCCTTCTCAGGGGGAACAGCAGGGGGTCCTCTCCTGCAGATGACGTCATCTTCCTTTGGGGGATGGAGAGGGCCCCGTGACAGATGAGCTCCTTGGTACTGACCAGAAAATTGCTGACTGACTGGGTAAAACTACATTTCTTCAACTGCAGTTAGGTTAGATAGTAAGCCCTGGTTTACTGACTTGGGGCTTTAACCTAAGTAATGCCATTTGGGGCTTGTGGTTTTCTTTTTTAACAACATAAGCTGCAATAAAAGTCCTATCTTGTGGAATTAGATAACTTTGTCCTTAATTGTTTTGTATTCACATACACATGTGCACACACATATGGAAACAAGAAAACAAAAACTAGGGGCACCTGAGTGGCTCAGTCAGTTGAGCGACCGACTTTGGCTCAGGTCATGATCTCAGGGTTCATGAGTTCAAGCCCGGCATCAGGCTCTGTGCTGACAGTTCAGAGCCTGGAGTTTCGGATTCTGTGTCTCCCTCTCTTTCTGCTCCTCCCCCCTCACACTCTGTCTCTGTCAAAAATAAATAAAATGTTAAAAAACAAACCCCCTACATTCTCATCAGCTTTGGGGTTTTAAAAGAATACTTTCTATACTGTCCCTTTGATGCTTGTTCCAAAGCACAATTAAAGAATGTTACAGCTCTTTGCTTTCATCAGCATCATGAGTGCACTTCCTGTACCACCTGTCTGTGTTGTAATGTACTTTCATTATACGAAAAGTGGAATTTGAGAACAGTGACCCGTGGTAACTGCCAAGCTTCTTTGATGGTGTAAAATGTCATAACGAAACGTGTAGGGACTAAAAGAACTCTGTCAGTGTAAAGATGGAGATTTAAATTCTAATGAGTTTGGAGAGATAAACCTAATGGAACGTTCATGGTGCTAGATTAACCTGGTCAAGCCCCAGCTATGGGGCTCACCAGCAGGCCCAAGCGCCCTGGGGGTGATCTCTGGGGGTAGTTTAGGGCAGGAGGAATATTGCCCTGGAGTGTGAGATGTAGATGCTGGGTGGTTGGGGGTGTGCTCCACTGTGGCTGGTTTGCATATGAAAGGCAGATTAGATTCACAGACAAGTTGTTTACTATTTTGGTATTAACTAGCCCTGGGAACAGCAGTCCCTCCAGGATCTACAAGGCCCCAGGATGTCAGAGCATCAGATAGTGCAAAACATAAACAAACATAATTAATACAGAACCTCTTTGAAGCTTCTAAAATCTGACTTAATTAACCCAATGGACACTTTGTGTCCATCTTTTTTGTATACTAACTCTTCATGCATGCATTTATGTCAGTCGGTCCTGCCAGACCCCAGCACTGGGGTGGAGAAGGCAGTGCTTATCCTAGTATGATAGGGAAAGGATGGGATCAAATAGGCGGAGAGGGAAAGGCCTAGGACCTGAGGTCCCTAGGTGGGGGAAACACATATTTTGGAACAATGCTGAGAGTGTCTGACCACAGCAAAACCCCCTCAGGTGTAAGGTTCCTCTTAAGATTGTAACAGACACCACCTACTCCCCCTCAGGTTCCCCTCAGGAATTTGACCAAAGACCTGACTAAAAATAAGTAGACCATAAAACAGATGACCCACAAGGAACAGTATGGCCATAGACCACCCCTCATACAACGGAAAGGAGGCAATCAGGAACAGACAACCCAACACCTAGAGTTATCAAGCCAATAAGGGTAGGAGTTGAGAAGGGACAAGGGGGAAGAGTCTAATAAACTTTTACCTGCTGCTTGTTTTGTGTCCAATTCCTCATTCTTCAAAGCAGCAAGACAATGAACCCCAGGTATTGAGGTTAAAAAATCCTGCAACACTGGGGCAGTTTACACTCTGATGGGGTGTCAGTGGGCAGTGTGCACAGTGCCCTGAGAGACACTCACACATGGGGTGCAGGGGAACTCGAGCCTTAGGGTACTGGGTCCCACTGGGGCAAGCAGAGGCGGCTTCCAGAGTGGGGGATGCTTTTGCCAAGTCTTAGAAAATACAATCCTGTCTTTGTATTCTTCGCCTTGGGTGACAGCAACAGTGTGAGGTGGGAAACAGAATGTGTGGGAGGAACCAGAATCAAAATGCAACTTTCTAACTGGTTCCCATCATCACTTGAAGGTGTCCCCCTGACATATTGCAAGTGTCCAGCTCCGTGACTTTGCATAAACCCATGGAAGCAGCACCAGGTGCAGAGGTAGCATGGCCAAAATCCCCAGGAGGCCCCATCTTACCTTCTCCTAGGGGCTCACCCTCCGCAAGAGCAGCCCTATCTTAACCTCTGTCAGCTTTCCTAACTTTCAACGTTGTATAAATAGTATCCTACGTCAGAATATTGTTTCCTGCGTTTTTCATTCTATGTGTCCGTTGAAGTCCATCATCTCATTGCAAGTAGCTCTGGTTTCTCACTGTATGGACATACCACAGTTCATTTTCCCATCCTTCTCTTGATAGACATCAGGGTATTTCCAGAGACGCTGTGGAGGAGGGTGCTGCTGTGAATATTCCAACATGCATCTTATGATGAACATCCCATCCCCATGCCTTTCTGCTGGTCATGCCTACAAGTGCAGTCTCTGGGTCCTGGGGTACACATATGTTTGACTTTGGCAGATGGTGATGAACAAGTTTTCCAGAGTGGTTTGCGCTGTCTTCACTTCCACCAGGAGTGTACATGCATCCATTTGCTGAGGAATCTCACGTCTATTGTGAGCTGGTGCCTCCCCCAAACCCGGGCTGTAACTTGGGGCGGAAACACCGGGGGCAGAATCACTTCTCCCAGCTGCCGGGCAGAGAGGCAAGGAGAGCACTTGGGAGCCTCGTTATGTGCCAACATTCCTTAGCCATTTCAGAGTAGACTATCCATGTTTAAGAAATAGGCTAATTCTCCCTTAGCTGAGCACCAATGTTTTATCCTTATGTACTTCAGTTGGAAACAGGTTTTTATTTTTTGTAGCCACTATCTACTATGGCATGTGGGTTTCACCCATGTGCTAGTTTTCATCATCTGGCACTAAGTGCCAAGAGCAGTGTGTTAAGTAGGAATCTGAGGCTGTGTCTGGGCTCCATGGGGAGCAAGCATGAAAGCTGTTTTTACCACCAGCCAAAGGGGGAAAGGATGGGATGTGTGTCTTGTGTTCACCATTCCTTCTGAGGAGGACGCACCAAGTAAGTCCCAGCTCTCAAGAATTCTAACAACAGTGTTTTAGGAAGAAAAAAAACAGGTAGAGTTAAAAAATCATCATAAAGCAAATTAAAGTGAGTGCTATCGTTAAGAAATGAGCTGCCATGGGGTGCCTAGGTGGCTCAGTCGGTTGGGTGTCTGACTTTGGCTCAGGTCATGATCTCATGGTTCATGAGTTCAAGCTCCTCATTGGACTCTGTGCTGACAGGTCAGAGCCTGGAGCCTGCTTCAGGTTCTGTGTCTCCCTCTCTCTCTGCCTGTCCCCTGCTCTCAGTCTGTCTCTCTCTCAAAAATAAATAAACATTAAAAAAAAATGAGCTGCCAAATCTGGGAGAAGAGAAGACAAAGGTTTTAGACATACTGTGGAGATCAGGAAAGTTTACACAAAGGAGGGCAGCTGAGCTGGGCCTTGAGGGATGTGTTTCCTGGAGGGAGTTGGTTCAGGGGGCAGTCCAGGGAAGAAACACTAGTAATAAGGGGCAGAATGAGAATGAAAATGTCTCAGCTATGGGGTGCCTGGGTGGCTCAGTCAGTTAAGTGTCTGACTTGGTCTCAGGTCACGATCTCGCAGTCAGTGAGTTCAAGCCCCATGTCGGGCTCTGTGCTGACAGCTCAGAGCTTAGAGCCTTCTTTGGATTCTGTCTCCCTCTTTCTCTGTCCCTCCCCTGCTCATGCTCTGTTTTGTCTCTCAAAAATTAATAAACGTTAAAAGTTTTTTTTAATAATAAAAAAAAAAAGAAAATGTCTCAGCTTGTCCTGGGAACGTAAGCAATTTGGTGTGTCTGAAACACAGGAAAAGTGGAGAAAGGATGATGTGTACTTAGAGCATAAGTTCTGGATTCAGTCCTCCTCCGTTGCTGACCAGTTCTGTGACCTCAGGCAAGCCACTCTCTGAGCCCCATTTTCCTCATTTGTAAAGATAGTAGAGATACAAAGTTCTTAACACAGTTCCTGGCTCACACAGATTTCAGTAACTGTCACATCATAGACACCAATTATTCATCACAACACAGTGGTTTTGTGTCCATGTATAGTTAAATGTAAATATGCATGTGTATATATCAACATATATGACAGCTGGAAAATTTCACTTCAAAATATTTATGTTTATTTTAGTGCTGAACAAAAGTCATTTTTTTCAATCCTTTTTGTCTTATTTTACCTATTATTATTATTATTTTGGAGACAGAGCACAAGCAGGGGAGGGGGGCAGAGGGAGAGAAAGAGAGAATCTTAAGTAGGCTCCATGCTCAACACAGAGCCCAGTGTGGGGCATGATCCCACAACCCTAGGATCCCCCAACCCTGAGCCAAAATCAAGAAGAGTCAGACACTCAACCGACTAAGCCACCATGTGCCCCTGTATTCTCCCTTTTGTTTTTTTTCTTTTTATTTATTTTAAATTTTTTTAATGTCTATTTATCTTTGAGAGAGACAGAGTGCAAGTGAGGGAGGGGCAGAGAGAGAGGGAGACACAACCCGAAGCAGGCTTCAGGCTCGGAGCTGTCAGCATAGAGCCCTGACGCAGGGCTCGAATCCATGAACTGTGAGATCATGACCTGAGCTGATGTCAGATGCTTAACCGACTGAGCCACCCAGGTGCCCCTCCCTTTTCTTTTTAATACTTTTTTTTAATGTTTATTTTTTAGAGAGAGAGAGCATGAACTGGGAGGGACAGAGAGAGGGAGACAGAATCTGAAGCAGGCTTCAGGCTCTGAGCTGTCAGCACAGAGCCCAACACAGGGCTCGAACTCATGAACTGCGAGATCATGACCTGAGGTGAAGTTGGACACTTAACTGACTGAGCACCCAGGTGCCCCTATATTTACCCTTTTAAACCCTGTAGGAACATAGGAAATTTCACTTTATATTTCTTAAGAATGTAGAAATTTCTAACTTTGTCATATTTTTAGATTATTTGAAAAATGTATTTGAAAAGGTTTTCTAAGGGTAAATCCATCTTTATAATGTATCACAGTAACTGAGTTGGTTTAAGAATTAACTTTGCAGGGTGCCTGGTGGCTCAGTCAGTTAAGCATCTGACTTCGGCTCAGGTCATGATCTCACGGTTCATGGGTTCAAGCCCTGCATCAGGCTCTCTGCTGACAGCTCGAAGCCTGGAGCCTGCTTCGGATTCTGTGTCTCCCTCTCTCTCTGCTCCTCCCTTGCTCATGCTCTGTCTCTCTCTTAAAAATAAATAAACTTTAAAAAAATCAACTTCGCTAATGAAAAAGGTGTTCCCATTTCAAAGTCTTAAGGTGAGGTAGAATCAGTGTATCCTATATGTATATACCTATTTACTTGACATTCTTTGCATTTTTCTTTCAAAATATTCAAGATTCAGGCTGTGAGTTTTTTAAAATCCCAAACATTTCCCAAGAAATAAAAAGTGGTAGGAAATCTATAACTAATTATTAATAGTTTTTGTCATTACTTATTGCTCTCTTGGCAAAAATGTTCTAAAATAAATTGTTTGATTACATGGTTACATTTTAAAAGGATCGTTTTCTCTTTAAGAAAAAAATATCAGCCAAGGCCCACCTATGTGAAACCCAAATCACAAGAAAGCAGAAGCCATCCACATCTGGAATGTGGTCAGGGGGCTGTAGAGGGGGACACAGTTCTATATGCTGTGGCATCTCTTCTAGGCCATTAGATGTTGACTTGGCTTATGGTCTCAGAAAGTTAGTTAGTTAGTTATTATGGTCTCAGAGAATTAATTAATTAATTATTTATTTATTTATTTATTTATTTATTATTTTTTTGTCTGAGACCTTATAAGCTGATGGGAATTGAAGATACTGGCTTTTTAAACTCCCACACAAGCCATGGTCTGCAGGTTGGACTTGGGTTCCTTCCTGGCTTCTCTGCGTGGGTCAGTTGTGTAGTAACTTTCTCATGAAGCTGTTGTCCTTGCTCCTGCTTGGCCAGCAGGCTGGTTCTGCAGAAGCTATTACATCTCTCTTCCCCAGGGTAGGTGACCAGCGGAGGCAGAGTCATGGATATACCAGAACTACTGCTGAGATGTGGTACACCTTAAATTTACACAAGGTTAGATGTTGGAGGTATTTCAATTTTAAGAAATACAGCTGAGACTTAGGTGTTTCTGTATTTTCTTTTAATGTTTATATTGGGAGGTGGGGGCAGAAAGAGAGGGAGACAGAGAATCCGAAGCAGGCTGTGCTATGACAGTGCTGAGCCCGATGCGGGGCTTGAACCCATGATTGGTGAGATCATGACCTGAGCTGAAGTAGGATGCTTAACTGACTGAGCCACCCCGGTGCCCCTATTTCTGTATTTTCAAAGTGAGAATAACAGGTTACAAGCCATGATTGTAAGGACAGGCTACCCTAACTCATCTCAATCCCATCCCTGCCTAGGAACAACTTACTAAGCCCCTGAAGGAGAACCAGGTCAGGAGGGGTAGCATGTGGGGCTGTGTCACTGGCTTGGCAGGGAAGCTGGAGTGATCGTGATGGGCTGGCTGGATCCCCAAGCCTGGCAGGAACCCTCTGCCTCTCACGGGAGCAGACGCTCCAGTCCCTACTGCCTCCGGAGCAAGGAAGAGCCTAAAAGGCCAGGAAGGGGTGCCAGCTGCAGGGGCTCCTGTGGCAAATAGATTCAGATGCTTGGGAAGGAAGGGGGTAGTCCTGCTGTCACCAGCCCAGAGAGTCCCGCTAATGCTGAACTCCCATCAATGTCACATTCGGGAGGGAGACCGTGATGGAGAAGGTAGAGTTTGTTGGTCTTAAACTTTCTGTGTTCATGGCACTCTTGTGAATATTAAACATTTTGGCAGAACATTGAAGCTAAGTCAGTAATTATCACAATGTGATGGTTATTGTTTCTTTTTTTCAAACACCTTTATTGTGATATAATTCATATATCACACTAGTTACTCATTTAAAGTGTACAATTCAGTAGTTTCTAGTGTATCCACCAATATGTGTAACCATTACCACAATTTTAGAACATTTTCATTACCTCGAAAAGAAACCCCATATCCTAAGCATCATCCCCCTATGTCCTTATTCCCACCTCCACCCCCAGCCCCAAACAACCACTAATCTACTTTCTGTCTATTGATTTTACTGTGCTGGACATTTCATATGAATGGAATCCTATACTGTGTGGCCTTTTGTGTCTGACTTCTTTCACTCAGCATAATGTTCTCAGGATTTGTCAGGTTGTAGCATCATTACTGGAGTTTCTAGGGTCTTGTCAGTGTCATTCAGTGTCCTGAGTGTCCACCAGTATGAGAGTTACCTAGTCCTACATCAATAGGGCCTGTGTTTTAGGAGCCCTCCACTGTCAACAGCAGGGTGGCCACAGGACAACAGAGGGGTCACTCAGAATAAGCAGGACTGGGATTGGCTGAGCCGAGTTATTGAGTTTGGCAGATTTGACAGATTAATGAGTATGTCTGCAAAACTGATGTAATGCTAAAAGTATTCAAAAGTAGTGGTGAATTTTTGCAAACCTATTCTCCAATTAAAGTAATAAAATGAAAACACTAACAACTAACAATATTTGCACTTTGCACTTTTACCCCAAGAGCGTGAAGCTCAGAGAACTTCTGTGACTTGTCCTGGGTCATTCTTTAGCAGACAGGACCCTGAATGGATCTGACTCTGTCCCTCATGCTTTGCTTTTCTCTGTGGCTCAGCAGGCTCGTCACCCTCAAGGACGGTCTGCCCAGTGAGCGTCCCCAGGGTCCGTGGGCTGCCCCCAAGGTTCAGCCTTCCCCACTGCGTTCCTTTTAGGAGTGTCTGAAGGTCACATATCTGTCTCGTTTGTGCTTCTTAAAAGAATCCAGGGGCATCCTTCTCTGTTGTCTAAGCCCTTTGTACTCCCAGACAGGCTGATGGACCATAAATAAGGGGTGGGGGGGGGGCAGGCTGGCTGTTAAATGCTCCAAAGAGATTCATGAAAAATTACTGCAGCTTCATTTGCAAAGCTCTGCTGTGTTGTTCCCAGTGACCCGAACACTGTGGGGGCACTGCTGAAATAAATCTGTCAGCCTTCCGCACACCCAAGATGTTGAGGTCAGAGAACTGATCGGGAGGTTTCCAGAATTTTTCTTACAATTAATCACAAACTCAGTGAAACAACTGAGGGAAAAGATTTATTTTGATGTCTATTCCCCGGGGTCACTGAAGGGTTATTTGACGTGATAATCTCTGCTTCCCAGCCAAGCCAGGCCTCTCCCTTCCTTTTTCCCCACCGAGGAAGCAGTCTTGCCATTTACATGAGCTCCTTCAGTCTTCCTACCAAGGTAGAGGCATGATCATGTGAAATAATTCCTTGCATGTTTTTGAGATGTGAGAAAGCAGACTATATCAGAACTCTGGACACTTTGTCCAGTTGATCAAAGTGGAAGACACATGTTGTGAATCCCCAGTGGTGCCTGTTAGCCAGTGGTCATGGCATGATGTGAACTTGCCAGACTGTAATTTGACTCTCGTGTATTAATATAGTTACATGGGTAGAAGAAAAGGAAAACAAGCATTTGATTAATTTCTTATAGTTTCTTTTTATGAGTTGATTAGACTCTAAACCAGATGCGACTTTCTGGAGGACCATTTGGCCCACTTGCTTTTGGGCAACATATCTCCCTGTTATGTGCATTTCTGGTGCCCAGCACCTACTCAGCCATGAGGCAGGCCTGTGAACCAAGCTGCTCCAACTGGAGTTCTTCTCCAGAACTTGGGATCTTTAGGAAAGTCACCAATAAGTGAGGGAAATGAGGGACCTTATCCCAGCTGTGCATCCAAAGAAGATGGCACATGTTTTAGGCCACTTAGATGTCCTTAGCTGCCGCCTTGTAAGATTCCTTCTATGGTTCATAGTCTGTTCATGTTTTTGCAAACCTGGCTGTTCCAGTCTGTTTTGTTTTTCACATTGCCAATTTTATCAATTGATGTTTGCATAGAAAATCATCTATTTTTTCTAGATTTTCAAATTTGTTGGCGCAAAGTTATTCCTAGCGTTTTCTTCTCCTTTTTAATCCTCTCTGCATTTGTATTTATGTTCCCTTTCTCATTCCTAAAGCTATTAGGGATATTCAGTCTTTGTTCATCTCCTGAAAACATATCTAGGAGCTCTAGACCCATAACCTAGAAGGTTAGCAGCCTTGGTGGACATTGTACTCCAGGCCTGGCTGGCCAGAGCCTTTGTTCTTATCTTTTATTTTGAGACTTTTCTAGCTTTCTGAGATTCTTGGTTTGCCGTTAAAAGGACTCTGCACCCCATGTTTGTGCAACCATCCTTTTACATTTTCCTGAGTTTTTATTGTTTTAATTTAGATTCTTAGTCAAATACATTTTATTTTTATGTTGAGACAATTATAGATGAATAGCTTACTATGCCAGCACTATTATTAAGCAAACTGTCTTTTTCCTACTGAATTGAAATGCCATGTTTTTCATTTACTAATTTCCTATAGATTATCAGTCTGATTTCTGAAATTTTTCTATCCCATTGAACTCTTTATTTATTTTTAAGCCATGACTTTAGTGTTTTGATTACAACATTAATATCTGTTAAGACATCCACTGCTCTCCCATTATCTCTTTTGGTTTTTAAAAATTTTTTGGATAATTCTTACATGTTTGTTATTTTCTAAATCTTTAAAATGATTTTGTCTGAGTGCCTGGGTTAAGCGTCTGATTTTGTCCAGTTCTATCCACTCCATTGGGATTCTGATTGGAATGCCAGCACAAGTGTGCATTCCTTGGGAAGGATCGGCAGTTTGTAGGATATTACATCTTTCCATTTAGGAATAGGCTGTGCACCTTCATTGATTCAGGCAGTAGGTGTCAGTCAGGACACATTGTGGAGAAGCCAACTCAAGCTAGTTTTCACCTAGAAGGGACCCAAAGAGTTCACAGAGTCTCCAGGACAGCCAGAAACCAAGTTTGGAGGCTATAAGGCCAGGAAAGGAAAGATGCTTCAAATTATACTCAGGAACTGCTTTGAGGAAGACCCCATCATCACAGGGCCAGTAGTGTGACCCTGCTGACCCTAGGCTTTGGATACTGTCTCCAGAACCTCACTTCCTGCCTCCTCTGGAAACTGGCTGTGTCTGCTGCCCCCTATTTCAGAATGGAGTCCGTGCAGTACATACCTGTGTCCCAAGCTCCCACCTAAGTCCTGTGCAGGAGTGTCTCATAGTGGAGCCCTCCTTTAAGGGCTCCTTCCCAATTAGGCAGGCCTGGAAAGCATTTCTGGAGAAGGTAGACCGACTCATAAGGTGAGTATTCCCCAAACTGAGGAGGAAGGCTTAATGGCATTGGGCGGCCAGGTAGAATGACCCATATCTGTTATACCTGAGTTATTGCTACATAATAAGATTTTATATATAGCTTCCCATTGGTCATTTTATTTTCATATTTAATTTATTTTATGTTAATGTATTTTTAGGTATTTTGTATTTGTTACTATTAACTGAGTACAATACATTTGTCATTTTTATTTTTTAATTTTTTTAAGTTTTCTTTATTTTTTTTAGTAATCTCTTCACCCAGCATGGGGCTCAAACTCATGACTCCAAGATCAAGAGTCGCATGCTCCTCTGACTGAGCCAGCCAGGCCCCCTGCCATTTTTATTTTTATTTGGTTGTTACTAGTATCATATTTTTAATAATCAGTATAACAAATAATCTTAATTCCAGTTTTTTTAGTATATTCTCTTAGGTTATTTTAGATAATCAATCATATAATTTGGAAAGAAAGACAATTCTGTCTTTTCCAATATTTACACAACTTACAATATTTTCTTATTAGCTAAAACATAGGAATTATCTTTCCATTAAAGGTCACAAGCAACTCAGCTTGAAATACCATTTTGGACTTCCCAGTATCTTTTATGGTTATTGGACTTTGGGTTTACTGCATCTTTTGGATTCAGTACAGTAGTTTATATTTTGCTATGAAATTATCCAGGTTCTCTAGATTTTTGGATTTATGGCCTTAGACCTGCCTCCATTCTCTAAATCTCCAACATTCTATATTTAAAGCTCCTTTCTCATTTCTAATCATGTTTACTTTGGCTTTTGTTTTGTTTTCTTTTGTTTAGTCCTACCTGGGGTTTGTCTATTCAAGAATTATCTTTAGACTTTATTATCCTAATATCTTTATTCCTATCCTCTATTCCATTACTCTCACTTTTTATGTTAAATTCTTTTTTGCTATTTTCTGTAAACTTGGTTTTGTTCTTTTCCTGATTTAAGTTTTACATTTTATTTTCAAGCAGGCCATTCATTTTTAACCTTTTTCCTTGAGAATATAAAACATATTTAAGAAAGTCTGCAAAACAAAAATATAAAGCTCAGCAGTTTATCATGAGGCAAATATGCACGTGACCTCCACTAAAATCTACAAATAAAGCATCTCCAGAAACCCAAGGCCCTCCTTATGCACTCCCAATTCACTGCCTCTCTGTTCCCAGTGAGGATAGTCACTAGGATATTACAATTAGGATATTACATTAGATTGGGTAGAAATCTTTAATATAAATGGATAATGCCAAACTGTACTCCAAAGTTGTTGTCCCAGTTCACAACCCTATCAGCAATGTATAAGAGTTCCTGTTGCTTCACATCCTTATCATCACTTGGTATTGTCTATTGTAATTATTTTTCAATTTTAGCCATTCTGGTAAGAGTGTAACCAACATCATATTGTAATTTTGATTTCTATTTTTCAGATTACTGTTGTGGTGGGGCTCCTTATCACGTTTCACATTGGGTTGTCTTTTCCTTAATGTTTAAGTGAGGGGTTTTTTGTTTGTTTTGGATATAAGTTTTCTGTACTTGCATGTAATGCAAAATCTTCTATTTTACTCTCATTTGGGTATTATTTTATGAAAAGTTTTTCATTTCAAATACATTAGTCATTTGTTTATGATTAATACATTTTGAGTCATGCTTAAGAAGTGTTTTCCTACTCCAAGGACATGAAGGTATTCTTATCATCCTCTCACAGTTTTATTGCTTTGACTTTCATATGTTCATCTATAGTCCATGATAAAAATGCCTCCATGAGCAATTATGAACATTCCTGAAATAAATGAATTAATAAAAAGTCTCAGTAAAAAAATAGAAGGTCTAAAGAGCCAAATGAAAATTTTAGAACTCAAAAATGAATGAAATAAAAAGCTCCATAGCTGGGCTCAATGTCAGAATGAAGGGGAATGAGAAAAGAATCAGTCAACAGAAAAATGGAACAGTAGGTAGAAATTACCCAAACTGAACACCAGAGAGAAAATTGACTAGAAACAAAAATGAAGAGAGCCTCAGTGGTTTATGGCCTAACATTCATGTCACTGGAGTTACTGAAAGAAAGGATTAAAAAAGCAAGGCTGGGGCACCTGGGTGGCTCAGTTAAGCGTGGGCTCTTGATTTCAGGTCAGGTCATGATCTCACAGTTCATGAGTTTGAGTCCTGCATTAGACTTCACGCTGCCAGCTTGAGTCTCTCTCTCCCTCTTTCTCTGCCCCTCCCCCACCCATGCTTGCGCGCCCTCTCTCTCTCTCTCTTCCCCCTCCCTCTCTCTAAAAAATAAATTCATAAACTTTTTTAAAAAGTAAGGCTGAAAAATACTTGAAGAAATAATGGCTGACAATGCCCCAAATTTGGCAAAAAGACATTAACCTAAAAATTCAAGAAGCTGAGCAAATCCAAACAGGATGCTCCCAAAGAAATCTGCACCAAGACACACCATAGTCAAACTTAAGAAAACTAAAGACAAAGAAAAATCTTGAAGTAAGCCATTAAAATAATGATAATTTACCCATAGGGGGAAAAAAAAACAATTAGGAAGAAAAGATTCTGTCTTTTCTAAAACCATTATAATAGTTGGGGCGCCTGGGTGGCGCAGTTGGTTAAGTGTCCGACTTCAGCCAGGTCACGATCTCGCGGTCCGTGAGGTCGAACCCCGCGTCAGGCTCTGGGCTGATGGCTCAGAGCCTGGAGCCTGTTTCCGATTCTGTGTCTCCCTCTCTCTCTGCCCCTCCCCCGTTCATGCTCTGTCTCTCTCTATCCCAAAAATAAAATAAACGTTGAAAAAAAAAATTAAAAAAAAATAATAAAACCATTATAATAGTAAGTGTCCTGTTTATAGTTTATAATTCCTTATTTCCTCCTTAGAATTCTTTATTTATATAAATGCTTTATTTCCTGTCTCTATTCTTGCCCTAGGGTATTTACATGGTTGCCATAATTTACTGTTTCATCTTACTCATCTTACTCATAGTGTAAGTTTCCTTTGCTATTATGGGGAATATTTCTAAACATGTGGAAGTTAAAGAGCACACTTCTAAATAATCCATGAATCAAAAAGAAGCCTCAAAGGGAATCCAAATATATTTAGAAAGGAATGAAAATAAAGCATGACATATCAAAATATGTGGGATGCAGCTAAAGTAATACTAGGGAAATTTGTAGCACTAGTTGCTTTCATAAGAAACAAGGAAAGGTCTCAAATCAATAACCTAACTTCCTACCTCAAGATACTAGAGAAGAAAGAAAATCAACCCAGAGCAAGAAGGAAACAAAGAAGATAAGAGCACAAATCAGTGAAATCACAAACAAGAAAATAATTGAGAAAACCAATGAAACAAGGAGCTGATACTTTGACAAGATCAACACAATTGACAAAGCTCCCCTAAGAAAAAAAAGATAAAGGACACAAATTACCATGTCTGGAATGAATTGGGAACGTAACTTCAGACTCTGCAGACATCAAAAGATAATAAGGGAATAATATGAACATTTTTACACAAATAAATTTAACAGCATAGATTAAATGGATCAACTTCTTAAAGAACACAAAACTACCATAACTCACACAATATTAAACAGTTTCAATTACACTATAACTATTAAGGAAATTAAGCTTTTAATTTAAAAACTCCCCAAAACAAAATCTCTAGGCCCAGATAGTTTTCACTGGATAAGTCTACCAAATATTTAAAGGAATTAACACCATTTTCACATACTCTTTCCCAGAAAATAGAATAGGAGTGAACACTTCCAAGTTGATTTTATGAATCCAGTATTATGATCTACCACAACCAGAGAGAGAATACAGTAAAAGAACACTAGAGACCAATATCCCTAATTAACATAGATGCAAAGATCCTTAACAAAATACTAGGAAGTAGAATTCAGCATATATAAATAAAATTACATATCATCTCCAAGAGGGGTTTATTCCAGGGATGCAAGGCTGGTTCAATATTCCAAAGTCAATCAATGTAATCTATGATATTAATAGATGAAAGAAGAAAATCACATGGTGAGATCATCTGATACAGAAAAAGCACTAACAAAATTGAATATCCTTCCATGATAAATAAATCCTTAGAAAAATGGACTTAAAGGAGAACTTCCTGAACCTGAAAAAGAACATCTACAAAAACCCTACAGTGAACACGATACTTAATGGGAAAAGACTGAAAACTTTCCCAAGATCAGAAACAAAGCAAGCATGCCTGTCCTTACCACTATCGTTCAATGTAGTATATATAGTGCTAAAAGTTCTAGTTAATGCAACAAGGTAAGAAAAGCAAATTAAAGCATACGAATCAGAAAGGAAGAAATAAAACTAACCTTATTTGTAGATGACATGAGTGTATACATAGAAAATCCCAAGGAATCTCCAGAAATAATCCCTTAGAACTAATCAGTGAGTTCAGCAAGCTCACAGGATACAAGATAAACATACAGAATTCAATTGTATTTCTCTATATTAGCAATAAGTGTATGGGCACCGAAATTGAAAACACAGTCCTATTTATAATCACTCAGAAAGTGTGCAGGGGTAAATCTAACAAAATATGTACAGGATATGTACACTGAAAAACTACATAATGATGATGAAGTAAATCAAAGAATTCTAAGTAAGTGGAGAGACATACTGTCCTCGTGAATTGGAAGAATCAGCATAGCAATGTTATAAATTCTCCTCAAATTGATATGCAAACATAATGCAATTCCTATCAAAACCCCAGCAAGTTTTTTTTTTGTAGACGTAGACAATTTTATACTAAAATGTATACAGAAAGGCAAAGAAACAATTTTGAAAAAGAACGAAAGGGGAGGAATCAATTTTATTTCAAGACTTAGAGCCACAGTAGTCAAGGAAGAGAGATAAGTAGATAAATGGAACACAACAGAGAACCCAGAAATATGCCCAACTGATTTTTGACAAAGGTCAAAAGCAATGGAGAAAAGACAGCCTTTTCAACAGATGGTGTTGGAACAATTAGATACCTATGGGTAAAAATAACAACTTCATCCTAAGTGCCATAGTAAAAAGTAGACAAGGTCTAACCATTCTTCGAAGTGGCTGTGCCAATTTACACACCCACTAGACCTGCCTGAGGGTCCCCAGTGCTCCACATCCTGGCATATTCTTGGGAGTTTCAGTCTTTGTAATTTTAGACAGGAAAGTACTAAAGGAACTTACTTCCCCCAAAATGAGATCGTAAGCCAAGACACAAGAGAAGAGGGGATCTAACAAAGGAAAGAGAATTCGAGGTGATAAAAGAAAAATGTCCCAGCATGTACATGACTAGTGTAGACAGACCACTTATAGATTGATGAGTCCAGATTAAAGCAGGACAGAGAGGCTCCATGGAACTGTCTCTAAGAAGAAAATAAAGCTGACAGAACATCTGATGAGTAGGATTACACTCAGGGTATATTTTCAGTTCTCTTGGGGAGATTGGGGGTGAATTAGAGACAAGCACATAGGACACTAAACAAGCAATAAAACAAAAACAGTTAAGACTTTAGAATAAAAGACAAAGATCATATATAGTACATGGTTTATTTGACTATGTGGTTTGCACATATTTTCTCACGGTCGATAGTTTGTCTTTCATTCTTGTAACGGGTCATTTGTAGCACAAAAGTCAATTTTTGCTCATTATATTTTTGGTGTTACTCCAAGAACTCTTTGCCTAGCCTTAGATCCTAAAGATTTTCTCCAGTGTTTTTTTTCTAAAGATCGTATAAGTGGGGTTTTTTTACATTTAAATTAAATTAAAATTAAAATACATTAAAATTAAATTAAACCCCAGCCACAGCACAACAGAGTTGGTCACAGTAAATTGCTGGGATGTGCATTTACTCATGTGGGTGATGATTGGTCTTGGGCATTACCTGAGGCACTAGGTACTTACTGTAGCTTAAATAGATTTTCCCTGATTATGGAATCTTAATTCTTCAGTTGGAAAAAATCGTTGTGTGCTCTGTAGCAAGTACTGGGCTGTGGCTTTGAATTCAGAGCAGGCATACTTTAACAAGTATCTAGCGTGAGACACCATTTCAAATTTATTATGCAGACTTGGCGGTGGGTGCCTTGAGAATCTTGTTTCAGGCCTTTCTGTTCCATTCAAGGAGACTTACCTAGACCTGTCTGCTCCCCGCAAATTATCTCCTCCTTCCTCTTCCAGCGTTAGGTTGTTTTATCCCCACAGAGTGCGATGTGATAAGCTATTTACATGAGTGTAGCTAGTGGACCATTCGATGTCCTGCCTCTTTCCAGGGATCTGTTCATGCCAAACAGGCTGCACCTCATGTTGTTCAGCCAGGGCGGCAGGCAGCAATGGAGAGATTGGGAGAGAGAGCCGTTCCCAGCCAGCACTGTTGTAAGTTCTGTGTGCATCTGTGAATAAGACAGACCCAGATCCTTCGCTTACACTCTGATGGGTGGAACAGAAGATAAACAGAATGAGTCCATCTCAGGGCATGTGAGAAAGTGGTAAATGCTATGGTCAGGGGAGAGAGCAGAGGAGAGTGAGGGGGATCCAGGGTGGGGCGGAAGGAGGGAGGGAATAGGGAAAGGCAAAAGTGGGACATCAGGGGGAATAGAGTGGATCTCTGGGGAAAGAGTTTCTACAGTTTAAGTGCCTGACATTAAGCTTTTGATTGTCAAGGTATTCATTTCAAAGACCTCCATCTCAAATAAACACATTGCCCAGAGTTACAAGCCACACAACAAATAAGGAGCCAGGCTGCCCCAGCCATGAAGTTTCCCTCCCCGCTGGGCGACCCAGATAACTGACCTCTTGAGTTATCCTGCTTTTCCCTTCCCATGCCCTAATTCCTGCTCTTAGGGTTTAAACTCACCAATAAAGAACAAACCCGTGAAGCCCTAAACACCCCACCCTGGACCACAGTAAAGGCAGAGCCCCAGGCCCCCTCTACCTTCACCCCCTATCATGACATCACTACATGGCCCTGGGTATGCTGTGTCCCCTCCAGGAACTGCAGCCAATAAGCTTTGTTTTGTCAAAGTTCCCTGACAGTTGTTGCTGAGGAGTGTTTTGCAATCATTTCAAGAACCACGGGGCTGGTCTAGCCACAAGTGTCTGTGGGGAGCTCATCACAGGTAGCGTGGGCCCAGGTGAGTGCCTCCCGGCATTCCTGATCAATAGCATCACTATCAATAGGCTGAGACCACCACAAAACAGTTCCCATTGCAAGAGCAATGACTGACTTCTCAGTCCTTCTTCATTTCATGGCATCTCTAGTTGGAGGAGAACCTGTCTGAGGGGTCTGTTAGGGAACAAAGTCCCCACAGCCTCAGCCCAGCCCTGGCCAGCCAGCAGGAAAGGGCCTTGCCCAAAGCACACATCTGGTGTGTGGGATTGAGGGGCCCAATCCCAGCTGTCTCTGAGTTCTGTGTGTTCTGTGGGTCAGCAGGACAGGCTGCCTCATACAAAGGGGGGACTTGTACTGAACGACCTGGCCCTGCACACCTCCTGTGCACCTCCACTGTGGAATGTTGTTATGGGTGATAGTGTTGTTAGGGCTCCCTCAGCTGGACTCCATGCTCAGGGTGGACTTCAACTCCGGAGACTGGAGACATCACTAAAAGCATTAAAAGCAAAAGCAACCTTCCCGACCCCCGGCCCATAGGTGAGGTGGCGGAGGCTCTTGGCAGTGGTTGGTGCGGGTATGGCTCTCCTCCTGCTGGCCTCCGCCCTCAATTCTCCTCCTCCAGTCTGTCAGTCATCATTTTAGATCAAACTAAAAGAGCAGAAATTGAAGCATAAAGTAGGTAAAGGATAAATTAACTTGAGGTTTAAAAGATGAAAATTTGGCCCTGGACAATACCCTTGACCTATGGCTATCCCTTTTTATTTCACTTCCCTGGAAGTCTGTGTTAGTGAGCAGTTGGGTGTGTAGGTGACAGCAGCTAGGCGTGGAGGACTCAGCCAGCAATGGGAACAAGTCAGTGAGGGTGGGTGCCTAGGGCTGTGAGTTGCAGAAGGCAGTGACTTCTCATTTCTGCAGGCTGGCGATGCCCGGTCCACTTCAGGCTGCAGGGGGGTGGGGGGGCAGGCGTGCTCTGAGGGTTTCCTCCTGGGCTCCAAGCTTTCAAAACACTTGGATTGCATTTTTTCCTTCCCTGGTTTTTAATTTTCCAAGACATGTTTATTTACACCGCATTTATTGAAATGCCACACCTTACACATTGTGAATCCTGTGCCTGTAACATGTGGTGGTTGCCCTCGGGGAGCACACAGGACATAAATAACTACAGCTAGATAAAATAAGTCTCCAGCAGATCTGGGGGTGGAGTGCACTGCCCAGAGAAGAAGCAAGCAGCTCCGGAGAGGGAAAACCAGACAAGGCCTCAAGGATGACATGGGAGTTGGGTCTTGACAGATGAGTAGGAGTTTGATAGGCCATGACATTATAGTCAGGAAATTGCTGACCCTGGGAGCAGAACGTGCCAAGACACAGAGCTATGATAACATGTCTCCATACATAACTCAATAGGAGTAGCATTCTGTTCATTTCCTTTTGTTTTTAGTGTTTATTTTTAATTTATTTTTGAGAGAGAGAGAGCAGGAGAGAGGCAGAGAGAGAAAGAGTGACAGAATCCCAAGCAGGCTCTGCAATGTCAGCACACAGCCCGATGCAGGGCTCGAACTCACAAACCATGAGATCATAACCTGAGCCAAAATCAAGAGGAGTCGGACACTCAACTGACTGAGCCACCCAGGAGCCCTTCTGTTCATTTACTTTAATCTCTTTCTGTGACTCCTCTGTAACTGTCTGTTACTATCGCTTAGGTTTCTTCAAGCTTATTTTTTTCTTTTTCATTAATTGCTTTGAAAATCGGAATTTGAAGTTATTCCTCCTGGTGTGTGTGTGTGTTTCCATGGCTTTTGTCAAGATAAATCATTTGGCTTTATTACTTAAAGAAAACTGAACCAGGGTGCTCTGAACTGAGGCATTTTCACGTGATCTTAATTGTGTAGCTCAAGTGTACCCGCCAGGGCAGAATGCCGTTTTAATGGTGAGATCTGTCTGTGTTCCTCTGTCTAGATTAAGTTTGACAGTGTCGGGGTGTGTGTCTGCTGTGAAATGCAGCACCAGTCATCCGGCTGCAGCAACCTTGGGGAGACGCTGAAGCTGAATCCGCTGCAGGAGGACTGCAACGCCGTGAGGCTGACGTTGAAGGTGATGGCCAAGGGCACTGCTTATTCATGCATTCCATCCCATGCATTTACAGACATTTTAGGAGGGCTTTACTCATGTATCTATTCCTTCCACTTCTTAATTCATCTCTGTAGCTGAAATGCAAGAGGGAATATCTTTCCGGAGAACATTTTATAGGATTATAGATTTTCACTTTGAAGGTGTTGCTTTCTGGATCTCGTTTTCCATTTTTACCATTTCACTTTCCTGCCTCTGACATATGTGGAGTAGGATATGAATGGTTGAAACAGGTCTTTATAAATGTGGATGTGATGCATTCTACTGCTTTTCTAACATTTTTGCTGGTACACCATCGGGGAACAGATGGGCATTTATTTTGCCTTTTTAAAAGATATTTGGAGAAAGACATTTTACAATTTCCCACAGCAATCTATTCTTGTGTGCAGCATCTGATTTTTTTAAATGACATGGAAAATTGTTTATATTATTCCTTTCTTTTTCTTCCTGCAAGTTTTTTTTTCTCCTGAAAACCAGAATTGGCTGCTTAAAAACGCATATGAACAATGAACCCAGTTCTTCTCTTTTCCCTGGGTGAAAATTGCTAAAACTTTTCTAAAAGGATGCAGCAAGGTCAAAGGAATGCTCTATGGTGATAAAATTGTGTTTACAGTATGTAGGGAGCTCTAGAGTATGTCCATAGGGAACACAGTATGTGGGGAACTGGAGACTCGAAGAGTCACCCTGGAATCGGGGGAGAAAGGAGCAAAGTGTTGCCCTCTGGAATTGAGTACCTGGGTGTCATTCCAAATGCTGGCAACAATGACCTGTTGGTCTGGGCGAGCTCCCTATTAGTCCAGGGCACTGTGAAAACATGTGGCAAATGGGCAGTGACGTAAGAGAGATAGGAAATGTGCCTAAAGTACAGGGTGGGACTGACTTCCTCTTGCAGAGTGGTTCCAGCAGCCCTCCAGAGTAACAGATCCAGGAGGCTCAGAGGAACCCAGACTGCAGCACTCAAGGGCCTGTCCTCTTATGTGCAAGGTGGTTCTTGCCACCTCACGTTGCATACAACCATGGTTTCTCTCACTATGGGCTTGCACAGGGTCAGTGTCTGAGACCCACCGTGGCCTTTCACAGCCCTCCTGGAATGGGGACATGGGCAGCTAGTGCTCACTCTGAGATCTCATTCTGACAACTCCTAAGTCACCTCCTGACTTTTTCTTTCCGTATTTAAAAAACAAAAAAACAAAAACAGGGGCGCCTGGGTGGCTCAGTCGGTTGAGCATCCGACTCTTGATTTCAGCTCAGATCACGATCTCACAGTTCATGGGATGGAGCCCTGCTTCAGGCTGTGTGCTGACCATGCAGGGCCTCCTTGGGATTCTGTCTCCCTCTCTCTCTCTGCCCTTTCCTGGCTGGCACTCTCTGTCCCTCAAACTAAATAAACATTTTTTTTTTAACTTAAAAAAAATTTTTTTTAATTAAAAGAAATTTTTAAAGGGTATTTCTTGCTGCCTATAACAAGACAATAGGTAATTATAATTAAATTACAGTGCAGTCACTGCCCCCTGGAAGAGTGGACAAATCCCCCAGGGAATCTCGCAGTCTGGAGGCCACATGGGTGCGTGCATGCAGTTAAATAGCTATGTCATGTCCCACTCAGTTGATGGGCTAGAGGTATTTGGTCTGAAGTCCCAAGACCTTGGAGTCCTTTATGACACCTGAACTCAGTGGGACCCTCCCAGGACCTGTCTTCTTGACTCTCTATCCCCTGAGGAGTGGCTGTGGCCTGAAAGATGGTGCTGGAACAACAGTGCTCCCTCTAAGAAGGCCCAGGCTGGGCTGACAAGCCTGCAGTCCCACCCACCCTTTCCCAGTGCCCCTGGCTCTGGTGCCCTGATGAGGAAACCACTTGGGGTGGGGGGGGGGGCGGATAACTACAATGAAACAAAGTGAAGGAGACCTAAACAGTTCAAGTCAGTGCAGGGGAGTCTTCTCAAACGGCTCATCCCCATGGGTGTTCAAATTGCCCAAGACAACGGTGAGAGCTGAAGGCCTGAGAAAGACTACACCAAACTTCTGAATAAATTTGTTTTAAAAACACTTCTCCGGATGTAGGAACTGTCAGAGCTGGTGGCATGAGGCTCAGAATAAGGAGGATTTATGGTTGAAAAAGAGGGAGCAGTGAGCAGCCTGCCCCCCAGCTGAGGGCCGGTAATGAGATCAATGGCCTTGAGTGTATAGGGTGGGGAGCTGAGTTTCATCTGGAATCTGGTAGATGAAAGACACTTGGAAGGGAGGGTCTGTTTACTGCTGTCCTCTAGCTTTGTTATTTTCCCAAATCATTTTGGCTATCCTAGTTCCTCTGCATTTCCGTGTAAATTTTGGAATCAGCTTATCAGTTTCTCCAGAAATCCTGCTGGGGTTTTGATTGGGGTGGCATTCACTCTGTATCTCAGTTTGGAGAGAATCGACATATTCGTATATAGCTCTCCATTTACTTAGGTCTTTAAACATTTTTTTTAATGTTTATTTTTTATTTTTTGAGAGACAAAGAGAGACAGAGTGTGAACCAGGGAGAGGCAGAGAGAGAGGGACACACAGAATCCAAAGCAGACTCCAGGTTCTGAGCTGTCAGCACAGATCCCAACATGGGGCTCAAACCCTCAAACCATGAGCTCATGACCTGAGCTGAAGTCGGACGCTTAACCAACTGAGCCACCCAGGCACCCCAGTTCTTTTTATATTCTACTAGTGTTATACAGTGTTTGAGATATCGATCTTAACATATTTTCTTTAATATTTTTGCTTATGGTATTTCATGTTTGTTAGTGCTATTTTAATGGTACTTAAAAGATTTTTAACCATCTCTTGTTCATTGCTAGTATATAGAAATTTGATTTTTGTTACTGATCTTGTATCCTGTAATCTTGTTAAACTCACTTAATAGTTCTGGTAGCTCCTTTATAGATTCTTTTGGATCTTCTCTGTAGGCAGTCATGTGAAATGCAATGAGAGGCAATTTTACATCTTCCTTTCCAGTCTGAATACCTCTTCCTTCCTTCCTTCCTTCCTTCCTTCCTTCCTTCCTTCTTCCTTTCTTCCTCCCTCCCTTCTTTCTTTCTTTCTTTCTTTCTTTCTTTCTTTCTTTCTTTCTTTCTTTCTTTCTTTCCTTCTTTCTTTCTTTCTTTCTTTCTTTCTTTCACCTCATTGCAGTATTGGATAGACATGGTGAGAGCACACATCCTTGCTTTCCTGATTTTAGGAACTAAATATAGTGTTAGCTCTAAGTTTTTCTATAGATGCCCATTATCAGGTTGTAGAAGTTATCCCTGGTTTTCCTAGTTTCCTGAGAGTTCTTTTTATCATGGATGAACATTGGATTTATCCGTCTTTTTCTGCATCGACTTAATGTTCATGTACTTTTTCTTTTTTGGTCTGCTAACATGGTGAATAACACTGATTGACTTTTGACAGTGAACTGGCCTTGCATCCCCAACATAAACCACACTGGGCCATTTTCCCCTCAGCTCTGCTGAGTCTGTTGATGCCTCAGAGACATCCTTCATGTCTGTGATTGTGCCTTTCCATTTGATTCTTCCATATAGCCTCTGTCTCTATGCTGAATTACCTACATGACCCTGCACACTGCTCACCTTTTCACTAAAGCATCTGTCCCAAGTGAACACATGCTCATGTTTCTCAACATGGAGATTCCCATGTCCTTAGAATTTGGGTTGGTTGGTTGCTGTGTGACCTCAGCTGTCTGATGGATTCCAATTAAGTTATGAATTTGCAGAGTGTCCAGCGTTTGGTCATTTAAATGGTAGGGGCAATGCTCTTTTTAGCTTTCTGCATCATTATCCATAATTGAATATTGAATATTGCTACAGAGAAAGACCTTAAAGTCAGCCTAATGCTTTCTCCCTTTTGGTCATGTGGTGGTCATTAATTCTGTTTAAAAATACTTCTAGCTCTCCAGCTTCCCTCAATGTGGTAAGATCGTACTTCCTAGTCTCCTTGTGGTTGTTCAGTGCCATGTGAGCAAAACTTCTATGTATCACTTCCAAGCCTGAGTATCCAGCGCTCTCTTTCCCTCTGGCATGGTAATAGGCAAGTTATAGATGGGGGCTGCACCATTAGTCTAGGTACTACAATGGGTAGAGCCCCCATAACTCACCCACATTTACTCACATTGGACATTTTAGCATGAGTGAGAACTAAACTTGTTGTTTTAACCCACTGAGATTTGGGGGATACTTGTTACCACAGCATAACCTAGCCCATCCTAGCTGATATAAGGCATCATTTTTTGTTTTTTGTTTTTGTCTTTTGTTTTTTCTTGGTTTTCTTTTTCTTTTCTTTTTTGGTATAGGTGTCAGTAATACTTTTAAATTATCAAGTCCATTCGCTTCACTGTGATACATCTTGATATTGACCAACCTTTCTCAAATTTCTTATGGTACCATGTACCCTTTGCACAGTGAGTTTTCATCTTGCTTTATTTCAGCAGTTTTCTTAAAGTATAAATCTGAATTTTTCTCTGTTGTCTTTGTTTTAGGATAGCTGAATCTCTTGGACTGCTTTTATCCATCCTTCCTATCATTCCCTCCCCCCCCCCAATTGTTTTCATTCTTCCTTTTCCATCTCGTTTTGCTCAGTTTCTCTTAAAGCTCTCTTCCCACCTTGTTTTCTGCAGTGAATATTATCTTTGTGCTCTGCTTTTGATGCGATCTTGAGCTCTGGGCAGGCCACTTCTCAAGTCTTTGCTTCTCTATCACTTTTTCCTTACTTATTCCGTGAGCACTTGTGTCTTTGCTTTTAGCCCTTGGATTACAGCAACCTTCTCTGTTTGTTCCCAGTTGTCACCACAGATGTCTCTAGCTGGTTAATTACAGTGGAATTTTCAATGTGTTTCATATCTTTCTTAGATCTTTTCTGATGTGTATGGATACTTCAAAGCACAAAAGCCTATTCCTAACCTATATCAAGCATTGTGCTCTATTTAAATAGGCTTTAGCATAATGAAGATTTTATACTTCCTTCTCATAAATATAGGTACTCCTTCCTCTGAGATTCTTATAGATCTAAGTGCCCCGTTCTCTAGTTTTCTTATAATTGCTGGTGCAGTCATTTTTAATGTGATCATTACTTTTAAAGTCATTCAAGCCACGCTGTGTTGGATGACACCCCTGCAGTAAAAGGCTTTGCAGCAGGCACCTGGTGTTTCTTCTCCGCATTAAAACTCTCAGAACACACAAGGGTGGTAGGAAAGAAAGGCACTCTTGTAACAAGGAACAAATTTCTGTGGGAGCCCCTTCCTGTAGCCTACAGATGTTCTTAACCCTTAGCCAAAGGAAATGCAAAAGGGGGATATTATTTTCATTAGTTTCTCTTGCTCATATTTTTTTGGCCAGCAATTAGAGCAGGTTCACTGGTCTCTTAATAGTCTGATTTGAGGTTCTAGCTATCTGATTAGTAATACTTCATGCCTAAATTTCCATATTAAATTATGAATTATCCATACTTTGTATCTAATGAATTCAGTTTGTGCTGGGGAAATCTCATGTAATTGGTTTAGGAATCAAAGTGCCTTTGATTTTAGTTGTGTTTGAGTTAGCTGATAGGGACTTAATGAGATTGGTCTAACTACTCACTTACCATTATGCCACCCTCCTTCCCCCTCCCCCGCTACTACCCACCAGTACCAGAAAGTTGTACAGGCACAATCTGTCATCAGGGAAAATGAACAGAAACCAGTCTTCTTCCTGGCTAATGAAGAATATATTTGGAATCCAGAAAATGACGCAGACACTGCTTCACTCACCCCTAAGATTGTTTTCTATGGCTTGGAGGCCTGGAAGCCCTCCGTCCCTTGGTCTCTTTCCTGCCCTTCCTGACCACTCCTACTCCTGGATTCTCTTGTTCTTCAGCAGAGAACCCCCGGGGGCACACAAGCCTCTCGGTTAGGGTATTGATTGCCTCTTAACAGGTAATATCTCATGTCCTACCAAAGTTTACTGCTCCACCCTGATAGGAGTGAGGGCAGGGCAAAGGACAGAGGCACAGAGAAGACCTAGAACTCCATTGTGCCATGCAGGGATCCCAGGATTGCAGAACCAGAGTCATGGACCATCCTGTTGTCCAGCAGCCTATTGTGTGGGTAGAGTGAGGTCAGATGGCTCTGCAGGGGTCCCTGAACAAGTCCAGTGTTGGGCAGCACTCCTCAGAGGGTCTAGTTCTCCAAGACTCAAGTTTCGGCTCCCTGATGACAGGACCTGGCTGTGGACATCACATTATGAATAATCTGTAAAAAGGGCCTGAAATTTAGGATTTCAGAAGCTATTTTTCCAAACCATTAGACAATGGTGGGCAATTTTACCTAAAGATGAAGTCTACACAGATCCCCTCTCCTGATAAAATAATATCAAGGCTTTTGTAAGATAAGATGATAAAATAAATGATAAAGGATGTTTTAGTAGTGTAATGTTTGCCTTTGCCAAGCCAAACCCAGCACAAGATTGTGACATATTTCCTGATCAGTATTAACAGAATTTTTAAAAGGTTACAAAAATCAGAATTGTTAACTGGTAGAATATGCTTCATCATATGCTGATATGATATCCATCCCAGCTTTAATTCTTTCCTAGATCCCAGAATGTCATTATGGTTTTATTATAATGATATAATTCTAATTCAGAACAGAGTTAAAAATCTATTTCTTGCTTCATCTATCTGGATTTAATTTATTGAGCCATAGGAAACCAAATTACCCAAAGAAACATTATCAATGGACAAGGAGATAAAAGTTTCCCAAGAAATCAGTTATTGAATTTATGTGCTTTCTTGTCTTATCTTACAGATGGTTTATCTTTGTCTCTAAAAACGTAAAAAAAAATGGGGGGTGGAGAGGGTGACAAGATAATTTCAAAAAAAAAAATAGGGACTTGGAAAATGGACTCATCATTTAGTATCTAATCTTCAGTAAGTTCTTAACCATGCTAAAGAAATAAAAATGATTCTGAGGATAAGTGAATGGTCAACATTTTGTGACAAAAGTCACAGCATGGACTGGCATTGTGCAACACCACACACACACACACACACACACACACACACACACACACATACCTGCTAAATGTGATGTTTCCATTTTGGAACTGGGCAGCTACATAGAGTAAGGCAGATGTATCATATCTCTGTATAGCTTTCTTCTCACCTCTGGACCTTTTTAAAGTTTGTTTACTTATTTATTTTGAGAGCAGAGAGAGAGAGAGAGAGAGAGAGTACAAGCTGGGGAAGGACAGAGAAAGGAGACAGAATCCCAAGCAGGCTCCATGCCATCAGGGCAGAGCCCATTGTGGGGCTCAAACTCATGAACCATGAAATCCTGACCTGAGCCAAGATGAAGAGTCAGACGCTTAACTGACTGAGGCACCCAGGTGCTCCCCTCACCTCTGGATTCTTAAGGGAAACACTAATGAGTCCCTCTGGCCAGGTGGGATCCTCTCAGAGATGAGGTACTATCACACTTAAACTAGCAACCATGGGACCCATGCAAGGGAATGTCTAGAAATAGTGAGTTCTCCTGGCCACTGAACACAACTCATGTCATGATGTCCCTGAGTGGCATGTTCTGTCCCCTCCAACACCACTGGAAGCCTGCCTTGCCACCCTCCGATCTGGTGGCATCACTTTCTGTGCACGGCTGTAATACCGAGTCTGGTGGGACATCTGCAGTTACAGATCCATTTAGCATCAGTACAATTAAACGCCCTTTGGAATAATCCTATGGATCAGAGGTTCCACCCAAGAGGGCTGTGACTGATCTGTACCTGCTGAGTTAAAACAAGGTCCAGGATACTCAGCATTTGAGGTAGAAGTATTTTGAGTGATATTCACAGAAGTCCCCTCCCAGGCAGGCGGCCTTGCTGGACTGGTTCCCTCCCAGTGTCTCTTGGCACTTGTAGCCCCACTCAGGACTGGTGGATGGGCTTGCAGGTGCACCCATACCTCCTCATGCAGTCAGTTAAATGAAGGCCCAGGCATGGAGAATGCAGGCTCCAGAGGGGCTCGCTCACTGCTGGGGAGCAGGACACTTTCAGTGGTGCCAGTCCCTTGCCTTTGTCCCTCCCTTCAGTGGTTTTCCCCCAAAGTCTCCTCTTTCTTGGGAAAGTACATGGCATTTCAGGGAGATGCCTCATGCAGAGCCCTGGCATCTCATGCTCTTAACCTCCCTGCTCCACAACCCACCTTCTGCACAAGCCCAACAGCCCTCTCCAAGGTCACTACACAACCTGATATTTTCCCTGAACCCAGCCACCCCTCAGGGAGGCTTGGCAGGGCACCCCAGTTCTCCAGCCCAGGCATTGTCACCTTGGGCTTACTTGTCCAGCTTCTACTCCCACCAAGCCTGCTGTCTGGCCTCACTTGGACTCCACTGTGCAACACCACCCTTCTCCCTGTCCTTGAGACATATTCACCATCTCAAGGAAACAGGGACCAGTGCTCAGGCCTCCTGCACTCACTTTTCCTAGCTCCTCTCTGGCTGGTTGGCCCACACTCCCTGCACGGTGTGTGCTCTCTCCCTGACTGCACCCTGACCAGCAAGACCCGCAGACCTTGCCACGAACCCTGTGCCTTATGCCTTAAACTCATGGTCGCCAGCCTCATCCAGCAGTCTGTGCTGCTCAGCACTTCTCCCGCCTTCCTCCTCTGGCCATCTCATTGCTCAGCTCTGAAACCTCCTCAGTATTAGTCAGGGTTCGCCAAAGTAACAGAACCAGTGAGATGTGTGAAGCAGTACACACACATGCACGCACGCATGCACACGTATACTATACACACAGACACACATATACACACTATATGTATATTTATATAGGTGTATGTAGACACACATATATAAACACAGAGACAGAGAGATACCTTAAGGAATTGGCTCATGTGATTATGGAGGCTGACAAGTCCAAAATTGCAGGGTGAGCCAGCAGCCTGGAGACCCAGGGAAGGGCCATCACTGCAGTTCAGGTCTGTAGGCCATCTGTCTGTGGAATTTCTTCTTGCTCTGGAGAGGTCAGTCTTTCATTCTCTTTATGCCTTCAACCGATTAGATGAGGCCCACCAACATAGTGGAAGGCAGTCTGCTCTACTCTGAGTCCGCTGATGTAAATGTTAGTCTCCTCTAAGAACACCCTCGTAAAAAAATCCAGAATGTTTGATCTCGTATCCAAAGACCACTCCAACCAAGTTCACACATAAAATTAACTATCACATCCTCCTCCACCCCGGTCCAAGTACATTTTCTGTCCCCTGCATCACACCATCATACATCGATGTTAAAATTGCACAACTGATTGCGTCACCACTTGCTTTTAGGGCAAAGCTCTAAATCTTGAGCGTGTCTTACAGAGTCATTATCTCCTCTCTGGCTTCAGTTTTTGTGACATTCTTGCCTCTCCCCTTCCCTGCAGTCACACTGGCTGCCTTTAGCCTCCAGGACACCCCTCAGGGGTCTCTCTGCACCATAGTCTTGGCACACAATGCTCTCTGGTCCAGAACATTCCTTCTCCTCATTTTGGTGAGCTTATTCCTCCCCACCCTTCATCTTTCACCTTCCCCCTCAGACTAGCCCTGGCCATCCTTGTGCTAAATTCTCATAATTCCTTGTACTTTATTTTCCCATGAAGCTATCACAGATTGTAGTTATGCATTTGTGTAATTTCTTTATTAATACCTGCCCCCTCTCCAGACTATAAGCTCAGTGAAGGCAGAATGGTATCTTTGCCTTACTGTGGCTTCCAGAGAACGACATGGCATGACCAGCACTCTGTAAATGTTTCTGAAATCAATGAGTTTTTCATTCATTCATTCAGTAAGGTTTATTTAAATATTTTATTTTTTTAATGTTTTTTTTTTTGAGAGAGAGAGAGAGAGGTGGGGGAGGGGCAGAAAGAGAGGGAGACAGAGAATCTGAAGCAGGCTTCAGGCTCCAAGCTGTGAGCACAGAGCCCAACATGGGGCTCGAACTCAGGAACAGCGAGATCATGACCTGAGCCAAAGTCAGACACCCAACCAACTGAGCCACCCAGGTGCCCCGAAGTGGTTTTTTTTTTTTTGACGTTTATTTATTTTGGAGGGAGAGGGGAACAGAGGATCCAAAGTGGGCTCTGTGCTGACAGCAGAGAGCCTGATTGATACAGGGCTCAAACCCACGAACCGTGAGATCATGCCCTGAGCTGAACCAACTGCCCTGAGATCATGCCATGGCTTAACCAACTGAGCCACCCAGGCACCCCCTCATTCAGGGAGTTTTTTAAGCATCTTTTTTTTCATGCCTGAGTTGGACATCAGATGTGCAGAAATAAATAAAAGGCAGACTCTTCCCACCAGGTCTAATGGGGAAAAAGTCACAAGCACGATAGCAATTTCAGTGCACTATCTTATTTCCACTGTGAGAGGAAATAAAAATATTAAATTATAAAAGAATTTTCAATCCTCCACTCTGTCCTAAGGGAGGGCCATTATTTTGCTGAGTGGCCTGATGGATAAAGTGTTAGGTATACACAGGAGATGGAGGTGGGTTAGCTATAAGGACAGAATTGGTGGCACCTGGGAAACTGAGGGAGTAGGAAGATAGGAAAAATATTTTGGATTCTGTCACTGAATGATCCCAAGCACACCCAGCTCTAGGTGCAGTGATAATGTGACCACAGGCCCCACCTAACCCTAACTGAAATAACTGAATGTCTATAAAAATAGATGTATTCGTTCTCCAGAAAGAACCAGCAGGATAGCTACAGTTATAGGTATAGACATAAATACAGATATATGGAGATTTATTATAAGAAATGGAGACCAAGATGTCCCATGGTCTGTCATCTGCCAGCTGAAGTACCAGGAAAGCCCCTGGTAAAATTCAGTCCAACGGCCTAAGAATCAGTGGGGAGGGGGGATGGCGATGGTGTAAGCTGTGGGCTGAGTTTGAAAGTTCAAGAAGCAGGTGCACCAGAATCCAAGAGCAGGAGGAGTGGAGAGAGAGAATTCCTCCTTTCTCCCCATATTTGTTCTATGCGGGCCATCAGTGGATTCGATGATGCCCATCCACATAGGTAAGGATTATCTTCTCTACTGAGTCTACTGATTCAAATGCTTCTGTCTTCCGGAGACACCGTCACAGACACTAGAAATAATGTTTTACCAGCTTTCTGGGCATCCCTTAACCCAGTCAAGTGTGCACATAAAATTAACCATCACAATAGGAAAAAGCCTGCATCACAGTGGACATTAAGGGTATCAACCCATCCTTTTTAGAAAGTTCCAGAATTTTTTGCCAGGTATGTTGCGTGCAAGACCAAAACAAAGACAGATAGGGGGGCACAGCTCACAACTGAGCTTACAAACTCATCTCTGTGTGATCTTCCTGGAGGTCACTGGAAGCCATCTTCCACACTTTAGGAATGTGCCCTAATTTTTTTTTAATATTTATTTATTTATTTATTTATTTATTTATTTATTTATTTATTTATTTTGAGAGAGAGAGAGAGAGAGAGAGAGAGCAGGGGAGGGACAGAGAGAGAGAGAGAGAGGGAGAGAATCCCAAGCAGGCTTTGCACTTTCAGCATGGAGCCAAATGTGGGGCTCAAACTCACGAACCATGAGATCATAACCTAAGCCAAAACCAAGAGTCAGATGCTTAACCAACTGAACACCCAGGAGCCCCAGAATGTGCCCTAATTTTGAAGAGCCAGGACTGATAGGTGAGGTGGTTGGTGGGGCAGATGTGGAAGCAACAGTGGTGACAAGGGGTATTTTAGACCCTCACCATCTCCATAGGCTGCACTCCCATTGTTTGAAATGGACAACAGACATTTAAGGTCTGATGCAATGTGCTTTGTAAACACAGCTTCAGGATCCCACCACCACCCAATTCCACCTAGATTACTGCCCTTGAGCCTCCATCATGTAGATGTTCTGGAGTCACCACCAAGGGATGTGCTTGCTGCCTTTGGAGTCCTTTGGCTGTTGTGGTGAAAGCAGGATTACAGGCAGCTTCTTAGGGAGACACCAGGACTGGGGTCCTATGCCACACAGGTGGATACCTCTCCACCCCCCACACTGGGACCCAGAGTCCTTGGCACATTCAGATAAGGAACCACAAAGAGTTATTGGCCCAATTCCTTCCTCTGTCTGCTGCAGGATTGCTTCAGTGCCAGCACAGCCTGGATTTAAAGATCTGAGGGGAGCATTCTGACAAGGGCAAGCAACACACTGTCTGGGACAGTCGCAGCACAAGTAATAATAGACAACCTTTTCACTCGCAAGAGTGTCCCAGTCACTCTGGTGTCCAAACAAAATCAAGGACTACAGGAGGAGCACTATTGCTTTGTCTGGCGGCAAACAGACTGGTGGAAATGCTAAGGATTGATATAAATGAACGGGAGGAGACAGCGTGGGGACCACTGTTGGAGATGAGAGGCTATTTCTAACGCCTTTAGTTATTTCCAGGGCTCTAAATTAATATAGGGATGCTCGGAGGAGGAGGGTGTGAAGAGGAAAATAAGCAGTATGGGAAATTTTTCAATATAATTCAATGATGAGGCCATTTGAAGGAATGCACAAAAATGGCAAAAGGGAACATGAATGCACAAAAGTACTTATAACGAAGGAAGGAGCCAGATGCAACTTTTGAGTTCAGGACGTAAGTTCACTGTCTCGATTGTGGTTCTGGCTACACAGGTGTATGTGTGTGTCGAAACTCATCACATTGTCCATTTAAAAATATGTGCACTTTATTGTATGTCAGTTACGCCTTAATGCATCTGTTATATGTCTTTGTGACAGGTTAAGCGAGTAGGGGAAGATGGAAAGGATTAAAGCAAAGACAGGGAAGGTAGAGACGGGATGATGCAGGAATTCAAAGATGAGTTCAGGGCATTTGACTTGATCCAGAAATCAATAAGCAACTGGTTGCCGAAACTTGGGGAAGAAATGACATAATCCTGGCAGGGCTGAACAAAAATGTGTTTGAGCCACAATGGAAATGGGCGAGTTGACAGGGGTCACAGGACAGAGTGCATTTGACTTAGGAGCAGAAGGGAGGAGAAGGAAACCGCTCAGCAGAGGAATAATGTATAATAGTTTACATTGGGCCCCAGTAGGGCTTTTCTGGGTGGTCATCCTCTGTGAACTAGTTTGCAGTCTGTTTAGATCTACCACACTGTTGTTTTTTTTTCTACACATTGTCCCAGCTCCAGTGAGGTCTTAAAAGGCAGACTTTATCATTTACATTTCAGAGACGAGAAAATGGCTCCAGAGTATGCAGGGACTGAGCTGTGGTCTCCTAACTGGTGGTGGATCCAGATTTCTGTCTTTCATGCCCAGTCTGGTGCTTCCTCCCCCACCACAACCATGATCTGCTCAGGAGGAGGCGGACACAGAGCAGCAACAGGCACAGGGTCATTTCTGTTCAAACAGAGATGCCCTAGGCAGAACCTGCACTGTTCTTCTGCAGGCACAGGAACTGACCCCTCTGCCATGCAAACATTAGGAGCAAGTTCAACATATTGGAACATCTGAGAATAATGTAGTGAATACCATTCAGACAGGCCCAATCTTATTAGATTTACAAAATTTGCTTCTAATATTTCTAAAAATAAGACATATGTTATTATATATTATTACAAACCCAGCTGAGTGACCCCACCCCAGCTATGGCTCCCCACTCTCTCTGTCTGAAATTAGAAGGTGCCCAGGGTTAGTTTTGCCATTCCCATACACGTTCCATACTTCACAAACATTGTGGCCAAAATGTGACATAATCAGTACCATAAGCAGTTTTCTGTCTTCACCCACCATCATGATGTTTATCCATGTGGATATATGTAGCTTTAATTCTGTCTTGTCAACTTCTGCATAGGTTTGTAAAACCCTAATATTCTGCAACTCACTTATCCAGTTCATGTTAACGGACATTAATATGTTTTCAGGTTTTTGCTGTCACAACAGTAATAGAATGAAAGTCACGCACTCATCAACGTGCGCTCATGGGCTAGATTTCCTCTAGCATGCATACTGTAAGGGTGCAGTGATGTGCACCTGCGCTTTTACAGGACATTTCCTATTTCCTTGCAAAGAAATTGCACCTGCCTGCTCTTACGTCCGACGGAGGAGATGTCTTTGCTCGGTCCATGTCCTTGCCAAGAATTCTTGACATTCAGACTTTTTATATGATCATTTCCTATTTGTATTTTTCACCAGTGAACTGCCTGTTTTGTCTGTTTGCCTGTTGGGTTATTTGTCTTTTGTTCCAAATGATACCCTTAGTCATAAAAACCTTGCATGCAGTCTGTGACTTGTCATTTCGTTATGTTTTGGGTGGCATTTGTCAGAAGTTTTCAGTTTGAATGCAGTCAAATTCTTTTCTAAATGATGTGTCCTTTTTGTGTTGCATTTAAGAATTATTTTCCCCTCTGGCACAGAAAAACTCTGATTCTCCTAGGATAAAATATAATACAGTTCAGGGATGCCTGGGTGACTGAGTCAGTTGAGCGTCTGACTTCGGCTCTGGTCATGATCTTGCGGTTCATGAATTTGGGCCCCACATTGGCGTTTGCTTCTCTCACTGCAGAGCCTGCTTTGGATCATCTGTCCCTCTCTCTCTCCATTCCTCCCTGTTTGCACTGAGTCTTTCTCTCAAAACTAAATAAATATTAAAATTTTTTAAAATGTATAATACAACTGTATTATATATTGTATATATTGTGTCATTGTAAGTACTTATTTGAATATTTAAAGTATCAGTTTAAAATCAGTGAAATTTGGGGGTGCCTGGGTGGCTCAGTGGGTTAAGCATCTGACTTTGGCTCAGGTCATGATCTCACGGTTTGTGAGTTCAAGCCCTATGTTGCACTCTGTGCTGACAGCCTAGAGCCTGCTTCAGATTCTGTGTCTCCCTCCCTCTCTACCCCTCCCTTACTTGTGCTCTCTCTGTCTCTCAAAAACAAATAAACATTATAAATAAATAAATAAATAAATAAATAAATAAATAAATA
Organism: Acinonyx jubatus; assembly: GCF_027475565.1. Classification (NCBI taxonomy): domain Eukaryota; kingdom Metazoa; phylum Chordata; class Mammalia; order Carnivora; family Felidae; genus Acinonyx; species Acinonyx jubatus. The sequence goes on from NC_069386.1 coordinate 20,564,949, forward strand.
AATAAAATCAATGAAATTTGGGTGCCCAGGTGGCTTAGTTGGCTAAGCATCCAACTCCTGATCTTGGCTCAGGTTATGATCTCATGATTAGGGTGTTCGAGCCCTGCTTTAGGTTCCTGTCAGATGGTGCGAAACCTCCTTGGGATTCTCTCTCTCATCCTCTCTCTCTGCCCCTCCCCCATTCGCACTGTCTCTCCTCTTTGTCTCTCTCTCTCAAAATAAATAAACTTGGGGTGCCTGGGTGGCTCAGTTGGTTAAGCGTGCGACTTTGGCTCAGGTCATGATCTCATGATTTGTGGGTTTGAGGCCCGTGTCGGGCTCTGTGTTGATGGCTCAGAGCCTGGGGCCTGCTTCAGATTCTGTCTCATTCTCTCTCTGCCCCCACCCCCACCCCACCTTGCTCCCTGTCTCTCTCTGTGTCTCTCAAAAATAAATAAATGCAATAAATAAATAAATAATAAACAAACTTTAAAAAATAGAATTATTTTCCCCTCTGGAGGTCATATAAATATCCTATTTTTTTTTCCTGTAAGTTTTGAAACTTGGCTTTTCACATTTATTTAATTCATTAATCCACTGGGGTTTAATGATGCATTTGTTATGAGATATGGATCTAATTTTATTTTTTACATATAATCATCAGTTACTACAGCACCAGCCTGTGCCATTTATTTGTATGGTCATATGTCAAGTTTCTATATTCAAAGACATCTATTTCTGAGGTTTCTTTTCTTTTTCATTGGTGTATAGCTTGCCTCTTTGTCAATACCACATCGTATTAAGTGCTCTTTATTAGTCTTATATCTGGTAGAATAAGCCCCCACTTTGTTCTTCAAAATTGTCTGGGCTATTTTTGGTCCTTTGTCTGCCTTCCCTTTCCTCTCACCACCCCCCGATACAAAAAAAAAAAAAAAAGGTTCATAACTGCATTGCATTTTTAGGTTAATTAGGTCAGAATGGTCATTTTTACATATCTCTCCATTTATTTAGCTTTCTGTTATGTTTTTCAATAAAAATTATATAAATTTCAGTATACAGTCTTGATCATCTATTGTTACATATGTTCCTAGATGTCATATAGTTTTGTTGCTGTTGGAAAAGGAGAAAATTTTTAAATTACATTTTCTGATTTTTAGATTAAAATATGTAATGCTTATTTATATTTGAGAGAGAGAGAGACATATGCAAGCGGGGGTGGGGCAGAGAGAAACGGAGACAGAATCTGAAACACATCCAGGCTCTGAGCTGTCAGCAAAGAGCCACACTCAAGGCTCCAACTCACCAGCTGCAAGATCATGACCCGAGCCAAAGTTGTTCGCTTAACTGACTTAGCCACCCATGGGCCCCTCTGATTTTTAGATTTTTATATAGAGAAATCCATGTGCTTTTGTTCATTGATCTCACATCCAGTTACTTCCCACTCCATTTGCTCCAGAAGTTTGCCTGTTTGGTATTGTTTGGTATTTTCTATTTAGAAGGTTATATTGTTTGGGAATAACTCTGCTTCTTTCTTTCCAATCTTTACATTTATTACTGATTTTTCTTATTTTTTCTTGTCTTCCTGAACTGGCAAGGACTTCTGGTACATTGTTTTAAAGTTTTTATTTTAATCACCTGGTGCTCATCCTGACATGTGCACTCCTTAATCCCCATCCCTTGTTTCACTCATACCTCCTCTGGTAATTATCAGTTTAGTCTCTAGAATTGAGTCTGTTTCTTGGTTTGCCTCTCTCTCTTTTTTCCCCTTTGCTAATTTGTTTTGTTTCTTAAATTCCACATGTGGGTGAAATCAAATGGTATTTGTCTTTCTCTCACTGACTTATTTCACTTAGCATTATACGCTGTAGCTCCATCCACGTCATTGCAAATGGCAATATTTCATTTTTTATGGCTGAATAATATTCCATTGTATGTATATACTATGTCTTCTATATCCATTCATCAGCTGATGGACATGTGGGCTGTTTCCATATTTTGGCTATTGTAAATAATGCTTCTGTAAATGAGGTGTATTTATCCCTTTAAATTAGTGTTTTTGTATTCTTTGGGCAAATATTCAGTGGTGCAATTGCTGGTTTATAGGGTAGTTAGTTCTATTTTTCACTTTTTGAGGAACCTCTATACTGTTTTCCAGAGCTGCACCACATGGCATTCCTACCAACAGTGCAAGAGGGTTCCCCTTTCTCCACACCCTCACCAACACCTGTTGTTTCCTGTGTTGTTGATTTTAGCTATTCTGACAGGTGTAAGATGATATATCATTGTAGTTTTGATTTGCATTTCCCTGATGGTGAGTGATGTAGAGCATCTTTTCATGTGTCTGTTGGCCATCTGTGTGTCTTCTTTGGAAAAATGTCTATTCATGTCTTCTGCCCATTTCTTAATTGGATTATTTGTTTATTGGGTATTGGGTTTTGTAAGTTCTTTATTTATTTTGGATAATAACCCTTTACCAGCTATGTCATTTGCAAAATTTTTCTCCTATCCTATAGGTTGTCTTTTAGTTTTGTTGACTATTTCCTTCATTGTGCAGAAGCTTTTTATTTTGATGTAGTCCCAGTAGTTTATTTTTGCTTTTGTTTCCCTTGCCTCTGGAAAAATGTCTAGTAAGAAGTTACTATGGCCCATGTCAAATAGGTTGCTGCCTGTGTTCTCCTCTAGGATTTTGATGGTTTTCTGTGTCACATTTAGGTCTTTATTTCATTTTGAATTTATTTTTGTGTATGGTGTAAGCAAGCGGTCCAGTTTCATTCTTTTGCGTGTTGCTGTCCGGTTTTCCCAACACTGTGTGTTGAAGAGACTGTCTCTTTCCAATTAGATATCCTTTCCTGCTTTGTTGAAGATTAATTGACCATTTAATTATGGGTTTATTTCTGGGTTTTCTATTTTATTCTCTTTATCTATGTGTCTATTTTTGCGCCACTACCATACTGTTTTGATTACTACAGCTTTGTAATATAACTTGAAGAAGTCTGAAATTGTGATGCCTCCATCTTTGCTTTTTAAAGATTGCTTTAGCTATTTGCAGTCTTATGCTTCCATACAAATTTTATAATTTTGTTCTAGTTCTGTGAAAAATGCTTTTGGTATTTTGATAAGGATTCCATTAAATGTATAGATTGCTTTGGGTAGTATAGACATTTTAACAATATTTGTTCTTTCAGTCCATGAGTATGGTATGTCTTTCCATTTCTTTATGTCGTCTTTAATTTCTTTCATCAGTGTTTTATAGTTTTCAGAGTACACACCTCTTTGATTAGGTTTATTCCTAGGTATCTTATTATTTTTGGTGCAATGGTAAATGGGATTGTTTTCTTAATTTCTTTTTCTGGTGCTTCATTATTGGTGTATAGAAATGCAATAGATTTCTGTACAGTGATTTTGTATCCTGTGACTTTACTGAATTTATTTATCAGTTCTAGCAGTTTTTTCGTGGAATCTGTCAGGTTTTCTATTTATAATATCATGTAATCTGCAAATAGTGAAAATTTAACTTCTTCCTTACCAATTTGGATGCCTATTCTTTCTTTTTGTTGTCTGCTTGTTGAGACTAAGACTTCCAGTACTGTGCTGAATAAAAGTGGTAAGAGTGGACATCCTTGCCTTGTTCCTGACCTTAGGGGAAAGGCTCTTAGTTTTTCCCCATTGAGTATGATGTTAGCTGTGAGTTTTTCATATATGGGCTTAATTATGTTGAAGTATGTTCTCTCTTGACCTGCTTTGTTGAGGGCTTTTTATCATGAATGGATGTTGTACTTTGTCAGATGTTTTTTCTGCATCTGTTGAAATGATTGTGTGGTTCTTAAACTTCCTCTTATTAATGTGATGTATTATTGCATGTTGTTGAGTGGAGATTGAGGCAGCAGGCATCCTTGTCTTCTTCCTGATTTTAAAGGAACTGAACCCAATAATTAAGAATAATATATTCAATAACATTTGTTGAAAATTTCTGGTACTAAATAGTGTTTGCCAGGTTAAGTTTATTACCAGTTTGCTAAGAGTTTACCACTATAGAGTTTCAGGGCGCCTGGGTGTTTCAGTTGGTTAAGTATCCGACTCTTCGTTTTAGCTCAGGTCATGATTCTACAGTTCATGAGTTTGAGCTTGGGATTCTCTCTCTCTCCCTCTTTCTTTGCCTCTCTTTCTCTCAGAATAAATTTTAAAAGATTTATTAAAAAAAGGTTTTAAAAAATTTAGCAAATGCTACATCTCTTGAGATGAGTATGTATGCATGTGTTTTCATATACATACATATACATATACATTTGAATATACAAGCACACACATATATATATACTGATCTCAATAAGATACAATGCTCAGACACAGCATTTGCTAAGACTTAAAACTCTAATATGTATTTAATATATTACATAAATAAATGTGAATGTATATCACTCATATATATATAACTTGATTCTGTTGATATAGTTAATTACATTAATGAATTTCTAAAGTGGAACCATTCTTGCATTTCTGGGGTAAAACTCAGTCACACTGTTTTCATATGATTATGAAAATCCACTTTGCTTACATTTTATTAAGGATTTTTCATTATTACTCATGTCATATTCCTCCTTCTTGAGATAATCTTAGTATATTTTATTTTTCTGGAAGAATTGTCCATTTTGATTAGATTTTGAATTCACTGATATGTGAGTACTGTGCTTATAATTATGTCTCTATTAATTTCTCATCTTTGTAATTTATTCGTTCTCTTTCTTTTGTTATTCAGCCTTGCCAGAGACTAACCCATTTTATTAGTTTTTTTTTCCTCAGAGAACAAACTTTAGGTTTATTGATCCTGTCTACTGTTACTTTCTTCAAATTTCCATAATTTCTGCTCCCATCTCCATTGATTCCTTCCTTCTAAATTCCTTTTCCTTTTTTTCCCTTCTTGTATTGTGTGTTTTGTTAATAAATTTCAATCCTTCTTCATTTCTCATATAAGTATGTAAGATTTTAGTGTCCTACCTGCATACTCCAAAATTTGCTGTCTTGTCATTTTTTTTTTCAGTTCCAAGGGTTCTCTAATTTTCATTATGATTTATTTTTCAATCCTTGAGTTTCTTAGCAATATATTCTGAATCGTGCAGATATGTGGAGGGTTTTCTTGCTTCTCTTATTAATAGCAAATGTAATTGCTCTGCAGTCAGGTAACTAATGTGCCTATGTTTTTGATGTTAGTTTGCTGAACTTCACTTTGTGCCCAAGTTTGTGTCAAGTCTTTGTAAAAGCCCCACATACAGGTTCTGGTATGTGTGTATTAGATCTGGCATGTTCAGCTCTTCGTCCTTACTAATTGTCTGTTGGACATGTTGACACAGGTGGTGTTAAAACCTCCACAGCAGTGGTGGATTTGTCCACGTCTACTCCCAGCTGCTCTTGGTTTCTGTCTTCTCTCTGCTTGTTCGCATCTTGAGAGGCTCCTCTTCTCCCTCCAGAATCATGACCTGATTCTGGGTTCTAATACAAATGTGCTTCTGGCATTTAAGAAGTGTCTCCTCTGGCCAGATAGGAAAAGAGACATGCCTATACCTTTAAAGAAATGCTAGAAGATAGTGAAGTACAGATCAGAAATGTTACTTCTGGTTATAAATAGTTCCAAGTACACAAGAGGCAAAGGTTAATGAGATCATTTCAATTACTTTTGCATATGATTTGTATTTCCCACGAGTCCCTCCATTCCTTTTAACTTCATCTTGATCTCCCTGGGCCTCTAATCAAACTACATTCTCTCACCCTTAACCTTGAAGTTGAGGGTTAGGGGAAAGGGCGGCAAAGAAGCAGCCATGGGGCAGAGCTTTAGCGACACAGAAAACTTTCAGAACAATGAAAAGTGGGACAGACATAAAAAATTTTTTCCCATCAGTCAAACAAAAAATGCAACAATATAGGAGCAGTTTAGAATACCGAAGTGTAGTATTGGGTGGGCACCCAATAATTTTTGGTGCTATTTTTTCCTGAAGCTTTCATGGATGAGGCTTAAAGGTCCTCTGCTGAAATTATGTCTCGGACCTGTGTTTTCAGTCGGATGGAGGCACTCACATGGCCAGCCGTGTATAATAATAACAACCAGAGTTGATTGAACCTTGCCGTGTGGCAGGCATTGCTGCAAGCACTTCACATTTATGAGCTAATTTAACCTTCACAACAGCCCTGTGAGGTGTAGATATTGTTATTCCCATTTTACAGATGAGGACACTGAGGCACAGTGAAATGAAACAACTTCCCAAGGTCATGCAGATCATAAAGGTGGAGCCAGGATTCCTGGCCAGGCAGTCAGCTCTGGACACCCAGCTCTCACTGCCATCTGCAGGGGACAAGTAGACCTGCTACCCAGGACCATGGCCATGGGACAGTGAGCACACATGCTCAGAACAAGCTGAGGCCCAGTGGGAAAAAAAAAAAACAATTGCTTTGTAAATTACCAAAAAATTAAATTATGCTCACTCTGCTTTATGGTCAGTGCCTTAAAAAAAATCCTTTGAAAATTGATAAACCACAAATTCATGTACTACGTGAGTGATAATACTCTTGGAACAGAATTTTTTGTGATGCATAAGTTCCCTCTCCCAAGCAGGCCAGGTGAAAGGCCTTAGCATGTTGTATATTCTGCCTCTGAACTACTCTGTGAAGAGAAGTTCTTGCTTTACAAAGCAAAGCATTAGGGCTCCCAGCATAAGGTGTCTCTAGTTTTGACAGACTCCTGGTGAAGTCAGTGTATCCCTTCCTTGCCAGCTGAGTAACATGTCAGTGAAGTTACCCTGCAGTTCCATTCTCCTGTCATGCAAGGAATAAACTGTCATTTTGGTACACAGGGAAAAAATGATCCTCCACGAAATCAACAGTGACACGCAAGTGATGAATGACTCATGGGGATCTCCTAGGGACTGCGGACACATCCCAGATCTCAGGGCCAGTGCCTATAACCAAGTCGTATCTGCAGATGTCTTCATGCAGGAAATCGCAATCTTAACAAGTTCTCATTTGCAGATTTTTCTTGAAGGGTTATGACTGTCTTATTTTTCCATTGAAAATAATGCCTGAAATAAGGTCTGCTACATTTTCTGAATCCTGAATATTTCCCCATTCATCTAAAAGAGTGGCATTTTCTTCCTTTCTTTTCTTCTTTCTTTCTTTCTTTCTTTCTTTCTTTCTTTCTTTCTTTCCTTCTTTTCCTTCCTTCCTTCCTTCCTTCCTTCCTTCCTTCCTTCCTTCCTTCTGGCTGTCAAGAGATTAAAATATTTTTTTATAGTTTCTGTATTTATTTTGAGAGAGACAGTGAGCATGAGTGGGGGAGGGGCAGAGAGAGAGAATCCCAAGCAGGCTCCACACTATCAGCATGGAGCCCAACGTGGGGCTTGAATTCAGAAACTGTGAGATCACGACCTGAACTGGTCACACTTAACTGACTAAGCCACCCAGGCACCCTGGCTATCAAGACATTAACTTTAACTATAGAGCTTTCATTTATAAATACTTGTAATCAATTTTTTTTGTACTTGCTAAGTAAGAGATTCCAAGACATTTTAAAGCAACTAAAAATTTAATTAGAATTAGAAAGTAATGCAAATGTGGGTCATTATTATAAGTGTTAAATACCTGGAAATGCTTCATAATGTTCATAGGTGAGTTCACAGCTACCTAAGAGTTGGCCTGTGGGGATATTGGTCTCTCCAAGGATGTCCCCATGGCGATGAGGCAGAGAGGAGGATGGAGAGAGCAGCAGGACAGGGAAGCAGCATAGATTTTGTTCAGCTGCCTGCAGGCATCCTTTGCAGACTTTAAACTGGGAGGGACAGGAAAAGGTACCCAGGAGGCTCTTGGAGGGACAGGAACTGGTGCCAAGGAGGCTCTCAGAGGGAGCACTGCAGATGGTGGGAGAGGACCCTGGGGAATTGGGAGGCCCCCAACAGTCTGAGGACAGGATGAAGGCTCTGCTGAGGGACAAGCAGAGGACAGATTCTGGGGACCTTGCTAGACACCATGGAAGATTTGGACGTGGGGATGCAAGACAAGTGGAATCAAGGATGACTCTAGGATTTTAGCTCCACCAACAGCATTGATAGCATTTTGGTTAAGCGAGAATAAGGGACGTTGTAGAAAGGCAAGGGGGCCTGTGTTCCTCTTATCCTCTCCACTCCCCCTATTCCTTCTCCCCCCACAGACTCTGTAGTGCCTTGGTAATGGGGTGCCTACTTGTTTCCTCTCTCCTCCCCACTGCCCTGCACCTGTTGAGACCTCACTGCCCTTCCCTGAGGATGTGGCCCTCTGTGTACTTACCGTGATGTAGGACTTTATGTGTCCAGAGCCCCTCATCTTCTGACCGCCCTCTTCAGCTGGACCCCCTCCAGATGGCTCCGCAGCCACTCTCCATGGAATATAACAAGAGAGGCACCAAGTGGATTAATATGGTGCCTACCCAGGTAAATGACTCAATCGGTTACTGTCCTTCATAATCAAAATGAATTCAATAAATAATGATGGAGTAACAATTTACTGCTTTGATCTGATCCCCATAGTCCAGGCCTCATGACTGTGTAGATTTATAGGGCCAACTAATTGATTCCTAAAAGATTTCCTTTTAAGCAGGCTCGAATCTAATTGGTCTTCAATTCCTAAGCAAAAGAGGTACATTAAGAGTACTTTCATGAGTTGAAAACACTCCACTGCTCTTGGTCTCCTTGGAGAATTGTTTTGTGGGAGGAGATGAACCACACTAATTGAAGCCAAATAAAGTTAACCAAAATGTGCCCAGCAGCACCGCATGAGGGGCCTTTTGTACACTTGGTCAGCATTGGTTTCTAGACCTTCACAATCAGGGTTATATGACAAGAGTGGTTCAACACAAGATTCTAAATGGCTTTCCAAGAAGTGCACAATGGAGTGTCTAAAGCTACTATGTTGTTAGTCTTTTTCTGTTCTTTTTTCTTTCTTTTATTTTTTTAAAATTTTTTTAAAAATGTTTTTATTTATTTTTGAAGGAGAGAGAGAGACAGAGCATGAACAGGGGAGGAGCAGAGAGAGAGGGAGACACAGAATCCAAAGCAGGCTCCAGGCTCCAAGCTGTCAGCACAGAGCCCAATGCTGGGCTCAAACTCACAAACCTGAGATCATGACCTGAGCCGAAGTCGGACGCTTAACCGACTGAGCCACCCAGGCACCCCTCCTGGTTCCTTTTACTAATTCCTTTTATTGGAGAATGGTATTTAGAAACCAAAGTCTGAGTGTTGAGAGGGCTTGTTGCTACCGAGGTGACATTGTTTCTAGCTCCTCTCATTGGACAGAGATAGGAAATCGAGTGTGTATACTAACCTGTGTGCACCCAACATACCTCCCCTTGCTTTTTGAATGCATGGCCCCATCTAATAGCCAAGACCTGGACCCAGTGTCTTTTTCTATTTTAAAATTTTCCTCCAGGGGCACCTGAGTGGCTCAGTCATTTGAACATCTGACTCTTGATTTCAGCTGAGGTCATGATCTCACGGTTTTGTGAGACTGAGCCCCATGTTGGGCTCTGCACTGTCAGTGCAGAGCCTGCTTAGGATTCTCTCTCTCCCTCTCTCTCTGCCCCTCCTCCACTCAAAATAAATAAATAAACTTGGGCCACCTGGGTGGCTCAGTTGGTTAAGCGTCCGACTTCAGCTCAGGTCATGATCTCGCCGTTGGTGAGTTCAAGCCCTGCATCACACTCTGAGCCTGGAGCCTGCTTCAGATTCTGTGTCTCCCTCTCTCTACTCCCCTCCGCTGCTCACACTGTCTCTCTCTCAAAAATAAATAATAAACATTTAAAAAATTAAATAAATAAACTTAAAAAACTTTCACTTGCAAATCACTTTACATGAAAACACCTCATGGGGCATTGTTTCAAGCAATGACTGATTGAGCTGGAGTCCTTGAGACGTTTTGTAAGAACCTAATCACCCCCTCTGAGCCACCCCTCACGCTGCCTCCATAGGCATTGGGTCACATGACTTACAGAGCTCTTTCATGTGACTTGAGTGTTTGGGTGTCCATCACTGCCTCCAGCAGTGCCTTGTGGACTCTCCTTTCTTAAATGACACTGCTTGGGCAGTTTCTCTAACCTCTGGTCACTTTCAGCTTTTGACATTGAGTTTGGTCCCCTTCAAATCTTCACATACAGTTTAGTGCCCCCTTCTCCATGGTCCCTCTCGACTCTCTCCACCCTAGCAGCTGTGGAGCGAGACCGGCTCCGTCCCCTCCTTCTGGGGGCTGGTCTCTCTGGGGTATCGGCAGGTGAAGGGATGAGGGAAGTAGCCTTGTTCTTCTTCTATCAGGGCTGGGCCTGCTCTGCCTGGCCTTGACGAGGCTGATTCCTCAGCTTTTGTGGTCACCTCTGTGTACATGGTGGGGTTGGTTTCCCATGGCATCACCTGTCCTCTCCCTTATTCGGAGGGTCATCCATGCTTTCTCTCATCTTGACAGCAGTCCATGCCCCTAAATTCATCGCCCCCCCCCCCCATTGCTCTGTGGCTCTGTGGCTCAGGAGCCATGAGGATGCTAAGTTCCAATAGCCAGGATGTGACCCCAGAGTGGCTGTGTCCCTTCCTGGTGAGGAAGAATTTGCCAGCCTCTGGACGCTGGCTTAGCACCCTCATGTTACCAGTGGAATTGTTTTCAGAACTGGACATGGTGTCAGGAAGATGGCAAACTTCTACCACCACCAAATAGATTTGACAGATGCTCAGTCTTTGAACTTCAGCTCAGCCGGAAGCCCTGTGTCTGAGGAAGGCAGCTTTGCTCTGCATTGGCTTTCTTGTCCCAGCTTCACCTTGAGTAGCCAGTGACAAACCATCGGTTATCAGTGCTTTTCTTCTCAAAGCATTTGTTGTGAAGTTATTATTGGTGGACAAAACATCTAAAACGGATCATTGCCAGTAAAACTTCTCTTGCCTGGAAGGCTGGTTTAAATAATTTGTAATCCATTGGTTTTTCTTTTCCCCGTCAACTATTTTTACATTATCTTGGCATTTATTCAAGAAAATTTACAGCATTAGGACTGACTGAATGTAGTCTCCAGAATGTAGAGAGTTATGACAGTTCCCAAAATTATTCCAAGAGGAATTTTATACAGTAAATTTTAGGGCTTTTCCTCAATATTCCGTTGATTTAAAAAAGAACTTCACTGAATGTTTTTCATTGTAAAAGCAATACCTCACCATTGTGAGAGTTTTAAAAGCTAGACAGGTGATTGATAGATGATAGATAATACTACAATGGATACATTGTCTTCTAGACTTTATTCTGCACAACACTCATTTATATATGTAAATATTTTAACACATAGCAGGAGCTGTAGTAATAGTATATTAGCAACTTGGCTTTTTTCAATTAATATATCACATAAATAGATAACAGGTATGCTAGTTACTGATTATTGGTTATTTCTCTTTATCCCAGCCCCTCCATCCATTATCCACTCTCCCTCAGCCTTGCGTTGGCCCCTCAAGGATGACCCCCTATGTCCTTCAGACTCCGTTCCTCTGGCATCTGGTTGGGTTTGCCCAGTGAGAAGCACCAGCAAGATATTGGAAGGTGGGAAGAGAAGTCAGGACATTTCCATCCTCCCCTGCTCAGAGAGAAACTGTCAGCTTTTACCTGTAGCCCCAGGTCTTGTGCAGGGGCTCCCTCTCTTGGCTACACTTTTGCTGGGTCCAGCTAACATGGCTTCCTTCCTTTGTAGCCTGGGGTACTAACAGCTCCCTATTGTTGCTCATTGCTGGATGATGTGCCTTTCTTCATCAATTTAATCAACCCTGTCCACAGAGATTATTCATTAAATTTTCTCCAGTCAGTCTCAATACTTAGTACTCAAGTATGCCAGCTGTGTACTGCCAGGACCCAGACCGACAGAGATGGATGGATGCCTGCATAGATATGTGTGCAGGTGGACCTCATTCTTATAGTGCTGTAGAGGGTTCCACTGTATGGGCTCCTTACTGACATTTTTATTTACTAGGCAATGCTTAAGATACACAGAATGGTTTAGAAAATGATACAGTTAATTCCCATGTGGCAGTCATATGTATTAGAAAAGAAGGGACTCTCAGTTCAGTAAAAGCACCTCTCCACAATTACATCTTGTGTCCCCCATCCTTTTGTTCATCACAGTTTTTCTGCATGTATTTGTGTCCCTAAATGATGGTTTCAGTTTTTGCATGTTTTGAGATTCCCATACATGGTGTTTAATATATCTGTAGTCACCTTTAACTTATGTGGAATATGGTTTGTGGAAGTCATCTATGTTGGTGCGTAGAGCTCTATTTTGCTACTGTTCAGTCTTCTATTGTGTGGATATACCAATACTTATTTACCTTTCCTCTTGTTGAAGGAAATCTGGACTCTTTCCAAGATGTTTTCATTACAGACAGTATTACTCTACACACCCTTGAACATGTGTCCCTGGGCTCCTGTGTGAGCATTTCTCTAGGAAATGTTTCTAGGGGTGGCATTGCTGGCAGGCATCTTCCACTTTGCTAGGTATTGCTGAGTCATTCTCCAGAGTGGTTGTGCTAACGTGCACTCCCGCCAGTGCTCTTTCAGGATCCCCATTTCTCTATGTCCTTGCCAAGTCTTCTATTTTTGCCATCACGAAGAGGAACAGAGTATCTCATTAAGTATGTCATGTGCAGTTTTCTGACCACAGAGAGGTGAAACATTCACATGCTAAGGGCCATTGTGTTGCCTCATATGTGTTCATATCTTTTGTTGTTTTTATATTGGGTTGTCTTTTCATTTTTAAAAGTTTTTTTAAATATCCTGAATACTGATCCTTTCTTATTTGTGTGTTTGTAAGTATGCATGTATTCTCATTCTATAGAGATAGGTAGGTAGGTAGGTAGACAGATTTTTTTTTAACCTTTTTATGATGTCATTTGTCATAGAGAAGTTTTAACATTTCAATGTAGCTGAATTTATCAATCTTTTCCTTATGGATTGTGCCTTTTATGTCTTGTTTAGCAAATACACTTGATTCTCGCTATTCATAGTGCTGATGTTCTATAAAGTCATTGCAAACACTGAATGAGTGAATACCGAACCTTTGTTCCTAGAGGAAATATGGAGTTCCCATGACCCTCTGGTCAAGACATTTTGATCAACCCATCAGTACAGATCCTTGTTTTATGTGTGTTTCTGTTTAAAGACATCTTATTTAATACATATTGTGGATTCACTAACATTGAACTCAAGGCTAACAGCACTATAACTCATGCCTGAATAAAGCTCATCCAGCACTCATATTTTCTCCATAAGGCATATCATCACAGCCTTCCCGCACTTTAGGAATACCAGACAGCACTTTAGCACCTTGCTTGGGGTACATTTTAAATAGCAAAATCACCAACATGAAGCAGAAACAAAAAATGTGGCACTATTTAGGCCACAAAAAGAATACTTGTTTACAGTGTGAGAACTGAAACAAGAAGATGGAATGTCTCCTTGGTCAACTTCAGCTGAGAAATATGCATGGCAGGCAACTCAAATTTTGTGCATGTCCTCAAATGACCAGAAAAGCCCTGCAGATGATTTTGGGGGTTATAAATAAATATTAGCAAGTACATGAATTTGTAAATATGGAATTTTTTCCATGAGAATTGAGAATTCAATGAAATGAGAATTGACCGGGGTACCTGGGTGGTTCAGTCAGTTAAGTGTTTGGCTCTTGGTTTTAGCTCAGGTCATGATCTCAAGGTTCATGAGTTCAAGCTCAGAGCCTGCTTGGGATTCTTTCTCCCTCTCTCTCTGCCCCTCCTCCACTTTCACACTGTCACTCTCTCTCAAAATAAATAAATAAACTTTAAAAAATGAGTATTGACTACACTTTCCTTTCCCAAAGATATAACAATAATCTCTTACTTTTTCTTCTAATAGTTGTAGAGTTCTGTTTTTAAGATTTAGATTTTTTTAAATTCGCATTTGTGAATGGTTGTGAAATTAATGATGATTCTGTATGGATAAACAAATATCCTAGTACCATTTATCGCTCTATCCTTTTTCTACTGATTTGCCATATGTAAATTTTCTATATACACGTAGTTCTTTTTGTTAACTCTTCTGTTCCCTTAGTTTATTTTTCGGCATTTTATCACTCTGCTTTTATAATAGATCTTGATATCTTATGAGGGTATATCCTTTCACCCTGTTTTCTTTAATTTCCATTTAATACCTTTTAATGCAATAATGGATACAACAATAGAGTATTATGTAGATTATAATGCATAATAATAAACACCTGGGACTCACTAGAATGTCACCAATCCTTGGCATCTACCTGTGTGCTTCTCCAGCAAAGGGAACTACCATCTTGAATTTTGTGCTTTTTATTCCTTTGTTGATTTTTTATAATCACATAGGTACATATGCCTACATATAATACTGTTTATAGTTCTGTGCTTTGCTTTATAAGTGACATAATGTTGTATAAGCATTTACTACTTATTTATCCATGTTGTTGTGTATAGTTGTACTTCATTCATTTTCGTGGCTGTGGAACATTCTTTCTGTGAATGTCCATGTATTCCTCACTTCCCCTGTGGAATGACATTGGGTGGGTCTAGTTGTTTATTCTTAGTAACTATATTTGTCTGAATGAACACCTGTGCATATGTCTCATGGTACATATGGCAAGAGCTTCTGATGGCAACAGTCTCAGGAATATGATTGTTGCAAATATTCAACTTAAGAAGATGATGCCCAGTTATTTGCCAAAGTGATTTTAGCAATTTTTACTCCCATAATAAATTTGTTTCCTCATCAGAAATTTGTTTACCATCAGAAATTTGAGTCCTTATCAATCCACATCTCCAGCATTTAGCATTTTTAAATATATTTTGTCAGTCTAGCAGTTGTAGGAAAGGTACTTTATGACCTCAATTTGGATTTCTCAGTTATTACTGAAATAGATAATCTTTTTAGATAGTTATCATTTATGTTTCCTCTTCTAAAAATTGAGTTTCATGTCTATTGCCTGTATTTTTATGGTTATTTGTCTCTAATTGATTTGTATGAGATTTGTTTTTTTGTTTCGCTATAGAAACCCATCCCTATTTTGAGGACATAAAGCTATTCTCATATATGTATTTTACTTAATTTTCCCTTTCACATTTATGTCCTTCATCCATATGACAATGATTTTTGAGTATGATGTATGAATAGCCAATTATTTTAGCATTGGCTATTGAATAGTGCATTCTTTTCACAAAAATCTTTGCTTCATCTGTTATGCTTCATTTTAATATTTATTTGCATCTTTTTCTAGGCTTTCTACTCTGTTTAGTTAAACAAATCTTTTATTTTTCCTCTTTTGGTACCACACTGTCTTAGTGGCTATAGTTTCATGATAAGTCTTGATAGGTGGTAAGAATTTAGGCTTATAAACTTACCCCAAAGTGAAGCTGTTGTTTCCTCCCTTGAGTGTTAATATGTAGTCCTTACATTTGATATTTATCACTCCCTCTGCCCTGAGCCTTTCCCTGAATCCCAGGACCACTAGGGCATTATGGCTGGCACCCTGGGGCCACTGGTGTTAGTGCTGGGCTCTGTCTGGTTGGCTGGTGCTCAAGCTGTACCAGAGGTTAAATCTTTGAAATCTTACTTCTGCCCTTAGCCATCAAAACTAAGCAAATCTGTTGAAACTTAAAAAAAAAAAAATGTTTATTTATTTTGAGGAGAGCAAGAGAGGAGTGGGCAGGGGAGGAGCAGAGAGAGAATCCTGAGCACGCTCCACACTCAGCTTGGAGCCTGACGTGGGGCTCCATCTTACCACCGTGAGATCATGACTTGAGCCGATACCAAAAGCCAGACGATTAACCAACTGAGCCACCCGGGTGACCCTCTGTTGAAACTTTTAAAATAGTTTTTAAATCTACCTGTTCATTTTTTTTGTTTTTTCATAATTTATTTAACATAGGTTTGCTTCGTGAATTTCACAAGCCAATAGCATACTGGATAATGACTCTTAATAAACTAATAAAGTATCAGCATACCCCAATCAATGATAGAACTATTACTCCATGCAAGTGGAGATAAAAGAAATAAAGTCCAAATTTATTTCAGTTGTATCTGGATAAGAGTTGGTACTCATGACCTCCAGCTGAAAAAAATCTACCTGTCCATTCTAGATCATCTCTATTCATTATTCATCATTGTGCTTCCATTTGTTAATATTTTCTTAAACATTTTATACATAGCTATTCCATGTACTCCATGTCTAATAATCCTGGTATTTGAAGTCCGTTAGAATCTAAATCTGTAATTTATTCTTTCTATGCCTCCCACTGGTAGATGGCTCATACCCTCATATACAGGATGATTTCTGATTGAGAATTTCATCTTTCCTCTCTTGGAGGCCAGGAACTGCTGAGCACTTTAGTTTCTTTTGAATGTCTGAACTTCATTCTGAAGTCTCTATTCAACTGACACTTCTTACTGCTAGCCCAAGGAACCAAATCTCGATGTTGCTGTTAGCAGTTACTCTTAGGACAATCTTGTTTCTACACTTGCTCTCTGCTCACATTTTGTAGCTCCAGGTTTGGTTCACAAGTTGGTCCTTTAATTTGGAAGGAGGAGTGAAAATGAGGAGACCTTTGGAGATCGCCTCTGTTTTCTGCAAGGTCAGCAACGTATCAAGAACAATGCGTTGTTCAGAATCTGTTCTGTAGCAGGAGGGACCATCTCAGGAAATCTTCCAGCAGTACTACCTGAAGTGCAAGTCTGCCATGGCGATTCTTGGTCTTATGCTCTGCTATCTAGATTTTATTGTCATCTTCTTAGTCTGCACACACATACACAGAACCTTGTTGTGATCTTTATTGGGATTCCATTAGATATATAAATTAATTTGCATAGAATTAACATATTACTGAAAGTGAGTCTTTTTTGTTTTGCTTTTTTTGTGATCAGACAGAATGTTTATTTTTTATATTAAATATAATTTATTGTCAGATTGGCTTCTGTACAACACCCAGTGCACATCCCAACAAGTGCACTCCTCAATGCCCATCACCCACTTTCCCTCTCCCCCACAGCACCTCAACTCAAACAGTAGAACAGATCAATGAAACTAAGAGTTGATTTTTTGAAAAAAATAAACAAAATTGATAAACCTCTAGCCAGGCTTCTCAAAAAGAAAAGAGAGAGGACCCAAATAGATAAAATCATGAATGAAAATGGATTTATTACAACCAATCCCCCAGAAATACAAGCAATTATCAGGGAATACTATGAAAAATTATATGCCAACAAATTGGACAACCTGGAAGAAATGGACAAATTCCTAAACACCCACACATTACCAAAACTCAAATGGAAAGAAATAGAAAATTTGAACAGACCCGTAAGTAGTGAAGAAATTGAATCAGTTACCAAAAATCTCCCAACAAATAAGAGTCCTGGACCAGATGACTTCCCTGAAGAATTCTACCAGACATTTAAAGCAGAGTTAATACCTATCCTTCTCAAGCTGTATCTCATTGTTTTTTAGTTATCAATAAGCTATTTATCATTTATTCCTTTTTTTCTATATTCTTGAGTATATTTTGTTGCTATTATGTCATATATTTTTTAAAAATCATACTTGCTGTTTGTTGCTGGTGTATGAGAATGCAATTAATTTTGCACTTTGCTCTTCTATCCAGCAATATTTCTCAATAGTCTTATTTAATTTAAATATTTGAACATGTTCTTGGGTTTTATATGTAAATAATCATTTGGGAATAATGGAAATTTTTCTTCTTATTGTATACAGTTTACTTCTTTTTAATGACTTATTCTAATGGTTGAGATCTGCTACATGGTGTTGAATAGAAGTGATAATGCTAGCCATCCCCATCTCCTTCCTGATATTTGCTGTAGGGCTTCTTAATCTAAAGGAGCATTCATCTATTTCTAGTTTATTAGGAGCTTTTAAACTTGTGTTGAAATAAATAAAATAACAACTGCTATTCTGCATCTATTGAGATTAAATATGATTTTCTCATTTAATGTGGTAAATTCCATTAATATATTATCTTATGTTAAAACATCCTTATAATACAGGAATAGGGTGCCTGGATTGCTCAGTTGATTGGGCATCCAACTCTTGATTTCAGCTCAGGTCATGATCCCAGGGTCATGGGATCACAGCATGGAATCAAGCCCCACTTTGGGCTCCACACTGAGCATGGAGTCAGCTTGAGATTCTCTCTCTCTCTCTCTCTCTCTCTCTCTCTTTCTCTGTCTTTCTCTCTCTCTCCCCCTCTGCCCCTCTCTCCCACTCATGTGGTCTCTCATTCTCTCTCTCCAAAATAAAAAATAATTTAAAAATACAGGAATATACCAAACTGGGTCATAATGCATTTTTTAATATGCCATTGGATTTAGGTTTCCAGTAATTTGCTTAGCATTTTTGCCTTTATGTTCACAAGAACGAATTTCCCTCTCTCATCCTTTTCATATCTAGATTTGTATTATTTGTTTTTTTAAATAGCCAATTATTCCAACATGGGTTATATAATGCACCATCATTATTACAAGGATCTGCATCTGTACTCTTCTGTTCCTTATCAGTGTCACATTATTCTGTGATCATAGATGTATGGTACATTTAGATGTGTGCAAAGACCTTCTTCTTGTCCAAAGATTTCTTGACAACACTTGTTTATTTTTTCTTTAATATAAATATATGGTAATGTTTTGTTTGACATTGTTTTAGAGCTAAAGGCTAATTAGAATCACAGTGAGTTTTTAGAAATTCAGAATTTATAGGAAAAATATATGTTATAAAGGAATATAAAGAAAGTTATATTTTATAAAATATATAGACTGTTAATAACTATATTTTATGTAAGCCTCTTGGTAACCACAAAGAAAATACCTATAAAAGTTAAACAAAAGTAAAAGAGAAAGGATTCAAGACCTATCACTACAAAACAAACAAACAAACTGGAACACAAAAGAAGACAGTGATGAGAGAGGGAAAAAAGACCAGAGGCCTTCAAGACAAACAGAACACAGTTAACAAAATGGCAATAGTAAATCTTTCCCTATCAATAATTACTAAATAGACTAAATCCCCAGTTAAAAAAAAATACAGAATGGCTGGATGTACAAAAAAAAAAAAAAAAGCAGTATCTAACTGTAAGCTGCCTACAAGAAACTCACTTTAGATTCAAGAACACACATAGGCTAAAAGTGAAGGGATGCAAAAGGTATTCCATGCAAACGGTAACCAAAAGAAAGCAGTCTGGCTATACGTATATCAGACAAAGTAGACTTTAAGTCCAAAACTGTTTATAGACAATGAACGTCATCGGTAAAAAGTGAATTCAACGAAAGATAAAGCAGTTGTAAATATATATGCACTCAACATCAGAGCACCTATGTATATAAATTGATATTGACAGCTTTGAAAGGAGAAATCAGCAAAACAATAATAGCAGACTTCAATATGCTACTTTCAATAATAGAACATCCAGACAGAAAATCAATAAAGAAGAAGTGGACTTGAACAAAATAGACCTAACAGATACATACAGAGCTTTGCACCCAACAGTACAAGAATACATGGAACATTCTCCAGGATAGATTACAAGTTAGGTCATAAAACAAGTCTTAAGTCAAAACAAGTCTTAAGAAGATTGAAATCATACAAGGTATCTTTTCTGACCACAATAAAATGAAACTAGAAATCAATAACAGCAAGAAAACAGGAAAATTCATTATATATATATATATATATATAGATAGAGAGAGAGAGAGAGAGAGAGAGAGAGAGAGAGATACACATATGTTGCATGCAACACACACAAAGAGAGAAATTTATTTTTTACCTGATTATCCTTCCTTAAATTTCAGAAACATGGCAAAGAGTTTTCTTGATCTTAAAACTTGATAGAATTATAAGAAAATAATTAGTCTAAAAATTACAATTATTTATATAGTTACGTAGGCAATTTACATCCACCAACTAAAAACTAAAAGCTATTGCTTCAGAGGGCAGAGAGCAGGTTTTGAATTGCCAAATAAGGTGCAGTTCTGCACCATTGTGGAGAGTGTAAATCTCCTCATGAGTCCTTGCTCAAAGTTAAAAGTGCCATTGAACAAACAGCATATATTGTATGAGAAGCAAACCTGTCCTCTCCTGGTAGCATTTGTGTTATTGATGGTGCCTGAGAGACTAAAGCAAGGCCAAAATTCACTTAAATTTGTAGGGATCCTAAGTAGGATGTTTGCATCTTGAAATTACAAGTTTTGCAGATTCCTCCATGAATCACTTACCTTCTCCATATGACAGCCTAATTTTAGCTCCTTTTCTAAGACCAGTATTCAAGCCAGCCACGAAAACCTCTGTCTGCAAGAACTGCTTTCTACAGAGACAAATTAAATGGCCTGGGATCTGTTCCAGGATGTAACTCGTCACTTGAGAAATTTTATGGAAAATAGAAGTCACAAATTTTACACACACACACACACACACACACACACACACACAAAGATCATACTACCAACAAAAGTGTTTGTACAGATAGAGTCTTGCACATCCATTAATTTATTTTGGTGATGATGAATTTTTCTCTTTGTGTGGTTGGAAATTTGGAAATTAAGCATGACATTTCCTTCCAGTCTGAACTTTAAATTCAGAATAGAATAATGAAATATCCCATACATTATCAAACAAATGTTTACCAGTCATTTGTTTTGAATGAGATATTCTACTATAGAGAACAGCAGAAGACTTGTTCTCTGTTCATGATGCCCTCTCAAAATGAAGACGGAAATATACTGTCAGGAACTGTGCAGAGTCTGAGATTTTACTTGCTTTCAAGCTAACAAAGTAGCCTGTTAGAGTTAACTGTTACTTCTCTGGCAGAAGACATGAGACTCATGGTTCAGAGACAAAGGACTTTCTATTCATGGTGAAAGCAGTAGCCTGAGCTTCATGTTGGTTTGTGTGAGTTCCCTGTGCCCAAGTCTTCAGGGATGATACAAAGGATCCATCATGGATGCCTGCACATGCAGTGAGCTACATTAGGCAGAGAAGCACTGAGCCTGGGGAATTTGATGCATTTGTAATAAACCCATCCTTTGTCTAGGGGCAGTGTTACCTCCTTCCTCAAGCTTGCTTGTTGCAAACACAACCCTGGGAAATAGGCAGGGTAAAGAGCTGTCAAGGTTTATCCTCTTGGCATGCCCAGCAGGAACTTGCAGGCATGCTCAGGACCCAGAGCAGACTGGGTCTTCCAACACAGATCACATTACATGTCAGGTAGCAGTCTGTGACCAGTGTCTAACATCACAGTGCAATAGAAAATATATGGTACAGGTTGCCCTGTGGGTTCAAAAGAGGAAAAATTTTCTGTGATATCAGCTGTTGGAGAAGAAGATACTGAAGGAAATGAGATTCAACCTGGCCCTTGAAAACAGAATCACATTTGGATCCAAGAGACAAAGAAACATAAGAAAGAACTGTAATGAGAGAAGCCCTTTAAATACTCCTCCTGGGCAAGGTGGGTCAGAAGAGGAAGAGAGTGGTTGTGAAAATGGGGTAAGTTGTCCAGGGACATAGGTGTTAATGAAGGTCTGAGCTGGATAGGCACTGGATTTGGGAGGGGAGGGACAGATGGGAAGGACCTAGGGACGATACGTAAGTTCAAGCTGGTGACGTGAGAATGGTGTTGAGAGTTTTGAAATCTTCACATATTTGCTTTGTTCTCAGAGCAGAGCAGCCCAGTAATGAGTGTACCTTGTGCTTTAATGCAGGAGGTTCTAAGCTCTGGAAGTCACTGAGCTTGGCCGTCCCCACCTGGAACACAGAATGGGATGGCAACACGTGTAGTTTCTGGTCATACTCTCCATCACTCCCACCCAGCTTTTCTAACATCCTTTTTTTCCCAACATTTGAATCCCTTTCCTTCCATGAAAGACCCGCTGATATAGTTATCCCTGCATCGAGTAATTAGGAAGCTTCAATAGGATAATTCTGATAAAACCCAACTCCCAATTATAACACACTTACAATTACTATTGGCTGTGGTCTCATTGGCTATGGTATAGTTTTTATACCATGAGCCTTTCCTTACCTTTTGTCATTACACTTTGGCTGATAATGGGATCTCTTTCTTTATTCAAATTTTAAAAATGTTGAAAAAAACTGGTCAAGGAGCTAATAGAAATGAATGTAAGATCATTTGGCCTCTGGACAATGGTATTTCAAACAACCAAAGGAATCAAACTCCTGGATTTGTAATGTTTTTTAATGCATAATTTATCATGGCTGTCACCTTCCTCTGTTAATCGTGTTATTAATATTCAGAATTTACTTGGATTGGAGAGAATTTTAAAAGAATACATCACATGTAAGTTTACCTAAGTATTTCCTCTTTGTTTTGTTTTATACATGATTTGTTATATACATGATTTCCTAGTTTTATTAGAGGAAGTATGCACAATGGCTGACAGCAAACTTAGTATCCACAGTGAAAGACGCACCCTGTTTTAACACTTGCCATTTTGAATGACCTTATAAAAATATTTTATAGAGCACAGCTTTCAGTACTTATAGAGGATTCTTGATAAAGCTGTCAAAGAGCAGAAGTAAAGGCATTACTTAAGCCAGAGAGAGAATTCCAAAGAAACACATAAACGTAATTCCAGGTGATGTACAGTTATCTAAAAAAAAAAAGAAAAAAGAAAAAAAAAGCCAAACATTTTAACAGCTGGAAGAAGAAGAAGAAGAAGAAGAAGAAGAAGAAGAAGAAGAAGAAGTCGTCTTTCTGGTGTGTGTTTCAAATGAATATACGCCATGAGACATAAAGTGGCATTTGCCTCCTGATGCATATTCAAAAAAGGTTGTGATTTGTGGGTTTTTTTGTGTGTGAGTGGTTTTATTTGGTTGCAAATGAGAGTATATACAAAATTAGTGTTCTTTTTAAAAGGGCATTCATTTTAATGACAGTGGAATATGTGGTCAATAAAGTTGAAATTTTTAGATTGAGGACCAAATTCAGGTACTGTTTATATTTTTGGTTATGGTACATTAAGAGATGTCACTATATTGGTTCTAATTTTGAATTGCCCCCTGAGAGATAAAAAATATATAATTAAGATTTATACATACTATCTGAGGTTATTCTCTGGTGTGTCTTTAAGGGGAGGATGGTAATTTCATCCAAGAATGCCCTCTTCTCCAGGGAGTCTGGAGCAACCTAATCCCCTGTGGTCTGGTAGGTCTGGAGATGGGAAAGAGTGAACCCCAGGCCATCAGATACATCAAGGGCACCCACAGGTGAAGGCACATCTTGATTCTGTAGGGATGACACCTAGTCCACATCTTCAATCCTGACCTCCATCATGTGCTCCAGACCCGCCTTTCCAATGATCACTAACGTCTCTGTGGGCAGGCTTCTGGTAGCTCAGCTTTTACATGTCCCAGACCACATTGGTTATTCTCCTTTAAAGATTGCTGCTTTCTCACAGGTCCCTGGCACAACTGCTGGCATCTCATGCTCCCACTCACAATGTATGCCTCAGAATCATCTCCTACCCATTCTTCTCCCACATTCCAGTCTGTCCCCAACCAACGGCCATGCCCTGTTGGTTTTAGCTTCAGAGTCACTCTCAGACTCCTGGTCTCCATGCTTCCTCCATGCACTTTGGTTTCATTCCTCTGCAGCAGTGACAAAATGGTTACCCCCATGTTTCCAGTCTCTCATTTCAACACATATTTACTGAGCACCTGCTACATCCCAGTTTCTATGGTAGTAGGCCCTGCAAAAGGTGTTTCTCTCCATTGTTTGTGAAAATAGCTTACATTATCTTTTTCCCAACATCACACATCTTCAGAGGTATCTCATCACTTAGGAAATAAAAAAAAAAACCTCCTTAGCCTTTTTCCAACCACATCGTTGTGTGCTCTTTTCCACAACTGAGCTCCCATCCTGCTTCATCCTTAGCGGCTGCAGGAGCAGGGAGGACACTTGAGATGGCCATAGTAATGTTGCACAGAAGACTTAAGGCAGATGTCTAAGCCCTGCTACAGCCGCTGAGAAAACTGAAACAAACAAAAAAAGCCACCAAGAGCTTTTGGCCAAGACAGAATTACAGGAACTGGATTTAGTCTCCCACCTGAAACAATTCCCCACGCCAACTCCCCCCCCCAAAAAAAAAACAGACAAAATATGAAGACATTGAACATCAGGCAATGAAGGACAGTGATCCCTGCGATATGGTCAGTAAATGTCCCAGCTTACAGCCTCAAAAGACTCCAGGTCACAGATCAGGGAAGGGGGACTCAGGAGGATCCGTACAGACTCCCTGAGTTGGGGACACAAAGCTGAAAGTCCTAGGGAGACTAAAGCCTAGGGACTAGAGTTCCCAGGACATGATAGTGGAGGGGAGAGAACTCTGGAGTCTTTAGAGGTTCCCTCTGGAGTATTCAGTTGGATAATGATTAGCCCATGCACATAAAGAAACTATTGGAGTCTGGGGAAAGAACCATAGAAAAGGTTTAGAGAACAGTGTCTATTCTCAGATGTGCTCACACAGGTCTGAGAGTAGCACTTGTTCCCACATTATTCAGAGTAATCAGCACAGCTTTCCCTCAGGAGTGAGGAATAATTAGCCCTAGATTGAGCCCTGCTCATTTCTGCCTAACAAATCTGAAAAACGAGACTCAGTTCTCTGTCTTCACATTGTCATTGAACAGTTTAACCTTGGGGATTTGTTTAAACATGGTATGTTAACTTTGTCCCCTATACTATCATAATCACCCTCCTTTTTGGCTATTTTACAAGTCAGCTTTGAGAACAAATGAGTGGGAAAGGGATTGCAGAAAGACTTTGTGATCATAATGACTTACAGGAGAGTGGGGAACTTTCTTAAAGGATGAGATAGATAACACGTGGGTTCATGTGTAATGGGAATTACATTCTGGGAATGCTCCCAGAATAGAGTCATGTGGAACCATACCTCATGCATGTATGATGCATGTCAGGAAATGCAATACTTCCCACCTCCTCTTGAGGATTTGTCAATCCCTTGATTAGATCACTGAAACTAACCTCATTAGTGCCATGGTCTTTCAGGTGAAAGATCCAATTTTCCTGATAGATTTTTGAGTATGTACAGTATTTTGTACATTTTTGAATGAGTAAAATTGAATTTGAGGCCGTATCCTTACAGGTAGACCTTGTTTTATTGTGCTTCATTTTACTGCACTTCTTAGATACTGTATTTTTTACAAATTGAAGGTTTGTTTGCATCAAGCAAGTCTACTGGCAACATTTTTCCCACAGCACTTGTTCACTTCATGTCTCTGTCACCTTTTGGCAATTCTCACAATATTTTGACTTTCATTATTATTATATTTTTTATGGTGAGCTGTGAGCAGCGATCTCTGATGTTTTACTGTTAAGATTGTTTTGAGGCACCATAAACCATGCCCATATATAAAATGGCAGACTGAATTGATAAATGTATATGTTCTGACTGCTCCACTGACCAGCCATTCTCTGGTGTGTGCTCTCTCTCTCTCTCTCTCTCTCTCTCTCTCTCTCTCTCTCTCTCTTTCTCTCTCTTTGGGTCTACCTGTTTCCGGAGACATAACAATATTAAAAGTAGGATAATTAATAACCTTACAACAGCCTCTAAGTGTTCAAGTGAAAGGAAGAGTTGAATGTCTCTCCCTTTAAACCAAAGGCTAGAAATGATTAGGCTTAGTGAAAAAGGCATGTTGAAAGCTGAGATAGGCTAAAAGCTACAGCTCTGGTACCAGTCATCCAATTAGTGAATACAAAGAAAACGTTCTTGAAGGAAATTGGAAGTGCTACTCCAGTGAACACATGAATGTTAAGAAAGAAAAACAGCCTTAATGCTGACGTGGAGAAAGTTTTAGTGGGCTGGATAGATGATCAAACAGCCACACATTCCTTTAAGCAAAAGCCTAATCCAGAGCAAGGCCCTCACTCTCTTCAGTTCTATAAGGACTGATAGAGGTGAGGAAGCTGCGGACAGAAAGTTTGAAGCTAGAAGAGGTTGCTTCATGAGGTTTAGGGAAAGAAGCTGTCTCTATAGCATAAAAGTACGAGGTGAAGCAACAAGTGTGGATGTAGAAGTTGCACTAAGTTATTCAGAAGATCTAGGTAAGACCATTGATGAAGGTGGCTACATTCAATAGTAGATTTTCAATGGAGAAGAAACAGTTGCCTATAGGAAGAAGATGCCATTTAGGACTTTTATAGCTAGAGAGGAAAAGTCAATGCCTGGCCTCAAAGATTCAAAAGACAGATCGACTCTGATGAAGATGCACAATGAAAGTAATGTCGTTTTCATGCCTGATAATACAACATCTGTTTTGCAGCCTAACGATCAAGGAGTAATTTTCAACTTTCAAGTCTTCTTATGTAAGAAATACATTTCATTCAAGCCAAAACTGAAGTGAGAAATCACCTCACACCTGTAAGAATGGCTAAAATCAAAAGCACAAGAAATGACAAGTGTTGGCAAGGATGTGGAGAAAAAGGAACCTTCTTGCACTTTTGGTGGGATTGCAACGTGGTGAAGCCACTCTGGAAAACAGTATGGAGGTTCCTCAAAAAATTAAAAGTAGAACTACCCTATGATCCAGTAATCACATTACTGGATATTTACCCCAAAATTACCATAACAGTAATCCAGGGGAGAGTGGTTAAGATGGTGGAGGAGTAAGGTGACCCTAAGCTTGCCTCATCCCTCAAACACAGCTAGATAAATATCAAATCATTCTTAACACCCAAGGAATTGATCTGAGGACTGAGAAAACAAGGCTGAACATCTACAAGTAGAAAAATGACCACCTCATGGAAGGTAGGAACTGTGGAAGTTGATTTGAAGGAGAAAAGAACTGTGGGTGCTGTGGAGGGGAGGAAACCCTGATCATTGCGAGAAGAGTGAGAGAGAAAGAGTGAAAATGCAGAGGGTACTGCACAAGAAAACCCTTCCCAAAAACCATTGATGGGGAAAGGAGAGGGGCTGAATACTTCAAGTCTTTATATGCAACAGACTAAAGTTTTAGAGATCCACGCTGCTGCTGGGGTTGTGCCTGGTTGGCTTAGCAGTGCTCTGGTGGGGAAGGAGGGCAGAAACCCGGGAGCAGGCAGCATGGTTTAAAAATGCACTAACCGAGATGCAAGCCTGAATGATGCCAAGACAAGGAGGATGGACGAATCAGAGGAACAAATCAGTGATATAGAAGATAAAATTATAGAAAATAATGAAGCTGAAAAGAGGAGGAAAATAAAGGTATTATATCATGAATGTAGACTTAGGGAACTCAGTTACTCCTTAAGGCATAATAATATTCATATCATAGGAGTCTCAGAAGATGAAGAGAGAAAAAGAGGGGCAGAAGGTTTATTTCAGCAAATTATAGCTGAAAACTTCCCTAATCTGAGGAGGGAAACAGATGTGAAAATCCAAGAAGCACATGGGAGCAAGAGAACTCCCAATAAATTCAATAAAAGCTGGCCATCACCAAGACATATCATAGTCAAATTCACAAAATACACAGACAAGGAAAGAATCCTCAAAGCAGCAAGGGAAAAAGTCCTTAAACTACAGGGGAAGATAGATCAGGTTCACAGCAGATCTGTCCACAGAAACTTGGCAGGCCAGAAGGGAGTGGCATGATATATTCAGTGTGCTGAATGGGAAAATATGAAATATGCACCCAAGAATGCTTTATCCAGTAAGCCTGTCACTCAGAATAGAAGGAGAGATGAAGAGTTCCCCAGAGAATCAAAAACTAAAGAGTTTGTAACCACTAAGCCAGCCCTGCAAGAAATATTAAAGGGAACTCTTTGGGGAAAAGGGGAACAAAGCCAACAAAGACTAGAAAGGAATACAGAACATCACCAGAAACACTTACTTTAGAGGTAACACAATGGCACTAAATTCGTATCTATCAATAATCACCCTGAATGTAAATGGGCTAAATGCTCCAATCAAAAGACATAGGGTATCAGAATGTATAAAAATAAAAACAAGACACATTTATATGCTGCCTACAAGAGACTTATTTTATAAAGACCTAATGATACCTGCAGATTGAAAGTGAAGGAATGGAGAACCATCTATCATTCTAATGGATGTAAAAAAAAAAAAAAAAAAGCCAGAGTAGCCATACTTATATCCGGCAAACTGGATTTTAAACCAAAATCTGTAACAAGAGACGAAGAAGAGCCTTATACCACAATTAAGAGGTCTGTCCATCAAGAAGACCTAACAATTGTAAATATTTATGCCCCCACCTTGAGAGCACCCAAGTATATAAATCAATTAATAACAAACATAAACTCATTGATAATAATAGATAATTAATAATAGATAATAGTAGGAGACCTTAATACCCCACTTACAACAATGGGCATATCATCTAAGCATAAAATCAACAAGGAAACAATGGCTTTGAATGACACACTGGACCAGTTGGACTTACCAGTTATATTCAGAACATGCCATCCTAAAGCAGCAGAATACACATTCTTTTCAAGTGCATATGGAACATTCTTTGGAATAGATCACATATTGGGTTATAAATCAGTCCTCAGCAAGTACAAAATGATGGAGATATACCATGCATATTTGCAGACCACAACACTATGAAACTTGAAATCAACCACAAGAAAAAATTTGGAAATCCCACAAATACATGGAAGGTTAAAAACATCCTACTACAGAATGAATGGGTTAACCTGGAAATTAAAGAAGAAATTAGAAAATATATGGAAGCAAAGGAAAACTAAAACATGAAAGTCCAAGCCCTTTGGATGTAGCAAAGGCAGTCCAAGAGAGAAGTATATTGCAATACAGGCCTGTATCAAGGAGCAAGAATAGTCTCAAATATACAACCTAACTTTACACCTAAAGGAGCTAGAAAAGGAGCAGTATAAAAACCTGAATCTAGCAGAAAGGAACTAATAAAAGCTAGAGCAGAAATAAACAAAAGAGAAACAAACAAAAACAGAACAGATCAATGAAACCAAGAGCTGATTCCTTGAAAAGATTAATAAAATTAATTGATAAACCCCCAGCCAGACTTGTCAGAAAGAAAAGAGAAAGAACTCAAATAAATAAAGTCATTAACCAGAGAGGAGAGATCACAACTAACACCACAGAAATACCAAAAATTATAAGAGATTATGAAAAAATATATGCCAATAAACTGCACAAGCTGGAAGAAATAGACAAATTCCTAGAAACATACAAACTACCAAAATTGACACAGGAAGAAATAGAAAGTTTGAATAGACCCATAACCAGAAAAGAAATTGAATAAGCAATCAAAAATTTCCCAACAAACAAAAGTCTCCAGATGGCTTCCCAGGGGAATTCTACAAGACATTTAAAGAAGAATTAATACCTGTTCTTCTCACACTGTCCTCCCCCCCCAAAAAAATGGAAGGAAAACTCCCAAATTTCTTCTAGGAGGCCACAATTACATTGACTCCAAAACCAGAAAAAGACCCCACTAAAAAGCAGAATTATAGGCCAGTATCCCTGAACATGGATGCAAAAATTCTCAACAAGGTACCAGCAAATTTAATTCAACAGTATTAAAATAATTAGTCACCACAAGTGGTATTTATTCCTGGGCTTCATTGATGGTTCAAAACTCACAAATCAATCAGTGTGATATACCACATTGATAAAAGAAAGGCTAAGAACCACATGATTCTCTCAATAGATGCAGAAAAAGCATTTGACAAAATACAGCATCCTTTCTTGATAAAAATTCTTAAGTAGGGATAGATGGAATGAACCCCAACATCATAAAGGCTATATGTGAAACATCCACAACTAATATACCCAATTGGGAAAAAAATGAGAGCTTTTACTCAATGGTCAGGAACAAGACAGGGATGTCCACTCTCACCATTACTATTTAACATAGTACTGGAAGTCTTAGCCTCAGCAATCAGACAACAAAAAGAAATAAAAGACATCCAAACTGGGAAGGAAAAAGTCAAAATTTCACTATTCAAAGGTGACATGATATTCTATGTAGAAAACCCGAAAGACTCCACCAAAAAATTTGCTAGAACTAATACATGAATTCAGCAAACTCACAGGATATAAAATCAAGGTACAGAAATCTGTTGCATTTCTATACACCAATAATGAAGCATCAGAAAAAGAAATCAAGGAATCAATTCCATTTTACGATTATACCAAAAACCCTAAGATACCTAGGAATAAACCTAACCAAAGAGGTAAAAGATCTATACTCTGAACACTATAGGACACTTGTGAAAGAAAGTGAAGAGGACACAAAGAAATGGAAAAACATTCCATGCTTATGGATTGGAATAACAGATACTGTTAAAATGTCTATACCACCCAAAGCAATCTACACATTCAGTGCAATCCCTATCAAAATGCCACCAGCATTTAAAAAACAATCCTAAATTTTGCATTGAAGGACAAATGACCCTGAACAGCCAAAGCAATCTTGACAAAGCAAAGCAAAGCTGGGGGCATCACAATTTCAGACTTCAAGCTGTGTTACAAAGCTATAGTCATCAAAACATTATGGTACTGGCACAAAAACATACATATATATCAATGGAACAGAATAGAAAACCCAGAAATCTTCACAATCTTGGATTAGACAGAAGTTCTTAAACTTGACACCAAAAGCATGATCCATAAAGTAAAATTGGTAAGCTGGATCTTGTGAACATGAAACTTACAAAACTTGTGTTCAGTGAAAACTTGTGTGAAGAGGATTAAAAGACAAACTATGGACTGGGAAAAATGTTTGCAAACCACATATCTGACAGAAGAGCAGGATCTTAAATGCAAAAAGAACTCTCAAAACTCAATAAAAATGCATCCAGTGCAGTTGGGGAATGGGCAAAAGGTATGAACAGACACTTTACCTAAGAGGGCATAGATATCCAATGAGCACACATAGGGTTGCCTGGGTGGCTCAGCTGGTTAAGCGTCTGACTCTTGTTTTCACTTAGCTCAGGTCATGATCTCACGGTTCATGAGTTTGTACCCCACATGGGTTCTGAGCTGACAGTGCAGAGCCCGTGTGGGATTCTTTCTCCCTCTATCTCTCTGCCCCTCCCATGTTCGTTTTCTCTCTCTCTCTCTCTCTCTCTCTCAAAATAAATAAACTTAAAAAACTGAGCACACATGAAGATGTTTAGCAGCATTAGCCATCAAGGAAATACAAATTAAAACCATATTGGTATATCACTACACTACCTATCAGAATGGCTAAAATAAAAATGGTGATACCAAGTGTGGGCAAGGAAACAGAGAAGCTGGATCATTCATACACTGCTGGTAGGAACATAAAATGGTTCATCCACTGTGGAAAACAATTTGGCAGTTTCTTATAAAACTAAACATTCAATTACCATGTGACTCAACAACTGTACTCTTGGACATTTTTCCCAGAGAAATAAAAACCTATGGTCACACAAAGACCTGTACACAAATGTTAATGGCAACTTTATTTGTATAAGCCAACAAACTGAAAACAACCCAGATATTTCTCATCTGGTGCCTGATTGAGCAAACTGGGTACATCCAAGCCATGGAATACTGCTCAACAATAAAAAGGAATTAACTACAATACGTGCAACAGCGTGGATGAATCTTCAGGGGATTATGCTGAGTGAAAAAA
This sequence comes from Acinonyx jubatus, assembly GCF_027475565.1. Classification (NCBI taxonomy): domain Eukaryota; kingdom Metazoa; phylum Chordata; class Mammalia; order Carnivora; family Felidae; genus Acinonyx; species Acinonyx jubatus. The sequence goes on from NC_069386.1 coordinate 20,596,624, forward strand.
GTAAGGTTACATGCTATATGATTCCACGTGTATATGGTTCTTGAAAGGACAAAATTATAAAAATTGAGACCAGATTAATGGTTGACAAGGGTTGAGCTGGAACGGGGAAGGAGGTATGTTGGTCATTGAAAGGGCAACATGGGGCAGGGAGCCTTGTGATGATGGAAATGTTCTTCTTGACTGCATCCACATCAATCCTGGCTATGATATTTCACTATAGTTTTGTAAGATGCTACCATGGGGGAAACTGAGTAAAGAGTATGCAGGATTTCTCTGTATTATTTCTTATATACCTGCATGTGATTCTACAATTAACCCAAGGTAAAAAGGTTAATTTAAAAACTTGGCATTTTAGGGGTGTCTGGGTGGCTTCCTCAGTTAAGTGTCTGACTTCGGCTCAGATCATGATCTCATGGTTCATGAGTTCGAGCCCCACGTAGGGTTCTGTGCTGGCAGCTCAGACCCTGGAGCCTGCTTCAGATTCTGTGTCTCTCCCTCTCTGCCCCTCCCCTCTTCGTGCTCTGTCTCTCAAAAATGAATAAACAGTAAAAAGGAAGAAAGGAAGAAAGAAAGGAAGGAAGAAAGCAAGCAAGCAAGCTTGGCATTTTATTAAATACTTAAAAATTTTGAGATACATTTTATAATTAATAAAGATTGCCCACCCACTTAAATGCTGGTGCAAGATTTTCTTAGACAGTGACTGCCTAATCATGATCAAAATTGTGAAATATATCATTTAGTATCTAATAATTCGATCAGCATTGTAGAAGAATAAACAGATGTGTCTCTATTAAAGTCCAGTTTTGATTATGAAGCAAACAAAAAGCTACAAAACAAAACCTCCACGAAGTGGGTAACAATTGGCCACACTTTTTCTGGACCCTGATGGAAATGCTAAGGATCTGCCTTCTGGGTTGTCAGGATGAGACTGACTTTCTTCTGCCTTTTTCTCTCTCACAGGATCTCCTCTTCAGCGTGTGTGCCCTCAATGTCCTCTCCACCATCGTGTGTGCATTGGCCACAGCCATGTGCTGCATGCAGATGGTCTCTTCTGATGTCCTGCAGATGGTGAGTGGCCCCCTTCCTTCCCAAGCACGCTCAAGATGGCTAGCCTGACCCCCTTCTCCTCCAGCCAGTTTGAAACCAACATAGAGTGGACACTTCTAGCTTCCAACCAGAAACCCCAAGGATGATAGGCCCTGAGGGTCCATGGAGGCCACCTCATGCTGCCCTCTGGAAGACAGAGAACCTGTACATTTGGTGCCACTAACATATTTATTTTAGGCATTGAATGCATGTTAACAGAGCTGCGTGTTAACAGAGTCCAGCCACCCTCATGCCCCTCTAGATGGCCTCTACTGTGTCCCCTGAATAATTTTAGTGACAATCCTGTAGCCCTAGACATCCTCTGGGCCCAGCACCTCCAGAGCGAGATGGCTTCTTCAAGCTTTAATGTTCTCTTTTAATAAAGGGAGGTTTTAGAAGATGAGTTCTTTTCCAATTGAAAAACTGCTCATCTGTGCTTTTTAGACTTCCTAATTAACCCTGAGCTCATAATCTGCTGGCAGGTCACTGGCTGGCCCTCATGACCACCCTGGCCAGGGTCTTACAGTCGAAGAACTGCTGCTCCCAAGGGAGAGAGATAAGAACAGGAGCAAGGGCCATACACATATTAATGCACGTTTATAAGTACATGCTTAATAAATAATGAAGGCTCTTTATTATTCAGTGTAAATGGAACACAGCCCACTGTTTGCTGTGTCACCACTAAAGTCAGTACGATAAAGAGAAACTAATGGGAAGATATTGCTCTCTAGTGCTCAGGGTAGGAATCATCTGTGTGTGCGTGCATCTGTCTGTCTCTGTGTCTCTGTCTCTTGTGTTGCTTCTTCAAGATCCATCTGCCTCCCCCTCAGTGTTTTATGCATCTCACGAAAAGAAAAGCAAGTTATTCTTGTAGTAGGCTGTTTTATTTGCTCTTTCTTATCCACCCCATGGCAATACATCAGTTCATCAAGATACAGGGCCAGAGAGCATCATTACCAAGATGTTAAAAATTCATTGGTTCTAATCATATGCAACATCCGCCTCTTTGTCCCAGTGTATATCTACACAGCTGTCACAGCCAGGGCTGACCTTTCTGAGAAGTGGCAGTTCCCCGAAAGGTATCTAATTAAGCAGTTATTCAGCAGCGATGAACTTTTGGCCCTGCTCACCGAGGCCTCATGTTGGTGATTTTCTCCGGCATGTTGTGTAAAGGAAAGGTTAAGTACCATGGGGTTCTATTCACCTCTGCATATTTTACTATTGATCTGTAAATATCACACCAATTTGACCAAACTAACAGAACCAAAGGGCTATAAATGTAAACGTTTGCATTTCCTGGTTTGAAGTGTTAGAATGAAACCCACCAACTAAACAAGCATCAGGCCTATGGAAGCTGTGATAGATATACAACTGTAACATCAAGAGCAAGGTCATTCTATCACTCTGCCACAGGGAACCTGAGCGGGCCTGGAATCCTGGGCCTGACGACAGCCATGACTGGGTCGGAGTCCCACCTCTTCTGCATATGAGGCAGGGGACTCTGGACATGTCACTGAACCTGCCAGAGCCTCAATTTCCTCAACTCAAATAAACCTAATGGTATACCTGGTGAACATTCAAGAAACATGACCTAGTCGATCCATAAATGTGGGCAGAACATTAGTTACTGGGCTATCTCAGCCACGACTGTGAATGCCATGGCCCTTGATGTACTTTGCCAACTGTAAAACACCAAAGGGAAATAAGGTGTTTTTACAATTAACACAGCCACCATCACAACCTCTGGTTGTTTCACAGCTGAGTGTTTGCGGGTAAGTTTGCTTCTTACCCCTGGCTTAGAAGTAGAAATCAGTTAAATTCCTGCAGGTGAGTCCTTTTCCCTTTGTGTCTATGGGCTATGGGACCAGACAAGGCTCAAGGGGAACAGGTGGTATATGACCATGGTGCATTGTGGAACCAGTGCATGATCTTGGGCACATCCCTGCCTATTGGTCCCAGTTTCCTCTGCTCTATGTGAGACTGTTCATGTTCTGCTTCCTCTTGGGTCCGCTGACAGAGGAATCACATAATGCATGTGTGTGGACTTTGAAAAACCCTGGTGGCCATGTGAAGGAGGTGGGCTTTTACCACATGGGTCAGAAGCTGGGTGAAGCTGGCCACACAGGCTGCACCCGTGAGAAAGGAGAAGTGGGAAGCCCAGGGGCTTATGGGTGCGCCCTGCAGGATGGAACCTGGTACTATTTATTCATGAAAATGCCTCAGGCTCTTTTTACTTTTTTAGAAAAGTCTTCTCCTTTTTCTCCAGCTCTACTCCATTGCAATTGACTTTAATTTTCTTACTTCATTTCATTAGACTGTTTAATTAAAGAAGTAATGTATGATCACTGAAACAAGTAAAACATAGAGATAGATAAAGGCATAGTTAATAATCTACCTTCTCCCATCTTATTCTCTTGAGGAAACTTTGCATTAAATCCTTCCATTTCTTTATTGACTTCTTAATGTTTATATTAACATATATATAATCTATTTTCCTTGTTCCTCCTTCCCTTCTTCCCTCCATCCTTCCCTCTCTTCTTCCTTCCATTATTTCTTCCTTTTAGCCAAATAGGATCGTACCATTCATTATCACTCTGCAGTGTGATTTTAATAGCCTGAAACTCTCATGGACATCCCTCTAGGTTAATCTACACAGAAATGTATTCCTGTCTACATTGATCCATAATATGGATGTAACGTCAGTCAGTTGGCTATTTATCTATTCGATCCATGAATGCTTGAGTTCTTTCTTTCTTTTTTTGAGAGAGGGCATGAGTGAGCAAGGGGCAGAGAGAGGGAAAAAGAGAGAGAGGGAGAGAGAGAGAAGCAGGGCTCATGCTCACCCAAAGTGGGGATAGAACTACGAGATCATGAACTGAGCCTAAGTCAGATTCTTAACTGACTGAGCCACCCAAGCGCCCTTTTCTTTTCAAAAAAATTTTTTTATTAATGTTTATTTATTTTTGAGAGGGAAAAAGAGAGGGACAGAGCACAAGCGGAGGAGGGGCAGAGAGAGGAAGACACAGAATCCGAAGCAGGCTACAGGCTCTGAGCTGTCAGCACAGAGTCAATGCAGGGCTCAAACTCACGAACTGTGAGATCATGACAGGAGCTGAAGTTGGACACTTAACCGACTGAGCCACCCAGGTGCTCCATGGCGCCCCTTTCTTATTTTTGATTTTGGTTTTGTTTATGTCACTGTGATCATATAGTGGTTAGTACTCTGCGTTGTGGTTTTGTTTATGCCTGTGCAGATGGTGCTTCAGTAAGCACATAGAGTCATAGCTCCCTTAGCCCACCTGTGCTGACCCCACTGGCCGGGTAGCCATGGTCTCCATCCCACCGATGATGCACTGCCTGCTCCCCGCAACACATTTGTTCACCAGCAGCCTCTGTGGTTCACCCATGTGCCTCCTCTGCTCCCAGTAGTTGGGTCACAAGCTTTCCAAGGGACAGTTGTATCTGTCCCCAAACCAGTCTATGTCAGTGGTATTTGGATTGTTAAGTGCATGTTCTAGTGCTATATAAGCCGATGAAATATGAGTGCAAAAAAGAGAATTGTTTATTTTACAAAAAAGGATGGAGTTCTTTGGGAAGATTCAGAAAAAAAAGGGGTCCCTGGATATACTGCTCTCAATTTTTGGTGTGGGTGAGATAATTATAAGAGGTTGAGATACAGAATTTTAAAAATCTAGGAGGCATCTGCACACACATTGTTTCACAAGTACCTTTAAGCTCCAGCCCTGCTCCAAAAGCACAAAAATGGGAAGTGAGTTAATTCTCATAGGTGTAGTTTATACAACAAAGAAGACCACGGGGTGCTCTAGACAATAGACTGAGACTCACAGCAAGAGCCTTAGCCTGGCATGGAAGGAACCCGCAGTTCCTTTCTTATTTCTGGGGATCAGCATTTTGGGATAAATAACCATTTGGGGAACTCATATAATGAATGCATGTATACATGAGATGCCTAGCGTCAGAATTTAGAAAGCTGAAGTACTCTAATATGTTTGGAACTAGTGGCAAAAGGCGATCTGAGTATAAAATTCAGTTTATAGACATGGTTTTATGGAGAAAGCTTTTACCTCCAAAGTGTCTCTAATCTCACATTTTTAGTTTTATTTCTTGAGCATAATCTCATTTTTCCATTTTTCCATTCAGCTCTTTTCCTCCCCACGTACTTTATTGCCAGCCACTTTAGCCCAAGAGACATCATCTGCTATTGCACGCATCTCCATTAGGAACTTGCCTGTGAACTTCATCTTTTATTATTGTCATTTATGTTCTCAACACTAGTCATGTGCCCTGTAAAGCAGAACACCTCCAGAAAGTGCAGACAGAGCATCGTTGCCCACAGAGCTAGCAAGCGGTGTTGCAGCCAGGGACGGTTGGGACACCACCTCCTGGAAGCCCCAAAATCGCTCAAGTTCACCAGTATCTTCACCTCTCTGGCTCACTCCATTGCTGGTTCAGCACCCCATGGAGGCTGGCCCTCTTTGGACCCACAGTGGGCTTCCTTGAGGTTTGGGTTTACCAGAAACGTCTCTAGGTAGTAGAGACTTATGTAGGTAGTGCTACTTATGTAGGACTAGGGGACTAGGACCAAAGGGTGTCTGGTTAATCTTAAAATCTAGTTACAGCAGACAATCCTAAAAGTGATACATACAAGCTACAAACATTTTATTTTTACTTTAAATATGCAGATGAGCATTTATCCATCAGGGTTTTGATTTGGGGCCAAGATCTTCTGTTCAATTATGGTTCAATTATTGTTCAAGATCTTCTGTTCAATTATGGTTCAATTATTGCTGTACTGAGTCGCACTTCTTTTTTTTTTTTCTTAATATTGATTTATCTTTGAGAGAACGTGAGTGGGGAAGGGGCAGAGAGAAGGGGACAGAGGATCCAAAGCGGGCTCTATGTTGACAGGCTGACAGCAGCAAGCCTGATGTGGGCCTCAAACTCACGAACTGCAAGATCATGACCTGAGCTGAAGTAGGACACTCAACCAAGTGAGCTGCCCAGGTGCCCCCAAGTTGCATATCCTGTATAAACTTCATAAAAATATCACTATCTGTAATTTCCAGATCCTTGAAATTGTCATGAGCCAGGGAAAATGAGATGCACGAACTCCCCTGGATATCTTCTGACTCCTCTCCCTCCCTTACAGCTAGCTGCCTTGCCAGTTCCCATTTTGGCAGTGGTTTCTGCTCAGCTGCTCTCCTTTGTCAAGTCTTTCCAAAGCGTTCAACTTGGTTCTCGTAGAATGAGCGTGTTTTCCTGCCTGCATTCATATTTCATTATGAATTACAGTAGTAACTAAAACTGGCCTTTAGCTGTTCGGGAATGCGCCCTTGTGTCCTGGGTAGGCAGGAAACACACATGGTACACCTGGCATGGTGCAGGACTGGAGAGCAGCAAGGTGCCTCGGGCAGGCGTCACTCCAGGGTCTGGAGCATGGAGGGAAACCCCAGCTCATCAGATCGGTTGGCCAGGAGAGGTGGATTAAGAAAACTTCTACCATAGTAATACTAGAGTATTTGTACCAAGTCTCAGGAAGGGTAGAGGAAGAGGCCTATTCCTCTGTATTTCTTAGCCCCTGAGGGAAGTCTCAAAGGTATGTGTGACCCATTCAGGAGCCAGAATGTGTCAGGGAAACTGGGAAAGTGTGCTGTTCCCAGCAAACTAGAGAGGCAGCTGCTGGTCAGGAGCCTGGGGAGGGTGTAAAAGGAGGCTGGCAGGCTTGTCCTGGGGCCTGGAGGAGACGAGTCTGCTCAGGACTCAGAGGAGTTTGTGGAAATTCCAGCCCCTTGTCTCCAGACCTCTGCAGGCCTGTCCTGCCCTCCATTCCTTACTTATCCCCCTCCCCCCGTGGCCAGAGGTAGAGGCATAGGGACTGAAGAGCTAATATTTGTGATGTGGTCTTGTTTAAGCCCCACAACACTACCGTCTGGGTCTGTGACCTAGAAATGGTGTTTCCCAGTGTGACCCTGTCAGGCCAGTTGGGGTGAGGAAAGGAGACCGAAACTCAAAGGGGTCAGTAATATGCTTATAGTCTTGTGGGCCCTCAGTGGTCAAGCAGGATCACCTGAGGCCTGCCGACCTCTTCACCCTTCATCTCAGACAACAGACTATGCGCTGTTCTCACGGAGCCAAATTTTAGGGTCTCTGCTAAGTGGGCCTCGGGAAGCCCAGCCCTCCACCCTGGTTCCCAGGCACGTGTAAGGACAGCCCATGCCTAAGTTGGGATTCCCTCTCCAGAGCAGACGTATGAGAAGAGACTTCCCTCCAACAGGGTCTAAAATACACACTCCTCTTTTGTGGATGATGAAGGCTGGGCAATAATGAAACTCCCATCAGGTGTGTGAACCCCTTGGGCTAGAGGAACACAAGGGTAGGAGTGGGGAAGGAGCAGGATAATGTAGTTCCCTTCTTCCAGACTCCCCCCCCTCTAGCACCCCCTGTTGGCAGAACCCAACAGTTAGCCAGCTGGCAAGGGAGTCTGGGAAATGTGGTTTGCAGAGGTCTAGCCCCAGCATCTCAGAGCAGAGTCCAGAGCAGGTGACCTTGGCCTTGGAGACAGCCCCTGCCTCATTAAACCGATACTGGTTGGGGCAGGGGGAATATGTCAAGTGTCACTTGCAGCCTCCCCTTGGGGAGGCTGAGAAACCTAGGGGAACAAGCTCAGTTTGCAATGGACTCAGTCTGAGTTGGTTCCATAAAGGTGGAGCCAACACACTACTGCAAAGGCAACGTAGAGTTTAGAGCAGAAGTGGTTAAACCTGTTGTTTAACCTTTAAAAAGCCTCGGGTGTATGGCAGCATTTAAACCTCCTAATAGGGTCATCTGGGGTGCCTTGCCTCTCATTGAAAATGCTCCTTGTCCTCATTCCTGGGGGGATTGTACCTTCAGCAGGAAAGCATTTTGGCTTTTGCATTTCCTGCTTCATTGTTTTATTGATTTTTCTAATTTCTGATACACACCAAATCAGAGTATGTCTCAATTAGACCTCAAGGACATTTGGCCTTATCCTAACTGCTCAGCTTTGTGCTATAAGCATCGGGGCTGACAGCTGTCCAAGGTGGAGGATGACAGACACACATTCGACCTGCTCATAGCCAATGACTCATCTCTATTTCAGACAATTAAAGCCACGGCTCAGACCCCTTGGAAAGGCAAGGAACGTGCTCTGTGTGTTAAGAAAACCCACACGAGACAATTTCAGTCTGTGATGTTGCATGTGTAGACATGGTCACTATTCTTTCGCTGTTAGTCTGGAACAGGCTAGTTTCATGGAATTTGACCATATTCAAAATTGTGACCTGACCCACACTTGGGCAAAAATGTCCTATCATCCCAGCCTTTTTTTCAAGTCCAGACCACCCTACCCACGGCTGCCAGAAGGCACTTCCTACCACACAGCTTTAATAGCACTGCTCCCTAGCTCTAGCACCATCACTGGCTCCCCAGTGCCCCAAGAATTAAGAATTAATTTCTAGAGCCTTATATAAATTTGCTTTTCTTAAACACATCTTTCACTAGCTCACCTGTTACCTTCTTGCAGGCCCACCTGTTGACATCCTACCAATCTGCAGACCCATTCAAATGTCACCTTCATTAACCCTTTGTAGACTCCAGGTCTCCACACAGTGCTTGGAGAGCACACTGACTAGTGGAACTGTCCTTGCTTGGCCGTGTACACTTGACTGTCTCACGTGTCCCTCACCCCCCATGCAGTGGGAGGTCCCAGAGCCTAGCATTCACATAACACAGAGTCTTTTTGGCCCTACAGGAGCTCACAGTGAGGTGTTGACTGGCACTGCAGCAATGGCCCAGGCATCTCCATGCCACAGATAACCTCTTGGGAGCAGTGGCCAGAGGGTGGGAAGTTATTGGCCATTGCTTCCCAGGGGAATAAATGGAAAGCTAGGCAGAGGCAGAGTTCTTTTTGCTTAAGAGATTTTACCTCAGTTTGCTCAAGCAGCATCTCAGTTTTAAGGTTGCCTCACAGAATGTTCTGGAGCTCATCAAGGATTATTTTCCCTCAAAGCAGTGTTTTTACAAAGCTTATGAATTCCCTAGGACTGCAAAACACTCATCGATACTCTGTGTCCAAAGGGATCCATAATGAAATATTTGAGAAATGTTCCACTAATGATTTGGGGGTGCCTGTGTGGCTCAGTCAGTTAAGTGTCCAACTCTTGGTTTTGGCTCAGGTCATGATCTCACAGTTTCATGAGTTCAAGCCCCATGTCAGGCTCTGCACTGATGGCACAGAGCATGCTTGGGATTCTCTCTCTCTCCCTCTTTTTCTGGCCCTCCCTGCACTTGCACTGTCTCTGTCTCTCTCAAAATAAATAAATAAACTTTAAAAGTGGGGGGGGGGGGTGCACTGGTGCAGACCTTCTCAGGGCCTTTAACACTGTAATATACATTATAGGGCTCCAAGAAGGGAGTACAATATGTGGCATTTCCCAGTACTTTTTTTTTTTTTTTTTTTTTTTTGCTGCAGGAATTTGGTGGGGGGTGGAGAAGAACATCTTGAGAGTTTGGTGTTTTCTCATGAATGAACTTCAGGAAGTACTGTCTTAAATCATGGACCTTAGGCACCATTTTTGACTACAGGTTTTAGTTAGTATAATCTGAAGAGAAAGAGTTAGTGGTGGGGATAGAATTAAAGACTTCCTAGATTGGAGGTGCCAGGGTGGCTCAGTCAGTTAAGTGTCTGATTCTTAATTTTAGCTCAGGCCATAATCTCAGTGTGTAGGTTTGAGCCCTGTGTCAGTCTCTGCACTGAAAACACAGAGCCTGCTTGGGATTCTCTCTCTTCCTCTCTCTTAAAATAAATAAACAAACATATGTAAGAGAAAAACAAAAAACAAAACAAAACAAAAAGACTTCCCTGGGGGCATCTAGGTGGCTCAGTTGGTTGAGCATCTGACTTCAGCTGAGGTCACAGTCTTGAGGTTCCTGGGTTCCAGCCCTGCATTGGGCTTTGTGCTGACAACTCAGAGCCTAGAGACTGCTTCGGATTCTGTGTCTCCCTCTCTTTCTGCCCCTCCCCTGCTCACATTCTCTTTCCCTCTCTCTCTCTCTCTCTCTCTCGCAAAAATAAATAAACGTTAAAAAAAAAAAGACTTCCCAGACTGTGTTTTTCCTTAGAACAGAGGCATTCTGCATAGCAGTGTAAGAAACAAAGCCTAATGAAGCTTTGGAGGCGAGGCGTTCCTCACGGAGCCATCATTTTAAAGTGTGTGTTTCGCCGTCACAGCCCGACGGTTTAAATTACATAAGTTCCAAACGGATCATTAAAGCTTATGTGTAATTAGCTTAATTAGACACAAGCCACACAAGATGTCCCAAATAACTGTGAATCTCTCTGTTTTCCAGTTCCTTCCACAAAGGGCGCATTCCGCCAGCCCTGCCTGCGTGACCCCCCATGGCACCGTTCTCCACCAGACCCTGGACTTCGATGAGTTCATCCCCCCTCTCCCACCTCCACCTTATTACCCTCCAGAGTACACCTGTACTCCCACAGCCGAGGCCCACAGGTGGGTCTTTCCGGAGATGGTGGTGGTGACTTATATTGACACCAGGAAGATAGGAGGCAGTCTGGGAGGTGGGACTGGCAGGAGCTACCCTCATTTTCAGTGGGGCAGTTGAGCCAAGGAGAGCAACCATACGAAAGCATGTTTGATTAGAGGGCAGAGCGCGAGCAGGGAAAGAGCTCGAACCCTGGCTTAGATAGAACATGTCTACTGGGTATCGCTGCCGTGCAACAAAAGAGAACCTAGCCCGACGTGAGCGGCTCTATTATGTTCTCATGAAACGCAAAACTATTGAGTAGTGGCCATTAACATAACATGTAAAATGTAATTAAAGATTTAATCGGCTCTGTGATTATTTTCATTTTAATGGACAGGGCCATAGAGTTTATTGAAAATGTCGATATCTTTCCAGAAAAAAAAAAAAAAAAAGAAAGAAAGAAAACACAAGAGTTAAAACTGCCTAGCAAATTAGACTTTTATTTCACAAGCACGATGAGTAATTGACCAGGGGAAACCCTGACAAGTGACGTGCTGATTGCCTTGAGAGAAATGTCAGCCATCCAGGCTCCTTCCCCCAGGAGTGACAGTGCAATGGTTCTGTCTTTTCAGGGGCCTCCACTTGGACTTTGCTCCCTCTCCATTCAGCACTTTGTATGATGTTGCCATCAACAGCCCCGGCCTGCTGTACCCCGCCGAGCTCCCCCCACCCTACGAGGCCGTGGTGGGCCCGACTGCCACCAGCCAGGTGAGGCCCAGGCCCCAGACAAGCCAGTTTCCTGTACTAAGGCCTGCTCCTTGCATTTGGTTTTCTAATGTTCTATTTATTTTTAAGAGGGCACAAGTCGAGGAGGGGCAGAGAGAGGGGGATAGAGGATCTGAAGCGGGTTCTGGCACTGACAGCAGCGGGCCCAATGTGGGGCTCAAACTCATGAACCACAAGCCGAGGTCGGACACTCAACTGACCGAGCCACCCAGGTGCCCCTGCTTCTTGCATTTGTATTTCTCTCTAAGCCTTAGAACAAACCTGTGGTCTTATCAACACTCATGAAGAGCAGGCAGCAGCCTCAGGGAGTAGAAACTGCAGAGGCCCCACCCCAGGCCTGGAGATGCCACCCCAATATTTATGTATTGCCCCCTGGGCTCTTGTCAGATGCATGCGAGCTAGTGTGTCTGGGGACACAGTGCTGAAGGAGCTGGTACAGATTCAAACGCATGAGCAGGGACAGAGCTCAGGCCGTGAACCGAGAACCCAGGGGACTCTGGCCTGTTCCAGCTGCATGCCTCTGTCGCTGTCTCCTGGGAGGTGAGAAAGCAGTGCTGGATCCCTGGTCCTGTCTGAGGCCTGGCAGCTACAGGCCAGGGAAGTGCCAGAGCCTCAGGTAGGAGTAGCTGGCTTTCTCTGAACTGGGCAAGCCAGGTGTTCCCACAACCTCCTGGTGTCTGACCCACAACAGGCACACACTGGGGATGTGTTGGTGGAGCCTCAGTTTCTTCATCTGTAAAATGGGGATCATAACAGTACCAAGCACATGGGGTGGAACGGGATGTTTGTAATGGACCCAGCACAGTGTTTGACATAGAGTGGGCTCTGATTCGCAAAAGCCGGTTGCCCTTTTCAATGGCATCATCCTCATCATGGTTATCATCACATGTGTCGCTCCTGAATATCCAAGGCCCCTAGCCAGGGAGGAGAGATCTGAACACTCAGAAGGTCACACAGCACCCGCGTGTGGGACAGGCTGTGGGGAGGCCACAGGTTGAGGGGTGCACATGGGGAGCACAGCAGTCCAGCAGAGAACGGGCACATGCAGGGGAGCTGAGAAATCCTGCCAAGAATGGGGGCTGCAGCCTGTTCTGGGCCCTGAGCCCCAGGCAGAGGAGAGTGGGCAAAACCATGACCAGGAGCAACCACAGGGCACCAAGACACAGTCCTGGGCCCGTCCAGATGCACACACCTTTGGGCTTCTCCCCTGGCATCCCAAGTCACCTGCCAGGAAGTGGTGCCAGCCTCAGACCTGGCCCAGACCTTCTGTGTCCTCACAGCCCCTTTGAGATCTGGAGCCCACATGGTGAGAAGGCCAGGAGGCAGTGCCTGTTCTCTTCTGGGCCACCCCCTGGGGAGCTTCTGACCCTCAGGGACCTCTGGGGGGCAAACCTAAAATGGCTGTTCAGACTCAGCCTCCACAAGCTTCCGGAGATAATTGCACCCACAGGGGAGACCACATTCTGCAGGCTGGGTGTTGTGGGACAGAAAGGGAAGGTAAGACCTATCCACCTCTGTGCCCAGCGGGACCTTGGCTACACGGTTTTTGCAAGAAGGATTCTCCACGAGGGTCACTTGCGCGGGTCTGCTCAGCCCATCCCCAGCCCACCCTTGCAGAGGTGACAGCCTGGCCAGCTGAGCCTCTGAGTCTCCCATCTCTGCCTACTCTCGCCCTGAAATGTCCTGGCCCAGCTCACCAGGCTGCAGGCAGCAAACAGGGACTCGGCCAAGGACTCTTGGCCTTTTTTCTGTCCACAGATGTGTAGGAACCGCCTGAGGTCCGGGTACAGAGGTGGAGGGGAGGGGATTCATTAGTGAGGGGGCAAAGTGTGACTGAAATCTCATTTCTAAACTTACAATGATTGAAATCCTCTTGAATTTTTTAAAAATCTGAGTGGAGAATTCTATCTTTCCAAAATGATTTCTTTTCTTCTTATGATAAAAATATTTCAAATCAATGTTATCAATGGCAACTGTGTCCTGTGAAGAGAGTTAGAAGTACTCTGAGGGGAGCCCCCGTGCACTGCTGGAGGGTGCTGAAAAGGGGCATCCAATCCATTTTTGGGGGACCCGGGGAGCCTCTGTGAGCTGAAGGCTCAGGCTGAGTGGGGTGGCAGGTGGCTAGGCTCACAAGGAGGGACCACGCAGCATGCGTATCCTCAAAACACAAAGCCACTCAGGATGAGTCTGAAATGAGTGCAACATGGGTGGAGGGTGACCTCAGCGAGGCTGGTTGGATTCTGGGGCCATCAGGACATCCAAGCAAGTGTCCACGAGATGATAGGGTCTATGGCTTGGAGCCTTGGAGAGATCAGAGTTAGCCACAGAGGTGGTCACCAAGTCAGGGAACCAAGTGGGGAGAGCTCTATGGAATAACAATACTTTGGGGTGCTAGAGAAAGAGGCTCCCCCAGCACAGGCTGCAGAGTAGAAAGAGGGCCTGGACTCACAGACACATGGTTCAGGAAGGGAGAGAGGGGCCAAGTGCTGCCCAGAGACGGTGAAGGGCTGACACTGGTCCCCCGCTGGCTCACCATCCAGAGATTACTGGTGACTGCGGCAGGAGCAGCTGCAATGGGGCAGTGGGGCAGGTGCCAGCATTGGCTAGAGGCAGGGATGGGACGTGGGGAGGTGTAGCAGTGGTCTGTCCCCATGGTTTTTGGATTCCAGTGGGCATCCCAGGCTTATCAATCAAATACAGATGGCTGAGCCCACCCCAGAGTTTCTGAGTCCATAGTTGGGGAAGGGGAACCTGCCAAGAATTTGCATTCCGGAGGTTTCTGGGTGGCTCAGTCGGTTAAGCGTCTGACTCTTGATTTCAGCTCAGGTCAGGATCTCAGGGTTGTGAGCTCAAGCCCCATGTTGGGCTCTGTGCTGATAACACAGAGCCTGGTTGGGATTCTCTGTCTCTGTCTCTCTCTCTGTCTGTCTGTCTCTCTCTCTCTGTCTGTCTCTGTCTCTGTCTCTCTCTCTCTCTCTCTCTCTCTCTGCTCCTCCCCTGCTCTCACTCTCTTCCTCTCTCAAAATAAATCAATAAACTTAAAAAAAAAAAGAATCTGCATTCCTACCTAAGTTCCAGCTCCTGCTGCTGTGTTCCTCTAGGGACATGCTTTGGGAACTGGAGTGGATCACTCTTGTGAGATGCTTGGCAAAGAGGAGAGAAGATAGGAGATAGTTAGGGAGACTGTGGGCATAGGGCATGAGGATGTTACCAAAGGGACGTGGAAGGGTCCAGACAGTGGGAGCACCTGAGCCGGGGTTGGGGAGGGAAGTCCCTCGAAGGTGGAAGGGGGATGCTGAGCCAACCTCAGATGGTCTGCTCTGCCCTGTAACCAGCAAGGGCACCAGGCAGGGCAGCAGATGGGCCTGGAAACCCCAGCAAGCCCACAGGGGTGTGTGATTCTCCATGGCTGCCTTGGGGAGAAGGAGGAACTCTGCCACCACCCCCCAGCTGCTGCCAGTTGCCATCACAGAATTTGAGCTCCGTCCTGGGGCCGAACTTCGGCTTGCCCATCTTCCTCCCATTTGTGAACGGTTACTCCCATTTCTAGAAGAGAAAATGCCACAGAAGGGTGAGTGACTGTGCACACTGCCCTGTAGAGAGCAGCAGGACTTCTCAGAGCCCTTTGCTTCTCAATCCTGATGACAGGGAACACCCACCCCCAACAACACTCCTCATGATGAGTGTGGAATGCCCACGTCCAAGCCTGTCAGGGACCCTGGATGCTGGAAAGTGGCCTCTGCATTTGGGTGTGACATTCGATGCACACCATACTGGCATACCAGAAGGCTACTGAGGAGTGTTTTATCGCTGATTTACTCTTTTTTCTGAAGCATATAGAATACAGATCTTCCTTGACTTACAGTGGGATTTTCAATCCAAGAAACCCATGTGCTTTGAAAATATCCTTAATACCCCTAACCTACCGAACATCGTAGCTGAGCCCAGCCCAACTTAAGTGTGCTCACAACACTTCCATTAGCCTGCAGTGGGGCAAAAGCATCTAATACAAAGCCTGTATTTTTAAATTTATTTATTTATTTATTTATTTATTTATTTATTTATTTATTTATTTAGAGCAAGGAGGGGGCACAAAGGGAGAGAGAGAATCCCAGAGAGAGAATATGCACTGTTAGCATAGAGCCCAACATGGGGCTTGAACCCATGAACCATGAGATCATGACTTGAGCCAAAACCAAGAGTTGGATGCTTAACTGACTGAGCCAACCAGGCACCCCACAAAGCCTATATTATAATAAAGTGTTGACTATCTCGTGTAATTTATGGAACACTGTACTGAAAGCAAAGAACAGAATGGTTTTGTGGGTGCAGAATGGTTTTGTGAGGGTGTCCGTTGTTTACCCAGTCGAGTGGCTGGCTGCCTGGGAGCTGTGGCCACCCACCTCTGCCCAGCATCATGAGAGAGTACCATACTGCATATCACTATCCTGGGGGAAAAAAACCCAAAGTCAAAACTCAAAGTACAATTTCTTTCTAACTGAGTATGTATCACTTCTGTACCATCGTAAAGCCAAAAAATCCTAAGTCAAACCATCATAAGTTGGAGACCGTTTGTATGGGGGAGGATAATACTGGTTCTAATATGACACCATTCTCCAAAACTATTGAGAATTCTCTAAATGGAGATTTCTTTCACATGATTTTGGTGAGAAAATCCTTAAGGGCAAAGGAAGGCCTGTCTCCTATTGTGTTGGCTCAGAACCCACCAGCTTACAAGTGCCTGCACAAACATTATGTGTGCAAGAAGTACGTGTCTGAATGGCCTTTCTCTGCGCTGGCTCTTCGGGGAGGGGGGCAGCATCTGGTGATTACGGGGCCACTGCAATGCTCCCCTCAAGGGGAAGCCTGTGCCTTGCTGGGCCCATTCTCTTTGACCCTGTGGTCTGGCAGCACTTTTCAATTCCACAGACACCTCTAGGAGTCTAGAAGCCAATGAAACTCGTTCCCATCCACAGAGGGAAGGCTGCGCCAGCCAGCTGCCCCCCTCCCCTGGGGCAGTCCCCCCACCTGAGGACAGCAAGGAGCTGCCCCCCCCCCCCCTTTACGGCACAATCCTTTGTCACAGGGCAAGGCAGAGGTTAATTACTTCCCCTTATGGACAAACAGCACGTAAACTGTCTATCAGTACTCGTTTGGATAAAGAGAGGAAGACAGACTGACAGAGGAGCAAAGCAGGCATTGTGTGGGCTCTGGACAGGCGGCAGGAGGCCGCTCCTTTGGGAGAACTTTTTGATGCGGGAAGGAAAAGCTCCCTTGACTGAGCACATTCATTCTGATCCATTCACTCTCCTGGATCGGCCACAGGCACGTTCTGTTCTCTGTTTGCAATGTCCTTCTCTTTCCCATGGCTTAAGACTGTACCTTGAGGGCAAGATCAGAAGGAGTGCATTTCTTTCTATAGCCAGAAAGTTACTGAGAATTTGCCAGTGTGCTATTCCTGTGGATGACAAGCTTACATTTCCAAGGACCATGGAAAACTGTGTTATATTCTATAGAACACAGAGCCATGAACTGAACAGAACCCCTTCCTTGTGGGACTCACAGGCTGGCATGGTGGCATGGTAACAGGACGGCCTCCAATGAACTTTGCTGGGACTTCAGGGGAAACAGGTAGAGTGGGATTGGCGTGTGAACAATGGAAAAGGTCTCCAAGGTGCAGTGTAGACAAACAGTGCTGCGACAGCCTGGGACCCGGCTGGGGAGCTTAGGGTAATGAAGGAGGTTCATTGACATCATTTGGGTACAGATTTCATGACCCTGCGTGTCAAACTATAGCAGTGCCTTTGACGAGTTTGACATTTGGAGTTGACATGATCCAGCGGCACCTTGGGAATTTGAATTTGGTGGCAGTCTGGTGAGTAGGAGGGCAGCCTGAGGTACGAGGCCAGAAATGCTGAGGCAATGGACACAGGAGAAGCACAGCCAACCACAAGTCCTAAAAGTCAGTATTTATATTTTCAAACAAAATCACTTTTGCATTTAAAAATCTGTAAGCAAAGTAGCTTCAAAGATTGCCTTGGGACACTAGGCTAAAATCTTAATTCACATTTTCTGTGATTACAGCCAATTGCCCCCAAAGAACAGCTCTTTATAGTTCTGATACTAGCTGGTTGAACTGACCCAGGAGTGGGGAATTTGCTACCAGAAATAGGGGAGAGTTTTCACGTGGTGTGTCTTAGCCACAGAGCTTCCCAAAAGAAAGGGAGATGAGGAGATGCGGCTTATTTGCATAAATGCCAACTGACTTTTTAATCACAACTGGTCACTATAACGTGTCTGGGGACAAAGAAATGCAGCCTCTGAGTGTCCCATGTGAGGCCATACACACAGCATCTCCTCTCAGTGGCCCTCTCCTGCAAGAGCTGTGTTATAAACTTTAATTGCTAAACTAGAGTTTCACTTTAAATTCTGTGCCACAAGTATGTTTCTTCTCCACCCTTTTCAGCCGCCCTTATATTTAATCGAAAATGCCGTGTGAACCTCACAGCTATTTCCTCCACAGCTTTCGTGTGGCAAGGTGGCGTTGGCCATGAGGGAAGGCCAAATTCAAATTAAACCCTTGACACCCTGCTTACCAGATGTGATAGATACACTGCCAGGAGCTGTCTCCTCTCAAAACCAGATTTGACCGGGAGCCAGAGGGAAGCCAGTGATGCTTCTATGAAATATGAAATGAATCCAATTTCCTCCTGACCTTGTCCCATGATGCATTTTATTCCTCTTGTTTTATTTATATTTCTTTATTACCAGAAGCTTTTCTTCAGGCATCAGGCCTCCAAGTTGCCACCCATCCCTGCAAAATTAAAAAAAAAAAAAATGTTAAGGGTCAGGAGGAGTATGGAAGGAAACGCACCTTGAGGATATTGTTCCTTTTTGTGTGATTTCGCAGAATATTCTCAACAGAGATTTCCAGCATTGGTTGTAGGCATAGAGTGATTTCAGTGAAAAGGAAGGTGAGTGTTGGTGGCCGTGTGAGTCTCCCTCCCCCGAATTCCTCCCCAGCAGAACGGGATTGTGCTGAGGAAGGAAAATAGTGCATGCAGTATTACACATAGTTGGGATCAAAGGGAACATTTAGGCAGCTCTGGTTCTTCCCCACAAGTGCGGTTCTTGCCCCCCAAACCCTGTCGCACATTCCCCGCCCCCGGGGGCACGGTTCATCTGTTTTGTGTTGGTGAGAGGCTTGCAGCCTGGTTGAAAGAGCCGAAGGTGATCAGCTGTCTGATTGAAGTAGCAGGAGACAAGGGAGGCAGAGACGTAATTACCTGAGCTGGAATGGGACCAAGCCGCAGGGGACCCCCTGAACTTCCCAGGCCTCCCCCTGAGCTCATTATTTGCAAGCAAGTCCCCAAAGCAATTCTTAAATAATACAAGGATTCAGAAATCATTTTCTGAGATAGCACAGGGGCACATGTATGTGGTATTTGTGACACCCAGACACATGGCCCATGTGGGACTATTGTGCCCTACAGTAGGGGTAGAACAGATGTGGTCACAGTGGGAACCGAGTGTGTGAGCAGAAGATGGGCAAGTGAAGACAGGGCAAGAGGGCAGATGTGCCCTACCCTCACCCAGCCAAGGAGGCCTGGTCTTCCCCTGCTTGTCCTCCCGATGGCCTCTCTGGGCTGAATGATCTATTTGAGAAGAAATATGCAAGAGCATGATAACTTCCAACATGATGCAAGCTTCACAGCCACTCAACACGACAGGACAGGACAGTATGCCCAGGGCCACAGGGCCTGCGCTCAACCCGGCACATGGCCTGAGTGGATCTGGACCTTGAACCCAAGCTTGGACAGGGAGGAAAGCCTTCTGAGTAACCTCTTGATTCCATCTGCAGAAGGCAGGAGGGAAATGGGGCAAGTACACGCTATGGGGGAGTGTGAGAGCTCACCGAGGCCAAAACTGTCTACTAAATGCCCACCCTGTGCCCAAGCCATGCTGGCCCAGAGCGTTACAGGTCTCTTGACTGTCCCCCTGTGGCTTTATTCTTCCTGGTGTGGAATCAGGGAAAAGAGTTGTTGGGAGGAAGGGGTTAGAAGTGAGGCCAGGGGCTCTCCTACCTCCTGCAGTGACTCTGGAGGATCCTATGTGGCCTCTTTCAGTCCCAAAGAGTGCTCCCTAGAAGTGGAAGGTGAGTGGGCTGAGGGTGGCTGGTGCCTGGCCCTGGTAGGCTCTTGGGGACTGCTTGGCACTCTGATTTCAGAAAGAGAAACAGGCTTTGGCCTTGGTAGCAACCCTCTGGCCTTGGCATCCTCGCAGCCTGACTCCATAAATTTAGGGGAGAATGGCAGACGTGTAAGTACATGTCACTTAGTACTTCTTTCTAGAAGATGAGCTCTGAAGTCAGCCTTGATTTCTGGAGTCTGTTGTGCTGTGCCCTTCAAACTACCTGATGACCTGTTTCTTGCTGTAGCTTACGAGTGTAGATCAGCTGGCGACTGAGCCCAGCCCTGGGGACCCAGATGCCACTGCTGGCTTCAGCACACAAGGTAATCTTACCCTTTTGATCATTTGAAATAAGTTTATACTTCTCAAAGCATGTTTCCTTCCCTCCTACTTCCTTCTCTCCTCCTTCCTGCAACTGCCTTCCCACCATTTCTTATTCTTTAAGGGGATAGAATTTGCTACAGCTTCTGCTGTTTAGTACCATATTAGTTCTCCACAGTTCCTCCCTTACTGGCAGCGGTAGTAAGTCAGTACACCTGGGGGACCTCATGCTTTCTGTGGCAGGATTTGCCCCCCTCTACTCCAGCGCCTTTCTCCTCGACTTGAGGGATATGGGTTTGAAGGAGCGCTTGACTCAGTCTGGGACGGACACTTCCCTGAGCAAAAACTGTACCAAGCTCACATCCACTGGGCTCCTCCCTCAGGAAGGGGCCAGGCCTGGGCCCCTGGGCCCCTGGGCCCACTGGCTTTGAGGGGGGGCACTGGGGAAAGGACACTACCAGTTGTGTCATGGAACGCATTGAAGGAAAAATGTGGAAGGTCCGATCTCAGATGTGGGGTGGGAGCCGCAAGGCAAAGCCAGAGGTGAGGAGGTAGTTGAGGTGTCAGGAGAGCAGACAAGCCTGAGTAGCAGAGGGACACATGGATGAGGGTTGGGTGTTTCCATCTTCTTTGGGTCCCCAGGTGAGCTCATGGGGGCAGGTTTGTTCAAAGACAGAACTCAGCTAATTCGTGAGAGGACTAAGGGTCTCAGAAAGGACACCCATTATAGTCCCGGGGCTGTCTGCCCTTGACCCCAACTCTTAGTTAACATCTGAGAAATATGAAGGGGCCATCCTTCTGTGAGGACGCCTCTGGGTTGTAGGAAGCCTGGTCTCTGCCGTTGTGGGATTTGGAAGTGACCTTGTCCTTTACCTGGTGGCTCCAAGCAGTCATCAAAAGCTGTGTCTAAGAGGTGGTGTCCTGTGACCTTCCTAGAGACTACTTCAGGGCACAGTGTGTCTCAGTCCCCCAGTGCATTCTAGACTTTGGGCTGAGGGGGCTCCCCCTTCTCCATCCCAGCCCCATCACTCCTGAAAACACAAGTTCTGGAGGAAAACATGGTTGGAAAGGCCGAGCAGCCTGCTGGCTCCTGGAGTCCAGGGCAGATAGTGATGGACAGAGGAGTCAGGAATTCATCCAGGCTAGGCCTTCCTCACTGCTCAGGCTCCAGACAGTTAACTGGGCTTGACTGAGAAGCTCGGGGCTGCTTCCAGCACCGACTCCTGGCAGAGGGGCCAGGCCTAGAAGTGGGCAGGAATATATGGAGAAGTACTGACAGAGGCTCATGGGATGGCAGGCCAAGCAGGATTCACTGTAGAAAAGATTGCCCCCCCCCCCCCACTGGGTAATTTCTATATGGGCTGAGGTTGAGGTCAATGTCATTTTTGGGGCTATGCATATCCAACTGTCCCAGATCATTTATTGCTTTTGTACCTTTGTCAAAACCCAGCTGGACATAATGGCATGGGTCTATTTCTGGGCCCTCTTATCCTGTTCCATTAATCTGTGTGTCTGTCCCTCTGCCACTAGAACCCTCTCCTGATGACTGTTGCTCTGTAGTGAGCCTTAATATCAGGCAAGCCCGACCTCTGCTTTGCTTTTCTTTGTCAAGATTGTTCTAGGTACTCTAGGGTCTATGTATTTCCATGTCAATTTTAGAATCCACTTGTCTGTGTCTATAAAAACTCTAGCTGGGAATTTAATAGGAATTTCATTCAATTTGGGGGGGGGCAGTATTTATTGTTTGAGAGAGAGACAGACGACAGAGCATGAGCAGGGGAGGGATAGAAAGAGGAGGAAACACAGAATCCAAAGCAGGCTCCAGGCTCCCATCTGTCACCACAGAGCCCAACAGGTGGCTTGAACTCACCAATCATGAGATCATGACCTGAGCTGAAGTTGAATGCTCAACAGACTGAGCCACCCAGGTGCCCCGGAATTGCATTCAACCTGTAGAGCAATTTGGGTAGAATTGCTATCCCTGCAAAGCTGAACATTCTTGTGTAGGAACATAGTACATCTGTCTCTCTGTTTATCTGGATCTTCTTTGATTTCTTTCATCAGTATTTTATCATTTTCAGAATACAGATCCTGAGCATGTTTTGTTAAGGGCATACTTAGGAATTTCATTTTCTGTGGAGCAGCTGTAAATGGTATTCTGTTTTTATTTTTGGTTTCTGCCTGCTCATTGTTAGTACATGTGCCCAACCATGGGACAGATGTGATTCATTCTTGTATGATTTCTCTTGCATCCTACAACCTTGTCGGACTCACAAATTTAGCTCTACAATTTTTTGAGGGGGGTGGGAGGGAGATAAATTCTAGTATTATTTTTCACCTATTGAAATAAAATAGTAATGGGGATATGGATGCTGGCAAGGCCGCAGGGAGGTGCTTTACCCAGCCCTGACTGGCAGCTTGGAACTCAACCCTTTTGACAGAGCATCTTGATAAAGAGCCATAAAATGTTTATGCCGTTAGATGTGGTGATCACACTTCTAGAACCGCCCGAGGAAAATAATGCAAAAAAAAAAAAAGAAGAAGAAGAAAAAGAAGAAAACAAAAAAATAAAATCATAAGCATGAAGATAACTTTTGTTTTTCATAAGAATAAAAACTTACAGGGACAATGAAGTCCATTGGTAAGAGTTAAGGAAAATATGTTACGTATGCTAAATATATCATCATACATTAATTAGGAGAAATTGTGATCTATTTAGGTGAAAAACTGCAAGTCCACTGGGATTATTACTACCGTACAAACAGTCTCACAGCACAAGCCAGTGAGGGTGTACAAGAATGAGTTACTGTCTTGGCCTATGAGCTTTCCCTGTAATGTTACCCTAATCTTATCTTTCCATTACTTATAGATATTCAGAGCTAAGTCACATTTCTCTCTCTGTGACTCTGTTTTCCTGATGAACTCAGCCATTGGATTATCACAGACTTTAAGAAAATTGGGACTGAGGCACCTGGGTGGCTCAGTCAATTGACTGAGTTTCTAACTTTTGATATCGGCTCAGGTCATGATCTCACAGTCATGGGATCAAACCCCGTGTCAGACTCCACGCTGACTAAGGAGCCTGCTTGGGATTCTCTTTCTCCCTCTGCCCCTTTCTCTCTAAACAAACAAACAAACATTATTAAAAAAAAATTGGGACCAAGGGTATATTATTATGTCCAGTCTCATCAAATGGTATATATTAAGTACATACAGGTTTTTGTATGTCAATTATACCTCAATAAAGCTGTGAAAAAGCAAGAAAGCTGAGTTCAAGGAGGATCAGCAGGAAATAAATATTCTTCAAAAATAGTTTTAATATACTTCTGTGTAATGTTGATAGAATTAATAATTATGCTTTCTGGTTTGAAGTGTTCTAATGATACAGGGAAGTATTTCTTCTCTACATTTATACATTCACCTTTGAGTGTTTGCCCAATCAATTCCTTAGAATAAATTCCTAAAAGTGAAATTGCTGAGGCCAAGGAAATGTGTATTTTAGGTTTTGATGTGTTGGCCACATTGCATTCTAGGAAGGTTTTCTTGCTGGTTTGCACACCTACCAGCAGTGTTTATGACACCCCAAACATCGTCATTCCTGGTGATCTTTGTCACTCTTGCAGGTGACTGTAGTACACACACAAGACTGAGTGTGAACAGCTTTTTACACATTTAGTACCTAAGTGTAGGTCAGTTTAGGGTCCACTTTTTTGCAGTGTTTTGTGGGGTTATTTCTTTCTTTCTTTTTTGGTAGATTTATAAGAATATCACTTAAATAGAGACATTTTCTCACTTTTCCTATTCACTGTAGGGATGCTTTCTCTGTTAATGATGCCTGTTGCTATACACAGTTTTAGAATTTTTCTTGCCAGATTTATCAAACTTTTCCATTCTGGTTTCCGTCATGGTGACAACGTCTTTCTCCACCCTAAGTGTAGACTTATTATCCTATTTTCTACTACTATACTTCTAGTATTTTAAAAAAGAAAAGGATTAATCATTCTGAAGAATGTTTAAAGTTTATTTTGAGAGAGAGAGCATGTGCAGGGGAAGGGCAGAGAGAGGGAGAGCAAGAGAGAATCTCAAGCAGGCCTCACACCATCAGTGCAGAGCCCAATGCAGGGATCGAACCCATGAACTGTGAGATCAACACCTGAGCAGAAATCAAGAGTCAGACTCTTAACTGACTGAGCCACCCAGGCACCCCTGAAGATTTTTTTTTTTTGCATATGATTTGTGAGGTTCAGTTCATCTTTCTGTTTTCCAGAAACAGCATCTATTGAGAGGGCAAGGGTAGACAGTGCAGGGCTGGGGAAGCAAGAGCACTCTAGAAGTGGGCTGCTTCCAACCGGCTCCACCACTTGGCAGCCTCACAACCCTCTTCCCCTGAGGTCGCTTAACCGTGTTTCCGGAGTGGTTAGCTGGTGGGCCATGAGGATTACGTGGGAGGTCACCTGTAAACCTCGTGGCAGTGGGGAAGCTCCCAGAAACAGAGCGCACTGACAACAGAGAGGCCTCCCACAGGACCCACAGAAAGGGATGGATGGGACAGACCCCAAAGCTTCCCACCCTGAAGTTGTTCAGGCTCCTATGAGTCTTACAAAGCATCCCCCAGGTGAGCTGCTCACCTCAAAAATCTACCCCTGTGGAGTGATTTGCCTCACAGCAAGCAGCTGTGACGTTGCCTGGTGATGGGATCAAAGAGCAGAGGGAGCAATGCTTCTCAAGCTTTAAAAAATGTGCACACAGGTCCCTGAGATTTTAAGACAGATTTTGATCCAGTACCCCCGGGTAAGGAAGGCCGTTGGAGTAGTGAGGGGCTAGAGCCCGATCTGACCAGCATCACAGGGATATAACAGTGGGTCGCACACTTAAGGGGCATCAGAATCCCCTAGGGGCTTGTTTGAACCCCCATGGCTGGGCCCACCCCCGAGTTTCTCATTCATTGGGTCAGAATTCTGCCATATCCCCAGGCAATGCTGATGCTGCTGGCCTAGCCCACACTTTGAGAATCAGGTGGGCATCACCGGGCTGGTTCCCGCACCTGCCTGACCAGTGCACGGCTTGCACTTGAGGCCCCAGGCTGTACCCTTCTGTGTGGGGCAGGCAGGTTCTCAGGCCCATGAGGACCTGGCTAGGATGCCCTGATGTCCCCCTGAGCCCTGCCCTTCTCTACGTGGACCCTGTTCATGGAGCACCCTCTGACCTCCACCTTCCTGTACTTCAGATCCCCCAAGGGATACCCTGGATAGGAGATGGGGCTGGTTTCCAACTTTTAGTCTCTTGTGGAGTGTGAAGGGTGTACATGCCCCCACCCTATATCTCTCCTGGGAATGATTCTTGAGAGATCATCTGGTGTCCCCCAAAACCTTTCTAACACCACAGAGCATCTGTAGACCTGTTCGGTGTTCACACACCCCCAGGATTACAGGTTTGTCTAGATTTGGCATTGAAGGGCAGACTGCTCAGGCCCCCTGTGGGGGAGCTCCAGGAGGCTGAGATTTTCACTCTCAGCTCCATCGGGGGTGTGAGCAGTCACTGTGCCTGTCTCGGGTGGCTCTGTGGTGGCCCATTGCCAGTTCTAACACTAGGTCCCTTGTCTTGCAGAGCCCGCAGATAGCTCGAGCCTCCTGGCATCCGAGGGTGCCACCGCACCAGGCCTAAGCCCTGAGGGCCCTGTGGGTGCCTCGCAGCCCCTGCCACCTGACCTCGAGTCCCCTGAGGGCCCTGACCAGGGCACGCAGGCACTGCCAGGTCCCGGGCGTGTGGCCCGCTCCACCAGCGACCCCACTTCGTGTGCATCCAGTGTGGCAGGTACGACTGGCCCAGCCCCCTTGTGCCCCCAGCGTGTGCCCTACTCTGCCCTGGACACTGCAGGCCTCAGTGAGCTGAGAGTCAAGGCCAGGCCTTGGGACCTCGGCTTAGGGGCCACTTTGGGAATGTGGTCTTAATGCCCTAGGGCTCTAGGGAGGGAGAGACAGTCAGGGGCCCCTGTTGTGTACCCACCAGGCTTTCCACTTTCTGGCTGGGGAGTAAGGAGAGAAAGGATGGAAGGCTTGGGGTGATGAGAGCCCACTTGGGGTCAGCCAGCCCCTGATATTAGCCTGCTGGTTGTACCCCAGTTCTGGGGCCCAGGTGGGCACTCAGGTCAGGCAGATGACCACAGGCTGTATCCATCCATCAGCCAGGACTAGCCTGGGCTCCACCCTTTTGGAAGTGCCAGTGCCTGCTGAGTGGTCTGGTGGGACCCAGGGCCACATAAGGTATGTCTGTGTCTCAGTGATGGCTCTAGGTGGGTGGAGTGCCCTCTAGCTGGAGCTGCCCCCAGCAGAAGGGGTGTGTCTCCAGTAGCATTTCCTGAGCACCCTTGGCAGCACTCCATGTGTGTGGCTTGGAGCTGGGGTCAGAATCACCCACATGACTCTTGAGTTGGGCGGTGCCTTCCCTGGGCTGCAAGACATGGCATCAGAGTTCCTGGATTTGCACTTCACACCAGCTCCCCAGGTGGTCTTGTGCATCCTGAGGTTGGAGAACCCCTGCTTCCTCCCATGATGCTAGGTTTTGAGGGGGGAGGACAGACGTGTCTTTGCCAGTAGAGACTAGTGGGTATCATGACTGCAGGGCCATTGGACTGCGCACTTCGTCCAGTGAAACTGTAAGAACCCTGAAGAGGCCCCCTGGCTGCCTGGACTCAGTGGTGTTGGGCCAGCTGACCTCCAAATAGACAAGACCCATGCCCCAGGAGAAGTGTATCCCTGGAAGGAACTAGGAACCCACGGAGGTCATTGCCTACCAGGGCCCTGCTGGTGGAGACGTCAGAGTTTGCACCTGGAAGCTCTTTGGCCTGCAGTCCTCTATCTCGCTACCTCCCCTCCCACATTCAGTTACCAGCTCACTAGACAAGATCCCGTAAGACTCTTCTGAAGCAGCCCTCCACACACACACCTCCTTCCCCTGTGCTGGGCTCCTCTGAACCCAGGCTCAGCCTTCTCCCTGCTAGGGCTATTACACGTGCATGTTTAGGGGAGCGTCTACTCTGTGGCCCCCTGATGGCTTCCTTTGGCCTATCCTCCCCTCAGGGAAATTTGGACTCCACAAACCATTACATTTTAGGGGTGAGGATGGAGAGAAGACGAGTCACAGTGCCTTCTCTGCGTCCCCACACCACCCTGTTGGCACAGCCTCTTTGCAGCTCCACAGGACAGTTACTGTTCTATGTGTCAAAAGCATGTGGCTTCCCGCGGTCTCTGGGGACCTTCAGACATGGGATGGGGCGGAGGGGAGGCATTCTGATGAAATACACTGGGTTTGCTTGTGGCATTGGCTGCTGTGCATGTCCCCAGCCAGGGGACACTGCCTGCCCTGTGGCAGATGCCGGCTGTGGGGCTGCTCCTGTGTGATCCATGCACAGGTTTGTGTAAGTTCACAAGTTTTCCTCTGCTTATCCACCATCTAAAATCTATCTCTTACCTGAGGGAGGGTGATTATAGTGTTACGGGGAATGCCTTTTTCCGTTTCATGTGTTACCGGAGTTCTCTCTCTGATTAAGGCAACACCTCTTCGCATCCGCCCTCCTGCAGCCAGGACCTTGAAGCAGGACTGGCCAGGGCTGCTCTGGGGACCGGTGAGATACTCTAAAACGCTTTGACACCTGCTGCGAGATGGGGGGCTGGCGGGTGACTGGTGGGCTTTGTCTGAGCCCAGCCCTCCCGTTGTCAC